>NC_091125.1:18266006-18911541 GCF_040183065.1 Periplaneta americana
GTTCATACCATCTTGAACAGGCAATTCTTCTTAATTCTTGAAATTAGTTAGTAGAGATTTCTTGATAGTTTCTGCGTTCAAATTGTGTGAAAATATGTTGATTTTAACGACGATAAAACAGTATGTTCTTCCTTATAGGGGTTTGTGTCTTTCGGGGTTCAGGTAACACCAAGACTCAAGGGGCTTTAGTAGCACAATCAAAATTATCCCATGCATACCTGTGTGCCTTCCACTCCATACGAATATAAAACTTGAAGTTAAAACTTTTTTTTTTTTCAGAATTCTATCAATCCTATAGTTATTACTTTAATAAATTATATTCAGTTCACGAGTTTTCTTTATATTTGTTTCACAACTTCTCTTATCACTGCATAAATAAATAATATTGAGGTGTTAGTTTGCTTAACCCCTTAAGGCCTGATGTTCCTACATTATACTGTACATTGTTTCTTTTTTTCTTTTTTGGAATGTTTTCGATACTTTTAAATATTTTGAAAAATTCAGTGTGATAGAAATGGAGAATATTATTTTTTAAACATTTCTATACCTGAATTAAAAATAAAATTTAAAATTTTGGGCCCCCAGGGGTCAAAATTGTTCCTAAATTTTGATTTTCTGTGAAGACTTGATTCGGGAATTTTGGATCCCGAGAATGATTATGTGACCAGTTTTTTTTTTTTTTTTTTCTATTTTTTAAAACATAAATTCAGGTCTGAAGGGATTAATCTTGATAGAAGTTTAACTTTATCTTGTTCCTGTTTCGCATCTAGTTATTGCGCAAACTAAAAATTAATTAATAATATTTGTGAACTTAAAAATTATGTCGTTCTAATAATCTTATTATTAATGTAGACAGAACTTCAAGTTTATTTCTTAGCATGTATCCTATGCATCTAATGTCTTCTCACTTCACTTTAAGTGATTCGGATTCCGCATATTGTGGATAGATGGCAGGACTGTGACCCATTTTCTAGACTTGTGTCTAGCTCCTAACCCATCAAAAGCTTCCACTTGAGTAAGTAGTTATAATTTCACTCACCAGGTGGCAGTGGTGTTAATACAAAAAACCAAGGTCGGTGAACTGTCGGTCGCTATCACTCTCACAGGTCCCTTCATAACAGCATTTA
Source organism: Periplaneta americana (assembly GCF_040183065.1). Classification (NCBI taxonomy): domain Eukaryota; kingdom Metazoa; phylum Arthropoda; class Insecta; order Blattodea; family Blattidae; genus Periplaneta; species Periplaneta americana. The sequence continues at coordinate 18,267,134 of NC_091125.1, forward strand.
AAGAGACAGTCAAGAGGGTTGTAAATCTGTGACGTCACCACGGCAACATTGTCAACCCTCAGCTTACACTTTCTAACAATAACCAAGTGATTTAAAGACCTATATTTATATATATTTGTTTGGGTTACATACACACTGGAGGAGTAAAGGCTTAGAGGTAGAACTCTCACTTCAATATCCCATCTTTTTTTTTTTTAATTCAATGATCGTTTACTTTCCAAATTCTCATAGCAATATAAAAACTACTGTGAATGCTTCATTGTATCTCTAATCTTTGTAGAATATTTCAGTCCAATTTTAAAGAACGTTATTAACGAATACACATTGCTCAATAGGTAGCCTATATTTAATTTATTTTACATGGCAATTTCTGTTTCCGAGCCTCAAAATATTAATTATATTACTGATGAACGACAGAATTTAAATTACGCATGCAAAATGTATTAAATTTCTCTTAATAACAGTGGAATAGAGTGTGTACTAAAACTAATTGATAATTAATTTTATACAGGATTGTAAAATGAAATTTTGTAAATTAACCTATTTTAGTGAAATGGTTGAGGATGGATTGCAATAGCAGCGGAGAGTAAAAGTATCCCAATTTTAACACTGATTGTACAAATACAACAATTTATTTTAAGAATGTTTCACAAAATTTGAACTGACTCAAATAGTCTTGTGAAGGACGCGATGAGCAGCTCTGCAGCCATTGCTTCTGCTTCATACGGTTTCTTCTTTTGACGTCCTGTTTTCTTCTATTTAGGTAACGAATTCTAAAAAATGTTCGTGCTCTACTAAATAACTTTAGTAATTCCAGGTCTTCATTTGGAAACTTTGTCCTCAAAAATCTAAATAAGTGGCCTATGACATTCTTTTTTCTCTTGACTGATTTTTTATGAAATTTTCTAAATATAACTTCACACTCTTCAATTGTTGCCATCCACTGAGGAGAGGGATGAACCAGTCCAACACGTGCAACGACCTCTATTCATCCTGGAGATTGTTGACTGGAATTAGCATTCGAAACAGCACTTCTGTTGTTACATTTTCTAGCAATATAACCAGCAACATATCTGAGCAATTCTACTTCTTCCCTTTCTATTAGCTCTGTTGTGTCAATTCTATCATCAGTATCCACTTCTAATGAGTTTATTTCCTCAAAGATTTCGTTCACGCTTTCATGAGAAATGTCCACGAGATCCTGAAAAACTTGCTTTGTTATTATTATTCCACCTGAATCTTCTACTGTGGCACTTGTAGGGTGGGGCAGGCGACGTCCTAATATTAATAGGCGCAAGAGATTTTTCACTTCCACGGTCAGATGATTATTATAAAAATGTCCCATCCCACGAATTTGGGAAAATAGGTTCTCCAGAGCATCCTGATTGAGTTTCCTGGTCATTATAGAATCAATTCCTTTTCTTTTAAATCGCTATACAACCGTTTCAAGCTCTAAATAGTGGTAAGGAAGCCATTCTGAAAAGGTAGAAGAGTATTTTTGCCTCTGACGCTCAGTTCTACTGTTTCCTACATTCCTTCTCTACTTGTTTCTTGTGGGATCTTTCGGAATTCCCGAATTCATTACATCTGTGAAGTCATTTGTGAATTAAAAAATTCATGAACTTACTCAGTTTCGGGTACCAAATATTTAATCAGCGCAGCAGTGAGATGCGAAAAAAGTTCCATGGCTGGTGCAACTCTTTGGCTGTCATTCTCTTGCACGGTAAAGTGACCCCAATGTAATTTCGGGAATAGCTGCAACTCCTAAGAATCGGATTTAATAATCCGTTCAATTACATTTTTTTCTATAATTGTCTTTCAATTGAAACCCACCATCAATAAAATGGTTCCTTAATAACTTAATCAGGTGGGGCAAATATTTTCTTCCGAAGCAGGATTTGAAAAGCAGGTCTGATTTACATTTATTTGTAACTCATTCCACAGTCTTCTGTTGCTGCCACCCAGATCAGAAACTATTGCAACTACTCTGAAACCTGCCACTTCAATTTCTGTTATAATTTCGAACAGTAGCTCTCTGTCCATTGTTTTATCGAAATCATAACAGATGGGCTGCTTCCACTCACCTGTCAATCCTCGGATCATTACGATTTGAGCACTTCTGTGAGGGCCCAATATCGAATCATCCTCGTGGTCATAACAAATGACACCATTGACACTCAACTCATCAAATAGTAACACTGATAACTTATCCATTTCGCTCAAAGACAGTCCCTGCTCTTTTAAAATTTTCAGTACCGGTGTAAGAATACCAGGAGAAAAGGGCAATTTTTTTGTCCAACGCTGCAGGGTAGCAATGCTTGGTAGAGGAATTCCCACCTGTGATCTCAAATGATTGTACAGTTTATCACTAATTGCTCTCTGAGCTAATGCAGGGATTATGTCTTGTTCTTCCCTTCTTTGCTTCCTTTTCCCGCTATAAGCATTTTTATTTGCCCTGGAGTGAATACTTTAGCTAATCTGAAAAAAACAGTCGAAAACAATCTGAAAGAAGAAAAAATAAATTTGACTTTGAACTAGCTCAATTTTATTACTATTATCAAAGGAGGAAAATTGTTCGTCATGTAATATCTTCTTCTAATTCAATTGAATGTAAACTCAATACCTCAACTGTTTCCGATTATTTTAATAACCAGTTTGGATCTACAAATTATATTCTAATGGAAAGATATAACCTATATATTGATCTTGATAACTTAGACCAAGAAAGTATACTAATAACAGATACTGACGTCATCAAAGCTTGTAGGAGTATATGCATTGATACTGCCCCGGGAGAGGATGGAGTAAGGATGAAAGTTATAAGAGAACTTAAAATATATAAAGCAATTTCTTATCTCGCTACCTACATGCTTCGTTGGGGTTATGTCCCACTCCCTCTCAAGCATGGTCGAACAATTTTAATTTTTAAGAATGGTGACCCAGCTGAAGTTAAAAACTGGCGCCCAATCACAATTTTCTCCTTAATCTGCCGAATTGTTGAAAGAATAAATGACACCAAATTTAGAATGTTTCTCTGCCTTAATGCCAACTGACGAGGATGTATAGCCACTCCAGGAGCTTACATTAATTCATCGATTTTGAATGGTTGTTTAACTGATTCCAAATTGAAACATAAAGATTGTACAGTAGTATTCTTGGATATAACACTAGTTTTTGATAATATTTCTCATGCTCACATAGAACAGATTCTTCATACTTTCCCTGTTCCTTCTAAATTGAAAAATCTCATCATTGCTTTGCTTAAGGGCAATACAACTAGTGTTTCCATAAAAAGAACATCTAAAACAGGACAAATCTCAATGCAAAAATTAGTTGCACAAGGTGCTCCTTTTTCTCCTATTCTCTTCAATATGGCACTAGATTTTCTTTTAAAAGAATTGAGTGGAAAGCAAGTTGTAGAAGAATATGGTTACAATATCATTCGTAACCTTGAAAACAATATCAGTGCTAGCTTTTGCTGATGATTTAGTTCTTATAAGTCAAAATGATAGTGCTGCAAAACATCTGACAATGTTAGTCAAGAACTCACTTGCAAAAATTGGACTGCAGATTGATACTGATAAAAGTAAAGTCATTTCTCTTCACTAAGGTCAACTCTCTTCTCAGCCTTTAAGTTAATAGATGGATCTATAATATCCTGTCTGACTTCTAATGAAAACATCAAATATTTGGGAATCACTTTTCATGATCAAATTAAATTTAATCCTACAGAAATTATTAATAAATTGACAAATAGTCTCAACCACCTAGTGTCATCACCTTTGCTCATTCCTGATCAAAAACTGAACATTTTAAACCAATATATTTGGCCTCAGCTTATCTATCCATTTCAATGTGCACCGTTAAAGGATTTTAAATTAAAATTTCTTAATGATATTGATAAACTTATCCATAGTTCTGTCAAGGAAATCGTTGGCTTACCGACAGATGTACCAGATGCAATGCTATATGACCTCGAAATTTGAGAGGACTTGGAATTTTTAAAGCACAGTGGGAAGCTTTTCTCCAACATCTATGTTGAATCAATGCCGTCATGCGTTCATTCATTCTAACGTTGACCGTAATCAAATACACGGAGCTTGTATTTGTCTAACTTCAACGTACTTCACCGCAATGTAACGTAATGCAAACGAACTTCGATCGTAATCCCGGCCTTAAGGATAGATTGAAGTAACGTCGTGTTCAAGAGTGCTGCCGGAGAATTGTTATACTGATAAAAATCAAGTAACAAGACTGCAAAACATAACTGCATCATAAAATGTACGTTATATCATATCCTCAGAAAACTTAAATACGTAGGCCCTACATATTTTTCAAATGAAAGAACAAGCCCTAAATAAGGCTTAAATATCATCATCATCATCTTCCTAACAAGTATTAGGCCAAGTGGCCTGTTACAGTCTCAAACTAGAATTTTCAGTCCATCTCTTCTTTGGACAGCCTAGAGATCTTTTGCCATATGGATGGTAATGAAACAGTGCTTTTGGAATTCTGCATTGATTCATTCGTTCGAGATGACCCTTCCACTGAAGTTGATATTTGCTGATGAACTGTATAATGGGTTCTATTTGAAGTTCTTGCATTATGTCATTTTTTTTATGATCCCAGCGAGTATATCCAGCTGTTGCTCTCATAAACCTCATCTCACTTGCTGTTATTCTATTGACATCTTTATTCTTCACAGTCCATGCTTCACTACCATAGCTTAATATTGGCTGTGCTAAGGTTTTATACAAGCCTATTCTTGTGTGTCTTTGTACTACTGAAGGTTTCTTGATTTTATTAATGATCCCCATTGTTTTATTATATTTACATATTTTTTCAGCAATATCTACTTCATCATAAGGTGATAGTGTATAGCCAAAGTAAGTGAAGGTATTTACTCTTTCTATTATTTTATTATTCAAACAAATTTTACTTGATACAGGGAATTTCCTACAAAATGACATGATTTTCGATTTTTCAATATTAATTTCCATGTTATATTTTTCACTGACCATATTTAAATTGTGTACTGAATATTGTAAATCATCCTCAGTTGATGCCATGAGAACTAAATCATCAGCGAAAAGTAAAGCATCAAGCTGCAAATTTCGATTAATTGGAATAAATCCATGGCGTGTCTGTCGCCAATCTTGAATGATTCTATTTATATATATAATAAACAGAAGTGGCGAAAGGCCACAGCCTTGTCGTACTCCACTATAAATGGGTCGCCATTGTGAAAGTTTATTGTTGCTTCGAATTGCTATGATGGTTGTTTTATATATATATTGTAAATATTTTGTATAATCTGTTGAGGCACTTGATCATCTGCCAAAATCTGAAGTAATTTATTCCGATTAACTTTATCAAAAGCCTTTTTAAAGTCAATGAATGCCATATGCGTTTCTAGATTAAATTCTCTATGTTTCTCAACCAGTAATTTCAATGCGAAATATCCATCACAACAGGACCTTCCTCGACGAAAACCATTTTGTTCCTCACTGATAATATTGTCGTAATGCTTATTGAGTTTGTTTTTCAAAATATTTGCATAAATTTTATATCCTGCGTTCAATAAACTTATTCCTCTATAGTTATCTGTAATTTTCAAATCTCCTCTCTTATGTATAGGGATTACAATAGATTTAGTCCAGCTTTCTGGAAATCCTTGTCCCTCCCATATCAAATTTTAAAATCTCAAAAATCTTTGTAGAAATTTATGGCTAGCATATTTAAATAATTCACTATTTATTAAATCTTCTCCTGGAGATTTATTGTTTTTCAAGACTCTTTGTAGTTCATCCATAGAAATTAACTTCATTAAAGGATTAGTTGAAAATGGAAGCATGAGAGATTGTGTTGATGTAGACCATAGTAGTTGAAAATACTGTAACCAATTGTCCTGAGAAATAACATTTATTCTTAGATTATCTTTTACTTCACAATTTAATTTCTTAAGAATTTTATAAGTCTGTGATTGAGGCCGAGTAATATCATTTTTTAAGTATGCCACAAAGTTTATCCAATTCTGTCTATGTTTTTTTCGAACTTCTCTCTTTGCGATTGCCCATTTCTTACGATAATCAATTTGATCTTCTTCTTTCTTGGTTGAGATATATTTATTGAATGCTTGTTTGTTATCAGCAATTATCTTGCTTATGTCATCATCCCACTGTCGCAAGCCTTTCTTTCTAAGCCACACCTTTTTTTGTCCCAAACTTTCTTTGGCGGCTTGTGTTAAAATTTGTTTCATATTCAAACATTCATCTTCAACATTATCAAGAAGGGGTAATTGATCTACAAGAATAGCCATTCTATTTCGGTAGAGATTAGCAATACTAAAATCTCTAAGTAAACTGACTTTGAAGAGTAAATTATTTTTCATATGCGTTTTCTTTCCCAACCATCTTGGTTTTAAACGTACTGAGCTAATTAGTAGATAATGATCTGTTTCTAATTCCTGGCCTCTAAAAACTCTGGCATCCATAACCATTTCTGATAAACGAAAATTACATTTGATATAATCGATGATAGATTTTGAATCCCTGGCTTCCCATGTATGTTTATGACTTTCTTTATGTTCGAACATTGTATTCATGATTTTGAGTTGATTATACATCACAAAATCAATTAATCTATTACCATTATTATTACATGTGTCTTCACCATGAGTACCTACAAATTGTTCAATTTTTATATTTCCACTCTAGCATCAAAATCTCCCATGATTGAAAGCATATCTGATTTGTTAACTTTACTGACAATTTTTTGTAAGTTAGTATAAAATTATTCATTTTCTTCTTCTTTCCCTTCTACTGGAGCATAGATGTCAATAACTGTAAGATAACCTCTTTGCAATTTTAATCGTAATTGAATCAATCGTTCATTCGAGTAATAATAATTATCTACAACATGCCTGAAACGTTTATGTATCATTACCATGATTCCAGCTCTGGCCCTACTCAACACCAGAATAGAATTGAAGGTAGTTTTCAGTTTCTTTAGATCCTTTCAATTTCTTTTTAGTTTCCGAAATTACTGCTATTGATATATTCTTTTTGGCTAAAATATCATCTAATTGATCTTCCTTGTGTTAAATGTCCTGTACATTCCAAATTCCAAATTTTAAAATATTTTCTTTTTTCCATGTCTTGTCCTTGTTCTTGCCTGAGTCGTCATCGTTATAATCCATCCTTGTCATCCGAGGCTTCTGTTGAGACTTGAAAGCAATGTGAAAATGATGCGCAATGGGTTGCTAGCCCAGAGAGGTGAAAATTGGTGGCTTAAATATAAAATATGAAAATGACGATATTTAAATTTCCTTGCGGCCAATTGACTACATTTAAAATCAGGTCGAAAGTTCTCAAAACAAGTATTATCAGTTTTTTTACCTACAGCTTCTACTCACTGAACTGTGCTCACTGGCGCTAGTTCCATTTTTTTATTCTCTATGGAATTCGCGTTCATCGTTCAATGCATAACAATGCTGTCTTCAACAATGCAAATGACATATTGGACCGCCATTATGAGTTTTGATTTCATATAAAGCAAGCAAAGATAGCGCTTTATGGAGTGTACGTTTATTGAGGAGCTCGGTTCGATTCCCATGGGACAACTACGATAAAGCTCTTCCTACTGAGGTAAGCTTTCTAAGTTACATTACGATTCCTGCTTGAGAACTGCAACAATAAGTAGGGAATAAAAACATTTACGTTTTGTAGCGTCAATGGCGTTTCTAAGAATAAAATAATATGTATATTATTGGAGGTTGATAGTTAAGCCTCGATCGGACAGGCACATTTAAAATCACAACCAAACACACGATGCAATTTAAAAATGACTGAGACAGAGAGGTTTTGTGGTTTTAATACATTACATTATTTTATGACCATTCTTCCTTATCAATAAATACAAACAAAATAAATCTTATATTGCAGTGCTTCTAAAAGATAGGAATTCTGTGAATCATAAATTGTATTTAAATCGTTGCTTACATAGTATAATCACGTGAGCAATGGTTTAATAGTACCGGTTCTTTAAATTTTGAGAATACTGCAAAATGAGTACTAAGTCACGAAAATATGAATCAATAAAAACATTAAATATCACCAATAATGATTGTTATAGTATAATCGTGATATTAGAAAATAAATATTAATAATTATCATATTCCATTATTAATATCATTAATACTATTAAAGATCTAAAAAAATATATAGTATTTATCAGTTTTATATCTGGATTCTCTGCCTATTTATCCATGAAAACAAATTATCGAAATAGGCTAAATGCAGAAGGAGAAATGAGGCTACAGCTTCCCGCCCTAAAACCAAATAATTATACAAAAAATTTGTTGTTGTTGTTTTCTAATGCCAGGCATTTGACAATAAAGTCATTTGACCTCTTGCACTCCAATATTTTTCAAAGATATTATCATGGCCAGCCACTGAAGCACAGATTTTGAGGTTCAGAATCCATTTCTTGGTTTGAGTTGCACAATGGGCAGTTAGGGGACTGATATATTCCAATTCTATGCAGGTGTTTGGCCAAACAATCATGGCCTGTTGCCAATCTAAATGCAGCTACAGACGATTTTCGTGGTAAATCGGGAATTAACTGTGAATTTTGATGCAGAGAGTTCCATTTTTTCCCTTGGGATTGTGTTATCAAATTTTGTTTGTTAAAGTCTAAGTATGTAGATTTAATAAATCTTTTCACAGAGTAATACATGGATTTAGTAACAGGTCTGTAAGTAGCAGTGCTGCCCTTCTCTGCTAAAGCTTCCGCATTCTCGTTTCCCAGAATTCCACAATCGGATGGTATCCATTGGAATACAATTCTTTTATTGAGTGATATTAATTGAGAGAGCACTTTAGTTATTTCTGCTGTTTGAGATGAAGGTGTGTGTTTAGAGACTATTGATAGAATAGCTGCTTTGGAGTCTGACAATATAACTACATTCTTAAATTTATTGATGTGGCATAGAAGATTCCTGAGATTTTCACTTATTGCAATGATTTCACCATCAAAACTTGTTGTTCCATAACCAAGAGATCTATAAAGTGAGAAGAGACAGCACGTAACACCTGCACTGGCATCTTGTTCTCTGGAGATCAAGGATCCGTCAGTGTATAAATGAAGCCAGTTTTGTGGAGGGTACCTAATATTAATTATCTCTAAAAACAATTGTTTCAGTATTTCAGTGTTTACTTCTGATTTCAGTATTTCTTCTGTTAAATTTAGATTATATTCTATATTTAATAGAGTTAAAGGGTTTGGTTTAATTTGTAAGTTTTCTTTTAAATTCGGGATATTGATTTTCTGTTTTAATTCTTGAACAATGGATATGAAACTTTTTTAAGTTTTCAATCTACATAGAGGACTGTATGAATGCCAATTGTTTCCTGGTAATCTGATAAGTTTTTCATATTGAATCAGTGCTTTTTCTTCTATTGTCATTTTGATGCTGTTAATATTAGTGAGGAATCTCATAGAATCTATTGGAGTTGTTTTGATTCCACCAGTAATGAGTCCGAGAGCTTGGTTTTGAACATATTCTATTTCGTTTATGAAAGGTGAAGTAATTAAAATTTCTCGGCAGTATGTCAGCACTGGCTGTATAAACATTTTGTATGTAATGTTCAAAGTATTCCTAGAGCATCCCCATTTCTTTCCTGCTAGTCTTTTTAAAAGGGAGTATCTTTTACGAGCTTTTTCAGAAAAGTATTTCAAATGGTTGCTCCATGTTAACTTACTATCGAAAATAACTCCAAGATATTTGGATTTGTAAGTCCTAGGAAGGTGTTGGCCATTGTATTGGATATTGAATACAAAAAATTTGTAGCCTTTAAAAAGAAACATATTCATACCACTCAACAGGCCAATTAAGTACCAGTACCAGATTTTATATAATTGCCTATGTTAATTATTAAATACTATTAAAATATATTAACATTTGCATCGTAATGATTATTTTGTTCGAGTAAACTGAAAATGCAAGTTTTTAGACAATGTAATGTGCATTATTAACATAATTAGTTTCAATTCTATAGTTACACCCACGTCAATAAATGTGTAATAATAATGAAACTTCGAAATCCTCCCATTCCACACATGAGACTGTTATCTGATTTGGGTTGTATTTTTTTTCCAACATTTAGGCCCGTCATTGCTCCGGACGCACCACAGCCTTAAGCTTATTGTGCTACCTATGTTTTATAATATAATACCGATTCATCAGCCCTGTTAACTTGATTAAGGTATACAGTTCAGATATAGAACTCGGTTCAAAATCTTTTGGTTCTAGAGAATCTTTTCCAAAGGTAAAGTATGGTATCTTCTGCGAGCCAATGCGTCACAGAAGCAAGTAATGTTCTGGGCTGTTTCAGCCTCCTTCCCGCAGAATCTACAGTGTAGGTTACCTTGAAGTAGGCCCATTAAATTAAGATGCTTTTTCACAGGTGCATGACCTGTGAGAAAAGCTGTGACTGTTCTCAGCTGAAATCTGTTACATTGTAGTAATATTTCAGCTCTTTTGTTGCTTGGTCTAATAATAAATTGTTTCCCATGATTGATACCTGGTGTCTTAATCCAGGTTTAGTAGTGTTGAACCTTGGACCATTTTTTAATTGCTTCTCTGACAGAACAACTAGATATTCTGTTACAATATATTTTGAAGCCACTCCTTGTCTTGCATGTTCGTCACCTTTTTCGTTTCCCTCGTGCCCAGATGAGTTTAACCTCATTCTGTTCTGCCAGGATCGAAATTATATTGAGGCAGTTAAGAACCAGTCCTGAAGTAACAATATGGCATTTAAAGCCATAAGGGCAGCCTGGCTATTCGAGAATATAAGAATCTGCTTTCCTATATAAGCTCTTCTTATATTTTCAAGAACGCATTGCATAATGGCGTATATCTGTGTTTGAAAAACAGTGGCATATTTACCCAAGGGGAAGCTTAAGCTAACCATTGGTCTGATGCCATAGACTCCTGATTCAGTTCCTAAGTCTGTGAACCTCAGAGACTTCTCAGGAAATGTTGGAGTTTTGTTTTTCCATATTTCAGAGTCAATGATGATTGAAATTCTTTGTATAATGTCGAACAGGATTAATATGGTCTGATTCCATGCACAGTATATCATCTGCCATAAATCTCTTGAATTCCAGCAAACCCAACTCTACATCTGAGAATATCAGTTGCTTAGAATGTTGCAGTCTCGCTTCCTCCATTCCTACTGTGTCTAATGGAGTCAAGTTTATGAGTGCTTCCATAGCTGCAGTGGAAGTCGTTTTCATAGCTCCCATTATAGCCATGCAGGCTGTTCTTTGAATTCTGCATAGCTTGATTTTGGAGTTGTTTTGAAGAACTTTTTTCCACCAAACGAGAGCTCATAGGTTATAGATGGTCTGATTATTCTAGTGTAGATCCAGTGAATCATACTAGGCCTTAGTCCCAATTTTTTTCCGTACGTGCGTCTAACAGTTTCAAAAACTGTATTTGCTCGTTGTGTTATTCTTTTTACATGTTGATTCCAGTCTACCTTAGAGTCAAAAATCACCCCTAAGTATTTGACTTCCTCAACCATTTTGAGTTTTTCACCTTTAAGAAATAAGGTCCTAATCCCTTCAAATTTCTTTATCTGGTGAAAGGTACTAAGGCTGTTTTATGAGGACTGATCTTAAGACCTTCTCTCTCAGCCCATGTCGTTACCTTATTTAGGGCCACTTGCATAAGTTTCCTAATGGTATTCGTGAATTTTCCCCGAACTATGATGGCCATATCATCAGCATAGTCCATAATATCAAATCCTAGATTACTGACTTCATCCAGTAATCCATTTGCAACTAAATTTCACAGGATGGGTGATAATACACCTCCCTGTGGACATCCACTCATGACCTTTGCAGCTAAATTGCTGCCCATGAGGGTTGTATGTACCACTCTGCCTTTCAAGATGGACTCAATCCATCTGATACAGGTTTCATCTATACCATGTTTCTTTGCAGTTGTAGTAAAAGCTTTAAAGGAGGTAATGTCAAAGGCGCCTTCAGTATCAATGAAGGCACCTAGTGCCACCTACTTTGCTTTAATTGTCTTTTCCAGTTTTCGTGAAACCTGAAAAAGTGCAGTGTCTATTGATCTGCTAAACCAGGTCAGCTTGGTATCAGGATGACGTTGACAGACAACTGCCATCTTGATACCCGCAATAAGACACAGTCTGCTCCGCAGTGAAGCTCCTGTGGTTTTTGGGATGTTGTTTGACGGAAGTAGAGGTGCTGGAATCCGAGTGGGGCCTTTTAAATCTCCCACTGGGTCCCGCTATTTCTTTTCCTTTTGGAGAGGTATTCTTGCGCGGTTTTTCAACTGTTTAAGTACCTTCTTTCATTTTTTTATTTTTCAGGAGTTTTTTCCTTTGAGCTCCTGAAATCTTCCGGACTGCAGTCAATGCCTGCAGCCAAGGACTCGACAGCCTTTCTGAGGAAGTACTGCCAAGTCTGCCGAAGTGGCTCCTTGGTCAGTTTCAGTTAGTTTGATTTCTGTACTTGTGTTCATTTAGATCCCACGAGTGTGGGGGGAATAAACAGTCCACACTGGCAGAGCCCTCTTTGCCAGTGCAAGGCTGTTTACTCCGAGAGGTCGCCAGTTTCTCGGAGATTCCATTAGTGACACATCCCATGTGCCATGCACCCCATCGGCACGGAAACGCATAACATTTTAGGGTTGGGGAGTTTGTTCACAGTCTGTTATTTGATATTCAGAGACAGGCCCAGTGATTTCGCACTATTCCCAGTGCAGGTCCTCGGCTATCCACCACCTGCTGGCACGTCCGATACCCACTCAAGGTTGGGCTTTTAGGGGTTTGTGGATAATGAATATCTGCCAGGGACCCCCCAGCCCAACTGTTACCTACTAATATCACCTTGTCAGTGAAGACATTGTGTCTCTAGAATGGTATGTTACAATTTTGAAGTTATTTTCAATGATATATGTACGTTTTTCCTCCTGAGTGTGGTGAAGAAGTGCCTATGATTAATAATAATAATAATAATAATAATAATAATAATAATAATAATAAAAATGGACTACAAGAATTCTAAGTTTGTACAATATGTTAAAAGTGATCGGAAATGGAAAAAGTTTGAGAAACACAGGCATAATGCATTACAATAAGTTTACAGTTATTATTAAATTTAATTCAAATTCAAGTAACTGTTATGAAAATCTTCACCTACGGTATCTCTAATTTAACAGGAATATATTGTGTGAATGAACAAGTGCTACGAAATGTTTGTAATTTTTCGTCCACGTTATGAACTCACAATATCAAAGGCCTTAAAGGTGGCCACAGGTCCCTTAATAACAACTAAATTGACATGAATTCATCTTTCTTCTTTGGAGCTACTATTATCGAAGTGGTCTCAACATTGACAGCAATTGAAATATATTGAATTCCACAACTGCTTGTATCCCACTTGGTCTGATCACTTGTTTGGGTCACATAACCCTTTCATTTTGCCTTAATAACCTCTCCATTCCACTAATTCAGTCGATGAGTGACCTCGTTAAATAACAGACATATAAGTTGCGGGAAAGAAAAAAAAGTGCATTGGCCTACAGTTTATCTTTCCTCATTCAAATGTAGAAAGTTACACTGTGTACTGCATTTTCGACACTACTTCCAAGAGCGTTGAAAGAAAAAATATATGCTAATATAATCAGTGAGCCGGAGTGTAATCAAACTCACTTCCCCAGCACACGAGTCCCTTTCCCTATTCTATCTACGCCTGTTATCACTGGCTGTGTTAAATTAAATTCCAAGCTTTCCGAAAATTTTATAGACGGCTTTTACAAGTCTTTCAGAACTTTCGAAACAATGCCAGGACTCTACATGTAATTCGCTGATTCGATCATCAAAGTTTCTTGCAGTATTTTAGGTCTATAGGGAGATCTATCTGTGACAGAGAAAATTTTCAGAGAAAGTGAACTCTGAATGTAACATAGAATCCACTCATTCAGGAATAAGATTAATTTAATGCATCAATCTTTATTTTTGTTGGAAAGTGAGCCAAATTACGGCATTTATAGCCCTTAAAACTTCACCATTGTCGATTAAAATGTTACCATTTATTATTCCACTTTCTGAAATGTTCTGGGAACAGCAGGAGCCCATGCAGTGACACCGAGAATGACATGCAGCCCATGGAGTGAGACTAACCCGGCCGAACAGAAGTAATGATGGTGGACTAAACATTTCGCCAGCAAGGTAAGACCTTGCGGCTTTTATCTTCTTTATTAGGTCAAATAATTGAATTAGCATGAACTATTACTCCAACAATATTCATGATCCGCATTGCAATAGCAGCAAACTGAGGGTTTAATATTGTTTACCTCTAGAAATATAGGGTTTTTGCTTTGAGAAATATTCATGTCAAATTATTGCATTTTCATAATGTCTTCAACGGGCATTTCTCCTTAATTCTTGAAGTTAGTTTGTAGAGATTTTTGATAACTTGCATGCAGTAGCCTAAGTTCTTCCTTATAGGGTTTTATGTCTTTTGGAGTTTCGGCAACACCAGGGGCCTATTCCACAAAGGTATGGTGTTGTACATTACAAATAAATTCTCTAGTAAGTAGTGAACGTACTAGAGTTTCTATTCCACAAAAGACTCCTCTACAGTAGTATTTTACCACTCCATACTTACAAATTACCAATGAAGTTTCCTGATTGTGTTCCACAAAAGTACTAGTATATTTAACTTACTAGTGAATTGTCAAGTATTAGGAGACTAATACATTACATGTACTAATGCGATTTAATTATATTTATTTCATAATATTAAGATATATTTTGATAAATATGTGCTATAGAATATCTTCTTTTCTTGCTCCTATTTCCTTCAAAAGAAACAATTTCATCTCCTTTGACGCCATTTCAATAACTTTGCAATGTTTGTAATTTCGCAACAATTAAGTTTGAGGGTGAAGATCGTTATTATAGTAAAGGCAGAAGAAATAGGCGGGTTTTTGGTCTTGTGCGGAAACTACTCACTCCACACTTTCCCCAGCGGTTTATGACCTGAACAAAGAGACCTTCCTGTTGCTGCTAGTTGTTGACAAGTGCTCGTCTGTGATATTACTATGTTAGAGCTTGTTCGAAAAAATATATCATAATAACACAATAAACAGTATTTTGAAATACTAATTATCCAGGCAATCACTGTCATGTCTCAGTGGAGCCCTGATATCAGAAGTCATGCTAAAGGCGTTATTTATCAAGTTTGTTGTTTCTTGAAAGAACTTAAAGTTTGTGACGACATTAAAAGTGTCAACACAGACAGCCACTGCGAAGGAGTGTGGTGTATCTCTACATCAGTTAAGAGAATCTGTACAGAACAATTTTTAGTCATATTTATTGTGTTATTTCTTTTGTTAAGCTAAGCCATTCTTAAGTGTGCTTCTAATACATAAGTATTTTTTATTATGATATTCGTTCATGTTACAATAACGTGTATATTTTTTACACACAGAAAAATATATTACTTTTTTGCACTTTAATTCTTAATTTCCTCATGATTCACAAAGTCGACAACTGTATAAACTTTATTTAGTAGTTACTATTTCAATACAATATTCTGAAAACACATAAAAACAAAATACTAATAATTGTGTTTAATGCTAAATATTTGATTTCTCGTATTACGTTCACATTACATGATGATAATTATTACATTTGTGAAATGGCTAACTTGCAAAATATTATAAATGATAATATAATCTAAAGTCTGATTAGTGTAATATGTTACTATTCAGCAATGTATGCAAAGGAGGAACTGGCCACCATAACCCATTATCTCCTGGCTTAGTTACCTCATTAGTGATGCCTCATTGTTGTCACTTATGAGTTTGAGACCTGTGTTTGGACAGTTGACTAAACAAAACAACAATATTCAGTAAATCAGGTATTTGCAATTACTAGAAATCACGTTATTATTTCATTTGTTCTTTTAAGTTTTCCTATAATGCAAAAAGTGTGAATGGAGGAGTAAGTTATTTGGCACAGGACCATACACCCAGCAGGTTCTGAGGGGTATAGAGTCGGGGTAGTGAATGAGGGGTTCGCCATTCCCGCCTATTTCTTCTGTCCCTAGTACAGTGCTAATATGGGAAACTATCGAACTATCAAGGAGCATTATGTGTGGATCACAGAGGAACATGATGATAATAAGGAAGTAAATTTTTCATTATTAAAGAAGTAAACTAAAATAAATAACATTGCAGTGTTACGAAATTCATAGAATCTACGAATCTTTGCTCTATAACCAACTTTAAAATACATTACAATTAAAGAGGCAAACATAACTGAATTCGATTAATGAAATACGAAGATAACCAGTTGCTTCATGTTATGACATAGTATGTTTATTGATATGACTCATTAGTAGCGGTTCATTGGTAATGTACAATACACTTTAATTCTTTCGTGGAACAGAAAGATACAACTCCATACTTTACAACATCTTTCATCAGTAATTTGTAATTTACAACACCATATCTTTGTGGAATAGCCCCAGGTGTTACAAACCACATACAAAAGTGTCAACCACAGATATACGAGTATGTACAGATATGGAAAACAAATTTGGAGCTCTCTTATTGTATAAGTTTTGCTTACAGCACACTGCGCATGTGCAGTAAACAAGAGCCCCTGTATATACTCGTATGCTACTTGTGGACAGTCGTGCGAAATTGTTGGCTACATACAGGTGGACTCCCAACAAGACTCGCTCCAAGAAAGAATTTTGAGAAGAATAAGTACTCAGTGCATATGAGAATGCGCGTATTTTTATTACGATATTGTTGAGATGGGCTGTTCACTCTTTGTAGTGCCTGTTCTGTCTGCTTAGCATTTTCGTGTAACTTTAATGGATCATACCTGGAAATGAAAAGTGCCGTAACTTTAACTGTGCTTTTTCTGGAATGCACAAGAGTAAGATTATTCCAGCTTTCATATTAAACAGTGTAACGTACACAAATTTACAATATGAATACTGAATACTGTTATTGTTGTTAACCAATGCTAAGGATCTTGGATTTCTCTGATTCTCCCAATAATATATGGTGGGCTGTGGTGATAAATCAGCATTTATTTTCTTTATTGCTGGGCATTGTAGCAAATGTTGTTTATTCCATGATGGAGTTTTGATTTCTACAGAGGGTGCAGTGTGCACTGTGGATGCTGGTAAATATTAATCCAATGCAAATGAGAGGTGATTAAGCGAAATATAACTATAGCCCTTTTTATCGTGGCAAATCTGGGATGTTATTACTGTCTAGCAGAATATTCCAAGGTTTGCATCGCTTTTCTTCAGGGATTCCTGTTTACAAAAGGACTGGACTGTGTGTTTGATCCTGACTTTTGAGGTATGAAAGGAGATAAGGACTGGACTGTGTGTTTGATCCTGACTTTTGAGGTATGAAAGGAGATTGTACTCATATTATTTCGAGTTTGTCTCATGTTTGTTCCTTTTTTGGCTAGGAAGTCAGCCTTCTCATTAACTACTGTTCCACAGTGTGAGGGTATTGATTGAAAAACTACCTCTTTACGAAGCCGTTGTAACATTTTAAGAGCAGAAAGAATTTCTCTTACTAGTCTGTTTTCTGGAGGACTCGATGTTCGTGCTTGGAGTCCAGATTTACAATCACTAAGTATAACTGCTTTGTTAAATTTATGTATGTGATGGAAAGCTGTTTCAGGGCTCTATTGATTGCTTCTAATTCACCATCATAATAAGTGGACATTGTTCCAAGAGATACGTAAAAGCTAAAAAAGTCACTTAGATTCCTGCTCCAGCATTACTGTGTTTGTCAAGCAGAGATCCATCTGTACAAATATGAAGCCATTCAGATTTTGGATATCTTGTACATATGGTTTCAATAGCTAATGATTTTAATACTGATTGGTCAATGTCATGTTTTGCAGTGATGTATTGTATCAGTTCATTTTCACATTTAATTTCTGGGAATAGAAGTTTTTCTATATTTTCAGTTGTTTGTACATTGTATTTACTTCGTAATTTTTAAATATTCTGGAAGAAGCCAGATTGTGTTTTGAGTTTCCTTCAGAATTTTTGTAGTTCCTCCTAGTAAGCATTCTTTGGAATTCGTTTTAATTTCTCAAACAAAATAAGACTTCGTTTCTCAAGTTCGTATTTAATAGGTACAATTGGCAGTTTAAATGTAACGTTTTTAAGTCAGGCTCACACAAGCAAACTCATTTTGTTCGAAGGCAATGCTGTGTTGTTTGTTCCGGTTGAGTCTTTGACAGCGACCCATCTGCAATGCAGCACTTGCAACGAGGTGGTGTGGCATTGGGATAATGTTTCTGATTTCGAAACCAGAGGTGTAAGTTCGCTTCCTGGTAGAGTTGATTTTCTCGTATTGTATTATTTTATATTTTTAATGACAAATGTTAGTGGAATTTGTTAATAAATTTAGTTATGCAAGTATCATTGTGGGCTATTATTAGGCACGACCTAGCCTGTGTACAAAATTAATAGTTTATTTGCTTTTTTGAAAATCAGAAGCACATCAAATATGAGTAAACAACATTTATAGTCAGTTTCATGGAGTCTTAAGCAAGTTGCAGAGGAAGTCGGTTTGCTTTGTGCAAGTCAGGAGATAGTAACGTGTAGTAGAGGTGTTGACCTGTGTAAACTGGTGAATAAGTGTGCGTAATAGTGAAATGGAGGACAGTACAGTGAAACAAGACCTAATGGTAATGAAGGAGAGCATGGCAGAGCTAAGGAAGAAGATGGAAGAAATTCAACTGGAAAACGAAATTCTGAAAAGCAAATGGGATCAATTTGAAGAGGAAAAGAGGAGAAAAAACTTGTTATTTTTCGGTATGGAAGAAAAAGATAGAGAACAGAGTATCGATACATATGAGAAGATATTAGGAGTGTGTTGGGAGTGTTTTGGTATGGACGTGAGCGATGGACAATTACAGGAAGCATTTAGAATGGGAAAAAAGCAAGTACAACATTCAGAACAAGCTAGGCCAATATTAGTAAAATTTAAGAGTGTGGTTACGAAGGAGAGGATTATGAAGAATAGAAGAATGCTAGGGAACACAACGATCAGAATAGATGACGACTGGAGCTACGAAGTGAGAAGTAGAAGAAGAGTTCTAATCCCTTTTCTTAAAGCAGCACGTAATAATGGACAATTCGCGAAACTCATCAAGGACAAAATTAAGATAAACAATTTAGTTTTTAGTGTAGAGGAGTGCTTAGTAACATTAAAGGAACCGATTGTAGGCTCAGAAGAAAAGGAAAGGAACAGAAAAATTTTGAAAGAAAAAATCAAGAATATCGTAGCTAAAGGCGAGGTTAGTGACACAAGTATTGTGAGTGTACACGAGAAAAATGCAAACGCATCAAACTCAGTGACGATCTCCGGAAAGCAGGCAGTGATGTCAACTGATGAAACAGAAGTGACGCAAACTGGCATTCAACAAGCTGAGCAGAACAAGACCTCAATGCAAGCGAATGGAAATAGTGGACATCAGATGGGAGCAATTCCGAAGCGGGTGAAGGAACTAAGATCTAAATCGAGGCTGACGAGAAGCAGAGTAATGCAAGTAGGAGATAGTTCAGGGAGCAGTGATGAAGGGAGAGGGGAAAAGAAGGTGAAAAAACAGTATGACTTAAGGAAATGGTGTGAAGGGGAAATAAATCGTGAGAAAAGAAAACTAAGATCTAAAAAGTAGCAATGTGGAAAAGTGAGTAGTGAAAAGTGCAAATAATTAGAGATGTAGAGTGAGGGGAAATGTGTCATACAGGAGGGGGTTACAGTATTTTTGGTATAATGATGATTAGGAGTAAAATAGGGGATGAATTGATGACAGACAAAAAAAGACTAGTGGAAGAATTGCAATAAGAAATTTAAACAAAGTAATGTCCTAATTGACTTGTACGAGAGGCGTGTAAAATGGTGAGACGGCACTGTATGCTAATATTGTGAAGTGCCGCCTCACCGAAAGGTATATTGCTTAAAGACAAGACAAATATATACATACAAATATATACATACATACATTTATAGTCAGTTTCATGTGTTCACCATATCACCTTAATAATAATAGTAATAATAATAATAATAATAATAATAATAATAATAGTAATAATGATAACGATGATAATGACAACCGTGATAATAGCGATAATAACAATAATAATAATAATAATAATAATAATAATAATAATAATTTCCCAGACTCTTATACTTTGCAGAAATTAATAATTTTATGTGATATTAATTATATAAGTACAGCCATGCTACATAGGGAAATTATAATTATATCTCAATAAACAGAAGATTACAATAATAAATGGAGACAACACGTAGAATGAATAGAATCCTGGAGTACCATATAAAGTATATAAAGTAAACTGCTTTATTACAAACCAGTTGAAAGGAGAAACATAGGGCGTCCAAGAAAACGCTGATCAGACAAATATTAAACCACTTTGAAACTGAAATAATTTTACTTAATCCGTGTCGTAAAATATGACGATGTTGATAATGATATTATTTCTACTTGTTTGTTGAGAAATGTCGCAGACCAAGCCACATAATCGCTGAGTGAAGATTGTCTCATTGTAATAGAATTCTCTTCTCTTGTCATAACACATTTGTAAGACGTGAATGATCCAACATTATGAGAGTTGTAAAAACTTCGTGTCACGGGTGTTTTTGGACGAAAATACAATTTATTTCTGGAGTTAATATTCAAAACACATATTAAAGTAAAATAATTTTAATATGTATCTAAATAAAAAGACGAACTATCCTTCTCTAGTCCCCATGCAAAATTTTATGGTTTAATTCGATATGTAGGCCCCAATTAATGTTTGCAATATCATGTCTGCCCAAAAAGGGGCTTCAAGAACCTAAACGGCTGCCGGTATCAGCTGACATATAACTGATGAAGAATATGAAATATCGATATAATATGTTATATATTAAGTAAAGTAAATCCATTGCACTATAGCCCATGAAGGGCCAAGACCGACCAGCCGGCTGCTGGCCTCACGTCCACATGCTGAAGCAGAGGTGGACGATCATTCAATATGTTATATATTATTATAACATATCACTCTACTTTTTATTATTATTTCAAATATTGTTTTATTATTTATGAAAATTGGCTTTCAAATGTTGTCAACACTCCCTGTGAAGAATATAGGTAAACAAAACAAAGCTAAACTGAAGAATGGTAAACAGTATCACTTGAGTATAGCCATTATTAAAAGAAATAGAACAAAATTAATGTTTACAATGGTAACATGTTTTAATGTTGTAGTTAAACATATTTTTAAAAGCTATAAATGAGATATAAATGCAGACAGTTTTATTAAGACAGTAGTATTGCCCAGGGGACGGGTTGTGCTATGTACTAAATATTCAATCGACATGGTAATTTTGTAATGTAAAACACTAAGACTAACCGAGATTCGAACCTCCTACAACCAATGCTATCTCGTTTAGACCCATGTTTAAGCCACCTATGCTACAATGGCTCATACTTTAATCTGGCGTATTACGTAGCTTTCTCATTCATCTTCGTTTTGGTAAATTTTGTACCCCATTTTGATAGATTTAGTATTTATCAATTTTATTGCCATTTCACTCTTCAGTTGTTTTAGAACAAAATGCAGCACACTTACATGAACTGGAGCTTCAAGGCGACGCCATGCGCACTGTTCTGTTCCTGGAACTCAGACATGTGTCATCAGCCCATTCTTTTTTAACCTTATTGTACGTATATTGTCAGTACTTATTTGCGTGGGGGCAGATTTAACACTACATGTAATTATCCTCTTAGCTTGGTTCTGTTTCGTTAAGTTGTATTGATATAAGAACTTCACTGCCATACATTAAAACTGGTTTCACATGTCTTATTAATTATGATTAAATTTCCGACTTCCTTACTGTGTTAATCTTTAGGATTTACCTTGCTTGACTAGTTTCGAAGTCTTGTGCTTCATTGTCCAAAGTCTAGTGGAAATCCTGCGCTATCTTCTGGTTTCCTGTTGTGGTGGGATGTGTTCGTGATTGTGTGTGTTTTGAAATTGAGTTGAGTGTTCAGGATGTTGTGTGGGTCTGTTTTTGTATGCTTATAAATTTCATATTGTTAGGGTGTCAAGTTTCTTTTTTTTTATTGGGTTATTTTACGACGCTGTATCAACATCTAGGTTATTTAGCATCTGAATGAAATGAAGGTGATAATGCCAGTGAAATGAGTCCGGGGTCCAGCACCGAAAGTTACCCAGTATTTACTCGTATTGAGTTGAGGGAAAACCCCTGAAAAAGCTCAACTAGGTAACTTGCCCCGACCGGGATTCGAACCCGGACGACCTAGTTTCACGGCCAGACGCGCTGACCGTTACTCCTGTGGACGTCAAGTTTCTGGCTGGATGTGTAGTATTTTCATGTCTTTGTCTATGTTGCTGTAGCTGTGGTTGGAGTTTGTGTTGTGTTCTGCGTAGATTGAATTGTTGTGTAGTTTGGTAAGGCTGTGATATGTTCTTTGTAACGTGTTTGAAATGATCTTCCAGTCTGTCCAATGTAGAAGTCGTTACTGCTGTTGCATGATAGTTTGTAAACTCTTGTTAAGTTGTATTTATTTGTGATGTCTTGTCTGTGTGTTAAGATGTTTTTGTAGTGTGTTCTGTGTTCTATGTTGTATTTTATTTTTTATTTTAGTTGGTTATTTAACGACGCTGTATCAACTACTAGGTTATTTAGCGTCTCTAGGCTCATCAGCTAGCCACATGAAGGCATACAGCGAGCCAAGACACATTTTGAACTGAACACCCAGTATTGTCTTAAATCTTTTTATGCTTGTATATATTGTCCTATTGTATGTAAAGCTTTAGATGTTTTTCTATCATGTGTTAAATTTTTAGAAGGCGTATATTTCCACAGATAAGACGAAGTATAAATTTCGAGCACAGTATTATGGTTTTACTGTAGCTTATATCTGTTCTTCAAGACGAACCCCAAACTATGAACATGTGTACTGCGTCACTTATGAGTTCGCGCTGAAATCATGGAAAAAAGTGGAAGTGGAAACAGTGATAAAATCCTTTAAAAAATAAGTGCGGAATTTCTAACGCTATGGATGTCCAGAGGATGATTTGTTATGGAATACTGATGAAGTAGAACTGAGTCACCACTTTCAGAATGGGACCATATGACGACGCTGTTAACACTGAAAGTGAGGACGTGCTTGACCAGTTCTTTGCCTTTGACGACGAAAATTATGATTTCGCAGGATTTTAAATATACAAGTAAGTGATTTGTTGTATTTTGTAATGGTTTTAGTGTAGAATTTTAAGATCTCCTCCTTTTTGTATCTGCCAGATGAGACTACCCTCGTCTTTCGGATATTTTTATAATTCAGTTGTCGTCTTATCTGCAGAAATATACAGTATTTGTGTTATTGTGTGTAAAACTTTGAGATATGTTCCTACTATAAAAATATTTTGTGTCAAATCTATAAATATTAGGCCTATCTTATTTTGTAACTGATCATTAGGCCTACGTGTCTTATTTTATGTCGAAGCTTCATACATATGTGTTATATTACCCTACAGCGTGTTAGATCTTTAGATATTTGTGTTTATTGTTTGTCAGATCTTTATATATTTTCCTACTGTGTGTAAAATATTTAGATGTTGTTCTATCTTATTTTTGTGTCAAATGTACAAATATTGTTTTATTTTATATCCGATCTTCAGGATGTCTTATTATGTGTGAAATATTTAGATATTTTCTAATTTTGTGTCATATTTAACATACAGTATCATTGTGTATCAGATCTTTTGTTTATATTTAGCTTATACTTGTATAAAGGATACAAGAAAAATCGAAGTCCAGCCGTGACATAAAAACTGAAAGATGCATATTCCTAATGGGTACTTTTAAGATAATACACTTTATTTTTTTTTAAGTACAAACTATCAAATTGTTTTAGTAAAAGGAAATGTTTATTGTAGAAACAAATAGTAGCTTTTACTTTGAAAATTTTAGATATGAACTTGAATTTTAATCTTCATATTAATTAAGCTTATTGTTTAAATTTAGTTTCAGACCTTGTCAAAATGAATTTCTCTTCCAGTACCTATTTAAAAATATTTGTCTTATATTATTGGCAATTAAAGACACATAAGAAAAGGACAACATTTAATCAATAGTCTCCTTTGTTATCCATATACTATTGTGAACCCCGAATTTAATAATTCACGAGCCGCCACTGTATTATTATTAATCATATTGGTGTCATATCCTGTTTTTTCTAGTCAATTAGCTTAAGTGATTTGTGTATTCTAAAAATACAACTTACTCAATAAATAAAATTCACTATTTCAGATTATTGCGCAAGTCTTTTACACTTGTGTAGTAAAACAATGTAATAAAGACAGAAGTTCATCACTTATCATCCTATTTATTACCCACACTATTAAATTCAGACGTGAGTGTTCATTATCAGTTAGAGTGGTGCATTATGACCTGCAACTATGCAAATTTTTGTTAGTGTTGGTGTAATGATTTAGGAGATGTGATGTTTTTTTCGTCTGCTGAAATATTTACTTCTCTGGACTTCAGTTCTTATTCCACTGACTGATTCAATTATAACATTTTTAAGTCTTTTCCTGTGTATAGCATGCTTTGTTAATGGTTACTAACAATCCGCCACTGATCATCCTAGCAATTAAGATAAGCGGACGAGTCCACACCTGTGGAGTAATAGTTAGTGCGTCTGGCCGCGAAACCAGGTGGCCCAGGCAAGTTATCTGGTTGAGGTTTTTCCCGGGGTTTCCCCTCAACCCAATATGGGCAAGTGCTGGGTAACTTTTGGTGCTGGACCCGGACTCATTTCACTGGCATTATCACCTTCACCTCATTCAGACGATAAATAACCTAAGATGATGGATGATAAAGCATCGAAAATAACCTACTGAAAAAAAAAGATAAGTGGACGCTGGTCACAGTTTGAATCTTCCTTCCTACTCTGCCCTCCTAGTAAACAAAGTATTGTGTAATATTGTGCCTCACGCAACTGAAAATTCTGCCCATGTATGATTTATTTGTTTCATGATTGTTCTGGTAATACTGTTATCAGTAGATATTAAACCAGAAGATTATTGATTTTTTGGCTATCTGAAGGAAAGAGTGTTCTTGAGGAAACCTACGACAATTGATGAGTTGGATTTCATCGCACACACCGTGGCAGATATTACAGAACACAAACTCAGCCTGCTGTGTAAAACATTGAAGAGGGGCTGTTACTTGTACAAGAACAACATAGTGAACACACAACAACTATGATTAAGTTATTACGATGGTTGGTGATGCGAAAAATCCTATTTCTTGTGTAATATGCCAATGCCAGAATTTTTATTCTTGATTAGGTATTACTCTTTTCATTCATTCATAGTGTTCTGCCCAAGGGCAGGTCTTTCACTGCAAGACCAGCATTCTCCATTCTTTTCTATTGTCCGCTCTTTTAATGTTTATATATTACTGAAGAACTGTTAAGTTCTTTTTTAAATAAAGGACTACTTTACTGTGTTGATATTAAACTATATATTTTTGCCTTAATTGATTAGTTACAATGTGACCTATGCAGAGCACATAACAAACCCCAACTACAACTACAACAATACAGAAACAAAAAGGGACTGAAATATTGTTATGGACGACCTCCCAACTTTTGTATCACAACTTGAAATGATTAGTTAACCGCTCATTTAGGAATGAGTTTCTCTCAGATCTTCAAATAAAGAATGATGGCAAGAAATGGGCTGGTCTTGTTGACAACTGCCTGGCAGAATATTTATATAAACTGGGTATTTTACCATCACCTCAGTGTGTCATTTGTAATGAGGAAAATTCTATTATGAATTGGGAACATTGTATTGTATTGTATTTATTAACATTCCATGGTATTCATACATGCTTACAGCTAGAATATGGAACAAGTCAAAAAACTTAATACTATTATAAAATCTTAATGTATAGTCAAAGTCTAGATGAAATATATATAGACGAGATTTACAATATAGTCTACTAGTATGACACAAAGTTTTAGTATCAATTTCATGAAGTGTTATTGAATGTCATGAATTCACCTACAGAATAGAAGGCGTGAGAAATTAGGTACTTCTTTAATTTGGCCTTAAATAATTTTATGTTTTGAATTTCATTTTTTATATCGATAGGGAGGCTATTAAAAATTTTTACTGCCATATAACGCACTCCTTTTTGATAGCACGATAGACTTGCTGATGGAGTATGAAAGTCATTTTTTTGACGTGTATTTATGCTATGAACTGTTGAATTAGTTACAGAGTTTTCACGATTGCATACGAGGAAGATTATTAATGAAAAGATATACTGACAAGCCATGGGCATTATTTGTAGTTTTTTTAAAATAGCCCTACACGATTCCCTAGATTTAGCACCTACTATTATTCTAACTACTCTTTTTTGTAATAGAAAAATATTGTTACTATCTGTGGAATTTGCCCAGAATATTATTCCAAAACTCATATTGATCCTTGAGGAATTCCATTATTAATAGTTCCCCATGTCGATGCAGATTTCATAGTTGTATTAATTTCAACTTTCTATTTTCTGTTTGAAATGTTTGTAAAAAACTTTACATTTTAAATCCTCTATGGGAATTTTGTACTGGTCTGCCAGAAACCAAATGATGTTGAATCAATCTGGTTGAGCATTACATACATACATACATACATACATACATACATACATACATACATACATACATACATACATACATACATACATACATACATACATACATACATACATACATGTTGTTGTTGTTGTTTTCCAATGCCAGGCGTTTGACAATAAATTCATTTGACCTCTTGCACTCCAATATTTTTCAAAGATATTATCATGACCAGCCACTGAAGCACAGATTTTGAGATGTTCCGAATCCATTTCTTGGTTTGAGTTGCACAATGGGCAGTTAGGGGACTGATATATTCCAATTCTATGCAGGTGTTTGGCCAAACAATCATGGCCTGTTGCCAATCTAAATGCAGCTACAGACGATTTTCGTGGTAAATCGGGAATTAACTGTGGATTTTGATGCAGAGAGTTCCATTTTTTTCCCTTGGGATTGAGTTATCAAATTTTGTTTGTTGAAGTCTAAGTATGTAGATTTAATAAATCTCTTCGCAGAGTAATACGTAGATTTAGTAACAGGTCGGTAAGTAGCAGTGCTGCCCTTCTTTGCTAAAGCATCCGCATTCTCGGTTCCCAGGATTCCACAATCGGATGGTATCCATTAGAATACAATTCTTATATTGAGTGATAATAATTGAGAGAGCATTTCAGTTATTTCTGCTGTCTGACAATATAACTGCATTCCTAAATTTATTGATGTGGCATAGAAGATTCCTGAGACTTTCACTTATTGCAATGATTTCACCATCAAAACTTGCTGTTCCATATCCAAGAGATCTATAAAGTGAGAAGAAACAGCACGTAACACCTGCACCGGCATCTTGTTCTCTGGAGATCAAGGATCCATCGGTGTATAAATGAAGCCAGTTTTGTGGAGGATACCTAATATTAATTGTCTCTAAAGACAGTTGTTTCAGTATTTCATTGTTTACTTCTGATTTCAGTATTTCTTCTGTTAAATTTAGATTATATTCTATATTTAATAGAGTTAAAGGGTTTGGTTTAATTTGTAAGTTTTCTTTTAAATTCGGGATATTGATTTTCTGTTTTAATTCTTGAACAATGGATATGAAACTTTTTTGAGTTTTCAATCTACAGAGAGGACTGTATGAATGCCAATTGTTTCCTGGTAATCTGATAAGTTTTTCATATTGAATCAGTGCTTTTTCTTCTATTGTCATTTTGATGCTGTTAATATTAGTGAGGAATCTCATAGAATCTATTGGAGTTGTTTTGATTCCACCAGTAATGAGTCCGAGAGCTTGGTTTTGAACATATTCTATGTCGTTTATGAAGGTGAAGTAATTAAAATTTCTCCGCAGTATGTCAGCACTGGCTGTATAAACATTTTGTATGTAGTGTTCAAAGTATTCCTAGAGCATCCCCATTTCTTTCCTGCTAGTCTTTTTAGAAGGGAGAATCTTTTACGAGCTTTTTCAGAAAAGTATTTCAAATGGTTGCTCCATGTTAACTTACTATCGAAAATAACTCCAAGATATTTGGATTCGTAAGTCCTAGGAAGGTGTTGGCCATTGTATTGGATATTGAATTCTCTTTCTTTTTTACCGAGTGAAAATATTTGGTAGTTACTTTTGCTTAAATTGAGTGTCATCAAATTTGATGTATTCCATTCATATAGTTGATTTAGAGCTTTAAGAGCAGAATTTTGAATTTTGTCTCTATGTCTGTAAGATCCGGAAATCCACAAAACTATATCATCTGCAAATAGTGCTGTTTTCATGTTTGATTCCTCTAATAGGGAGGGTAAGTCATTTATATAAATATTGAATAAAGTTGTGCTGAGGACAGCGCCCTGAGGTAGACCTCGATATGTTTGTCTGTAACTAGAAAGTGAGTTATTGAATTTAGTGGCAATGAATCTTTGACTAAGGAATTCTGATATCCATCTGAACATATCGCTGGAGATACCTAATTTCTGGAGTTTTAGTAATAATTTATTTCTCCAAACAGAGTCATATGCTAACTGAAAGTCAATAAATATTGCCAAGGTATCTTCTTTCTTGTTAAAACTGTCTTCTATTTCTTGGCCGAGGCATATGACTTGTTCATTGATAGAGTGTAGTTGTCGAAAACCAGCTTGTCTTGGTGATAAAAGATTTTGGGATTCTAAATACCAAGTTAGTCTGTTGGAGATCATGGACTCCATGGTTTTTGCTATCATGCTTAATAGTGCTATTGGTCGATAACTTTAACATCATGAGCAGGTTTCCCTTTTTTTGTGAATTGGTACAATGATTGCTTTTTTCCAAGCTGCAGGAATTGAGGTGTTCCATGATAAATTGAAAATGGATAAAAGTACAGACTTGGCTTTTTCCCCCAGATGTTTCAAGAATTCAGAATGAATGTTGTCGGGGCCAGGAGATTTCTTGGTTTTTAAATTTTGTTAATTCTTTGGAAGTAAAATTTTGATGAAATATTTCAGGTTTTGTACTAGTAATATTGTTTTTATTATTTTTATGTAATTCTCTTTTGATAAATTTGTCAGTTTTTTTTATATTGGGATGTAATCTGTGAGAGTTTGAGTAGTGTTTATTAAATGCATTTGCTATATCTCTACTATCTGTTAGTGTTTTGTTATTATGAATAATAGGTTGGCTAGTATTTTCCTGTGTATTGGAAATATTCTTCAGAAATTTATATGTTTTAGCGCTATCGGTTCTGTAATTAATATTTTCAATAAATTTATTGAAACTGTTCTTTTTTGCTGTTATGATTGCTTTTTTAAGAATGGCAGTCTTCTTCCTCCAATCTTGAGTATCTTCTGGTGTTTTGCTATGTTCTGCTTTGGTTCTTGCTTTATCTCTATCTTGTTTCAATAAATTCAGGTTTTCTGTCCAGAATGGGGTGTATTTTTTTGGTTTGCCTCGTGGAATGTGCTTTTTTGCAATTTTAAGAAGAGATTCACAGAAATATTTGTTCAATCTATCTGAGTTTGTATTTTCCATTAGTGGTGTGTTGAGCTTGAGGTGTTTGTCGAGTTCTGTTTAAATAGTTTCCAATTCGCTCTCTTAAAGTTCCATGTTGTTTTGTTATTGTAGGGTTCTTTTTTTTTTGGTTTTGGTGGAGATGGATAGAAGCAATGATGACTCTATGGCCAGATCCAGGGTCTTCAATTATTTTTTTCTTGGTTTCGTGATGGATATCTGATGTTACTAGTAATAAGTCTGGATTTGTACCAGAACCAGAATAATGAATGAAAGTAGGGGGAACTTCTTTTCTGTAGACAAGTTCTGCGGTTGTAGTATTTAGGAGGTCCATGATCATTTTTCCAGGTTGGTTTACATTATCGTAGCCCCAAAGTTGGGAGTGGGCGTTAAAGTCACCAATTATGATAGTTTTAGGTTGTATATCAAACAAAGTTAGATCAAGGGGTTTATTAGGTGGGTTATAGGCACTGTAGATTTTGAAATGTTGTTGATTTTTCCATACTTCATTTCTCTCTCCACAAATATTTTACCTATCTGTGTGTATATACTGTGTGTTTCAGACCACCTGTATCAGCCTTTCTTCTCGAAAACTATATGATTCTGTTTGTTCATATAACAATATTTTGATAACCAAAAGCTATGTAAAGAATCGATTGGTGGTAGTACCATTTTCTATAACTGTAACAAACGGAAGTAGGAGTACCTGTGGTCAACTTCAAAATTTCAAATGAGAACATGGTTCATTGAAGGCACTATTGGAAATTACTTTTAAAAAGAAACAACTTTTACTCAAACTTTTTATTGTTTACTCACAAAGCAACACAAATGGTATCTTCTGAGTAAGGCTGTACTACATTGTTTATGTACGTACACTCTTCATAGTAAGTGTTCAAAATGACCGCCAGCCTGTCTAAACAATGCTATGATCTCCTCCTAACATCCATGATTGCACTGAGCATTTCAGCACACCTGACGTGAGAGACCCACAGGCTTCTCTAATTCTTTGTTTCATGTCTTCTCTAGTTGTTGGACGCACCTTGTAGATCATGTCTTTAATTCTCTCTCACAAGATGTCATTTGGAGCAAAGTCAGGAGATTGGGCCAACCAAGCTACTGGTCCTCCTCGTTCAGTCCACTGTAGGGGAAATAACCAGTTAATAACTCACTGAGCCCTATGTGAAGAGTGAACTGGACAGCCATCCTGCTGAAGCCACATTATTAACCAAAGTGCAAGGGGAACATCATGAAGCAAATGGTGCAAAATGTTTTAGAGGAAGCGTGCGTACATTCTACCATTCAAATTCTCAAAAAAGTATGGTCCTATGACTTAGTGTCTGAGGAGGCCACACGGTGTTGAGGCTCCACACGTGCTAATAATCCATTTCCCCTTAGCCAGTGTGGATTAACCTGAGACCAATAATGGACATTGTAGAGATTCACCTGACCATTACTTTTGTAAGTTGCCTCACCAGTCAACAGAATTTTGAGCTCGAAATCATAGTCCATGTTTAGAAAGTTGCAGAAATCAACACGAGTTTGGAAGTCATGTTCCCCAAGTTCCTGATGGAGATGAATATGGTATGGATGAAATTTGTCTTCGAGAATTCTAAATATTGTACTACGTGTAATTCATGGGCACTCCTTCTTGTGGAGTCATGAATATAATTATCACTGCAGTGAGGACATTCCTCACAGGTCGTCTGATACGTTCACCTTAATTGTGTTTCGGTTGCACCATGCCGTTTATATGCACACGCTTTGCAAGACGCTGGAAAACATTGTACGAATGATGGGCTCACAATGGATATTTCTCTGCATAAACATGTGCTGCTTCTCTGCAATTCCAATGGCATTCTTCCAAGTATCATGAACATGTTAAATGTTTCTTCGTTTGTGAATGGCATTTTCCAAATAGCAAACCCAAAGGAAGACGATGTGATATGGATGAATGAACAAAATGCACTATGGCTATGTAAAATAAAAGACAGTGAAAAGTGACTTGGTTTCAAAACCTGCATTGTTTACAATAGCTGTACATACTACAGGTACAGTAAGTACATAAACAACATACAGCATTTTTTAGAAGACAATTTCTGTTGCTTTGTGAATAAACAATAAAACCTAGAAAAAAAATGTTTGAGTAAAAGTTGTTTCTTTTCAAAAGTGGTATCCTATGGTACCTTCAATGACCTATGTTTTCATTTGAAATTTGGAAGTTGACCACAGATACCTCTACTTCCGATTTGTTATGGGAAATGGTATCTACTACCACCAATGGATTCTTTACTTAGGTTTTGGTTATCAAAATTGTTATATGAACAACCAGTAACATATTGTTTTTGAGAAAAAAAGCTGATACAGTAATCACAGGTTGACGTCGGCACCATAGTGTTCTGATTAGGGGTGTGTAAAGTCTGAATATGACGAATAAATTGTAGGTTTCGTTTTAATTTCCAAGAAACATGGGAACAAGACTGTTTTGTTATTATGAATAAAGGTAAAATTCAATGTCTCAATTGTTCAGTTGAGATTTATGTAAAATGTTATAATATCAGACACCACTTCAATCTTGAACATCAGAAGGATTTTGGCGAACATAAACTTATTCATAATAAATAGACAGTCAAATGAAGGTTCTTTTATCAAAATTTATTTATACGTCATCATCATCATCATCATCATCATCATCATCATCATCATCATCATATCCTTCACGTATTAGACCCTACAGGATCTGTTACAGTCTCATGCCAGCGCTTGCGTGGTCTTCCCAATTTCCTCTTTCCTCTTGGTACATAAGTAAGAATCTGTTTAGGCCATCTTGTGCGATCCTTCCTTTCGACATGTTTTTTCCACTGAAGTCGATATTGTTGAACAAAATTAACTATAGGATCCATTTTTAGTTCCTGCAATATGTCCACATTTTTATGGTGTTCCAGCAAAGAGCATCACGCTGTTCGTTGCATGAACCTCATTTCAGCTGTTGTCAGCCTTTGCTCATCAGCTTTTCTGATTGTCCATGCCTCGCTAACATAAGTGAGGACCGGTCGAGCTAGTGTTTTATATACCTTTAGACTTGTATGTTTCTGAACATGGGATGATTTGAAGATGGTATTAATTACGCCAGTGATTTTTATAAATTTAGATATTTTGTTTGACATATCTT
This sequence comes from Periplaneta americana, assembly GCF_040183065.1. Taxonomy (NCBI): domain Eukaryota; kingdom Metazoa; phylum Arthropoda; class Insecta; order Blattodea; family Blattidae; genus Periplaneta; species Periplaneta americana. The sequence continues at coordinate 18,300,042 of NC_091125.1, forward strand.
CATCAGTGATGTAAGAGAGGTTATAACCTAAATAGTTATATGAATTAACACGTTCAATTAAATTATTATTTATCATGATCTTACTGGGAATTGGGTTCTCTCCCGAAAATGCCATGACTTTCGTTTTCTCTTTCGAGATTTCCATATTGAAATCTGAGGCGATTATTTGCAAATTATAAATGGCTCTTTGTAAAGCTTCCTCTGTTTGAGCGATAATAACCTGATCGTCAGTAAACATTAGTGTATCGAGAACTGTGTTTCGATTAATTTGAATTCCAGCATGATGACTTTGCCTCCAAATGTATAAAATATGGTTCATATATATATAATAAACAACAGAGGGGAAAGACCGCACCCTTGTCTAACACCTTGGTTGATGGAAGTCCAGCTAGTAGTTCCGTGTTCAGTTCTTATGGCAATTTCATTTTGTTGATATAAATTATAAATGGAGAGAATGATTTGGTTTGGCACATTATCATAGCGTAAAATCTCTAAAAGTTTATTTCTATCAACTCTATCAAAAGCTTTTATGAAATCAATAAAAGCTAAGTGGGTTTGAATATTAAATTCTCTGTGCTTTTCAATTAAAATCTTCATGGTGAAATAGCTATCACAACATGATCTTCCTTTTCAGAATCCATTCTGTTCTTCAGTGAATTTGTCTTCGTAAAGATGTGATAGTTTATTTTTGATTATGGCTGTATAGATCTTATATCCAGAATTGAGAAGACTTATACCCCTGTAATTTGCACATAATTTTTTGTTTCCTTTCTTATAAATGGGTACTACAATGGCTTTTTGCCAACTTTCTGGGGGTTTAGATCCTGCCCATATATTGTTTAAGAAATATAAAAATCTAAAGGTAAATTCTTCTCCAGCGTATTTAAAAAGCTCGAAATTTAAATTATCCTTGCCTGGGGCTTTCCCGTTTTTTAAACTTTTATATACTTCAATGAGTTCATCATAAGTAATAATATCTGTTGTGTTGTTGTTGGAAGTCTTTAATGTAAGAGAGATGTTTTTGTGAAACCATATATTTTTAAAGTAATCAAGTAGAGATTCGTTAGGAATAGGATTTATAACAACATTTTCTTTTATCTCCGTATTTATTTTCTTTAAAATTTTGAAAGTTTTGGGGCTTGGTAATGTTAAATCTCTTTCTAATCTTGAGACGAAATCATTCCATTTCTCTCTGTGTCGCTTTCTTGTTTCCCGTTTTGCAATTGCTCTCTTTCTTTTATAATCAATTTCATCTTCAAGTTTTTTTGTTTGTAAAAATCGGAGATATGCTTCTCGCTTATCATTTATCACCTTCTTGATATCCTCATCCCATTTCAGTATGCCTCTTTTTCTCTTCTTAATATTTTTTACGCCAATACTTTCAAATGCAGCCTTTTTTAAAATATCTGTTAAGTTGTTCCATTCTTCCTCTATATTATCCGAGATTTTGATTTTTTGAAGATATTCCTTTATGCGACATTCATAAAGCCATTTAATACTATCATCTCTCAATAAGTCTACTTTAAAAATAAGCCTATTACTTTCTTGCTTGGAATTTTTAATATTTATTTTATGCCATGGTGCTGGTATTCTAATAGGGGATACAATTAAATAATCATCTGTCTCTAATTCAGGACCTCTACAAGCTTTGACATCTAAAATGAAGCTAAACAATTTTTAATTACAGATGACATAGTCAATAATAGATTGTGATCCTCTTGCTTGCCATCTATATGTGTGTATATTTTTGTGTTTAAAGAAAGAATTCATTACTTTTAGATCATTATAAATCACAAAATCTCGTAGTCTTTGTCCATTATTATTACAAGGTGCTTCGCCGTGTTTTCCAATGTGCCCTCTAACTTCATTATTACCAATTCTTGCATTGAAATCCTCTAATAAAAGTAACATGTCTGATTTATTAACTTTATTGATGATGATTTGTAATTTATTGTAAAACAACTCACTATTATCTTCGTCTCCTTCCACAGGTGGATAGGTGCCTATTACTGTCATAAAACCTCTTCTCAATTTAATTCGAACTTCTATTAATCTTTCATTCCAAAATTTATAATGATCAATAGAGGAGCGTAGTGACTTATGAATCATTAAGATAACCCCAGCTCTTGCTCTTTCTTGTCTATTAACACCACTGTATAATTGAACATAGTTATTTGTTTCTTTCGATCCGTTTTGTTTTCTTTTTGTTTCACTAATTGCTGCAATTTTGATACCTTTTTTTGCTAAAATGTTATCAAGCTGATCGTCCTTGTATGATAAGCCTTGAACATTCCAAGTGGCAAATTGTAAAATACCTTTTTTTTTTTTTTTTTCATTTATTTTTACTCATAGTCCTATTCACGCCATAGTCATCAACAGATTCTGCATTCCGGCTGTTAATATTATGAGACTTGAATGTAATATAGAGTTCCTGTGGATAGGTTACAAGCCTGTCACACAGTAGTTCAGTGGTAGGACTGCTACCTTAATAGTCTTCTGGACAGGCGTTTATATGGCATTTCCTCCATATGTGTTGGAACAGTTATACCGCTGTGACTTGGTCCCCAGAGCCTCGTCTGTTTAGGAACAGGTTGCACCACGTGAAGGTGAGGTTGGGAATTAGGTAGGAGAGGTGATAGATGGAATGAACTTCACTACCCTTTATACGTAAAAGTTTAAAATGGGATTGTTAAAAATGGTTTACATTAATGAAATAGTTGTTACATGCAATGAAGCAGTGTGTTATTTTAAGTAATTTGTTGTGCAAGTTGAAATAGTAAGAAAGTTTTAAAAAATCCATAAGAATAATTTTTTAATGGAAAAGCCAACCCATAATCGCTAGATTACTAATTGAAAATGCAGTTCGATCAATTTATTGCATTTCAATCATATAAGCCGGTCATAGAGAACAATCCCCTTTTTCAAATGTCAGGTAAAACCAGCAAGGAATTGTATGAATTATTACCTAATAACAGGTCTCCTAATTTACGTAATTTCGCAACTAAGATGCTGGCAATCTCTGAATCCCCTTATGTCTGAGAACATTTCTTTTTTCTAAAGTGAATCCAATGAAAAATATTGCTTGTACACGTCTAAAAACCTATCATCTCGTAACTGCTATACGTTTATGTAGTAATAGTATTCATCCTAATATAGACAGACTCATCCTGACCAAACAGTATAGGCGATCTAACTTGTAAGTGAGTATTTATAATGAGTATATTACATGTTCAGTGTAACTGTTTGCCATATTAATTTTGTATATCCCTAAGTAGTAGAAAAGCCAAGAAATATTGTTATGCCCAGCTCTGCTCTACAACAATACGAAATTTATAGACACACAAAACCATACCCACTTCACATACTGAATACACCCGCTACTAATTTGGAACATATCGCACCAAGAATAACAGAAAGCCAGAAGATTGCACGAGACCTCACTAGAATTCAGAAGATAGTGCACATCACATCGAAACCATGAAAGTCTAGTTTTTCAGGCAAAGCTCCTTGTGACGCAAACTGGAATAATTTCAAGGAAAAAATTGTTCTAGGGCCGGATATCGATCCCGGAGCCTCTGGATGAACGTACCAGTGCTCTACCAACTGAGCTATCCAGAAACTCCATCCGACACCATCTCAATTTTTCTCCTTATATGCACACAACTCGACAGGGCTGACAAGATGCCAGAGACCCACATTGAGTGCACACAAATTCTGTGTGACTCAGAATTGTGTTAGCGTACCTAGAATAACGTATATACGAGGCGTTTTCTTAAAGTAAGTTCCAAAAGGGTGTAATAAGTAAACGGGAAGATATTTACAAACCATTTTTGTTGCATCGTATTCCCCACACTTCAATTACTTCTCAACATAATTCCACCATTATTGAGGCATTTATCAAGTCATGGCACAAGTCTTTCTATCCCCTCATTGTAGAATTCGCCCACCTGCGATGCGAACCACTCCCACACTGCTGTTTTCACTTCATTGTCGCCATCAAAACGTTGACCACCGAGGAACTTCTTGAGGTGCAGGAAGAGATGAAAGTCACTTGGAGCCAAATCCGGGCTGTAGAGGGGATGGTCAATTTGTTCCCAGCCAAATTTCGAGATGAGATTTTGGGTTTCATGAGCTGTGTGTGGCCGAGCGTTGTCATGAAGCAACACAATTCCGTCGGTCAGCATCCCACATCTCTTGTTCTGAATTGCGCGATGGAGCTTCTTCAAGGTCTGACAATAGGTTTCTCTATTAATGGTTTCACCCCGAGGCAAGAATTCGATGAGTAGGACTCCTTTTCTGTCCCAAAAAACAGTGCACATGATCTTGCGTGTTGACATGGTGTTTGAATTTCTTTTTCCTTGACAATGCAGTGTGCCTCCATTCCATGGACTGCTGCTTCGATTCAGGTGTCATGTGAGACACCCAAGTCACCATATGGTCAAGAAACTCATCATCTTGCTCACTTTAACTTGTGAGAAAGCTTAATGCACTGGAAGCTCGTTTGGTTTTGTGTTCCTCGGTGAGCACCTTGGGTACTCATCGTGAGCACAATTTTCGATATTGTAATCGATCTGTCACAATTTTGTAGAGAACACTCCGCGACATTTGTGGAAAATTCATGGAAAGCAAAGAAATTGTGAACCTCCTGTCCTCATGAATTTTTTCATCGACAGCACACACCAAATCATCATTGATTAAAGATGGCCGACCGGTACGCTGCTCGTCATGCTCAGAGACGCAGTCCTTGTTGAACTTCCTAACCCATCTCCTGACCATTCCATCACTAAATCATCACCATACACCTCACAAAGTTGACGATGAATGTCAGCTAGTTTGATGTTTCTCGCATTCAAGAAATGGATAACAGATTGCATCTCATAGTCGGCAGGGTACTTGATCACTTTAAACATTTCAATTGATCACAACTAACCACACACACACAGACTGAAGCTCTGAAACTGCATGCACAGCTTGCCTGAGGACTGAAGAAGAAAACACACATGCACAAAATAACGATTGCAACGATGCGATGGCTATAATTGAAAACGGAACTTACTTTAAGAACATGCCTCGTATTATGCCAGTCTAGTTTTTCAGGTAATGCTCCCTGTGAAATTATTCACATCGAAACTAGTCAAGAAAGGAAAAAATACGTAGTTTAATAGTAATACAGCGAAGTATTCTATGTGAATAACTTGACAGTTCTTCACTGAAATATGAACAATTAAAATTACCTCTTACTTTTGAAAAAGCTTATATTAACAGATTTTCGTGAAGGAAACTGTATTAACATATCTCTCATAAATGAAATGCATCTTACTGCAATTAGATGATTGACAATAAGAAATTATGTTATATATCGAAATGACGGACCAAGAACACCACAGAGTGCCACTGCTATAGCAGTGAAATCTTCATTTCATTAAAGGCCATTTCCAACATCTTAATTCATCAATCTAGAAGCTTCCTTTATAGAAATTCCTATAAAGAACACAAATCTGCAAATTGGAAACATTTACTGTTCCCCGAATTTGACATCATTAAAATCATATCTCTATTTACTTTGCTTTCTTTCAAATATTTAGGCCTATATGCACGCTGGGGATTTTAATACTAAGAATATAAGTTAAAAAAAAAATCCGTGGCACTACAGCCCGTGAAGGGCCTAGACCGACCAGCTGACTGCTGGCCTCATGCCCACATGCCGAAGCAGAGGTGGACGATCATCCAACCAGATTGGAGGTATCGTGTGGTTAGCACGATGATTCCCCAGCCGTTATAGCTGGTTTTGCAACCGGATTTCGCTACCTATCGTAGCTCCCCAAGTGCATCACGATGCTGGGCGAGCACCGGTCCCATATACTGGCTGAAATTTCATGAGAAAATTTCTTCCCCCATGAGGACTCGAACCAGCGCGCATTCCGTAACGCGAGTCCTAGGCAGGATGCCTTAGACTGTGACGCCACGGCACGGGACAAGAATATAAGTTAGAATTCATCAATCACAACTTTCAGTGAAGAAATAGTTGTTGATCATTCAACTCAATATCATTGCAATATTATATCTCAACCTACACGTTTTCCATACATCAGTCATCGATCTGATTTATTGGATATTGCAGTAATTCATATAGTTACGTTATGATATTACTTTATGCAGAATCAATAGTAGCTCTAACTTCTGATCATAACCCTGTTATTCTTATCTTGCACTATTCTTCAGCCTCAGCAGCAATAAAAGTTAACAGTGATGCTGACAATGATTGTAAAACTTACAAAGTCATTTCCATTCCTGGAATTATAAATCCTACGTGAATTGAAGATTTGGATATCGCAATGGATATGTACTTATATATCAACTATTAAATTTGCAGTCAAAATAGCAACAAAATGATACGACTATTCATTCTAAACAAATCCAGGAATTAAGTATTTATGCCTACAAAAATCAAAAGCCAGAAATAATGGCAAAGAACTAGATCAGAGGCTGACAGAAATGTAGGCTATATGGTAATCTCAAAAACAGACTATGGGAAAACAAATGAGATAAAAATAAACAAATTTGAGGCTCATATTCGATATGCCGGACCCTCTAGTAATATTTGGTGTATCACAAAACATCTTAGTAAACCAACTATAAAATAATATATCTTCAGAATTCATTGGAATATCTACTGTCAACTTATGAACAAAACTGAAGCTCTTGGAAAGTACTTAAGGGACTATTTAGAGAACCCTCTATTCATGAATTGAACATTAATGAATAAATTATTTCATAGAAAATATTAGTATAGGCCTACCTTACACTACTCCGTCAGAAAAAAGAAGATACTGGTAATTAAAACTCTAAAATCGTTCAAAGCTCTGGGATCTGACAAAATAAATAATCTTGCTTTGAAAATAATGTCCTGTAAGACAGTACCTATACCACATCACTAAGCTGTTTAACACAGTACTCAGGTTGGAATATTGTCAAAAAATGGAAACATACAAAAATAATTACAACTAAAGCCAACAGAATAGAAGACGTATCATTCCACTAGAGCACCTATGACAAATTTTTGGATAAAAAATTATTATGAAAGGAATTGATCAAATAATCCCTCCTTCGCAAACTGCATATGAAAAATGTAAATCACAATTTACTAGCACTGATTGAAGATATTACAAAAGACAAAGAAGAAAGAATTTATGGGTCTTTATAAGACTGCAGAAAAATGGTTTTGTGTCTCTTGCTGATTGGGTGAAAGATGTTGTATATACACATACTGTATATGAAGAAGAATGGTTACAAACTCAATGTCTACGTATAGAACATAGAGTAGTCAACCAATGATAATGAAATTAAAATACAAGTGGGTAACATTGAGGTCTGAAAGAGTGTGGTGAAAGAAAGGTCGCCCTTCATTGGAAAGAGAGGGGTGGGCCCAGTACTTTATATCCAAAAGTAAGAAAAATCACAGAAGCCAAATTGAAGGATCTCAAGCAACTTTTTCCTTATATGCAACCAATGCAACACATATTATCACAAGATGGGGTAATAAAGTTGAGATTGTTGTTTCTATAAAAAAAAGATGATGAAACCAGTACGAAAATATTCAGTGCAAAGCCAATTTTGTGGTTTAATGCAATGTAAAATGTAAGCTACATACTACACATTCTTGCAGTATAAATGTACAAAATGAGTATTGTCCAATTTTACCTCAAAATTCTGTCACTTGACAATAAGAAGAACAGAACATACCGACACCAGCCTTTCAGAAAGAGGATTAAATCTCAATCCTCTAAAAAGTAAATCTATTGTCTTACGAAAAGGAAAAATCACCACTCTAGAAGGATCAATTATTGCTTCAATTACCTCAAAAAACGAACATATTAAATATCTAGAGATATAGTTTAATAATGAAATCTCACTTGATAAAACTAAAGTAATAAAATGCATAACACCTGACTTGAATAACCTTGTCAAAACAAAACTATTGAAACCAGATCAAAAACTTAAGGGACCCAGAAAGCCAAAAAATCTTGAATTTTTCATTTTTTTCCTGTTTTATTGATCTATGAAGCTTTATCTTTCAGATGAGCCTTGATTTAAGTGTGTATCTGATTCCTAAGTATGGTTTTTTTTTTCGGTTTAAATGGACAGCGACATTTAAAGTGGGTGTGTCTCCTGTTCGTCTGGCATTCTACTATGTTTCAAATTTTGCGCCTTATATGCGAAATTTTTTCATTGTAGGGAATTTATATGTATTGGCACACCTGGTTTAGCGTCCTGTGCTTTGTTTCGTAGCAACGGTTTGTTTACAATGGTTGTGACGTTATACACGTGCTGTACGTTACAGTTGAGTTGGTTTATAGATGTGCATTTTGTGATATTTTCTTACAATATGGGTTATAGAAGTAGTTTGAAAGTATTTAAATTAATTGTGAAGCTTGGGCACGCCATTTCGTATTTAAGAAGAGAAGAAATGTTGGTAAACGTAAGAACACTGTTAGTAATGTGAATTCTAACCTACAACCCTCTAGCATGTGGTCATAGTGAATCTGTAAAAGTGGCTGTGCATCAGGAAAGAAACTTGAAGATTCTAAAATGAAACTCTGAAACAAGAACACAGTGTTAGTGATACCAATGAGGTTATAGATGTTCGCATACTATCTAGTGTACTGCAAAATAATGTATTCTGTAAAGGCTGTGCAAAGGTCTCTTAAGGTAAAAAAGCACATTTTATTTTGAAATAATTACTCTAACACAGTAGCGGCCCGCGGTTACAAAGGTTGGCAGTTCTGCATGAAAAGTAGTGTATTTAGCAAACGCATGCTGTTTATTGCATCTAAATCGGGTAACGCGTGTAATTACAGCCCCTTCTCGAAGTTGACTGTGCACCCGAAATTGTACTCCAACCATCCGTGCGCTACATCTCTCCCACCTGGTACAACTAGTCACGTAGTGGAGATGTGCCCCACAAGCTTTTCTAGTTTTTTAAGTCAAATTAACTAAATCCTTCACTCCGGTGTTTGTCCATGTATTTTCTCCTCTAAACAGAATACACGGGTGGGGGAGAAAGCGTTTTCATGGGCGCAGCAAAAAAACAATCGTGTCCATTACACATTTCGGTATTAAAATGACTAGTAGGCTACATGATTTCCTCGACTTTTTCCAGAAATTTTAATATTTAAACTTTGTGTAGGACGTCCTAATTTCTTGAGTTAACATGCAATTTCTCTTTTAATTTCGAAAAGGGTTGGTCGATTAGGTTTTCATTTAATTCATTTTTAATATCAAATATTTCCTTAGGCACACTGACTAATCACATCACACCACCCACAGTACTATAACACACTGGAACTGTAATGATATACAGTAGTCCAGAAGCCTATGTGTTCTAACGCAGGTCATACAGAGATGAGGGTGTTGGCGGTTCTCTTGTATATTCGGAGAGAGCTGCTTCGGTTGCAGCTCTAATGCAGTCTTATGGGACGGTGAAGAAAACCAGTTTTCTGCTGCCGACTACCCTACATTGAGCTTCAGGAACTGCCAATCACAGATCTGAAAAGTACACTACAGCTAAAATTCTCGAGCAGTTCAAGGCTCCTACAGACAGTAAAATCTCGAATCGAAGGAGAATGAATTGGAAAAATAAATGAAACAGTGAAGTAGATTACATAAAAGCATGTTTTACATTTTTATTGTTTTTCAGGTCCATTTAAATGGCGGTTCTGCAGCTCTGCAGTTCTTGTTGTAGAGCCGCCCCTGCTCTAACAGCTAGTAAAATAGTTGCAAAAAAATTTGGCTTGTTATGAGACTTAGCAGGACACTTCAGGAGATTCAGAGTGCATTTAGATTCTTAGTGCAAGCCCTATTACTCGGGTTACTTAATTAAGATGTTATTGTCACGTATGGGATACTTGAAGTCCACCATCATATTGCTTTTGTAAGACTACTATCAAAATTCAGCTAAACTATCAATGTTAAAAATTTGGCCACTGTGTTCCATGGATTGCCTTTTCTATTTCAGTTCTGATATCGTGTTTATTAATGTGGAAAATACAAGTTTACGGTATAGCTGTGTTGCCAAATCAGGAAAATATTTTGCACACTGCACAAAGTTGGAATTTCTTTTATTTATAATTTTTTGCCTCACTAAGCGTTTCACATTACTGCCCACATCATCTATCACATCTTTCCTGTGAGACGTAACGAAGTATTTTCAACTGAATTGTTTCTTGTGTTATCAGAGAGGAACTGCATCAACCTAACAATGTACTTATTCTTAAATTCAAAAGCTGGTTCATCACGCCAAATTGCTTCTTCAGCAGGCTGTTGTGAATCCCTTTCCAACATAAATATTCTGTTACAAAGTTGATCATGACAAATATAATATCTTTATCCTTGTAATTAGTTCAATTTTAACGCTTCCTTCTTCGAAGATTCTGATGGATATTTTGTGTATTGGTGAAATAGTGCGTCAGTGCTTCCTGAAAATATTAGGAGTGTTTTTCATTATGTTATAGTGTTTTAAATATTAAAAGAAGACATTGCTACAATCTGTTTACGCTTGTAACCAAGGACAACTCTGAAATATGTTACGTTTTCATTTTATTTACTGTATATTCATTCACTTTTCAAGAATCAAGCTATTTCTTTTAAAACACTTAAATTCTCAGTTAGAACATCTGACCACCTCACCCTTGCTCCAGCCTTACCAAAAATACAACGTGGTTTCTTCCTTCGTTTGTCCGAAGCTTGTATACCCTTTTCAAACAACCCCTCCCGATAAATTACCTGTCAAGTTCCTCAAAGATGTAGATCTTCTTATTAAAAGCTCAATTAAGGACATCCTACAACTTCCTAGAGATATTCCAGACAATATGTTGTATTCCAACAAAAAATTTAAAGGCTTAGGTATTTTCTGCGCACGTTGGGAAACCTACTTGCAACACGTCAACTCTTGCATGAAGTTGAATATGTGTAATAATATGTACATAAACAACACTAGATGTCTAACAGAGGAACAACCTGTTTGAACAACCTTCAAATCAATGAAACTGAACACCTAACTTCTACGAGTGGAGTAATAAATATCAGAAAAATTAGGACCGAATTACGCCAGCGAGAGTACAACGCATGGTGCAACTTACCTCAAAAGGGAAAAGGCGTTATTCTGTACAGTGAATTCACTCCCTCTAACAAATGGATAACTAAGCCCGATGGAATGACTAGCGGTGAATGGAAGGAGGCTATCAAGATGACTGCCAACGTAAGCGCTGTAAGAGCCATACCCGGTAGGTCTCAGGACAGCCACTGCAGGCGATGCCTCAGTGAGATAGAAACCCTTGGACATGTCCTGGGAGCCTGCCCTTATGGCGAAACATTGTATATAAATAGGCACCATGCAATTAGAACTAAATTGGCCGATGCCCTTAGAAAACTAAAATACACCGTCTATGAAGAAGTCCACGGAACCGCCGACAATGGCAGTAACAGACGAATTGACATAATCGCCATTAGCGAATCCCTGTCTCAGGGTATGATAATCGACTCCACCATCAGGTTTGAAACATACAAAGGACAGCCCAAAGACATACATGAGGAGAAACGAGCAATCTACGTTCCAACCATCCCGTATTATAAAGATAAATACCAACTTCACGATATCAGTGTTATGGGATTGATGTTTGGAGCAAGAGGAACGATACCCAACTTCTGTTCTCAATTCTGTAAGACCCTAGGACTGCACAAATCGTTTCTGAACGAACTGGCCCTCCTCATAATTAAAGAGTCAGTCAAACTTTTACGGAACCACGTATATGGACTCTAATTCAGTGTATGGAAAAAAAAATTGACGCACCATTATCATTTTTCTTTTTCTTTCTTAGCTTTCATTGATTCTTTACTTGAATTTTTTTTTTCTTCTGTAAACTGCCATTGTTTGTGTATTTGTTTGCCTTTTTTCTTACTCTTTTAGCTCTCATCTTCTATTGTATTGTATTGTATGCTTTGTCTAATGGCAGCCTCTAATTTGAGGAAGCTCTGATAAATAAAAATAAAACAGACTTGTAACATCTTGCATTTATCCATGAAAAATGTAGCAGCTGTAAACAAAAGGATTCTTCTCCTAGACCATAAAGCCATAGGCGGAGAGAGAACCGTTTCCTTGGCTGGGACAAAGTAAAACCACAGAATTCCCATATAATGGGGTTGTGGGGGACATCATTTACTTCCTCCCCCTGTTACAGCTTGACTGTGGTACATAAGTGTTCTGCTGATGGTCAGGTCTTTCACTGCAAACCCAGCATTCTCCAATCTTTCCTATTTCCTGCCTTCCTCTTAACTTCTGCCTATGATCCACATATCTTAATATCGTCTATCATCTCATATCTTCTTCTGTCCCTAACTCTTCTCCCGTTCACGATTCCTTCCAGTGCATTCTTCAGTAGGCAATGGTTATTAATGGATATTATTGGTTATTAATGGTTATTCTGTAGGACAAAAAAATCAGTAGGCAGTTTCTTCTCAACCAGTGACCCAACCAATTCCTTTTTCTCTTTCTGATCAGACATCAGTATATGATAATTTAATAAAAGTATTTTTGGGAGGACATGTTTCTTACAGTGTTACATCCATATCTGTGATAGTTCGGACCGAGTTGTATAGAGCTTGAACTGTAGGTCTACTACATATTATAGGTCTAACAGGGCATAACTTAAAACAATCTCCCTCTTTTTCTCTATCATACAGAAACACAAGCATGCATCAATAAAACTACGTAACAGTGCTAACAGAAACTTCCTTATATGAAGCTTACCTTCCTGAAGATATCATATGAAATGTAAACTCTAATTATTTTATTAAATCTCGTATTTAAGTTTAAACATTATACCGGGATCACTTTTCTTTTTTCTGCATTGTTGTGCAGTATGTTATTCATCATCTCCAAGTAGCTGTCTGAACACCTGCAGACTTGTAACACAGGCAGTTACAAAAGAAACATTCCTCAAATGAGGTAGGCCTATAGAAATTCTTATACATTCAGAAATTTAAAATAAAATTATAGTGCAGGCACACGATCTGAAGACATTAATTCGTCAATTTAAGCACAGAAACTTAATCACAAACAAAAGCAAATAAGATCTAAATTTAGATCTTTTGAATTCAATAATTTCTAACGTTAACCGGAAAAAAAAAGAGTTCAGACAAGTTTGGGGGGGCAGTGCCCCGCCCCCCATTTCCCCCTCTCCCATAACTCTGCCTATGCATAAAGCACTTTGTATTTCATCCTGGTATTCACAACTGAATCACACTGAGAAGTCCACCTGTAATATACAAATATTATAATCCAGTTTGTCATTTTCAAATACCATGGTTTGAATTCTCTTTGGATTGACATGTCACATCATTTCTGGAAAATAGTTAATTACAATATCTCGAAGTTCATCAACAAAGCCTTCCTTCAAGAACAAAGTCAGTCTGCCTCTGAATCTTTTTCCTCAGACCTTCCAGCAAGAGTTCTATCAACATGCAGAATTTAATGAAACATTACTTAGCGTAAATTTCCAGAATTCTTCAGAATAAATTATTTTTAGTGCTTTCAATTTAAAAATGAAGTGTTCATGTAAATGACATCTGCATTGATCACATGGTATATCCTTCAATAAGAGGACATTTTTGAGTTTCAAACTGCAAAACTTTGAAAAGCCTGAACTGTTCCTCTCGAAAGATAGCATAAGCCTCTTTCAAAAACATTGTAATGTAATGTTTTTGTAGTGTCACCTTTTTGGCATTTTCCCATGTAACAGTTGAATCTTTCCTGGGCGTGTGTATACAATGTCAGGATGAGGTAGGCGAGACCTCATATATAATGAATATGTGATATAGCTATTAACTGTTAGCAGTTTTCACAAACTGATGTTGAATATGGCCATAAAGTCATTTAAATATGCGCTCCTGCATGTATGACTTACATTGTCTAAAGTGCAGGTAGTAAGGCTGTAAAACATTATGAGAGGAGTTCGGCCGGCACCGTGGATCGTGTCCCAGCATAGCTCAGTTGGAAAGAGCACTCAGCGGGTAGAGCTGAGAGGTCCTGGGTTCGATTCCCTGTGCTGGAACGAATTTTTCTCAAATTAAATGGTGATAACACACATTGGCTACTTCATAGTAGTCGTGTAATTTTTTTTTAGTAATTTAAGCTAGTCTTCAATGACGAAGTAAAATTTCCCTATATAGGAAAACTCGCAAAATTAGTACTGACACTACCTCATTCAAATGCAGAACTTCGAAGTATTTTTTCGATAGTCATGTCAAAAGGAAGAAGAGAATAGAATAGCACATGAAGCTCTCAGCTAAGTTGTACTCTTTGCTTCCAAATAAAAGAATTGAACTAGAGCACCTTTGAAGTCACCAGCATCCATTTTAGTTTCCGCTATTGGGATACACTATGCTAGATGTGGAGGAGATTTGGTGGTTGGTACATCCACCCTTCTCTTTTATTGTAGCTGAACATTTAATTATGACCTAATTAATTATTTTATTATAGCTCACACTGTAGGTTGTGGGAAAATTTGTGTTCGTGTGGGAAATTTTTATACTTTTATATGGGAATACCATAGTAGACAGTCTGAAGAGCTGTTAATTTAAGGTTGTATTTTGACTACTTATGTATAGGACTGTTTGTTTTTAGGTCTGTTTTTTCAGCATTTTAGGTCATTATTAGAGCCCAGAATTTTATGTGCTAAAAGTTAATGTCACTGAGTGTAGATGAATAGAAGTAGGCCTAGTGCCCGTGAGGAAAGTTTTAAGCTTAGTTCACAAGAGTCTGATATGTAATAATAGACAACAGAGTCAGAAGAAGGACTGAGCAATGGATCTTGTAAACTGTGTGCTAATTTGTAAGTGGGGTTAAGAGGATTAAAGACCTTTAACGATACCAAAGGGAAAATACTGAATGGCAAGAATGGCATCTCAATGAAGTGGAGGTATGGCAATGATCTTGTAAATCGTATGCTAGTTTGTAAGTGGTAGTTAAGAGGATTAGAGACCTTTAGCAGTACCGAAGGGAAAATACTGAATGACAAGAATGGCATCTCAATGAAGTAGAGGTATGGCAATGATCTTGTAAATCGTGCGCTAGTTTGTAAGTGGTGGTTAAGAGGATTAGAGACCTTTAGCAGTACCGAAGGGAAAATACTGAATGACAAGAATAGCATTTCAATGAAGTGGAGGCATGGCTTTTATATTAAACTATAGCGAGGAACAATATTAACTTTTAGCACCTAAAATTCCGGGTTCTAGTCATTATAGTATAACATTTTGGCGCTAAACTGGAGAATTCCCACGGTATCTTTGAACCGTGCCGTTATGTTTAGCACCAAATTTAAGTAAATACACAATCTTGCCAACATAAGAACACGACATTGGTGTGTGGCGTCGTTGGAGGGAGAAATTTGTTTCTTTTCTCTCTCTACCTCCTTCGTTCTGAACATTACTGAGAGATAGCACCACTGTTAGCTACAAGATATATTTGCGCAAATATATTGAAGTAGATTACTTGACCTATTACGTGACTTAGATGAGAGTCTCGAGACAAAACAGTTTTGCTATATTTCTTTTTTTATTAAATGTTAAGCACAGGAACGCCATTTCGTAATTTTATTTAAGAAACAAGCCAAACAAATTATCTTTGCATCAAAAACGGATGCTCCCTGGACCAAATTATCGTATTTTATAATTGTTTGAATGCAACAGAAGCCAGAAGTCTTGCACTTGACTAATGCAGTGAATTATTTAAGAATATAATCGCGAATTTTACTACCACCATTTTGATTGTGTTTTGTTTGGCACGGCTCGGTACGGCCTGGTGACTAGTGGCCAGCGAGTAATGTCGACTATCGACATTGCTCTGCCGTGGGTATTATCCAGTTGTTCCCTTTTTGGGTCTTTTATAGATCATTTCTTAAGTAATCAAAATCCTCACTCTGGCTGGGGATCGTCCCATACATCAGGGGCATTGTGGTAGCTGTACAGGCTGGTCAGCACCAGAGAGAAGCTGTGTCTTATGACGCCTTTCCCCCACAACACACGTGATAGACGTGAGCTTACACTCACCTTCGGCACGGAGTAGCCACAAAGATACTTGTGTGCAATGCGCAGACTGAAGACTGACACAATCCCCATGACCCTGCAATCGGGAAAACCTGTAAAACTTCCTATAGCTT
This sequence comes from Periplaneta americana, assembly GCF_040183065.1. Classification (NCBI taxonomy): domain Eukaryota; kingdom Metazoa; phylum Arthropoda; class Insecta; order Blattodea; family Blattidae; genus Periplaneta; species Periplaneta americana. Next base: position 18,316,256 of record NC_091125.1, read on the forward strand.
TGCCAGTTTTCAATTCCATTACAGCAGTTTCTTCATTTCATCAATTTATCTTATTTATCGAAATAGAAACATCAATTTTGAGGCGTACTTATGGCATTTCACTAGTTTCTGTGGCATCTCACAAACATTTCAAGACATATTCCAACATTAATAAGGAACATTTAAATATTTCTGCTGATGCCCAGTTCACTTTCTCGTTGTATAATTTAAGTTCTCTGCATTGATTGATGATTCAGTAATATAACTGTATAAAATGTAGATATAAACAAATTATATTATTAATTAAAGTTTTGCAATTTAGAATATTATGCATTTATTGTTTGCAATAAATTATATTGTTTGAATGTAAATTAAACATCCTTCAAGAGCTTACTTGTATATTTTTGTGAATGTAAACACATATCCCTTCAAAATGATCTGATTTATCTGATGAAGAGAATTGAGAAAATGCATTAAATTTAATTGGAATTGGGTTGTAACAAAGGGCTGCCATATGCCGCAGACAGTCCATGGCTTTATAGTGTAGGGAGAAAAGACTGATGTCCACGATTTTGAATGAAGTCGGACAGAAATCTGGAAAAATGCAGTAATTTGTAAGATAGTGTTCAAATGATACTCAAATGGGTGCAAGATAATACGTCTTACGAACTCAGTAAGAGCCTTCTGTCTGACTAGGTGATAAAATTTAATTTTTTCCTACTGCACAACAAAGAGGAAATTTCTAAAAATATGATTTCACACGAAATCTCGATAAATTTTTGTCGCAGTTGTATTTCCGTGGTGCAGTACTTAGAACAGCTGCAAATGGTAGAATTGTTATTTCTCTCTATGTGGATATAATACCAACGTTCAAAGATCATTTTCTTTGATGAATAGTCAGTGGATACAAGAAAGAAACAAATTACGGTATCACTTAAGTTAGTAAACACATCTGCAGATAGAGTATAATATGGTAAATGTAAATTGCAGTTAGCTTCACAAACTCATCCTTCCTTCTCTTCACAGTTCTGAGAAGTATGAGAGGTTCTGTGACGGTGATATACAGACATGAATGGTGTGGTGCTAAAATAAGTGGTAATAATGTAAATTGCATGCCAAATAATGTGCTAGATAAGGTAAAATGTATTACTGAAGTGGCCAGTCTCATCCACATTAAGTAAACAAGTGACATTAATTTGAAAAATAAATTATAAGTTTCTTATAAATTCCTACGTTTTTTCCTGTCGATCAAATTGACATGTGAATCATGTACTGGTTTCTTTGTTTCTTCATTATGGCAACCCTAGTTTTAACAAGTTTCTATTGTTATGACATTCGTAATGAGAAATAAGATCAATTAGTATTATTTTCATTTAAAACGCCCCTGTATTCGACTGCATGATATTTAGAGTGCAAGTTCCCTATGAGCTAGAAATTTCCAAGATAGTAATTTATCCTAATATTAAAATTAAATACCAGTCCTAGGGAAAATGTCTGATTTCAGTAAAGGCATATTATATCCCTGGTTTTTACATCTTGATCCCTTGTTTTCTTGTTGTTTAGTTAACTGTCTGAAGACAGGTCACAAGTGATACCGACAAGGCACCACCTATGAAGCAACTAAGCCAGGAGATAATGGGTAGGTGGCTAATTATATCCTTTAATTGTTCTATTTTTTGTTTTAGAAAATTGTTCATTAGCTTTTTTTTCCAGAATTCATCAAATTGTTGGAGGATAAATTTTACATAATGGGATCTACACAAGTGGAATCTAATTTATGAGAATTATATCTTGAAATATTGTTCCTCTCCAATGAAGTGTTGCTATGAGACTATATTGCATCGTACATTATTGGAAACATAACTTTTCGGCTTGGTATCACTGCCGTGTGTTGAATTCTTCTGATTTTTAATTTCTATCAGAGCTAGATGAGATTTTGTTTTGAAGTATTTGAGAATATGTTGAGGAATCGACATTTTCAAACAAATGTTTGACCTCATAAAATGGTATATTATGTTAAATCATTATATTTCAGGAAATCAGAATAGGCCTACATTTTGTCATCAGAATTATGGTTTTTCTTTCCATTTGCAGTTACTTGGTTTTGATTAGTAGACCTACAATGATCATATTCCCTGTCGGACAGCTTGTAAATTAATATTTTTTGCCAAATATTTTTTAACCTTTAACATATTTACTGAATGTTCCTCAGGGAATAGAGTGTAAAGCAGCAAGACTTAATAAAACAATACACATTTCTATTTTTCGGCTTTAGTGTTGCCGCCATCTAGTGTCAAAAGATTCTATTAATACGAAAACTGTAACACCACTGCCACCTGGCGAGTGAAATTCTAACTATTTACTCAAGTGAAAGCTTTTGAATAGGTTAGGCTCTAGACGCAAGTTGTGTGACATAGTTGCCTAAGCAACAAACAAACATGGCATATGAAGAGTTAGACCTGAAGTCCATTCATAACATGTTTGAAGATAACAGTGATGCTGACAAAGATTATCAACCCAATTATGGTGATCTGACTTCATCAGGTAAGTAATTTTTGTAATAAGTATATTTTAATGGATGATTTCTTATTTTGGTTATTTGTAAGAAGTCGTCGCTGAACGATTCACATCGTTTATAGTTCACTTCTATTGTTACACAACAAGATGGATGCACTGAACGATTCACATCATTTATAGTTCACTTCTGTGAACGATTCCATTGTCTATTGTTACACAACACACTAAACCTGGAGTAATTTAAGCTTATTAATCAAATAAATAATTCTACTTACGGTTTTTTATATGCTCACCTGTATGTAATTTCTATTTTATACTTATTTCATTGTTATTTTCCATCCAAAGATCATTAAGAACGATGAATATTATTTAATATCTCCTATCTTTCTTCAAATAGTGTTCATATGCCATGTTAATTTTCATTTGTTTTCATAAGTTAACAATGATGCACATTGGAAGCAACATATAAGAAATTATTTTCCTACACAATCCACGCTATATTCACGTTGTTTTGAAATGATTAATCGAAGATGGTTTGCTTATTGTTTATTACACGCACATTTGTATGTAATTTCTATTCCCTACGTTTTTCTTCTATCCCCCGATCATTAAGAATGGTGAATATTGTTTATGCTTGTTTCCTGTATTTCTTAAAATAATGTTATGTGGCATGTTAGTTTTTATTCGTCGTTATTTACGTAAAAATGATGCGCCAAAAAATAAAAAATAATAATAATTTCGTCCTCACTCCACATCCTATTTATTCACATTTGTTTTTCAGTGATTTATTAAAGAATGTACCGGTATTTAAAATACTAATAATTTAGAAACATGTTACATAAATCATCCTTGTGCCAAAACAGAATGCTCCCTGGACCAAACTGTCGTATTTTGCAGTGGTCATCAGTACTCGCTGAAATGGGTAATAATAGTATAATAAAATAATGTTGTACGTAGCATTTAGAAACATGTTACATAAATCATCATTGTGCCAAAAGAGAATGCTCCCTGGACCAAATTATTGTATTGTGCAGTGGTCGTCAGTACTCGCTGAAATGGGTAATAATATAATATAATTGTTTTGCACGTAGCAAGCGGGGTATTGGGGCTGCAAACCCCGATGATGATCCGACGTGTAGCACATGATGTAAAAAGCGGGGTATCGGGGCTGCAAGTCCCGATGATGATCCGACGTGTAGCACATGATGAAAAAAGCGGGGTATCGGGGCTGCAAGCCCCGATGATGATCCGACGTGTAGCACATGATGTAAAAAAGCGGGGTATCGGGGCTGCAAGCCCCGATGATGATCCGACGCGTAGCACATGATGAAAAAAGCGGGGTATCGGGGCTGCAAGCCCCGATGATGATCCGACGTGTAGCACATGATGTAAAAAGCGGGGTGTCGGGCACTTAAAAGTGCCTTTTGGAAAGCATGGTGATGCGCATTTGACAAACCCAGTGTACGTACTTGCTAATAATCCCTTTTTATTTGTCGTTATTTACGTAAAAATGATGCGCCAAATAATAATAATAATTTCGTACTCACTCCACTTCCTATATTCACATTTGTTTTTCAGTGATTTATTAAAGAATGTATCGGTATTTAAAAGACTAATAATTTAGAAACATGTTACATAAATCATCCTTGTGCTAAAAGAGAATGCTCCCTGGACCAAATTATCGTATTTTGCAGTGGTCGTCGGTACTCGCTGAAATGGGTAATAATATAATATAATATAATTATGTTGTACGTAGCAAGATCGATTATTCAATTGATAGGATATTTTATGAGGTTGTCATGACTGAGGTATCTATTGTCAATTGCTTTTATTTGTCAGAAGGCCTTGACTGACGGGTATATAAGGACTGGCGCTCGGGGTTTGGGACGGCTCACAAGTAACAAGAGGAGAAGGGATAGAGACATCTAGTATTTTAAAGATTTATGTCGTTCACTAGATGAGTTGATTCAACTAACCTGGAAATAATGTGAATCGTTCAGCGACGACTTCTTGTAAATAACCCTTATTTTTAATTGTATTTTTTGCAAAGTTTATATAATGTGATGCTTAGGCAAGTTTGTCTCTTACATTTTTTCAAAACCTATAAGAAATGCAGAGGGTTAGGCACTATTTTTGTTGGATATTTTCAGTTAATATTTTATAATGTAAGCAAGTTTAGCTCTATTTGCATGCATATGAAACATAATTAAAGGTAGTATTTTACGAAATCAAATCTATTAAAATCCCTTGATGAGGTTGGTTTGGCAAGCTTAGTGCTAAGTACGAATAATTGTTGTTGTGTGGCTAAAATTTACAGCTTATGTCACCACATGTACCATTTTATTTTGTCATTTTAGATGACTATAGAGTTCGAAATGGCATGCCTTCTCAATCATATCAACAATTTTCTCCCACAGACAACCAAAGTTCTTACACTCTATAGTGACAGCTGTGGAGGGCAGAACAGCTCTCTTCTTATCTTACGTATTGCCAAAACCATCCAATCCTTCAAGTGATCAATCAAAAATTTTTAATTCCTGGCCACAGTTTTGATATCTGTTATAGACTTTGGAGTCATCAAGAGGTCTAAACGCTATCACGAAGTATATGTTCCTGAAAAGTGGGAAAGAGTAATAGCTGATGCGAAGAAAAGAAATCCAAAATTTCAGGTCCATCGTATGACTAGCGAACTATTATATAGTTCAGATACTTTAGAAAATGAAATAACAGACAGAAAGATATCAGAAAATAAACAAAAAGTGGAATGGCTCAAGATTCGATGGTTACAGTTTCGGAAAGATGAACCCAAGAATCTTTTCTACAAAACATACAGTGTGTCTGACTGCATAGATTTTGATGTGGTTGATATAGCACGGAAAGGGCTCTGAGGGCTCCCATCGCGAAACTTTTCTCAGAAATTGAACCTCCTGTATCCCAGAGGTCGGCCAATCACGAAAGAGAAGAAGAAAGATTTAATGTCACTACTCAAATATATCCCTCCAATTTACCACCATTATTACCGAAATCTGAAAGTAGGAGGAGAAGGTTTCAACAATCCAGACATGGAAGCAACTGACAGGGTTAATGAATAAAGAGTTCCATATTTTTCTTTGTGTTCCAAAGATTTATAGTTCGTAACTTTGTTAATTAGTCCAATAAATCGGGCATCATACCACTGACCTGCAATGATTTTAATGTCTTATACTTTTGAACCTAACTTGCATATCCCACTTATTTGGGTTTTAAATTTTTTTTACGAGGGCCAAACTTGCCTAACATTGCCTATGCCACATGTTTGGGCTTGAAATATAATTTGTTTTAGGGCTAAACTTGCCTATAATTCGTTTTACAGTTAACACATTTCTGGGTTAATGATATTTTTCAACTTACTTTTTTACATGAACTAGATACATACTAGATTACGGTAAAAGAGAAATAATTTTCTTTTGACATGTGATTATTTAAAAAAATGACGTCCAAATTTAGACTTGAATAACTCTTTTCAGTGTAATTGTGGTTTAGGCAAGTCTGGCACTGAGCCACTCAACTTGTGTTAGGTGATTAGCATAAGTATTAAATATTGTATATCTGTATATATTGTATTGTTATATTACAGAACAACTATTTTAATTACTTATTAACATATTTATTACGAGGCTTATAATTTATTGTGTCAATTTCTCTGGGAATTTTTGAGACAAACATAAATAACAAAAAGTATGAAGACTCATCTAGTTAATACTGCTTCATCCATGATTTTAAACATGTGAGTGCATTCACATGCTCCAAATTAAGTGCCGCTCTATGTTTAGTAACAATGTTTCCTGCATCACTAAACACGAAAAAACTTTTTTTCTGTCAAGCACTTCTCCACGATCGTTTAATTTAAATCCTAACATTTCACCAAGTTTGCCTCTCAAATTCTCATATGATATAATGGAGTTTACACTTTTCACAAACCACAGAAAACTGATTTTTTTTTTCTTTTTCAAACTAAACACACAACCTTCATATACCAACTCAGTACAGAAACTGCAACTGCAAAAGTACAATGGTCGAAACAGAAGACTGGCTCCTGTTGTAATTGAATTGCCAGATTTTAAAAAGAGAAGGTAGTTATGCTCTCACTTGCACACAGTATAGACATGGCTATTTTGAAATGGATGAGGGAGACAAGCCCAGAAAAGTATGTATTTCATATGCTAGGAAGATGAGCTATCAACAAGGTGGAAGTTTTCTTGGAAAACCATAAAACTTAATAAGGGTTTCGCATTGTGTTTCAACTTTCAATAGAGGTAGACTAGGTCACTGTCCTCATATTTGCATCTCTTTCTGAAGTGTTTGTGCAAAGATTTTCCCTACGCTACCTGCTTTGCAATAAAAAAATAACAGTATTATTGTGCTTTTTAAGTAAGCAATTTCCGAGAGAGGAATATCAATTAAATATTTTTGATCGATTAATCTTACAACAGAAATTGATCAATTAATTGATTAGAGTAATCGTTTAAATCCCACAACACTAGTTTTAAGCCCATATAGCGACCGAACAATGAACAAATGCATTTGCTGACTGAATTCGGAACATGTGGACGTACAGCGAAGGTAAACCAGTCATTTGGTTTGCTTTGTATGTGATCCATTGCTTGTCAGTACATCAAAGGAAATTGGTATTCACTGTGGATGGGATTTGTCACTTTTTTGTAGTTTGTTGTTTCACAAACCAGTACTAGTATATCAAAACTGGAATGGATTGAAGAAGATGTCATCAACAAAGGGCCATATTTACGCATGGACCAACATGAGCCATGGCACTGGATGGCAAATTTTTGGGATTAGTACCATACTCAAGCTGTGAAAATTTGAGAAATTTTATACACATGTGCATTTATGACAAACATTTTACATTAATGTTATATATCCGAACAATAGGTATTTTATACTATATGCGAACAGGATGTAATTAATTAACTAATTAGTAAAAGGTAGTAAGGTTGTCTGATTATAATATACAAGCTTTATTTCACATGTGCGTCACATAATTAAAGCTTGTAAGTTACCGTACTTATTTTTACATGGCAGCTCATAACATCTTAAAGCAAAATAATACTTGTTCTATGCAAAAATTGGTAACTTATTGGTTAAATACCTGAAATTTTATTATTATTATTATTATTATTATTATTATTATTATTATTATTATTATTGTTATTATCAGTTGAAATGAACTAGTACACAAGTTACAGGTTTAAAATGACTGTTGGCAGTTGTTAAATTATGAAGTTTTAAGTTATTAGTATTATTAAGTTCGGATATGAAAAGAATTGAGGCTGAATATAGAAAACAGTGAAAACTTAAAATAATTAGAAAAGAAACAAAAAGTGCTTATGTTGTAAGACACAGTTGTTCAAAATGAGACTGAGGTATTCTTTCAAAAACTGATGTGAGTACATCGTCACTGTTATGTGATACATCTTCTAAACTAACAATAAGTACAATAATGAAAGTGAAATGAATGTCAGTAGTGATCAGCACCCATGTAATTAAAATAATGACTGATGAGTATGGAAATGAAATAAGTAAAATTAGATCCAGCATTCTGAGCAATGAATGAAGTAACTATTTCACCAGTCAAGGAGTGAAACAACAAGCCCCTCTAGAAGATCGCTGAATATACTGTAATACATTACTGACATTTAAAGTTATATTTAATTTTATTTCTTTTGTATTATTTTCTCTTTTTACTAATTAATTCTATTTGAATATTGATTATTCGATTCTCTGTTTTCATTTTGACTAATTTTCATATATCATTATTTATGTAGAGGGGGCAACATTTCTTTAGTTGCCTGAGGTGACAGAAATTATAAATACAGTCTGCATCAACCTTATTGAATTATTTCGGGACCAGGAAATTTTTGGAAAAATCATGGAACTCGGCTGTTTGGAAACTTCGAATAAATACATAAAACTTGTATACGAATCCTCTGTTGCCAGATATTGAAGTGTTAGTGCTAATCTTTCATGAACAGGTATTGCTTCTCACCAGTCTGTCTTTCTTGCAAAGTGTTAGCCTATTTTGCATAGTAACATTTCAAAGTCTGTTGCTGAAATTCGACAGAAGTTTTAAAACTATCCCACTGAATTTAACGTAAGTAATTAAACAAGTCAATGCTTCTATTCTATACCAATTGCGACTTTTGTATAGTGTAATCTATCACAATCACCCTTTATTTTTCAACTTAATTTTTGTTAGACAGCCCATAATAACTGCTGCACTTACTATAATAAATCATCTACCATTATTGCGAATAACCAGCAAACACGAATGTTCCCTGACCATTTGCTGATTATTTGTATGTTGCTCCAAACAGTGAAAGTTTGCTTCATCACTAGTTCATCGTTTGTTCCCTATGTGTGTATGCACTTTTATTGATGTCACTAATGAGGTTCAGACCTGTCTTCGGACAGTTGATAAACAAACAAATGTAAAGTAAAATATTGATGTTTGCATTAAGGAACACACTCGGGACAATTCTAAAGAGGCAGAAGGCTTCCATGAACAGTTCAATACTCGCAGTGCAGAATATGTGGAAGAAATCTTGTCACCTCACTTTGGTGGCATATTGCGGTTTGTGAAGGAAGGTGAAGTGCTGGTTGACAAGGGACAAGCAGATGAACTGAAAAATCATGAAAGTGAGTATCTTTGTTGCATATCATTTGATTTTGTTACTGCCACTATAGATATTCGATACTTCCAACATGTTGTTATGGCTGGTTCTACCGGTCATCAGTTTTGTTATGATCAGTTCTGACACCAAAATTATTGTGGCTCTACTTGTGTAATCAGAAAGGTAATGGTCGAGCTATTATCTTAGATTGGTACTGCGTTTACAGGACAGGATCTTATTAAGTACCTGACAGTGGCACTGTCGTCAACTCTTTTGAAACTCATTCTCGGAAGTCTTATTTAATAACATGCAAAATTATGATAAACAATCATGCGAGTCATACAAACGCTTCATAAGTTGATCTGGAGCTGTCGAGATTTCCTAGCACGAATCTGTTGACCACTGACGATGAGTCTTTCAACATATTACAACTTTTCTTCCTCTCGATGGATAAAATTGCTAGATTACAAAGCCTTGTGCTTGACATGGCTGTCTTGGTATAAGTTTTTATTCGTCATGATGCAGAAAAATTCCTTTCTGCGGATGCAGTCGTGATGGGACAGATCAGTAGGCCTATAATTTGTAAAACTTGGAGTAGTTCCTGGAATGCCAAACCCATGCTTATGTTCTGTAGTTTAGAATATAGGTCACACACATGTTTTGATTTAATACTCACAGGGAACACTTTCTCTAGAAGTTCCTTGTTTATGTTTAACACAAAATTTGAAGATCCATACAAGTCAGCCAGTTCTGGCAGCATCTTGAAGTTCATGAAATCAGAAGACTTTGGATCACCAACTGATACTGCTTCGCAGAAAACAGAATTTTCTTCAAACCATCTTTTCATTTCTGATATGACAATATCAAGTATATTATATAAACTTGCTGTCAGCAAAATCTTATCTTGTTGTTCTGAATCGTAACTTTTCAGCATAGCGTCACCATCATCAGTAACGAAATAGTCTCTTACCAGAGACTGAGGTGATTGATTTAATTTAATTATGGTTTATTTAACGACGCTCACAATTGCAGAGGTTATATGAGCATCGCTGGTGTGCCAGAATTTTGTCCTGTTCTTTTACATGCCAGTAAATCTACTGACATGAGCCTGTGGCATTTGAGGTGATCAATGATTTCTTTTTTTCTTGTGCAGAGACACTGATTCCGAAAACTTCTGTCATACAAACAGCACTAGAATAAAATTCTTCGAATTTTTCTCCGTTTCGGAGCTTTGAAAAGTTTTCTATCATTGCCTTAATGAGGGACGAACATTTACTAATATCCATTTTTGAAGACTGAGGTGCTTCGGATAATGAATTTGCAAGAGCAAGAACATGGTCTAAATAAACCAAATAAAATAAGGTGTCTTAATTATTGCTCTGGATTCATGGTTTATTTTTGATGTTGAGTGTTTTCCGTAAAAAAAAAAAAACTAAAAATTCATAAATTTTTTTGGGCCCAGGCCCACCTGGCCCACCCGTTGGCTGTGCCACTGATGACAATTTCATTACTTTTTGCACTGTTGAGTAAGAATGCAATGATTATTTTTTGCACTAAAGTAAACAAGGTCTTATTTGCAGCTTGTTTCATGGACATTCTTTCAGGCTTGTGTTAGTTGTTCCAGATGTTGTCTTAAAATTAAGTCATAAGTGAAATGGAGGTATCAGAAATAACAGAGAATATAGCTATGCAGAATGCTAGTACAAAGAAAATAAAATTTTTTCATGTACTTCTAACTCATCAAAAAGAATACAGATCATGAGTCAAATAAATTACAGCAGACGCTTGTTTAAGTGTTGAGGATTGAGATGTTCTCAGAATATTTTACTTATAGAAAGTAGTAGATTAATGAGTGAATGAAATCCAATGGCTTCCTGTGCTACATAGAATGCTCACCTGACAGGACATCATTGTAAATACTATGAGGTCAGCATAAGTTTTGAGTATTTCAGAAGTGATGCATGTATTTGCGATAAATTTAGAACCAATATATCTCAACTTGAATTAGAAATAAACAACTATAAAGATGCAACTCAGGTACACAATTTGAATAGGCAAAAACGACAGCGACTCAAAATGAACTACATAAGAGGAAAAGAGATACTTTGTATGAGGTAAAGTGTTCTGAATGTTTGGATACCTTTCAAGTCCAGAACGGTTTCGAACAAAGCGCATGATGAAGTATGCTTAATGTTGTGGTATTCCTGTTTTGAAATTTTGCCTGACTCTATGCGTGAATTCAATATGTTCTATGAATCCTGCTGATGACAGAATAACAAATTTTATTGTGATTCGATTTTTCCATTTCTTAGTGCATATAGTGAAGAAATTTTGTTTGTTGGCAACATTTCCAATAAGAGGCCATTCGTACCTCAAGTGCAATAATAATGTAGAATTTATAAACCAGAAGATAAGTTGTGAGTTTCCTGATGACTATGTGACATGAGATTGCTAATCCTAGGAAGGAACCTGAACCATTCTTCATAGTTGATTAGAAGATAGAAGAAGTACTTTATGGATGGGGAGAATTTCTGAATAGCTACTGCAAAAAGAAAGCCCTTTCGCCTAGAGGTCCATTGCAATCTACAATGTAAAATAAGATACCGTACTAAAAATATGTTCCTGATTATCATCAAGCAGATGATATGAAAGCTATATAGTGAGTTTCTATTTTATTTGTCAAAATTATTTTATCTTTAATTTTATTTATAGCATTTTAATTTCAAATGCTATTAAACATCCAAATTAGTCTATAATAGCCATTTTCTAACATTATTTTAATTATATTTCAAGCCACTAAAAAGAAATCAGAAGAAGAACAATGCGAAAGAGTTGAAAATGTTCAACTGCTTTATATGATGACATATTTCAAGTCCTGCACTGTGACGTTGTGGTCTCAGACGTTCTGCCTAAGACTCGCATTACAGAATGCGTGCTGGTTTGAGTCCTCATGGGGAAAGAAATTTTCTCGTGAAATTTCGGCCAGTGTATGGGACCGGTGCCCACCCAGTATCATGATGCACTTGGGGAGCTATGATAGGTAGCGAAATCCGGTTGCAAAAGCCAGCTATAATGGCTGGGGGATCATCATGCTAACCACACGGTACCTCCATTCTGATTAGATGATCGTCCACCTGTGTTTCGGCATGTGGACGTGAGGCCAGCAACTGGCTGGTCGGCCATGAGCTGTAGCGCCAAGGATTATTAGATTTGAAAACGGCAACATTCAATGACTTTCAAATAAAGAAGCAGTTCTGCAGTCCTGCAGTACAAGACCAATGAAAGGAAAAGGAGAATTATATTTTGAAATTATATATAAAACGATCAAAAGCAAATTAAATGTCTGAGGTAGAAGTGGTGTTTCACTATAATGCACGCTGTATCCCATGTATCTCGAAGATTCATATTTGGAACTTGATCGTTCTTATTTTGAAGTTTACACATTGTTTGTTTATATTGCATTTTCCATTGTTGCCATCCAAATTTAGAACAAAATGGCATTGTATAATTAATAAGAAATAATCGTTCTTTACATTCCACCACGTCAATTTCTATTATATACACATATAACTAAATACTAAAACTTTAAAATTAGTTTTTTTTCGAAACTTTCTGAAATGGACCTTGATCGTTATTCCTGTGTACCCTTCAAATGTTAACAGAAAATGAGAGAATTGAAATTCCGATGATAGGATTTGGTGACACAAAGCATAGACCTATACAACAAGAGGTATGCCACCTATTTCTGAATCCTCTCATTTTTCCTGATGAGTGATGACTGGAACTTGAGAGCTCAAAATTTAGTAAACATAGCCAGTCCTAATGACTGTATATTTTGCAAAATGTTCTGAAAGGTTAAAAGTTTATATCTTCTTTCCAGAAAAAGCATTGGCACTTGTTCAGTCTTTCTCTGCGGGATGGAAACGATCTTTGGAGGAGTTGAATCGAGAGATCCTGGCTTCATTTCCCAATTTGGTGACTGGTTCCTCACTTCTGCAGTTGGCTCTCACCCAGTTGGTACAGTACTATCACCGTTTCCAAAAATTATTAACAGCAAATGCTCGTGCGCAGCTGACGAATATTCATCACATGAAGGTGGAGCTAAAGAAATACAAGACAAATTTCTGAATATATATTATGGCTGCTGTGATAGGTAAATGAGGGAATAGTTTCATGAAGAGCTTAATATATTTAAGTTAGGAATATTTTACTTTTTTAAATTAATATATTTAAATATTTGTTAGATCTGAATTGTGTATATATAGTCACTGTTTAATTAATCATATATGAACAATTAATGTGTTGATATAATTTTTGTTTTAGTGTTTGAATGCTAGATATCCATTCACAGTAATGTGGTTCAGATGTTATTTATGAACTATTTACAAAAATGTGAACAAGATTTAAAATTGGAATCATATCATAGTTGAGCATTCTTCTCAAATCACGTGCGACAATCATACTGCTTTTGTGGTGCTTCAGTTTGTAGAAGTTGTACCAGTTAGTGTCTGCAATGTTTGAACATGAGAGAGACAACAAGACATTAAACATTTCGTCTTATTTCATATGAAAAACTAATCGCAAGATCTGTGCTAAAATGCTTAAGCAGTTAAAACATGAATGGGTGGGAGGGGAGAACAGAGAATATTTTTTAACAAGATGGAACAAACACGACAGCCTCCTCCTACATTGGCAAATATCGAACTTCGTTGTACTTGACAAACTTGAATCAAACATAGCGCCTATAATGCACAATGCTAATACCAACTGTATTAAATGAATGTAGTGTAGCAAGTTTTTAACAACATATGCAGGATGTAAAAAGAAAGTTACAAGCCTTGGTGGTAGGTAAGTGCATACTACGTGATCATATTTTGTTAAAGGAACCCATGTCCAGAAACACTTTGTTTACATGCTAGCATCTCTGAAATGTGGAAGAAAACATAGGCAGTACAGATCACAAAAACTAGGAAAGAAGTTGAAAAGGCAATTGAAATACTGTAAGTAAACATTATTTTAATCAACTACAGAAGATGCTCCAAATGGCTGCCACCAACTTCGATACATTTTGTGCATCTCCTGGTTATGTCATGTCGAACTCTTGGAAATATTCTTGGCATATCTCGGATGACTCCAGCTGCTACCTGAATTCGTGCCATAAGATCTTGTTGTGTCTCCATGGGAGTCTCGGTTTCCATGTACAAAGAAATCCAATGGTGTCAGGTCAGGTGAGCGAGGGGGCCAGACTTTTGGGGATGGGTCTCTGGACATGGGTGCAATTTTAATTTCAATTGTCTTTTTTACTGTACTTCTTTCCTAGTTTTTGTGATCCATACTGCCTATATTCTCCTCCACATTTCAGAGATGTTAGCATGTAAACAAAGTGTTTCCAGACATGAGTTTATTAACAAAATATGATCACGTAGTATGCACTTACCTACCACCGAGCCTTGTAGCATGTATTTTTTTACACCCAGTATAGTGGAGGGGTATAAGTTCATATATCCTAGTCCGTAAGATTTTAAATGAAGGAACAGCATGACTACTGAGCATGTACAGCTTATGAGTGAGAGGTGTTTTGTCTGAATCTGTGGCAGAGAGCCTGTGCAAAGTCACCATTTCAAGATGTATGACGTAACTCTGTAACTTGTCTCAGGTCGGTTCTACAACAAGTGTTCTAATAAACTTTTTTGTTCCTAATAAGATAAAGAATAAAAAGGGTAAGGGTATATTGTTTATACCTTTCATAATTTCTGCGATATTGCTGAATGTGTGGAAACTAATTTAATTATCATCATACTCGTTGTCATCATCATTTTCAGGGATTAAGCCTTGCATGGCCAGTTCCAAATGTCATGAATTAGAATTGTTGTACCCACCTCTTCTTAAGTCGGCCAACATATCTTCTATCCTTATAATTTAATGTTAATTTCATAATGCGGTGTTCCTGTATCTGACCTCCATATTCCTTCCAGCATTTCTGTATTGGTGTATATTTTTATTTGTTGATTTGCAGATATTGAGTTCTCTCCTGATATTCTTGTTCCTGTTCTTGTCTAGTAGAGTATATCCGGCAACATTTCTTAAAAATCTCATTTCTTCGGCCTCAATTTTTCTTTCCTTATTCTTGCTTAATTCCATAATTCTGAACTTCACTTTAACTGCCATTAATTCATACAGTTTTAGTTTAGTTTCCTTTCCAGTATTCTTAAGTTATCTTTTTATTGTGCCATACACATAATTAAATGTAATTTCTTGAATACCCCACGCACTTTTCTTTCCAAAATATACAAGTAAAAAATACGGGTACTTGGCTTATTCTAAGTAAAGTTGGCAACATTGCCCAATTTTCCTCCTGCGGAACTCCTAAGGTGATAGTACATACCACTAACTTTCCACGTGAGTATGTCAGTATTGTTAACATTGTTAATTGGGATTTGAATTAGCAGTACAGGTGTCAGAATCAAGTTCAAGTGTGATAAATGTATAGTTTGTGCGTCTTATATTTTCAATTCTCAAAATCAGTACCATCTTAACCAAACTCTTCAACCAGATCATAGAGGGTGATACTATTCCACAAGAATGGACCTTATCATATATAAGTACAATATACAAAGAGGAACCCAATGAATTATCGAGGTATCAATGTCTTGGCATCAGTGAGTAGGATACTCAGTAAAATAATCAAGATATGATTGGAGTCTTTAATACAAAATGAGATATCCAAAGAGCAAGCTGGATTTACAACAGACAAGTCCTGTGTAGACCATATATTTACAATTAGACAGATGATGGAAAGAATGTTAACCAAAGGAAAAGAGATACATTTTATCTTCATTGATCTAGAAAAGGCATATGACACAGTACCAGTTAATCGACTTTGGACTGCCCTACAAAAAACTGCAGTCCCAAATCCTCTCATAGACCTCATAAGGAGAATGTATAAGTATATAGTATGTGTCAAAATGGGGGAAAATCTATCAGCAGAATTTTGTACTACAGAAGGTTTGAGGCAAGGGTGTGGAATGTTACCAACTTTATTTAAAATCTTCCTAGAGAATGCCTCGAAGAAATGGAATGACTCATGCAGAGGTATGGGCATCAATATTAATAACCATATGTTGCATACCTTGCTATTTGCCGACGACCAGGTAATAGTAGGACAAGATGAGTAAGATATTGAGTATATGTTCCGCAAGCTTGTAAGTGAGTATAGACTACACGAATTGAAAGTGAGTTTTATGAAGACAAAATATATGGTTGTTGGAGGGAAAGGAGAGGACTTGGTTGTATATGGTGTAACAATTAAGAATGTCAGCCAGTTTAAATATTCAGGATCAATTATAGATAGTTCTGGTACTTGTGAAAAGGACAATAACTAGAAAAGAGAAAAATAACTAGATCCTTGAATGGTATCCTTTGGAACAGAGAAATGACAAAAGCAACTAAGAAATGTATCTTGAAAACAGTGGTAGAGAGTGTCCTTATATATGGGTCAGAGTTTTTGACTTTGAATGACAGATGGAGGAAAAAGTTGGAGAGCACTGAGATGGATGGGTTACGTCGAAGTATGAGAGTGTCTCGGTTGCAGCATGTAAGAAATGATTTTATTAGAGCAGAGATGGAAGCAAGAGAAATTGTAGTAAACAGGACTGAAAAACGGATACTGCAGTGGTATGGTCATGTACAAAGAATGGAGGAGGAGAGATGGCCCAGACGGATAATTCATTGGTCCCCCACAAGGACAGAAGGAAAAGAGGAAGAACTCGTTTAAGTTGGTGTGGTAGTGTGAAAAAAGTTATTAAATTCGACTTAGAAGGTGGACAGTGGAATGATAGATCCTTATGGTGAACAGGAATTAGAAGCAATCATTGAAAAGTGGATAGCTGAATTAAGAAGAAAATCAGTACCACTAAAGTATGAGATTGTGATCCTTTACTTACAGCAAAAATCTTAAAATGATCAAAGATCCGGAGGAACATGGAAATCGTAATGCATGCTAATAATGTTTCAGGATATCATGTTAAGATTAAGGCTGGTATTCATAGTCGACACTTTCGATTGAAGTGTCCTTTGGAAGACGCAAAGTATCACTTTTCCGTTGCACAGTCGACACTTTGGTGCAAAGGAACACTTTTAATGAAAGTGTAGTTCCGACCACACTTTGAGCCGAAAGTGACACTTTGTAGAAAAATGGCGTACGTCTAGGAAGTTGTCGATTATTAGAACGTGAGGAAGAGATGGCACAATGTGGACAATGTACAAAAGCGCTACATTAGGGATATGCCTAAAGACAATCCCGTGGAATTTTATAATGATATAGAATTTTAAAAACTGTTCCAATCTGATAAAGAAACTTATTGAGATTGCTTATATTTTCGATGACTGGTTGACAAAAACGAATAATAGAGGTTTGCCAGTGCCTCCAATAATACAGTTATTGACTGCATTAAAATTCTATGCTACAGATATGTACCATACATTAATATATATAATATTATAGTTCAGATATTTCTGTAGTAACATTCGTATATTTATAACCTCAATTCGATGAAGTGATATGTAGGTACATATGCCTATATAATCTATTTTTTTTTATTACTGAAACGAATTTGTTAACTTAAATAATATTAAACTAACTTCAATCTAATGTAGGCATAACTATAAATTAGCATTGAGAGATCTCAAGTGCCTGCCTTCTAAGCAGATTCCATAATTACTCGTATATTGGGTTTAAAATGATTTTGATTTTTGTTGACTACCTGTATTTTGAGATAAGATTTATCTTGATGTTGATATAACCATTACTGTTTTGATACCGGTAATATATATTTTCACGCCGGTAAGCAATACATCTACTGTCTCTAGTTCATGTGCAGTCATAACCTCACCATGAAAAGAGATCTCATACTATTAGGCCTATTTTATTATGCATTGTAGAAACATTTGGCATTCAAAATATTCCTGAAGAGCAGGCAATAATGGAAACGAGAGAGAGAAAATGGTAATAGTAATAATAATAATAATAATAATAATAGCAGTAGTAATGTGTTTATTTCATTCTTTTTTTACTTTTATTCACTATTCACGAAAAGACAAAAATGAAAATAAAGGAAATAACATGATATATCAATGAAGGAGATACATACAAAACCTAACTTAACGATATAAATTATATATATATATATATATATATATATATACAAAACTTTACCTACTCAATCCAACTTAACCTAACTATATAAACTAATAGAAGATATGTACAAAATCTAACCAAACTATATAAATCAGTGGAACGGATACATACAAAATTAAACTTAGCGACATAAATCAATGAACAAGATATGTACAGAACCCAATCTAACTATATAAATTAATGGATCAGCTATGTACTGTACAAAACCTAACCTAATTTCACCAGCAGTATCACTATTTAATAAAATGTTATATATCTGAACTGACTGAAATAATCTAAACTATCGTCAACAAAACTAGAAACTGAAATAAAACAACTTTAAATATATATTTTCTTTCTCGCGCGATCAATTAGGCTCCCAATTCAAATCACAAGCATTGTAATTTGTAGGTTATACGTCATTAATTTGTTATTGTTTATTCACTTGTTTTGAAAGGCATTGTGGGACTTCTGTTACCAACCAAATTGTAACTCTACACTTTGCTGGCGTAAAGTGACACTTTGTGAAGTGCACTTCTTCAGTCGTCTATGAATACCAATAATATGAAAGAGCCACTTTCGTCAAAAGTGTTACTTTGCAAAGTGGTGATATAAAGTGTCGACTATGAATACCAGCCTAACACGACAGCTGACATGTGTGCAGTGTGTGTATGCATAAGATGGGTTTGAAATGCGTCCTATTCCAGTACAAAATATATTAATTTATTAACTGAACTGTATTTGTGTTTTAATTTGTCGTGAATACATTTTTTTCGAAGTTCAATTTTTTAAATTTGTGTTTGTTTTATTTTTATTTTTTTGCCTTTCAAAAGTGGGGTGTGCAGCTTATGCGAGTACTTGAAGTATTCGAGAAAATATGATAAATGTATTTATAATGTCTTCCTTGTATGGCTCTTATGGTTGTGATAAGGACACCTTTATCTTACAGTACGATTATTTAGTCCTGGCAGTCGCCAGCAGTGTGTGTCTGGGTCAGGCGAGTCCATTTAGTTATGCCAAGGGATGTTTGGGTTAGTCAGTCGCTTGTCTTCAGAGCGATCGGATGTCATGTGTGCGGTATAGCGGTATGTTTCTAGTACAGTTAAGCTTAACTGCATTCCTTTACTGACCACTCACTCTTATCTCTACTCCTATTACTTCCCCTCTTTTGCCTCGTCGAGCTGTCAGGACTAAATAATCAGTCTGTACATCTTTTCTTCTTTCTCAATATTTTTCAATCTGCCATCAATTAAATTTTTGCAAATATATTATTATTGTTATTATTATTATTATTATCATCATCATTATCATCATCATCACTACTATTAAATGTTGCGTTATACCTTTTTGTTTCATTATAATCCATAATGTGATTTTATTAAAATTATCAAAAGTTTCTTTAAAATCTATAAAAACCATACATGTTATGTTAAACTCTGATTTTAATTATTTGATTGTGAATATGCATTCTGCATAAACTCTGCATTTTCAGAATCTGTCTTGAACTTCTAAAGTAGTATATTAATATCTATTATTATTTCCAAGTAGTTTATTTTATTATTGTCGCATATGTTTTATAATACAACATATTATATACAAAATGCTGATTCCTCTGTAGTTGTTATATTTATATCTGTGCCTTTTTTTTCAGTTAGGTATATGACCGAATTTTAAGATATGTTTAATAGATTTAATGTGCGGTAGGCCTACTTTAATTAGTTGCAAGCATATTTAATTAGATCATTATTAATATTATCGGCACCAGGGAAGTCTTATAAAGTATAAACTATTTGACGGATTTTGTTCATATTCAGTATTCACAAATCAGTTTATCTTAGAATGATGAACGTGAATTACAATCATTTTAGCAAAGAAATTAATAGATATTTATTTGAAATAAATAATGGAATAAAAAGGCAGTCAACACGAAATTGACTGCATTTTTTATTTTTCTTCTTGTATGAGATGAAATAAATAAAATAGCTGCCATGTTTGTCCCCAGACATTTTTTTAATGAAATATTGGCTTTGAATAGACTAGTTTTACACATAACAGCACTCATCAAAGGAAAGGGATCTGTACCCCATTTCTAGTAGTTAACAAGTCACAGGTATTGATGTGCATTTCAAAATTATGCACTTCTCAGAGGTTACAATCACGGTTCAGTGATGGTGGTGTCCACTTCAATTACGGAGTCCATGTAGTTTCCTATAACATTGTCGAAATTCTCCTATCTGAGGGTGTTGCAACCCTCCAAGTCTGATAATGAGCGGTACTTGTACAATTGTCTGAGCAGACTTCTGGACGTATCCCTTTAGTTTGCTCTTCTCAACTGTGTTTCCAGTTGCTCATCTTCCATCCGTAAATCTTGACGATTCTTCTCAGTCCTTTTTATTTTTGTTGAAGTTATTGCATCCTTAGCTTATTAACCCATGTTGGCCTTCACTTTCACGCCTTCTGTCGAAAATTGTTATCATTGTTAAGACCAGTAAAATATATTTAGTAACAATTTGTATCACCATGGTACAGTAGATGCCCTTGATTTGGGACAATGCTCAGCTATTATCTGTGTGTGTGTGTGTGTGTGTGTGTGTGTATTTGTGTGTGCGAGTGTGCATGCATTTTAAAATTTTAACAGAGCTGCTGCTGTTTTAACAAAGCTAAAATGCAGTACTTAAGGAGTTAGGTACAGCTTTTTTCTTCAAAATTCAAAATGGTGGCAATTCACTGTACAGTGATGAAGCATTTCCCTCTAACTCGTAAACTTGTTAACTTTTTCATGTTCTCTCCCTTTTATTTTATTGCTGAAACCCATGTTTACAATATCATGCTCTTTCAACTACAGTCCTTAATAAATAATTTTTTTTTTTTTGTGTTAGAAGAAAATACTGATATTTGACCATATTTTAAATGAATTTATTTTTTTATCACACAATCTATCAAAGGTAGAGAAGTGATTCTGCATCATATTGTAGATATGACATGCATAAATACATATAAAACATTTCATCACAGTGTTGGATAGTTTTTGAGTTATGAGGGAAACGCTTCATCATTGCACAGTGAACTGCCACCATTTTGAATTTTGAAGAAAAAAAATGTAAATATTTTTTTAAAATCTAAAAGTATTTTTTTCATATAGCAGAAGGACAGTGCTTTACATATACTAATTTTCATTATTGTACAAGATACAGTAATGGAGGAAAAACATGTTGAATATTTCCAAAATGTTATTGCTGTAAGCTGTACCTAACCCCTTAACCAAAGAAGTGAGCTGGAAGTATCCCTCAGTGCACAGATGCATAATATTAATAAAGAATGACTGGTAGAATGCTAGTGTAATTAGGCAAACATTCCAGTTTAAATAATTTTACATGCAGTGTAAAAATGAAATATGAACATGAAAAAACGAATAAAGAAACCTCAATAAAAAGTAGTTTACATTTTCTTCTAAGTTTTCATGTAAAATTTCACCCTCGGGTCTAGGGGAGATGGCGGTGCGCAATTTCCAATCACTATATTGAGGAGCGTTTTTGCAAAAGTCGATAGATGCAGAAATTTTCTAAAGTGAGTTACATATGGATATTGTATGTTTTCTATCTCCGGAATGAATCTTTGAAATCAGATTTACCAAAACTTGATTCATGCTGTATGTAGAGACTACCAAACCTTCCAGATTTTTTCAAAACTCGATAGATCCTGTCACTTAATGTAATTTCTGTAAAGTCTTGATTTCTGCATCTATCGACTTTTGCAAAAATGCTCCTCAATTGTGCACCAATATACCTGGGTTAAATCCCAAATCTCTCCGCAGTGCACATGTCACTGTTGATAGTAATTCATCCATCGGATGGAGATGTTAAGACTGGCGGCCCCCTTGGTGCTATTCGATAGGAGTGGACTATGTGCTGGCACCGGGTTTCCCCTTCTTCCTTCCTCATTATCATAATCATCATCACCACCCATACCCTACACTACACTTACACATACACTCACCCTAGTACTCGACATAACTCTTCACAGATATACATCATGCACAACGTGGCCCGCCGAAGTGGTGTGCAACTTGAAAATGGGTCACAGTCCTGCCATCTATCCGCAATATGCGGAACGCGAATCACGCAAGTGAAGTGGGTAGGCATTAGGTACACATACATTTTCTGAAAATGTTGTATACATTGTGTGTACCGGTACGTGTGTGTCTAATGCCTACCCTCTTCACTTAACGTGATTCGGGTTCCACATACTGCAGATAGATGGCAGGACTGTGACCCATTTTTTTTTTCAAGTTGCACACCACTTCGGCAGACCATGTTATGCATGATGTGTATCTGTGAAGAGTTATGTCGTGTTTTTAGGTGAGTGTGTGTGTGTAAGTGTTCGTGTAAGTGTATTGTAGAGAATGGGTGAGGAAGGGAGAAGGGGAAACCTGGTGCTGGCTTGTAGCCTACTTCTGTCGAATAACACCAGGCTTAATATCCCAATCCGATGGATGAATCACTATCAACAGTGACATATGCACTGCAGAGAGATTTGGGATTTAACCCAGGAATATTGGTGCTCAGTGTAGTGATTAATACACAGTATATTTTATTGTAACAAAGGATTGGTTTTGTGTGGAATAAAAAATCATTTCAGTACGGAAAAACGAATATAACGTCTAGTAGTTCAGTTGGGAATGGCTACAGACTCAATTGGGTCGTGAGTGTTTCTCGTTGCCAAAACTTTCAGAATGGCCCCAAGGTGTACTCAACCTCCTATCAAACTGAGTAACAGATCCTTCCTGGGGATAAAAGGCGGTTGGAGCGTGGTGCCAACCACACAACTTCGTTATAGTGCCGAGGTCATGAAGGCATGGAGATTTAGTTCTAAGCTATTATCTTTTATATAAAGAAATGAATTGTTTATTTGAATATTCTGGTACACTATCTATTCACATGGAAGTAATAACTTGGACAACTTTTAATTGATTTTATCCATTACTCGTATCTAACCTGGTCTTTATTTCACCGTCCTTAGCAACCTAAACAATTACTTCATTCACAGCAGTGAATTAAAAGTTTTTAAATCACTCTCTCCTTGACAACATTAGCACAGCAATAAAATTCATACATTCATTCATTAATAGACATCTCTGTAATTTTAAAATGGAGCTTTAACAAATTTTCAAGTTGGTACGTTCACAGATTCTCCCTACAACAAATAAACGCACTACAAGTGATAAACAAGTGCAAGGACGTTAATATCAGTTGTGTGCAGACTCGCAGGATGTCGATAAATAAACTGGAGTGAAGTTAACTTCTTCACAAACAACACATTACAAAGAAAAGGGCTACAATTTAAAATTAAACTTAGACGTTAGTAATGGATAAAACCTGTGGTCTTCAGGTAAAGGGGAATATGTCAAAATTTGGCCAAAATGAGTTATATATACTGTTATAATCCTGAAAGCATGTTCTTTGGTTGGGTAAAGGGAAACAAGAGATATCTCTATTAGAAATTGTTAAATCCACGTGTATAAAAGGACACAGAACTTTAATGTAATAATTTGGTTTGGGTAAAAGGAAATATGTAAACTTATTTCCTTAAGCACAGTTTCGTGGCATTAAATTGTAATTTCTAAATTAGAGCTCATAAGTATGTTGTGTTGGCACTTCCTAAATAGTAGTAAAATTTTTGTTAGTTGTGAATTAAGATTTCGCAAAGGACTTGTAATATCACAGCACTCTGTTCTATGCGTCTTGGCAATTCTTCATCAAGAGGTAAGTGATAGTATACCTATTGTAAGCAATATTGAACTGAAATAAATGAGAAAATATAGATTTTAAAATCAGATCAAGCTCGGACAGAAAAAAGAAAGAAAATAAGTGGAATGTCTATCGATCATCCACATGATTGGATGCAACTTGTCAGAGGAACAGGGAGAAAGAAACCAATTAAAGTGATAAAAATGAAGCAAATTTTTACCAGTGTTCTGATTTCTTCAAAGATGCCTTGCAAATGAAGGAGAAGAATGATAACGGCGAAAAGTTTATGTGGAAAAATGTGAAATGGCATCGATTTATTCAAGAAAATGGGATTATGATGTATAGAGAGTCTTTGGACGCAGCAGCACCTTTCAAAATTATGACTCTTGGACAAAGAACACAGGCAAGAAATTTATTTAATTCAATTGTATTCAGAACCACTAGCTGTTTTTTGCAGCTAGAATGACAAGTTGTTTCAAAGCCAATTATCAGAGAAGATGATAGGGAATCCCAACCTGAGACAAGTTGTCTAAGCACTCTAGTGCTGCTTCGCCATGAGAAGCTGCATGCATGCACTGAGTGTTAATGTACATTGTACGAATCTATTTGGCTAAAGTAAAGACACATTAACATACGTCATCGTATGATCAAGTCTTGTTTGTAACTCTTAAGACAGTTGTCCTTTCAATGTGTCCATTTGCACACTATTGTCGGAAAGATTTCTGAGACCTTTTATTAGAGCAAGACTGGCTTAACGTCATCTTTGCTGGTTTCGTAACACTGCCATCAATTTGCATGTGTTCGTTCACAGCTAAGTGTTGCGTCACCCCGAGTTAGATAGTCAGTAGTCAGTCAGTAGTTGAACCATTGCTAGCAAGACATCATGAACTCGACAAGAAGGCTTTATCCTTCTGCGAGGAAGAAGTTTAGACTTTGCATCTGATGTCACCATGGCTTCAGAAGAGGAAGACCCATCACCAAAACGTAGAGGCAACAAGCCAACAATATTGTATCTGTATGTATCCTTTAAGGTTCTTCCAACTTACAATCGTAATGAACCTTGTTTTGTTGTGAACTAGACTTCAGTTACTAGAAGTGCAAATTTCTAATAATTTACGAATAACCACAAGTCATTTCCAAGTAGGAATCCTGTATGAAGTTCCTTGTAATCCTACTGTTCTACAATAGTGGTGTTAGAATCCTGATAGTGTAACATAGTAGAATAATAAGGAGGTGATGAACGTAAATAATTCTTAACTCGAACCCATCTGCCATCCTTGTGGAATAATAGACCAGGAGAACACGACAAATTTGGTTTTCAGAAGTGGGATATAACCCGCTTTTTTCTTGGAGATAAATACATGATTTTTCTGAGGTCCTCACAAGCACATGGGTTATTTGTAAGTTATAAAGATTCTATACATTTAAAGTAAGGTAATGAAAATATTTTTAATTTAATAAGGAATAGGAAGAGTTGGATGTCTCTGAACGAAAATTTTAGTTTTCTAGACATGTGGGGTTTCTCGATATTTTGGTTCAATTTACCCATGCTAGTATACTATATCACGCTTTTGGTGTAAGCTCAAACGATGGATCTTAATGTACACGTTGGAGTGACGATCAATTATAAAAGAAGCAGTGATGCTATATCAGAGAGAATTGAAGCATGCATTGTCATTGAGGTGTGCATACTGGAGTAATGATAAAAGCAAAGATAGGACGATAAAAGCGACGAAAAAGAAAAATTTCATTTTCTTCGCTCTTATCATTCATAATAGGATCTCTGACACACACACACACACACACACACACACTCACACATACCGAGATTCTATATATAAACAAGCAAACCTCCGGAAGTTGCAGAGGGTACAAAGACTTATAATTAATATAAAGATGGCTAAGGCCTATAGAACTATCTCTTTGAAGCCTCCTGTGTGATGGTCAGTGTGCCACCAATAGGAGTGAATGGTAATAGAAGAAAAAGTGCAGGTCTACAAAGAAAAACACCACATAGAGAGATCTGATTATGATCTCCCACTACCTGTTGACTGGCCACACCCAGCACAACAGACGAAAATATATGAAATAAATGGCTCAACATCATACCAGGTAGATATCTTCACGGACGGCAGCAAAATTGAAGACAAAGTTGTGCAGGAGTAACAATATGTGTAAATAGAACTCTGACAAAGAAATTTAAGTACAGACTATATCAAAATTGCTCAAACAATCAAGCCGAGGCCATTTTGAAGTCCCTGGAACAACTACAATCTCTCCTCAACTGTACTAACAACAACAAAAGAGGAGCCATTCACACTGATAGCAAGGTGACGCTTGCCTCACTGAAAAACACTGTTATACATAGCCCAATAATAGAAGTAATTCGAAAGGACATTCGCCAACTTAAGGATCTCAACTGGACAATTCACTTTGGATGGGTAAAGGCACATATTGGTATAGAAGGCAATGAATTGGCAGACAGACTTGCCAAAGAAGCAGCCAAAGATAGTGAACTAGCTATAATCTATAACAGGAAAACTGTAACATCAGTCATCACTGAACTGGGAAAGAATGTCTTGAAAAGTGGCAGAGTCAATGGAAAAACACACAGAAAGGTGTCCATGCAAATCATTCTTTCCAACAATAGAACAACGATTAACTCAAAATCTTCATATCACCAGAGTTCACAAGCTTACCTTCATAGGTTTAAACTAGATTAGAAGTTGTGTAATAACCATAATTGATTTTTATCGTCTATTTATTGTGGAAATTTAAAGTTACATTATATATATATATATATATATATATATATGGTGTGAATGTTAAACATTTGATGGTACCACTGACAGCAGATTCAGATTTTTAAATACTGTTCAATTTGTACCTCCGAGTATTTCTAAAAAAAAAAAAAAAAAAATTCAAAGTGGAGTTGTTTGCCTCACAATTATACATAACTACAGATGTGGACTAGACTAAATATAATTATTTGCATACTTTGGTCTATTTATTTTTAAAATGGAATACATAATTCATGATCTGTGATAAAAAAAAATATTATACATCTTGATTACACAACTTTAAACACTGTATCACTTCGGAATATGTATGATAAGAACTTTCTTGTGTTAAATATTAACGTACCTTGTTAACATGTTTCGACCTATTTTCGGTCATCTTCGGAACAACGACCAGTTCTGAAGATGACCGAAAATAGGTCGAAACATGTTAACAAGGTACGTTAATATTTAACACAAGAAAGTTTTTATCATACATATTCCGAAAAAATATTAATATTTTATATGGATTTCTGTTGCCTTTGTGAGAATTTCAAGTCTCTTTCGAATAGTGTTTATAATATTTCTGCAAGACTTCTGAATTTAAGTATCTCAGTGGCAAATTGGTATCATATTATCACAGTCTACTATATACAGTCACGAAGCTTGAGTTTTGAGGGTGCTAGAAACAATAGACTGTGATGGTACTATTTTGCATTGCCTGTAATGAGGCGATATTAGCGATCCTAGTGGTGAGCAACTATCTAATGTTTGCAACTGTATATACTAGACTGTGGTATTATTATTCTATGAGCCCAACTTGAGTGGTAATACTGAATTTCTTTAATCTCTTCTTGACACACAGTCGGACAATATCTAGTGAGATTACTGTTGATAAAAATCAAGCAGCCTAACAGTAATGTAATACATAATTGCTTCATAAAATGTACGTTATATCAATTTCGTCAGAAAACTTAAAAATACGTTCTTTTTAAATATAAAATATGAAAACGACAATATTTAAATTTCCTTGTGGTCGGTTGACTACTTTTAAAATAAGATCGAAAGTTCTCAACCAAAGTACTATCAATTTTCTTATTTACAGCGACTGTACTACAGCACAGTCTAGTATAGCTTTGTGACTGTATACCTATACTAGACTGTGGCTACAGCTTCTACTCACTAACGCTTGATCCATTTTTTTCATTTTCTATGGAATTCGTGTTCATTGCTCAACACATAACAATGCAGATGACATATTGAACCGCCATCATGATTTTTGATTTCAATTAAAGCAAGCAAAGATCAAAGCAAAGATAGCGTTTTATGGAGGGTATGTGTATTGAGGAGCTCGGTTCGATACCCATGGGACAACCAGGATGAACCTCTTCCCACTCTGAGGTGAGCTTTTTAAGTTATTTTATGATTCTTGCTTGAAAACTGCAACAATAAGTAGGGAATAAAAAAAATTACGTTTTGTAGCGTCAATGGCAATTCTAGGGATAAATCTGTATATTGAGGGCTGATAATTACGCCTCAATTGGACAGGCACATTTAAAAACACTACTGAATGTGCGAACCAATTAAAAACTTATTGTGGAGAATGAAGTTTTGTGGTTTTGATACATTAAACTTTCTTATGACCATCCTTCCTTACCAGTAAATACAACAGAAATAGTATAATGCAGCGCTTCTGAAAGTTTGGAATTCTGTGAATCATAAATTGTATTTAAATAGTATTTTAAATTTGGAGAATACTGAAAAATGTGTACAAAAATCACGAAAATACGAATCAATAAAAATATGAAACCTCACCAATAATAATTATTATGATATAATCGTAATATTACAAAATAAATATTAATTATTATATTTCATTATTATTAATACTATTAAAGATCTAAAAAGAAATATAACATTTATCAGCTTCATGTCTGGATTCTGTGCGTATTTGTCTATGAAAACAAATTACATTATTTACTACTACTGCTGCTCTGCTGCTACACATTTGTTGAAGTAAGTTTAACTGTAGAATTGAAACTATGTTAATAATGCACATACTCGTATATTGTCAAAAACTTGCATTTTCAATTTAGTGTAGGCTACGTGTATATCTTAATATTTACATAAAATACAGAAAATAATAATTCTAACAATAATGAAACTTGAAAATCCTCCCATACCACACATGAGACTGTTATCAGATTTGCGTTGCGTTAATTCATGATCAAATGAAATTGAGAAATATATTAATATTACAAATGAATAGCACACTTTAGAAAGGAACTAAGTCAAAATTTGCTAGTTTTCAGGAGAGCAAAGAAACTTATTTTCATGAATAGGCTAAATACGAGTGTATCAACTGGATGTTAGAGATACAGAGAAAGGTTTGACTAAGTTCCTTTCTTTGCAAATCAATATTTGGACCATGCTAGAACAAACTTTATAAAGTAATTACATAATAAAAATATGATCATTTGGTCCAGGCAGCATCCGTTTTTGCACAAGAATAAATCCTTCAACATGTTTCTGAATTGAACTTGTATCTAAATAATAAAATACGATAATTTTAGTCAATGGAGCATATTCCTTTAACATGTTTCTAAATCAAACTTGGATACTATCCTTAATAAATCACTCCAAACCAATTTCAATAGCATGGATTGTGTAACCTATTAAGATAATTTTTTGTAATTTATGCATAATAATAATAATAATAATAATAAAGTAGACCTGGGTAGCGCAGTCCGTATAGCGCTGGTCTTCTGTGCTCGAGGTTGCGGATTCGATCCCGGTCCAGGTCGATGGCATTTAAGTGTTCTTAAATGCGACACGCTCATGTCAGTAGATTTACTGGCTTGTAAAAGAACTCCTGCGGGACAAAATTCCGGCACACCAGCGACGCTGATATAACCTCAGCATTTGCGAGTGTCGTTAAATAAACCATAATTTAATAATAATATAATAATAATAATAATAATAATAATAATAATAAAAAGCAAAATAAAAATGGACTAAGTCTTCAGAATTCCAAGTTTGTAGAACTGCAATGGAAAAAGTTTGAGAAGCACTAGCATAATGTATTACATTAGGTTTATAGTTATTATTAAGGCACTCCGGTCCACTATATAACGTCATTGCTCCGGATAGCTGAAAATGGTGAAATTTTTTATTTTATTTTTTTTATTTTATGGATTCATGTTCTTTAAACTCCTCTTTTGAATGATATATGCTGGATGTGTGTTTTCCCATTCTAAATAGTTTTAATAATCGTTTAAACAAAACGTTACATGGACGTGCCTGTCTGGGTTTTCACATTTCACAGATTTGAACTGTTACATATTTGAATAGCCCGCTTATGCAGGGATTTCTTTAGAATATTTATAGTAATAACGAGGAATGCGCACAAATGTGCAGATTGTATAGTTATTGTGTGGTTATTCTTCGCTGTAGTCTTTCAGAGACCTTGTACTGTTGGGACATACAGTGAAATGGTAGCAGCGACAATGTTTCTCACACAGATTGCACACACACTGTTCTGTTGGCTCTTGGAATCTTGCTTTGTGCATAGCTTGTGGTGGAATCCGTGGACTGTTAGTCTTATCAGGGCACTGCGCAGCTCGCAGTTTGGTCCTGTCCAATTTCTATCTATCATGGGATCCTTGCGAAGAACTCCTGCGAGATCTCTTCTCTTTTCTTTCTTCGTTCGAGTAAGAGCTCTTCTGCTCATTCTGAAGATGGCAGGAGCAGTTGTGTTCGAACATCCTCGATGAAGAAGGTTTCCTGGGCAAGGTCGTAAGCTAGTCGTGATGGTGTATATATTGATATTTCCAGAGCTGTTTGTAGAAATCTGGCTTTAACTGCTTCCAAGTTTTCCAGAGTTTTTGGATGAATATGGCGAAATTAGATTTATGCTGTATTGAGAATCAGGGATATTTTTGCACTGAAAAGAGTCATTGCAGTATCCAGCGACAGTTTCTGTAGCTGACTTACCTCGTAAAAAAAACTTTCGTTGCTGTTGTTGTCCTTTCCTTTGCATGTATGTTGAAGCATGTTCCGCTTGTCTGGAAAGTTACCCCAAGGTATTTGAAGGTGTTCATGAACTGCAGTTTTTTCCCATTGAGTACAATAGATTCACTTCCTGCTATTTGCCCCTCTTTTCTGAATACCATCTGCATGGTCTTTGTTTCGTTGGCTTCCAGGCTGTTGATGTGTGCCCATTCACTCAGGGTGTCCAGTGTCGCTTGTAGTTCGTTTTTATCACTTGATCCTAGTATCATGTTGTCGGTGTAGGTACATGTACAGTGAGGCTGGCGTGTCTTGCAGTGCTTTGGCGATATCAGATGTGAATATGTTGAACAGGAGAGGGCTGAGGGGGTCCCCTTGTAGATCACTGTTCATCTGAGTTATTTCTCTTGATGTTGTTATAGAATCACTTATATGAACTTTGTTTTCTGTCAGAATATTTCTGATTAGGATCATACTGGGTTCGTCATTTCCTGTGAATTTTCCTGTCGACAAAATCGAATGCCTTCTTATAAGCTACGAACACAGCATATAGTTTTCATTTTGGTCTCCTTATGGCACTTGTTATGTCGTCTATAAGGTTCCCGATTGTGTGTAAAGTCGACCTGCCTTTGTGGAAGCCGAGTTGCTGGTCTGGAATTTGATGGTCGATTTGTTCGGTCAGTCTTTCCGTTAGAATCTTTGTGAAGACCTTGAAGAAGGTGTTCTCTAGGGCGATGCCTCAATATGAGTCGACGCTATCAGTGGATCCTTTTCCCTTGTACAAGAACTTTATTTGCGAGATCTTCCACTGGTCGGGGATGTCTCCCATTTCTAGGTTGAAGATTTTTGACCATAGATTCGTCATTAACATGCTGGTGTCCTGTATGTGCTTATTGAATAATTTGTCAAGGCTGGCAGCCTTGCATTTCTTTAAGGCTGTTACCGTTTTTGTTACTTCCTCTTCTGAGATTCTATTATACTCTTTGCTCGACTTGTTTAAGGCTCTTGTTAAGGGTGGAATTCGTCCAGTTTTGTTGAGGATGCTTTCAAAGTGCTCTTCCCATTTCTCCATTGGTATTGTATTCAGTATCTTTTCTTTTGTTTCAATGGGGTCCACCTTTGCCTCCTCGGCTTCTTTTCTTCCTTCTCTTTCTAAGTATTCATTTTTTCTCGGCTTGATCATATTCTTGTATTCCTTTCGAACCTTGAAGTATTCCTTCATGTGTTCAGATGTTTGACTTGTCTTCATGGCGTGGAGAAGTTCTAGTACTCTCTTGTGCTTCTGGTAGCAGTCGTGGTCGAAACACATCTTCCCCTGTTTGATGTGTGCTGGCACAATTACTTCTTTGATGACGTTTATTAATACAGGGTGTCCACCATGAACCTGACACATTTGAAATTGCTGTATAATTCATACTGCTTGGGGTAAAAAGAAAAGAATGCATGCAATATCAACAGTAACTCACCAAGTTTTATTAAAAAAAGTCAGTACACCTCAACATGAGATCCTCTCGTTGCACGAAGAACATCTAGCCTGAATTCAATTTCCTGCCAGGTCTTCTGAAGCATCTCGGGCGTAACGGAATTGACGGCATCTCTTATGCGGCAGCGTAGCTGTTGAAGATCACGAATTTTGTGGCCTGTATACACTTTGTTCTTGACATATCCCCACAAGAAAAAGTCTAGAGGGGTAATATCCGGTGATCGAGGTGGCCATCTTGTCGGTCCATTAAGTGTGTTGACTTTGCCCGATAAATGAAAAGTGGCCTCATCAGAAAAAGCAATGCGAGTTAAAATGCTGGGTCTTGATCAATGTGCTGTAACATGTCGATAGCAAATGCCTGCCTCTTATTACCGTCATCTGGTTTCAGTTCATGAACCAACTGCAATTTGTATGCATGAAACCCAAGAGAGCGATGCAGTATCTTATGTACCGTGGACTTCGGCATCTGCAGTTCTCGTCCCACTTGTCGAACTGACTTGCGTGGACTTCGTTCATACACCTGTCTCACTGCTGCTACACGCTCCTCTGATACGCGCACATTACCGCCACCATGCAATTTCACCACACTACTCATTGCCAAAAAGTGCTGTTTCCATGTCTTAATGGTGTTCTGTGATGGTGGGTCCTTCTGGAACACGCGCCGAAAGTTGCGTTGCACTTGAATCACCGAATTTGTTTCAGCATACCACCAGATCGCTTGTGCTCGCTCTTGCGCTGTCGCCATTTTGACTTAAGCTACCGCAGCGCCACGTACAACCTCTCGCACAGGTTTTTAAAAATAGCCAACGAAATTTCCACAGTTTCTCTACATATTGCAATGCATGTTACCAACTTATTTCCATTCATTGATTTTTGGCAGCCAAATGAAATGTGTCAGGTTCATGGTGGACACACTGTATTTCTACTGCCTCGTTTATGTTACCATCTTGTATTAGAGTTTCGGCTGTTTCCATCCTTTCGGTAGTAAGCTTTTGCGGGTCTGTTTTTCTCGAGTTGGTGGTCATTTGCTCGTCTTTCCTGTTGTATCCCGTGTCTTCATTGAAGGGGAATTCCGTGGTAATGGGTAGGTGTTTTCTGAGTGGGGTTGTTCCAGATTTCCACTTCCCTGTCTGCTTTCCATGACTGATGTTTCCTTGGTAGAAAACGAGGTTGATTGTGCTATATCTACTTGGTGCAAAGTAGATTTTCGTTTTTGCCTCGTTTATAAGTATCAAACCTTCTTCTAGGCATTTCAAGACTTCTTTTGTTTTGAGTTTCGGTTGGTCAAGTCTGCAGTTTAAATCGCCCACTATCAGCGCAGGCTTGTCATGGCACATTTTTTGATATTGTGGTTAGTAATTTTGCTGTGATGTCTGCTGAGTCTTCTTGGGGCCTGCAGTACATTCCTGCTATGTATAAACTTGTTGTCTCTAGGAAGATCAGGTTTTTTTGTGTATGCAACTTATGTGTGTATTTACTATCCTACCAATGATTGGTTTATAATAACATGATACACCACCTGAGGATCTTCCTGTTTCTTGTGTAGCCAAGGCATGTATACTATAGTAACCTGGTATTTCGGCAGGTTCTGTGGTGAAGGTTTCTGTGAGTATGTTTACGTCAGAGTGCTGCATTGGAGTTAAATCACTCACTTGCACTCGGTCGAATGTTGCACCCTCAAGTGAGATATGATCGGTTGTGATACGCTCGTAATAAATAGAAGCACAGTACAAGGTCATCTCACCGACATATCTTATCTTGTATGGAAGGCGACATAAGATGCATATGTTTTGCTCACACGGTAAAAATAAGGCTTTATTTTCTGCGTTCATGACAAACGTTTAATGGAATGGTCTAATGGAACGTACCAAAACAGTAGCACAAAGTTATAAATAAAATAGTATGAAAAACTTTGATATACAGTTATTATTGCTAATTAAGAATTATTCACTATATGATTTACCACATATATAATATGATAGGTCCATACATAGTGTTCCACCTATATACTGCGACAGTGTAGAAACGTTTTACAAAATATTATTGATATAGCAGTAGATTAATAACAATATTACTACAGAGATAACATCACAGAAAATATAATAAAACGAATAATCATGTTGCACAACTGTTACAGATACAAAGATTGATATACTAATTATTAGAGATTATTATTATTATTACTAGAAAACTTGATACAGTTCTTGCATTATCATGATTATGTTCTCTGTTTATAATAATTACATTTACATCCAATAACATCTATCAGATGTGGCAAAAGTATAATCACTCCTTTGTAGGAAAAAAAAAACGTTTACCTACAACATTTATATTACATTTTAAAGCAAGTTTTGTAGTTGTACTATGGAGAGGTTAGTTAAACACTCCAAAGTTTTGAAATGATAACATCATAACATATATGATGTTACTACACAGTTCATCACTGTAACAAGAACGAATGTCTAATGCTCGGCTTATACCGTTCGAGAATTTATCGCTCACGACAATTTTACCCATCATGCATGTGCACTACCTATCGGATTATGCTACCAAGTATGAACTACTTGGCGCTCGAGCAAAAACATTCGATGCAGACCTCTGGTTTATGTCGTGTGTCTCCAGCAGGTTATCCAGTGCTAAGTTCAGTACCTACCTATGCTTTTTAACCCTTCCACATTTCATAAGAGCATAGTCCAGAAGTCCTTTCCTGTTGTTTCTGTGAGGATCTGTCCGATCGTTTTCTTTCTTCTGCTTCTTCTTCTTCTTCTTCTTCTTCTTCTTCTTCTTCTTCTTCCGGTTTCATGACTGCTGATCCTGTCTTCCAGAAACCAAACGCCATCCTCCCTATCCATCCACTGCTCTGGAAATCGCACTGCTCTACCGAAATTGAAATGGTTTCACCATGCAGAAGGATCGAATATAGTGTGTCTCTCTTCGAGGGATACACCTACTTTGAATGCTTTACTGGTGCCTCTTGTCTCAAATACAAAATTACTATGGTTTTGGCTATAAGGCAGAACACCCATAGTGTTGAGGCAATGAAAACTGCAGTGTGGTGTATTTTATTTCACATATCTTCGAGTGACAAAAGTCCAAATCATGAACTATGCCCTAAAGGTGGTGACTCTTGGTGTAAATACCAAAAAGCCAAAGATTCTGGCCAACCTTTCAGTCACAAAAACAGTTTACCTTGTGCAATAGTAGAAGAAATCAAGTCAATATCCTGTGAAGTGCTGCCCCACCGAAAGGTATATTGCTTAAAGACACATATATATGCATACATATACATACATATACAAGGAACTACCAAATATTTTCACTTGGTAAAAAAGAAAGAGAATTCAATATCCAATACAATGGCCAACACCTTCCTAGGACTTATGAATCCAAATATCTTGGAGTTATTTTCGACAGTAAGTTAACATGGAGCAACCATTTGAAATACATTTCTGAAAAAGCTCGTAAAAGATTCTCCCTTCTAAAAAGACTAGCAGGAAAGAAATGGGGATGCTCTAGGAATACTTTGAATACTACATACAAAATGTTTATACAGCCAATGCTGACATACTGATGAGAAATTTTAATTACTTCACCTTTCATAAACGAAATAGAATATGTTCAAAATCAAGCTCTCAGACTCATTACTGGTGGAATCAAAACAACTCCCATAGATTCTGTGAGATTCCTCACTAATATTAACAGCATCAAAATGACAATAGAAGAAAAAGCACTAATTCAATATGAATAACTTATCAGATTACCAGGAAACACTTGGCATTCATACAGTCCTCTCTGTAGATTGAAAACTCAAAAAAGTTTCATATCCATTGTTCAGGAATTAAAACAGAAAATCAATATCCCGAATTTGAAAGAAAACTTACAAATTAAACCAAACCCTTTCACTCTATTAAATATAGAATATAATCTAAATTTAACAGAAGAAATACTTAAATCGGAAGTAAACACTGAAATACTGAAACAATTCTCTTTAGAGACAATTAATATTAGGTACCCTCCACAAAACTGGCTTCATTTATACACCGACGGATCCTTGATCTCCAGAGAACAAGGTGCCGGTGGAGGTGTTACGTGCTGTCTCTTCTCACTTTATAAATCTCTTGGATATGGAACAACAAGTTTTGATGGTGAAATCATTGCAATAAGTGAATGCCTCAGGAATCTTCTATGCCACAGCAATAAATTTAGGAATGCAGTTATATTGTCAGACTCCAAAGCAGCTATTCTATCAATCGTCTCTAAACACACATCTTCATCTCAAACAGCAGAAATAACTAAAACGCTCTCTCAATTATTATCACTCAATAAAAGAATTGTATTCTAATGGATACCATCCCATTGTGGAATCCTGGGAAACGAGAATGCGGATGCTTTAGCAAAGAAGGGCAGCACTGCTACTTATAGACCTGTTACTAAATCTATGTATTACTCTGTGAAGAGATTTATTAAATCTACATACTTAGACTTCAACAAACAAAATTTGATAACTCAATCCCAAGGGAAAAAATGGAACTCTCTGCATCAAAATCCACAGTTAATTTCCGATTTACCACGAAAATCGTCTGTAGCTGCATTTAGATTGGCAACAGGCCATGATTGTTTGGCCAAACACCTGCATAGAATTGGAATATATCAGTCCCCTAACTCCCCATTGTGCAACTCAAACCAAGAAATGGATTCGGAACACCTCAAAATCTGTGCTTCAGATAATATCTTTGAAGCACAGATGATAATATCTTTGAAAAGTATTGGAGTGCAAGAGGTCAAATGAATTTATTGTCAAACGCCTGGCATTAGAAAACAACATATACAAGTCAATATTCAAAGATCTTACAAATACTGAGCTTTTGAAAAAATGCCTCTACGATCAGATACAGAATCCAAATGAGTGCGTCAACACTATCATATGGGCACAACTACCAAAGAGACAGTGTTTGTTTCAATCAGTGCACTTCACTTTCGAGTGTATGATACTGTGATTACATTCAATGATGGCAACATGTGTAGATGTAAAGTATTACAGAGCTTGTTGAAAACCATCGGACTCTGTACAGTGAAAGCCTTGTACAAGATGGACAAAGAAAGACTTGGAGCTGGTGATTAGTATGCAAGGGACATTGAAATGAAGACTAGACAGCACAGAAGATCTGCATAAGGAAAACTAGTGGATGATCTGGAAGAGGAAGCTGACAATCCATCATATGGACCAGGAATGTATTGAGAAACTTCAGTGGCCATTTCTCGTTAAGTTGTGTTTTTTTTCTATAAATTGTACTTTTTTTGAGGTTGTACTGGTAAAAATTAGTTCAGATTTTGAGGGCTTATTAATCATGAACACGTCAGTAATTTAACACGAGCTTTTTGTGATTTTCAATTTTTTATATGAGTTATAGCTAAAAAAATATGATGAAAAATGTTGTTGATGAGATGCCTGAAAAGAGAAAATAATTAATCAGTATACTACAGGGTGATTCGTTTTGGTGTGGTTAAAATAAAACAACCGTAAAACATTTACTACTGAACTTTATTTGTTGAAACTTTGTGTACACAACACTGAAAGATGGGAGATTCCTCAGAGCTCAACATGACCCCCATTGCGCACCCTGCACAACTCATAATGGTGATGTAATTCAGCCCATGTCCGTTGTAACATAAGAGGGTGATTTGTTGAAAAGCTTGAGTAATTTTTACTCTCAGATCATCAATGTTCTTGGGTTTCTGTGAATATTCAATGTCTTTAACAAAACCCCACATGAAGAAGTCAAAAGGGGTTAGATCTGGGTATTTTGGAGACCAAGCCAAGGGATAGCTGGTTCTCTTATTGGGTTTCGCCTGCGCTCTCTTGCATGTTTTTTTTAACACAGAACCTCTTTTTACAAATATTCAATGCAACAACATTATGGGATCATATTTAGGTACATTATGCACACCATACTCACGTCGAAATTCCCTTTGACCTCTTTTAACACACTCAAATTTAGCATACCAAAGAACACATTGTGCCTCCTGTTGATTCTTAGTAGCCATTTTAATCATCTACGATTTTCATTTGTCCTTTCAGATTATGCATTGTTGATTGTCATATATGGAAACTCCCATCTTTTAATCATAATATATATAAGCAAGAAATTTTTCCTACCATCATAATAGCTTTATAATGATAAATTAATATTATTCATATCCAAATGGATCAGACTGTATATGACATAATTTGAAAAACCCATGTTAAATTGCTCAAAGGTGTCCCAAGAACAAGTCCACAAAATTTCATAGTTCTACTCCAAGCAAATCCTGAGAAAACATACACTTCAAATCAGTAATTTAAAATTGGTAGGTAAATAGGGCGTGCCAGAGTGCCTTAAATCTAATTCAAATTCAAGTAACTGTTACGAAAATCTTAATATATCTGTAATTTAACAGGAATATATTGTACGAATGAAAAATTGCTTCGAAATGTTTGTAATTTTTCAGTCACTTCACGAATTCACAATATCAGAGGTCTTACAGGTAGCCACGAACTGATGACAGGTTCCTCGAATAATGGCCAAATTGACATGAACTCATCTTTCTTTTTTGCTGCTCCTATTATCGAAGCGGTCTCAGTGTTGACAGAAATTTAAATATATTGAATCCCATAATTGCTTGTATCTGACTTGATCTGATTACTTGTTTGGGTCCCGTAGCTCATCATCGATTAAATTTGCTTTAATATCATCTCCATTTCACCATTTCATTTGACGCTGAGTGATCTCATTAAATAACAGACTTACAAGTTGCCAGAAAGGAAAAAAAAGTGCATACATTTTATCTTTCCACATTCGAATGTGGAAAGCTGCATTGTGTGTACTGCATTGTCGACATTGCCTCCAAGAGCATCCAACTTGAAACATCCATGGATTAAACTAGACTCGCTACCAGGTTCAGAAGTACAAGAAAGCTTACTAAGTGACAAATTCCAGAATGTGTTTGGGAAAAAACAGTGGATATAAAAAAATGTGTGAAGTTACTCAAGTATTGGAGGGTGTGCCTGTAGGTGAAATTGATGGTGTACTGTATGTCTTTGTGACATTCCTCCCTTTAAATATTCATGTCTGACATCCTGTGTTGTGGAAAGATCGTTTTCACAGTATAAGTCGTTGTTCAGAGATAATCGGCATGTATTTGTGTTGGAGAATTTGGAGATGACCTTTGTTGTCCACTACAATTCTCGGCCAGCTACTAGCAACTGATACTCAAGTGTGATTGGTGAGTACCTAATAACAATTTTTTCAAGCTAAGTAAGATATTTTTATCATATTAAAAGAAATATATTATTTTAGCAAATATTTTCGTATTTTTTTGCACATAAGAAATAAATATATTGAAAATGTTTAGCAGATAAAAATGTGCTCCCTACTTATCACTAGCTGTGTTAAGAAATTTTAGGCAGTTTTTACAAGCCTTTCAGAACTTTCAAAACAATTCCAGGAATCTACTGTAATTCACTGATTCGATTATCGAAGTTTCTTGCAGTATGGTAGGTTTATAGAGAAATCTACCTGCGACAGAGAAAATTTTCAAAAAAAGTGAATTCTAAATGTTCCATAGAATCCACTTATTCAGGAATAACACTAATTTAATTGCATCGATCTACATCATGGGATGCCCACTTTATTTTTGTTCTAAAGTGAGCCAATTTACGGCATTGTAGACCTTAAAACTTCACCATTGTCGATTAAAATTTTAACACCACATTTCTGAATTTTTTCTAAAAATGGAAGGCATCAATGCCGAGAATGACATGCAGTCCATGGAGTGGGACCCTTTAACTAACCCAGTCAAACATCTGGCTACATCAGGATACCAGATAATGAAGTGGATACCCAATGGAATTAATGATGGTGGACTAAATGTTTTGCCAACAAGGTAAGACATTGCAGCTTTCATCTTCTTTATTAGGTCAAATAATTATTGAATTAGTATGGACTAATACTCCAGCAATATTCCAGGTCTGCAATGCAGTAGCAGGAAACTAAGGGATCAAGATTATTTACCTCTAGAAATATAAGGCTTTTGCTTTGAGAAATATTCATGGTTAAATTATTATTGCATTTTCATAATATCTTGAATGGGCAATTCTCCTTAATTCTTGAAATTAGTTTGTAGAGATTTTTTGATAGCTTGCATATTTGAATGTGTGGAAATATGTAGCTTTTAACGACGACAAAATAGTATGTTCTTCCATATAGAGTTTTGTGTCTTTTGGAGTTTAGGCAACACCAGCTGTTACAAACCACGTACAAAAGTATCAACTACAGATCTACGAATATGTACAGAGATGGAAAAAAATTTGGAGCTCCCTTATTGTATGTTTCGTTACAACACATTGCGCATGTGCAGTAAACAAGAGCCCCTGTATATATGCTACTTGTAGACAGTCGTGCGAAATTGTTGCCTACATAGAGGTAGATTCCCATCAAGACTTGCTCCATGAAAGAATTTCGATAAGAGTAAGTACTCGGTGCTTATGAGAATGCATAAAATTTATTTTTTTATTACGATTTTGTTGATATGAGCTGTTTGCTCTTTGTAGTGCATTTTCGTGTAACTTTAATGGATCAGTCCTGGAAATGAAAACTGCTGTAACTTTAACTACGCTTTTTCTTGTGTGTACAACAAATACAAAAAGGCGAGAGTAAGATTTTTCCAACATTCTGTTAAATAGTGTAAGATACACGAATTTACAATATTAATAATAATGAATACTAACACTGGGCAATTCTGCAAACCATAGTCTGTGGAAAATGTTGTGTGAGCAGTAGTTGTGTGTTGTGCTGACCATCATGCAGACTTGCAATATGTAGGCCTACCTGTCTTTAGTATCAGTCCAAAGATAAGTGCATAGCTCATAAAATCTTCACACACAATTTTTCGTTCAAGTCAACTGTGAACTCTGGTAGACATATTTTCACTCAGAGACACCAAGACTCAAGGGGCTTTAGTAGCACAATCAAAATTACCTCATGCATACTTGTGTGCCCTTCACTCCACAAAAATATAAAGATTGAAGTTAAAACTTTTTTTTTTTCAGAATTCTATCAATCATATAATTATTACTTTTATAAATTTTATTCAGTTCACGATTTTTCCTTTGTATTTGTTTTACAACTTCTCTTATCACTGCATAAATTAATAATATTGAAGTGTTAGTTTGTTTAATCTTCATAGAAGTTTAACTTCATCTTGTTCCTGTTTTGCATCTAGGTATTGCACAAACTAAAAATTAATGATTAGTATTCGTGAATTTAAAAATGGTGTCGATCTAATAATCTTATTATTAATATAGACAGTACTTCATGTTTATTTCTTAGTAATACTGTTAATTTTACATATCTATATTTCAATGACATAACTTTAATTTTAAATCATCCTGGAAGACCAACTTTCTTGGTGTCATGTTCGATAAGTATCTTAGTTATCTTTTCACATTGATAACCTTTGTAATGCTTTAGACTCAATAAGGGGGCAAAGACTAATTGGGATTTCCCAGTCTCTGATTGGGTCAAAAACCCTGATGGAACTGATATTTAACCCTTGTGGTAAATTTCGGTGAAGTCCAGAGGGCCTAATTAGTCAAATCCACTCTCCTCACCTCCACGCTGGGGCCCCTGGGATCTTTCAAGATGCGAAAGAAAGAGTGGTGTGCGGATAGCAATGGGAAGCTACTGCATCTATATATCCCATTAATAATTTGCAATTTCATATCATGATGAGTTCGTCCCTGGTAAAAAATTCCGGGCATAAACTATCCCCCCAATCAGATGTCCGGGTGGGGGATACTGGGGAAGTGCACATCATGAGGCAATACAATGAAGAGAAGAAAAGAAGATTGAAGAGTACAGTGCGGGATCTGAAGACTCCACAGTTACCAGGTAAGTTGAAAACATGAAGGAAGCAATGAGAAGAAACAGAGTGGATGTGATGGGAATGTCAGAAGTGAGGTCGGAAAAAACTGATGAGTTGATGAGTGATGAATAGGACTCGTCAACTTCCGAGCCCTATTCATCATATTTTTTCTTATACATCAGAGATAATGCAGGATACAATATAAACTCTTTACACTTCAATGTGAACCAATACAATCTACTTTTATTTTACATTTATTTGCATTATTTGGTCTTTTACTGTTTTTAGGAAATGTTCTACTTTTTGTTGCATTATTGCCCTATTCTTTTGAACAGACCTTTTTTACGGTGTAATCATAGTCTACATTCCAGAACCTACTGCAGATTGCGTCATGCAGGAATTTGCCTTATGGTTGCAACAACCTTAACTTCTGATCACGTGTGTGATGTGATTGTCCCCCATTCAATGCAACAGAACAAATACTGCAGCCGCAGTGCTCGCAGTTAGCATATTGTATTGCACAAGTAAAGACAGTATTGATAGAGAGAGTGCTGCTTCTATAGCAGTTTCTCAAGGCTTGCTGGCTGATCCTCAAATTAAGGGATGTCAATGTTGAGGTTTTCTCCGCAGTTTTCCCTCAACCCATATAGAGCAAATGTTGTGTCTTTATCGCGCTTGTTCTTGCACTTATTTATTTTATTCAGATGCTAGATAATAATAGCATTTGATAAAGAGTCGTAAATTAACGCATGAGAAAAGATTACTAGCACACGGGTTCAAAAAAGTGAAAAATTATTTCATTATTATTGATTTACAGCATTTGTTAAAAGATTTCAGTATTCTATTAGCATATAAAATGGACAGTTATAATAACATTGTAGGAGGAAGATGACTGTTTGTACAACAAAGATGCACTTATAATACATCACAGAAGTATTTTGGCATTATATTTAATGTGTTTGAAATTTGTTCCAATAAACATAACAAGCATCTTTCGAATACTTCCTACAATAAAGCATTATACTTAAGTAAACATACAAACGTGGCCAACATGCTGTCGTGTTAACACTAAACATCATTACACCGTAATAATTATTATAATTTACGTACTTCAGAAGAATGCTCTCCAATTGAGACCACATTTCTAATTGCATGTGTGCACTTACCAACTCTGTGATGCAGTGAATATCATTTTGATTATTTACACACAATTGCACTGATAAATTTTCATATATTTTAATACATCAATATATTTGTGACACACCCTCAAAATTAACCAACAAAAAGTACAGAAACACTGCATTGAGATTAATGATCCACCTGCTATCTTTTTTTAAAGTATCTATGTTACATTGTTCATCAAACGAATTAATTTTGTTCATTTGCAACCACTTAATTTGTTGCTGCTCAAATCTCTGAACATACTTCTGCCACTTGTTAGCAGGGTCCATTCTTGTTGAGAAATAAGATTATCTAATTGTTCCCGTAAACCTGGAAATAGTTATAAGAGACATCTGTTTTAGGGCTATTCTTGCACATTTCCTTCTCTGTCTCTAGAAACATGTACGAGATACAAATCGTTTACTTCAAAATGTTTAATACACACAACTGAATGCTTTATTGGCGTGAAAATATGTCATAGTATACGAGTAGCTTCCAGCCACATAACTTATCTTTTCAGTTGGAAATTTGAGAACTGTAATGTAACACACTCACTTAAAGCACTCTAGTAATTTTTGGTACACACAGGAACACAACATTTAGGAGCCATCTGTAAATAAAAGAATCTGGATGATTTAATTTCATTTTTTAATAAAAGTCTAAACTTCTTCATTTCAATTCTCTGAATTTATTTTTCTTAGAGGTTATGCCTATATTAGAAGTAGCCATTACTACGTGCTTCATCTTTTGATTCCTTTTCAGATTTTACTATGCCTATATTAGAAGTAGCCATTACTACGTGCTTCATCTTTTGATTCCTTTTCAGATTTTACTTTTATGATTCACTTATTGTTAATAGTTTAGTTTGGTGACGTACATGTTGTCATGCTACTGTCCATCCAAGTGGTTATGTCACACGGTCGTCAAAACAGGGGAAATCATATGACAGTTACTTACTTAACGGGGCCCTTTTCTTTAAATTATTTTAAACAGTTGTATAATATTACGTAAACTTCCAATTCCATACAGCAAATATTTGCAGAGAAGAACTTAACAGCTCAGCCACAAGCCCTTACAGAGAGGACAGGAGAAACGAGTGGGACAAACTGGGATGAGACATAACCATTCAGCTGGACAGTACCTATTTATTCTCTTCATAGTTAACAATCAGTGTATTACGAAGATTTCAGTTCAGAATTACACTGCCTTTTAGCTCAACATGATACAACTGGCAAGCTGGCAAAGCCAATGATGCTAGACGCTTCCACCCAGACCTTGAGCAGCGACAACTTCGAGGAAGCCAGCAGACAGTACGCCGAGTGAGAAGAGGAAGTCAGGTGCAAGGGGCGGTGGCATCTGAGGAGAATGGAGAATCGTCTTTTCGAATTTTCTGAGTGCAGAGGTACAGTAACTGTTTACATCCTGAAATAGATGCTCTTTCAGCTATGCACAAGGAGAATCCTAGAGTAGTGCAATCAACTAGTTGGCCACCATTGTTATTCCATTTCAACATGCTTGGGATAGGAACATTTAAAGTAAAACTCAATTTAGGCCATGGCCTTTAAAATTAAATGATTCTGA
This sequence comes from Periplaneta americana, assembly GCF_040183065.1. Taxonomy (NCBI): domain Eukaryota; kingdom Metazoa; phylum Arthropoda; class Insecta; order Blattodea; family Blattidae; genus Periplaneta; species Periplaneta americana. The sequence goes on from NC_091125.1 coordinate 18,361,255, forward strand.
TTTAGGCTACATTCATTCCCTTTACAAATGTGTACGGCAAATAGCAAGCGCTGTAATAAAAATGGCTGATTTGTCGGCATTTCCAGTGCAAAGGATTGCGGTACTCTGGATATCCACATACTCTGTGAACAAGTTCAGGAGACTTGGATTCTTACTGGTAGGGAATAGGGCATTTATCCAGTGGATTCACTTGTTCAATTTGCCTTAGTCCATAGAACCTGTTCTTAAATGTTTGTAGTTAAAACAAATTAGGTTCTTGACATAAAAGGAAGAATATTAATTTAACATTTTAACACGAAATTATCTAGTTTTTTAATTTGACATTAAATATAATCATATCATATTATTAAATTATTGTTTCTTATCCAAGTGTGCAGGCAGTCAAAACAGAAATACAAAATCGACAGCCCAGCTTGAAAGGGAAACAACTCAAAATTTAAAGTTTAAAGAAACCTGCATTTTGAAGCTTTATGTTGCTGTGAAGAATCAAAAGATCGTTTAACTTAATCCAAATTCAATTAATCATGTTTTATGTATGGTTGAAGCTTTAAACTTCATTTTTGTCAAAACTTTAAATTTTGAGTTGTTTCTCTTTAGAACTGGCCTGTCGATATTACTATGTTTGCAGGCTTGAGACTGATCTGCAATTACTTTGGCAGTCGTCTACCAATATCCCTTTCTCTTTGAGTGCTAATATCGCGTACACAATTATGAACCATAATTCATTATTCAAAAACATAATTTAAATAAATGAATAGATTTTCAACTACAAAATACATTATTAAGCACATTAATAAGATAGGGTAAAGGTTGGTAATATCGTGATATGAGTAATATCGTGATAGTTGGTATGAGAATTTATTACAATTTTACTTATCGAGACAAAAATCTGTTTTTTTGTGCAATGTATTAAGGACAAGTTCATGGACAAGTTGCTGCATAAAATCGGTCCTTCTCTCGCTCTGTAAAACCATGATAGGCTATCGAACACAGTATCACGATATTACTCATATCACAATATTAACAAGATTTACCCTACTTCGTTTTCCTCTCTCCTACAATTTGTTATTCCATTTGAATGAAATATATTATTTCCTTCTTTTAAAGTATTGACAATTCATAGGGAATGGAATATTTCTCTAATTTTGGAAAAAAATATTTCTCAACATCTAATTACAGTAAATATACATTCTTCAATTCATTTATGCCTGATTTGAATTCGTGAAACATCGCGAAATCCGTATCAAGTCGGGAATGGGGTTTTTTAAGCAATTAGCGAATTATGTGCGCGAATTTTCAATTTTTAATTTTTTTTACTGCAATCGATAATCAATAGCTGTCGCACAGATAAGGCCGATATTTATGGTCGCTAGTATTGCACATTCAATACTGAATCTGTTTTAGTCAACGGTCAACGAGCTAGAAGGTTTTAATTCAAATACCTGGTCTAAACACACTCCTGACATCATATCTGATTTATGTAGCGATGTGCGAAAATCGTATTGTAAGCATGGTAAGCGTTGCGAGCCTTCTGAATGCACCCTTAGTTCATATTATTTTGGAGCGTGTTGAGTGTGTTTGTTTTATTTGTTTATAGTGTCACACGTAGGCGAAATAACATTATTGTGTTCCTGTGCAAGTGAGGCTACAAGAATGCTTAATAATAAAATAGCTCCAATAGAGCTTTCCAGTATATAAGGCATGGGTTTTATTGCACAGACAAAAGTACAGTCATGTGTAAATTTTGTAATTGTGAGGTCTCGTGGGAAAGAAGAGATACTGTTGAGAAAGATTTGAAGTCTGTAAAACATGCATCGGCAATTAATTTTTGCAAGGAAGACGAACAATCTCTTGTGCTGACTTCTATTGCCACTTGTTTTTGCAGTGTGCAAAACAAAAAGAAAACTTGTGAATATCTGGGAAAAAGTGTTGTAAAGACTTTATAAAAACGAACATACCAATTTCCAAGCTCGAAAAGGAACAATGTGAAAATACTGAAAAATTCAATTGAAAGCACCGATTTTCCCATTTGAAAATCCCACATTTTGCACTTTGAACTCAACAAAAAATTCCAGTCTCTAACGATTCAGAATGCTTTATGGTTGCTGGGTCGTTAGTAGTCAATATCATTTAAACTGTGCTCGTGTTAGGTGCGCGGTCAGAAGTGCATTCCATCTTGATTGTCTCAAATTCGGCAATCCTGAGTATGAGGCTTTTACATGAGGTGGGTCCTTCATCTTTCCATGCAAGAAATGTTTGTCATCAGAAAGATTGTCAAGGGGTGACAGTACAAAAGTTCATGTCAGTTCACATCATGTTTCAACCAAGCTATCACTGGTGAGAGAACAACAGGATGGAGTCTGCAATAGATCACCTACCAAAAAAATTTTATCTTCTGAGAGAACACTAAGTCTGCCAGAGATACGTACATGATACCGAATCTCTTACAGTCCAACTAGAAACAGTAAGATTAAACATACAAAATACATTCGATACCCTCAGTCAAGTACTTAGTTATATCAATAGTCTAGAATCTGACATAAGAGATCTAAAAGAAAACTCTTCACTTAGTAGCTAACAGAAATTCCTCCAGTGTCTTTACATGGTAGTGTGGTCCAAAAAACCGAACTTTCAAAAATTCAAATTCCCACAAGGCTAATATTATGCATTAATGTGTAAAACAAGCACAAAAAATTTCATTAAAATATTACCATTTACAAGTCGCTCCAGAGCTGAGAAGTTTATAATGTGTAACATAGTGAAAGAAAAAAGTCAGAGCAGCTTTTGAAGGAGTAGAAAACTCTTATTGGTGTTTGGATAAAAGTTATAGAAGAAACTGTTTCTATTCATCTTCGTCAATGTCTCATTGTACTTTTGGAACAGGTTGATAGTGCGTTCTGTCGTGTCATTTACTACTTTCGTCTAAGAGGAGCAATCACGAAGTTCCTTGAAAACCACTCTGTAGGAAGTCTGTGCAGGAAAGATTGAGATTTGTCTCTTCCTATTTCAATCTTCAAATAAATAACTGGTTCTTACTGTTACAAGGATTCTCCAATTTCAGGTTTTCCAATTTAGCATGGTCTGTAGTCATTGAGGAGTATCAGGTTTCTGTGGAGGCTGCAAGTCTGTTACTATATTTTCCTTTTTTCCTGGTTAAATGAATTGAGTCCGCAACAGACCACATTATCTAAAGCCTGTTTAGTAAATGATGATGATGATGATTGTGATGATTTTTCTTTTTCTCTGTGGTCACTTGGTCATCAAAAAAGCAACTAGATGCTCAGAGAGAAACCAAAGATGTTGGCAAAATGCAGGGGCGTATTTTGCGGGCTACCGGGGCTACTGGCGGTAGCCCAAGGAAATTACAAAAGAAAAAGTTTATAATATAACATAATGTAATAATTTTGTATTATTAGTTTTACCATAGTAATTAAAATTAAAGTAATTGTTAGATATATTTTGTGTAATAATAGGGTCAGTGGTAGCCCAAACCCTTTAACCAGTATACGCCCCTGGCAAAATGCCATAATAGCCTATAATTGTGCTTTCTTATCTACAGTTTGGTTGGGATATTTCTTATGGAGAGTAAGAAGCTTGATATCATTATATGGACTTTGAATACCAACAAATACTCTCTAACATTAATACTGGAAAGCTTTCCTGTTTAGCATTGCAAGCGGCGACGAAAAGTAACAGTGCTGCCATCTAGTGGCTTGAAACGTTCGCACACTCCGTGCATCGTGCTGGATTACGTGAGGAAAAGAGGAGAAGTGTGCATTTGATTTCAATAAGAATCTGCAAAGCAATAAATAGTATACTTTAGAGTCACTTTGTTCATAACATTTTTAATTAATAACAAATTACAAAGTTATTAGAATAGAAATGAATTGATAAATTCTCATATTTTCAAATTTGATGAAATTTAGTTGTGCATGACTTTAGCAGCTTTCATACATCGCTTGTTTTTTTTTTTTTATCTGTATGGTTGTCCATTTTATTTTTGATGTAACAATTTATTAACACATTGAAATATTTATCAATGAAGACATTGGCACAGTCACTGCAAATGGACATGTTAACAGGGAGCACTACCATTTTAACTAGTTCTTTTTTTACACCAATTTTAGTTTTATAAATAACATGATCAATTTCTTTGAAAACATCGGAACACAATTGGCTGAGCATTAGAGAAACATCATTAGGAAAAACAATTTTTTAATCTTTACAGTATTTTTTATTTGCGATGTGTGTTGTTACATCATCGTTGGGGTTTTCTTTACAAGATAAATTTCTTCGACAAATTTCGTGATTTATTCTGCTACACACCCAACCTGCAACATAAGCCCTTGCATTTTCTTGCAACACGGTTTCTTTATTTGTATGCTGTATATTTTTGTCATCAACAGTTACATCCAAATCGGAGACATCTGTAATGCCTGGACTGCAAAAATTCAATTTAGCTGCCTCGATATCTCCTTTCTTGAGTAAGAAAGAACAAACGTCAGCTTCACAGTTGCTTGTTTCAGGAGGATTTAGGAATTGATTCGTCATGGTTGCCCGAATTGTAGCTCTAAACTTCGAGCAGTGTGGAGTTATGTTGTTTCCATCTTTAGATCGAATAATAGAAAAGAGATTTTCTATGCAGTCTTGTGTTAATCTTCTTGTTATTAAAAATTTAAATCCATAATTATAATGCAATTCTTTCCATAGCAGTTTTAAAGATTGTAAATTTTCTAGCCAGCCATTTATACATTTTGGGTTCATTTTCCTATTGTTTATTACCTGAATATTTCTAAATGTTTTTTTCTATTTCATTAAAAAAATTCCAATGTGTGGAATTTTCACTTAGTGGCCTATTTAAGGCTTTACTAGTTTGGAAACTAGAAGAGTTAAAACAATCAAAAGCTTTATCCATAAACAGGATGAAGTCTGCAGTAGGTTGAGCCTCCTCTGGTAACTGTTTGAATTTTATGAGTGTTACCATTAAAATGAAATATTATTATAGTTAATGCAACACATAATGATATATTGGTGATATTAAAGTGAATCCTTTTGGGGCTTTAAGTAAGTAGACGCAGAGAGAATATTTTATATTAGGTCTTCATTTTTATAATTTACAGAGTAACGGCTATATATGTTACTGAAAACTATAAAACTTACGTAAGGTAACTATAGTGTTATTAAAAATGAAATACTTTTATAGTTATTAATCAAGTAGTGTGGGTCTTTTTCATATACAGTATTTAATGGCAGTGTGGTATAGATATGTATAATTATGATGTCTGATTCTCTAATTTTCCTTGGTAGTAATTGAGTCATGCTTCCTATTTTAGCTGCATCTTTAAACTGCATAAAAATTAATTTAATATTTCTTTGGTTTAATAGATTAGATTTGTGATCGCTGCCAAGCATATTTTGTTGTAGGGAAAATAGAATGCCATTTCACTTCTTGCTACTGTGATGAGTAAGTTTATTTCCCGCAACCAGCAACGAATGAAACGCTGAAACTGCTAATGATTTATGACGGACAATTTTATTTAGGGCGCATATAAGATTCTACAACTCTGACATATCATTCGCCTCATTTTCCGCATTTCAGCAATAGATTCCTCACAACAGCCTATATTACAGAAAATATACGGGATAACACCTCAAAATCTGTGCTTCAGTGGCTGGTCATGATAATATCTTTGAAAAATATTGGAGTGCAAGAGGTCAAATGACTTTATTGTCAAACGCCTGGCATTAGAAAACAACAACAACAACATTCATTGTTACACAAATTAATCCAGCAGTATTTGGTAGATCAGTATTGTCTGGAGGAAGCGCAAAACTTACAATTCCTAAGAAAAGACCAAAACGTATTACTTCCTGGTAAAATAAGAGGCCTACAAGATTTTATAGTCTCTTGATCACATCAGCAAGATCTCTTAGTGGGAAAAAGTGATTCTGCACTCTACATTTCAGGGTAGTTCACGAAACATGCAGCAGATATACCAAGATGCTAAGTCTTTTGTTCAAAGCATGACAAACCTTACATTTTCTTAAGTTTCACCTACAATCCGCAATGACCTGAATTAGCTACTTCATTACTCCCACATGAAAAACTCGCTGATCATCCTGACATTGTTACTTGCGATTTCGCATTGAAACTCAAGAACTGAAGATGGATAAGTTCAAGAAAAATTATTTGGTATAAAAAGAAACATTCAGAGGGAGAATGTTTCACTATTATGGAAGCAAATAACTTTCAAAATGTCAAGTATTCTTCACTGAAAATAAATCTGAAAAAATTTTATTTGAACGTTTCACGAACTTAGTTTGCAGCAGCATTTGCTGCACAAGCCACTAGTTTACATTTAAACCCGTGTAATGCTGTTTTACATTGATGGTAGTGCAACGACGTGCACTCTCGTTTGGAAAATACATTTGTGTCGACATTTCTTACAACTTCGCAACGCGGTGAAGGAAAGAGAGAGGTGGGTGGTCACGACTGCACAGGACTGGCTTTATTCCGCTGCAGTCTCGAGTTATCATGGCACTGCAGCTGCTCGCACCACGAATCAATTATTTGGTGGGGGGTGCTGTGTAATTGTGCGCCAATGCGATATTAGGATGACACATATCTATTCAAAAATCTGTTTTCTATTTATCAGCCTCAACGTTAAAATCTTGCGCTATTTTACATGATTTCATGCAGTCAAAATAAAACTGGAGTTTTTGTTCAGAGGTTCTGCGGTAATACGGAGGTTTGAGGGACACTCGGACTGAGTTTTGAAGCTTTTAATGTTTTTTATTAATTTATTTCAAATTCGGCGAGTTTGTTGTGTCTGTACATTTAAATAACAGTACCGAATTTCATCAAGTTTTATTCATTAGTTACTAAGGGTGCTGTGCATAGACATTTTGCTAGCCCGCACTACGAACATGCTAAACTAGCCCCGGCTATCAACTGATTACTTGTACAGGATTCATATCATATCATATTGCTAACACTGGTTTATGAATACGAAAAACATTAGTTCGCTGATCATACACCGGAAGTCCGCGCTAAGAATGTCTATGAATATGGCCCATAGACATTAATTTTCATTTATTTTAATAATATTAAATTAATATTAAATATGACTCGGTTAAGAGAGAAGTTTTATATGATATTCTTATTGAATTTGGTATTCCCAAGAAACTAGTTCGATTAATTAAATTGTGCCTCAGTGAAACTTACGCCAGAGTCTATATAGGCCAGCTCCTGTCCGATGCTTTTCCAATTCACTGCGGGCTAAAGCACTGTCACCTTTACTTTTTAACTTCGCTCTAGAATATGCCATTAGGAAAGTTCAGGATAACAGAGAGGGTTTGGAATTGAACGGGATACATCAGCTTCTTGTCTATGCGGATGATGTGAATATGTTAGGATAAAATCCAGAAACTATTAGGGAAAACACGGAAATTTTACTTGAGAAAGTAAAGAGATAGGTTTGGAAGTAAATTCAGAAAAAAAAAGTATGTGATTATGAACGAAATGGAAATATAAAAATTGGAGGTGGAAAAATTCAAATATCTTGGAGCAACAGTAACAAATATAAATGATACTCAGGGGGAAATTAAACGTAGAATAAATATGGGAAATGCCTGTTATTATTCGGTTGAAAAGCTTTTGTCATCTAGTCTGCTGTCAAAAAATCAGAAAGTTAGAATTTATAAATTTTATATTACCGGTTGTTCTGTATGGTTGTGAAACTTGGACTCTCACTTTGAGAGAGGAATAGAGATTAAGGGTGTTTGAGAACAAGGTTCTTAGGAAAATATTTGGGGCAAAGAGGAATGAAGTTACAGGAAAATGGAGAAAGTTACACAACACAGAACTGCACGCATTGTATTCTTCGCCTGACGTATTTAGGAATATTAAATCCAGATGTTTGGGATGGGCAGAACATTTAGCATGTGTGAGCGAATCCAGAAATGCATATAGAGTGTTATTTAGGAGGCCAAAGGGAATAAGACTTTTGGGGAGGTGGAAACGTAGATGGAAGGATAATATAAAAATGGATTTGATGGAGGTGGGATATGAAAATAGAGACTGGCTTAATCTTGCACAGAATAAAGACCGATGGTGGGTTTATGTGAGGGCGCCAATGAACCTGCGGGTTCCTTAAAAGCCATTTGTAAATAAGTAAGTAATTTTAAATTATGCGTAAATTCAAAATATAGTCCTAGCTGATGGCTTGAGAATTGTTTTTGCTTTTAAACATTTTCTGTGAGGGACTTAAATTCCATGATAAAGAAAACTGTGTATGGATTTTTAAATTTGAGAATTGGTTCACGAGATAAACATTTTCTTACAAATAATAATTTTTGCTTAATAATTTTTTTTTAAGTTAGTCCACACCTGTGGAGTAACGGTCAGCGCGTCTGGCTGCGAAACCAGGTGGCCCGGGATCGATTCCTGGTCGGGGCAAGTTACTTGGTTGAGGTTTTTTCCGAGGTTTCCCTCAGCCCAATATGAGCAAATGCTGGGTAACTTTCGGTGCTGGACCCTGGACTCATTTCACCAGCATTATCACCTTCATCTCATTCAGACGCTAAATAACCAAAGATGTTGATAAAGCGTCGTAAAATAACCTACTAAAATAAAAAAAAAAAATTTAAAGTTAAAAATTCATGTCATGAAAAGTTTTCGGTAAAGAACTCATTCCATACACAGCTTTGTGTATTGGACTAAGCTGAGTATTAATGCAAAGTTTCATGTAAATCGGAGCAAACAGAAGCCTTCAACATAAATGATCGCATTAAGTTATGCAACTCCTGAAATAATAGCCGTTCTATGTTGACCAAAGCCCTAGTTTTGAGAAAACTTTATTTTTAGTGGGTGTGGTAGGTTTAAGAGAGCTGCACGTAGCATCTTAAAAATGGTCGCCAGAGCTTTAAAATTTGTAGGTGGGCGTTAAATATAGGACAGAATGTTAAACAAATTATGTTGTTGTTTAGTCAACTGTTCGAAGACAGGTTTGAACCTCGCAAGTGACACCAACAAAGCACTGAGGCAACTAGACCAGGAGATAATGGGGTGGGGTGGTCAGTTACTTTTCCCCTCCATTGCATACATCGCCAACTAGCTACATATTACACTAGTCAGACTTCAGATGCATACAAACAATTATTTTTCCTCTGACACATATCGTCAAGTGAGTTGTACTGCCTGATAATAGATAGGCTATACATATCAGCCAGAACTTCAATCAGAGGATATAAACAATTGTATAAGATAATTATTTATGGAAAGAAACAAAAATGTTTATTTTTACTATTTTGGCCAAAAATTCAGTCCTAGTGTCCCTCAAGGAAGAGTTTTCATGAAGATTCTAAATAAAAAAATAGTGCAATAAGTAGTTAAAATATTTTGTATATTTGTTTCATTTCAGTAAGAAATCTTTACCAACATTCCTCTCATAAAACTAGAAAAAATTGTATGGAAGTGTGTTTAAAAATATCCTAATTAGTCTATTTATATTTTGGTTATAATAAGATTTTCTGTAAGTTATAGAATTGGGAAATTTTGAGAATTGAACTTGTTCCAATTTTTCTATATCTGAGGGAATCTCCTTATATGAACGATATCATGTTTTAATATGCTAATGTACTTTTTGTTTTACACTGAGCTATCTGATGCGCAGTATGCTATATTGAATTAACATGATATTAGTGCTATAAAGCAGAATTGACATATCTAAAAGAATATTTGTCTACCTTACACAGCCCTATCGGACAGATAGGCAGAGGTACCTTCAAGCGGCACGTGATGTGTAAGAGATGAATGCTGTGTAACAATATTTGAGGAGAAGAAACAAACCAACTCTTGACTTTCGGTACTTGAAAATCAATCCTACAAAAAACAATTGCACTTTATCTACGTGGTTGTCACCTGGTTCAAGAATTGTAAATTTGTTTTGTTGGGTTTTTAGCTTTTCAAAGTGTAGGTAAAATGGAAGCGGTTTTGGTTACATTAATCATTTTCAGAAAGAGTGTTGTTTTATTGGAGAGATTATGGATGACTGAAAGGGGAATTTTGAGGAATATTTAATGAAATTAGAAGAAAATTAGGTGGAAATAATCAAAAACTTTTCATAAAAAGAAATTGCGGCCGTTTGCAGTAACGACGAAAAAACACACTATTGTGTAAAAACATCATTTACAGGACATTTCTTTCATAAACGGTGTCAGTGTCCATATAATGATATAAGACCATATGTCCACATCTGTGGAGTAACAGTTAGCGCGTCTGGCTGCGAAACCAGGTGGCCTGGGTTCGATTCCCGGTCAGGGCAAGTTACCTGATTGAGGTTTTATCCAGGATTTTCCCTCAATCCAATATGACCATTTGCTGGGTGACTATCGGTGCTGGACCCCGGACTCAATTCACCGGCATTATCACTTTCATCTCATTCAGAAGCTAAATAACCTAAGATGTCGATAAAACGTCGTAAAATAACCTACTAAAAATTTAAAAAATCAATTTAAATATGTAGGTTTGTAGAGCAGGTACATCCAGTAAATATATAAGTGCACTTGTACGAGGTGGAGATAATTATTTTTCTCAGCTAAGAGGTGTAGGGCTCATCAGTAAGGTCTACATTGTGTTACGTTACACAAAGCATTGAAGATTTTACACTATTTTGAAGATGGCAAATGTGATACCTTGGGGACAAGAGATGACTACAACAATATAGCCTATCACAAAATTACGATATTCAAATTGTACTTTCATTCATTCATTCATTCATTCATTCATAGTGTTCTGTCCAAGGACAGGTCTTTCACTGCAGACTCAGCTTTCTCTAACCTTTTCTCTTTGTTTCCACATATGTCCATATATCTTAATCATCTGATATCTTCTTCTGCCCCGAACTCTTTTCTCGTTTACCATTCATTCCAATGCATCCTCCAGTAGGCAGTTTCTTCTTAGCAAGTGACCCAACCAATTGCTTTTCCTCTTCCTGATCAGTTTCAGCATCATTCTTTCTTCACCCACTCTTTCCAACACAGCTTCATTTCTTATTCTGTCTGGCCACTTCAACCTTCCATTCTTTTCCATATCCACATTTCAGATACTTCTATTCGCTTCTCTTCACTTCGTCGTAACGTCTATGTTTCTGCAGTCAAACAATGCTACACTCCACACAAAGCACTTCACTGGTCTCTTCCTTAGTTCGTTTTCCAGAGGTCCGCAGAAGATGCTCCTTTTTCTATTAAAAGCTTCCTTGGCCATTTTTCCTGGCAGCAGCTTTTACTTTAATATGTACAAATTATTTACCGAGTGACAGATTTGTTCCAGTTGTCAAACTGCATGCTGCGTGCCGTTCAGTTTTGCGTCCACTCTGATGTTTTATGAATGAATCAAAAACCTATTTCGTTATTTCATTCAGCTGTGCGCTCCGCTGAGTTGCTGTACAGGAGAAGCTCGCAGTCGCTCCGTTGGCGACTGTAAACTTCCCAAGTTTCCTAGTTTTCACGTTATGAAATATACACGAATGTGATGTTCATGAAACCTAATGCATTTCCTCAAAGTTTCGTTTTACGGACAAGAGACTTTCACACGGATAGTAACAGTGCTGATGCCTCTATTCGGTGCTCAGAGTTAATTGGCCTGATACGTGGGAAATGCTACAGGCTTTCCTACAAACATTGCTTATGGCAGAAAATTGCGGTTAATTAAATAAGAATGTGTGAAATAGTACGTACTTTCTTTTTAAATATTTTACGAAGTAACTAAAAGTTGTTCTTTAAATAAAATTGTGGTAAATTAATTTTTCACGATAATTTCTACATGCTCTTCTTAGAAAGAGAATAATTGTGTGCTATGTATGAGAAGTAACTAGATACATAGGGAACCTATTACAATATTCACAGAGATAATAGATCAAGTCATGCGAACCAGTTTTGACAGATAATTTTCTTGATACGTCAATAGTTTTGGGAGTACGAAACATAACATGTTTCACTGCTCCTTGAGGTCATTGCTCCACAGTGGGGACGAGTGTAACTCCAAGACTTGCGAGAGGAGAATGTAAACAAAAACGTCTCATCACATACGTTTCGATCAAATTACTGTACTATCGTAACACTTAACACATTATTTAACAATACTGTAAACTTAATTTCTTTTCTAAATTAATTTATTTTTAATTCCTTCAAAGATAATAACTTGAATGAAGATTGAGTTATAGGATGTCTATTCGTAATAATGTTATTTTGAGTTTACATCTAATGCAAAGGAATCTTTAATGGAAATAGATACAGTGAATGTTAAATTAAGTTTCATGGCACTAAACTTAAAGTTAAAGTGGTTATAGCGTCATAAAGAATATTATTTTGATGTACCGAAGTATGTACTGTTGGTGACTGGTAAATCCGGCCATGTAACGAATTTCACCCACTCCACTTCTAACAGTCCTCAAGCTGCCAACAAACACGTGACAAACCGAGGTAGAGGGAGAGAAGAGACTGCCCTGCTACTGCTACTATTGATAAAGAAAACATATTACTCACTGGTGAATCATAATGCTGTTGCTTCAATTACGTTAGCCTCAGAAACCGTTTTAGCTGTATTTGATAACAGCCATACTATTAAACTGAACATATTCACCTGTTCAAATATTTTATTTACTATTACATATTACTTGCTTATTTTCTGTTACAAAAAAGGGCGCTGTTTAAAAAAAAACAGCACTATATGAATGGTTGGATACACTTAGATAAATCACACGAGAAATGCCGAAATTCACATATTAACCAAAATTACATATTACTTGCTTATTTTCTGTTACAAAAAAGGGCGCTGTTTAAAAAAAAACAGCACTATATGAATGGTTGGATACACTTAGATAAATCACACGAGAAATGCCGAAATTCACACATTAACCAAAATGACATATTGCAAGAAAGGGATGAATTCGCATTGCATATTTCTGACAACAAAATCAGAAGGAAAATAAGTTTGAAAAGATTTCTGGTAAATTACTACGTGCATTAGTTCGGCGAAATTAACTATTTCATCAAACATTTGTGACCAATGGTAATTAAAACATTATTGGAAACTTAGGACTGCAGTGTCCTAAATGTAATACATCAAATAGCAAATACACATTAAAGCGATCTGAGGGTATTCTGAAAATGACTATAACTACATCTAAATAGTAAATACTAGTTTGTTATTATGTAGTTTAATTAGTAACGGGAAAACGTTTTGCCTATCCAGTCGCAGTCCTTTCAACAGCTGTAAATGAATTAACATACTCCTTTAATAAATTGCGAGTTAATCACACTCTTCAGTAATTTCAAAATTGTTTCGATAAGCTAACTGCAAATTAAGAGAAAGTGCCAGCCAGCACTTTGCTGTAAAAATAGTATAAAATAATACTTTTAAGAAGTCGTGTTGTGAAAGTAGCTAGCAATAAATTTTCACAGGAAAGAAGTGTAGGATCCGCAGTTACAACAGCGTGTTCTTCACAACTAGGCAGTCCGTGGTTCCATTCCTGATGTGGGGTGAAATTTATCTCTATGCCACGGGACTCGGTAGGTCTTGCACTTGTCCTGTAACGTCTCCATGATGGTCCTGTATTGTGAGAGATATGCCATCCCCTACATCTCGTTGCCTTGTTGAGTCAGTTAAGGCGGAGATAAAACAAGACAAAGAAAGAAGTTGTGTACGAAGGCCTGCCGAAGGATAGCGAGACTCCCTCGAATCATTAAGAAATGGACAAAGGGCTAAAGTAACGAAGAAGTTCATTACCCGTCATCATGAGTAATTATCAAATCAGGCTTGGCATTGAAATCAGATTCCCGCTTTCAAACTGGGCAGAGGGAGTCAGATGTTAACACCGAATGAGTAAGTCCAAGGCGACATTTATTATAACTAAAAACTTGAAACAATTATAAAGAAGAACACACTAACTAAACTAAATTGTTATAACAAAAACTAAAGAGCTAGTAATACAGTGAAACCTGTTCAAGACGGAAGTGACATGGTCCTAATTTTTTTTCTGTTGTGGACAGGTTTCCGTATTATTCAGGTGTGACATTAAAATGGAATATTTTGTCATTCATATACATGAAAAACAAAATGGCATGCCGCAAACTGCAAGAAGTACAAAATATTCCATTTAACGCTTTCTGTCGCTCATTACGTTGGTGAATCGTCTTGATTAAAATCTCATTTTCTGTATAAATATTATCATAACTTACTCATTAGTCGTTAAACATTACTAAAGTTTACTAATCTCATTCTATTTAATATCTAACACTATACTCTAATACTGTACTGCATATCACTGCACATTATTAATTAATTGGACTAGGAGCCATCTATTAGAAGCCTTGAATTCTAGTTTATTTAATTTCTTTCCCAGTTCAATAGCTTGCTTTGCAGAATAGATCCAGAAATTGGCTTGTTCTTTGAAAGGTCATGAAGAACCCACTCTCACAACAGTTCATTTATTTCCACATAAACAGTTGCTTTGTGGTTCCTTTTGTGTCACCAATATTGGCCGCACACCACTCACTCATTATGATCTTTATTTTTTAAAGTGTCACACCTGAGTTTTCCACAACTCTACTTCTATATTATTTCACATAGATTTTGTTTCTAATTTTCCTTTATCTCGATAACTTTTATTTCATCACTTAATGTTAATGCCACATTTTATGCAACTTTTTTTTTTACCTGGAAATTACTATACTTGCGTTCTGTTTAGCTACGGCAGTATACGGGTATGAATCATTGAAAATCTTTGAAGGGACTCGTCTGCCTAGTCAATAGGGTAATACAATTTATGACCGACAGACCAACACACCCTCGTACCCTCTAGAATGTTGCAAAGAAAACTTGTTTTTATCTTAGTGACCTACATATTTCGTATATTCCTTGAAATTACACGCTGTTTCAAAATATAGTTACAAAATATAGTGTGTCCAAAATATTGTTTCCGTTTTGAACAGTAGCAGACAGTTTCCGTTTCCGCGTTGGACAGTTTCCGTTTTATTCAGGAAAAATTACACATAATACATACAAATTTCGCCGGGACCAAAAAATTGTTCCGAAATAGACAGGATTCCGGATTATTCAGGTTCCGATTTGAACAGGTTTCACTGTATATTACAGAACGCGAAAGCAAAAGATCATCAAACCAAATGTTTTCAACACGTACAACACACAGGCAGGCAAGACTGAGGATCTGACCACCTGACAACCATAAACTGACTGACAAACTCTTGCTACTGAAGCGTGTGATGGGTCGGGAGCAATTTTCACCCCTAACTTCTCCAAGTTCTATGTAGGGTCGGATTTACCAGTCACTAACAGTATGATATTTCCATGCAGAAATTCTGCGTTACCACATGGTAAAGGATGGATAGAACAGAGAAGAATTCTCTCCGGCACCAGGACTCGAATCTGCGTTTTCAGTTCTACGTGCTGACGCTTTATCTACTAAGCCACACCGGATTATAGTTCCGATGCCTGATCGAATCCGTCTCAGTTAAGTTCTACCTCTCAGTTTTCCTTTGGTGGCCTACCCTCATGTACTGTGTCACAGAATATGTGACATTGGCATAATGTCCAACGCAATGTGTACAGAGGTGCACTCATTACAAGTGACTAAGTGGCCGGAATCTGATGGGATGAACGCCATCTTGAATCACTAAGTGATTACTTACGCATATCATATTATTATGATGTACTGAAGTACATAATGATATTTCCGTGCAGGAATTCTGCGTTACCATGTGATTAAGTATGGATAGAACAGACAAAAATTCTATCCATCCTTCATCATGTAATGAAGAATGCTAAAAACCAAACAATTTGCGTAATTAATTGATTCAATACTTTGGTTTCATCTACAGTAATTTTATTGAAATGTATTTGATGAGACGTTTTTGTTTACATTCTCCTCTCGCAAGTCTGCGGAGTGGATGATTGCAGTTACACTGACCCACCCATACTGAGTAGCAATGACCTCAAGGAGCGTTGCAGTGTTGCAACATCTTACATTTCTTATTCTTATAATTGGATGTATCAAAAAATTATTTGACAAAACTGGTTTGCATTGACTTCATCTATTACCACTGTGATTTAGTGCAATAGGTTCCCTTCCACTCTGTATAATGGTATAATTCATTCCATGTATGCGAAATATGTATTTTATTAGATGGAATTAGATTTAAATACTACAAATACAGCAGTGTTGCCACTTTTAGGGTAATTCTGTACTACATAGAGTAATTCTAAGGTAAGGTTACTCTTAGGGTAATTTTAGGGTAATAATGAAAAAATTAGAAGCTTTGATATGGAAAAAGAAATTGCTTATTAAAGCATTATTTTACTATTAATAATGAACTATATCTGTCTTATTTCCAATTCTGCTGTAACAGTTTTTTGTGGGTTCAAATTTAACACAGTCCTGAACACCATTTTTGGTACGCATAATTTCATTCATTGTGTCTGTTTTTAGCTGATTTCTGTGACGAGTTTTTATTAGCTTTAGCTGGCTAAAAACTCTCTCTACTGATGCATTTGATGATGGCAGACAGAAAATAGTCTTCAGATTCGGGAACACCTGATGGTCTGCAGCATTTTTCAGAGAAAAAAAAAACATTTTCCTATAATCTAAAACACTTATATCAGGGTTTAAACCTAAAGATTTAGTATTTTGCAATTCATTTTTAATTTTCAGAGAAGTCTATATTGTATCTTAAAAGTATTTATTTCAGTCACTGACTTCACAACATATGTTTAAGGTGCTGCACCTTTACATTACATATTTAAAAGACGTATAAACGTTTTCGTTGGTCTAAGCCAACATCATCAGATACGAAGTACATTTCAGCAATATCAGTGCTCTCTACATAATATCTACAAATACAAAACATATTTAGTGGCATGCAAAATGAGACATATTAAAAACCAACATTGCTGTGATACACATTGACATTCTGTATGACTGCCTTGATTGTCACTTACTTAAAATACACGTATAGATTACAAAAATATTGATTTATATATATATATATATATATATATATATATATATATATAAAATGCAAGTCTTCATATATGAGATAATAAAATGACATGATTTAAAAGTGATAAAAATAATAAAATATAAAACTGAGATAAAAAGTATTATGAATGTGAAGAGTTGCAACATTACAGTAATTACATTTATTATATTCCTATTTCTGTTTCACAATAATATATATATTTTTTACCATTCAGAAACGTATGTATCATGGTTATTATCTCATATGTGAAGACTTGCATTATATATATATATATATATATATATATATATATATGTAAATCAATAAGAATTAATAATTAATTAATTAATAATTAATAATTACTTTATTATTGTTTTCTTCAAATTTTCATTAGTCCCGCATTCAAAGCAACGAAAGGACTTTGCTCGGCGTAATAATAATAATAATAATAATAATAATAATAATAATAATAATAATAATAATAATTAGGGGGCGGATGTTGATGACCTCAAAATTTACATAAAATGATCATTAAAATGCCCTTCAACTAATGGAAAAATGACATAAAATTAAAAGAAAATGACATTTAAATATTATTCACCGTACTCACACCACAACTTCTTAAAAATTAGTCATCTTGTTTCAATGACTGCCTTGCAAATCTCGGAGAGAGGAGGCAACTTCCTGCAATTTGGCTAAGATAAAGGAAAAGAACATGCAACAAAATGAAGGTTTCAAGGGAAAACTATAGATTTTAATGAGGGTTTACACTGTGTTTCAATCAGGGGTGGTCCATGTCAGTGCCTTCATTCTGTCTCCTCC
Source organism: Periplaneta americana (assembly GCF_040183065.1). Classification (NCBI taxonomy): domain Eukaryota; kingdom Metazoa; phylum Arthropoda; class Insecta; order Blattodea; family Blattidae; genus Periplaneta; species Periplaneta americana. The sequence goes on from NC_091125.1 coordinate 18,379,114, forward strand.
TCCTTCCGCACTTCACTTTTGTTACCAGATCTTCCAGATGAGGGAGTGTGAATGACGAAACAAATTGTGGTGCAGCATGCATTCTTGCAATATTTGTGTTAAAAATACTGTCTACTACAGTAGACATCCCTTCCGAACCATGTTGAGGACACAACGTCTTGTTCAGGACATGGTGAAAGTTTCCCCCGTTCCAAACATAAATTCTAAAGACACCCTCGTACCAACAAAAGAACATTAGCGGTCGAAGTCCTCACTTAAACTAAGCTGCTATCAAGCATTTGATATTACTTCCGTTGTGTGAGGCGAAGCCTTCAGTGGAATGAGGGATGGACTTTAGAGTCTGTTCCAAACTATAAAACTCAAACTCCATTGTTATTCACTTATTCAGTAGGTAATTGCTACTGATCTATTTGATTAGAAAATGATATAACAGACCTATCGGTAAAGAAGAAAGTAAAATGCATTCCAAATTATCTCAAAGTTCTTCAAAGTATTAAAAATGACCAAAAATGCCGAAAAAATATAAAAATGACCTGTTAGTTAAAAGAGTAAAAAAATGTAATATAAGAAATTACTTTTTTACGTTGATATTAACATAGTAAGGATTTCTATATTAATAGGCATCGTCCTAATATGAAAATAAGAAGATGACTTTTCATCAACATCCACCCGCCAATAATAATAATAATAATAATAATAATAATAATAATAATAATAATAATAATAATAATAACTTTAAACTTACATTAGACATTCACAAATAGAGCCACTTCCTGATGAGGATTGAACCTGTGTCTGCTAGACTTTAATGAACATACTGTCAATTGAATCATGGCAGAAGAATTCTAATGTGATAGAAGTTCACACTTGACTAAAGACTCGCGTTAAGCAAATGACTGACATCGACTTCCCAAGTCGTCGGAAACATGAGTTCGTCATAGTGCAATAAACCAAAGACGTTGTAGTTATATATCATAAACTAAGATTCGGCACCTACGACTATTGTATGTGAACAGATAAGCTATTCTTCTTGCGAGATGGACAGTCATGCTCCACTCCCTGTAGAGATTTTCAATGGAACGTGCCATCCGGAACGACTTAGGAATTCTAACGGATCAAGAGACGTGTTTTTCAAGAATGGCGTCGCATCGTGGTGTGAAATTGATCATGCTGTCCACTAAACGGCTAGAGATGGAGGACTCATCTTCGGTCCGGCACTAGACTACAGGGGCGGATGCAAGGGGGAAGATTAAGGCGATATATCCCCTCCCGAAATTTTGAGAAAAATACGAAACAAGGAAAAAATAATATTAATTTTAATTCGTGAATGTACATAGGATTTAGATAGTTTTCCACGTAAATTTTCTTTGCTAAAATGTTAAATTCCAAGAACTGCAGGAAGACAAACACAGCGTTCTTACTTCAAGACAGAGAGTCATGAAGAGTATTTTAGGCTTTTAATTTTCCTTCTCTTATTAGACTATTTCATTAGTCAGCTCAAGGACAGGTTTTTAAATCCTAAGGGAATCCTAAAGTCCATACAAACTTTTCTGCCTAAAAACATAGTGCGAGCATTAGATGAGCTATCATGTGATAGCGTCAATAGCGATTCTAAGAATAAATATGCATATTGGAGGCTGATAATTAAGCCTCGATTGGACAGGCACATTTAAAAACACTACCGATCGTGCGACACAATTTAAAAAATACTGAGGACAAGGAAGTTTTATGGTTTTAATACATTGTATTACTTTATGACCATCCTTTTTTATCAATAAACATAAACAAAATAAATCGTATAATGCAGCGCTTCTGAAAGTTTGGAATTCTGTAATTGTAGACTATTTAACTAGTATTTCAAATTTGGAGATTACTGCAAAATGTAGGTATATGAAGTCACGAAAATACGAATCTATAAAAACATGATGTTAGACAGTGTACTAGTCTTAATTTAAAAACAAGGTTTAGTGTAAAATAATGATAACAAATTTCTGCGCCCGACCCCAAAATATTAATCATTATTATATTTCATAATTATTATTATTGAATATCTAAAAAGAAATATAATATTTATCACTTCATATCTGGATTCTCTGTGTATTTATCCATGAAAACAAATCACAGAAATAGTCTACAGCTTTCCGCCCTAAAACCAGATAATTATGCCTTTAAAAAGTAACATATTCATCCCACTCAACAGAACAATAATTAAGTACTAGATTTTATATAATTACGTGTGTGAATTATTGTTAAATACTATTAAAATATATTAACATTTGTATACTAAGGATTATTTTTTATTAAGTTATTATTTTTTTACTCTTTTAAAAATCTTATACAAGTTCATAGTAGGCCTACCGATTATAGCGAATGTGCACTTTAAACTGAATTGAAAATGCAAGTTTTTGAGAGTGTATGTGCATTATTAACATAGTTTCAGTTCTACAGTTACACCCACCTCATTAAATGAATAATAATAATAATAATAATAATAATAATAATAATAATAATAATAATAAAATGGACTACAAGAATTCCAAGTTTGTACACTACGTTAAAAGTGATCCGAAATGGAAAAAAGTTTGAGAAAGACTGGCATAATGTATTACAATATGTTCATATTCGTAGTTGTTATTAAATCTAATTCAAATTCATGTAACTGTTACGAAAATCTTCATCTGTCTCTAATTTAATAGAAATATATTGTACGAATGAACAATTGCTTCGAAATGTCTATAATTTTTAACCAACGTTACGAACTCACAATATCAGAAGTCTTACAGGTGGTCACGAACTAATCATAGACCCCTCAATTAATAACGGCTAAATTGACACGAACTCATCTTTCCTTTTTGGTGCTTTTATTATCGAAGCGGTCTCAATGTTGACAGAAATTGAAATATATTGAATCTCATAACTACTTCCAGCCCACTTGGTCTGATCAATTGTTTGGGTCACATAATCCCGTAGCTCACCATGGATTCATTTTGCCTTAATATCACTTCCATTCCACCAATTCAGTCGATGCTGAGTGACCTCGTTAAATAACAGACTTACAAGCTGCCGAAAAGAAAAAAAAAGTGGATACATTTTATCTTTCCACGTTCGAATGTAGAAAGTTGCACTGTCTGTACTGCATTTTCGGCACTGCCTCCGAGAACGTGGAAATAAAATATAGGTTATGCACATAATTATAATCAATCAGCCGGAGTGTAATCTAACTCACATCCCAGCACACGAGTCTCTTTCCCTAGTCCATCTATGCCGATTGTCACTAGCTGTATTAAATTAAATTAAACATTTTAGGTGGCTTTTACAAGTCTTTCAGAACTTTCGAAACAATTCCAGGAATTTTCAAGTAATTCACTGATTCGATTATTATCGAAGTTACTTGCAGTATTGTAGGTTTACAGAGAGATCTGCTTGCGACAGAGAACATTTTCAGACAAAGTGAACTCTAAATCTTCCATAGAATCCTCTCATTTAGGTAAGACTACTGGGTGTTCAGTTCAAAGTGTGTCATAGCTCGCTGTATGCCGTCATGTGGCTAGTTGGTGAGCCTAGAGAATTCAATCTTCCTACACTTCCGCAGAGGTGTATTACTTATGTGTCAGAGAAGCTGCCTAGCAAGTACGGCGTTCATTCAGAAGAGTACTTACAGATATGTACGGTAACGCCGGTAGTGGCAGGAATGTGAACTGTTTCGAAACATATACTGAGGTGAGTTTTTCTTACTGTCGTGATATGGGGAGAGGGTTAAGACGATTACTTACGTATTTGTTGACATTAACTTCGACGGTCAACATGGACACGGAGCATTTGATATGTATTGTGGAATGTAGCCGTATGCAACTGATTCTAAGAAATACCCTGCGTACGACTCCCCCGCGCAAAACACAGTTCGAAAGAGGTTATGGTAGCACACAGACCGTACAGACCATCTGTTGCTACGACGTTCAAGTTATACCGTACACGTTCTGAAGTTCAGATTGAACGCCTTGATTAATAGGCAACTTCTCTGACACAAAAGCTGAAACTCGCTTCAAATCGCTGACTCATCAACAGTGACGTCATGACACTTTGAAATGAACACCCAGTAGTCTAATGTAATTGCGTCAATCTAAATCATGGGACACATCACTTTACTTTTGTTCTAAAGTGAGACAAATTACGCTGTTTATAGCCTTTAAAACTTCACCATCGTCGATTAAAATTTTAACATTTATTATTCCACATTTCTGAAATTTTCTAGGAACAACAGGAGCCCATGCAGTGGGAAGGCATCGACGCCGACAGTGACATGCAGCCCATGGAGTGGGACCCTTTAACTAACCCTGTCGAACATCAGGATAACAGACAATGGAATTAATGACGGTGGACTAAACGTTTCGCCAACAAGGTAAGGCCTTGCGACTTTCATCTTCTTTATTACGTCAAATAATTGAATTAGCATGAACTATTACTCAAGAAATATTCCTGGTCTGCATTGCAGTAGCAGGGAACTGAGGGTTTAAGATTATTTACCTCTAGAAATGTAAGGCTTTTGCTTTGAGAAATATACACGTTAAATTATTGCATGTTCATAACGTATTGAACGGGCAATTTTTCTTAATTCTTGAAATTAGTTTGTAGAGATTTTTTGATAGCTTCTATGTTCAAATGTTTAATCTAAATTTAACAGAAGAAATACTGAAATCAGAAGTAAACACTGAAATACTGAAACAATTGTCTTTAGAGACAATTAATATTAGGTACCCTCCACAAAACTGGCTTCATTTATACACCAACGGATCCTTTATCTCCAGAGAACAAGGTGCCGGTGCAGGTGTTACGTGCTGTCTCTTCTCACTTTATACATCTCTTGGATATGGAACAACAAGTTTTGATGGAGAAATCGTTGCAATAAGTGAATGCCTCAGGAATCTTCTATGCCACAGCAATAAATTTAGGAATGCAGTTATATTGTCAGATTCCAAAGCAGCTATTCTATCAATCGTCTCTAAACACACACTTTCATTTCAAACAGCAGAAATAACTAAAATGCTCTCTCAATTAATATCACTCAATAAAAGAATTGTATTCTAATGGATACCATCCCATTGTGGAATCCTGGGAAACGAGAATGCGGATGCTTTAGCAAAGAAGGGCAGCACTGCTACTTATAGACCTGTTACTAAATCTACGTATTACTCTGTGAAGAGATTTATTAAATCTACATACTTAGACTTCAACAAACAAAATTTGATAACTCAATCCCAAGGGAAAAAATGGAACTCTCTGCATCAAAATCCACAGTTAATTCCCGATTTACCACGAAAATCGTCTGTAGCTGCATGTAGATTGGCAACAGGCCATGATTGTTTGTCCAAACACCTGCATAGAATTGGAATATATCAGTCCCCTAACTTATTGTGCAACTCAAGCCAAGAAATGGATTCGGAACACCTCAAAATCTGTGCTTCAGTGGCTAGTCATGATACTATCTTTGAAAAATATTGGAGTGCAAGAGGTCAAATGACTTTATTGTCAAACGCCTGGCATTAGAAAACAACAACAACAACATGTTCAAATGTGTGAAAACATGCTGATTTCAACGACGATAAAACAGTATGTTCTTCCTTATAGCGGTGTCTTTTGGGGTTTAGGCAACACCAAGACTCAAGGGGTTTTAGTGGCACAATCAAAATTATCTCATGCATACCTGTGTGTCCCCCACTCCACACGAATATAAAAATTAAAATTAAAACTTTTTTTTTTTTTTTCAGAATTATATCAATCCTATAGTTATTAATTTAATAAACTGTATTCAGTTCACGATTTTTCCTTTGTATTTGTTTCACAACTTCTCTTATCACTGCATAAATGAATAATATTGAAGTGTTAGTTTGCTTAATCTTGATAGACATTTGATTTCATCTTGTTTCTGCTTCGCATCTAGGTAATGAGCAAACCAAAAATTAATTAATAGTATTTGTGAACTTAAAAATGGCGTCGTTCTAATAACAAATAAATTATGTTTTATTTAACAACGCTCGCACCTGCAGTGTCGCCGGCATGCCCGAATTATGCCCCGCAGGAGTTCTTTTACATGCCAGTAAATTTACTGACATGAGCCTGTAGCATTTAAGCACACTTAAATGCCATCGACCTGGGCCAGGATCGAACCCGCAACCTCGGGCACAGAAGGCCAGCGCTATACCGCCTGCGCCACGCAGGTCGACCGTTATAGTAATTTTATTTATTAATGTGACAGAACTTCACGTTTATTCCTTAGTATGTGTGTATTTAATGTCTACCCACTTCACCTTACGTGATTCGCGTTTCGCATATTGCGGATAGATGGCAGAACTGTGCCCCATTTTCTAGTTGCACACCACTTCGGCGGGTCACGCTGTACATGATGTGTATCTGTGGAGAGTTATGTCTTGTACTAGAGTGAGTGTATATGTAAGTATAGTATATGGAATGAGTGATGATGATGAAGATGAGAAAGAGAGAAGGAGAAACCCGGTGCCAGCATGTAGCCTACTCCTGTCGAATAGCACTAAGGGGGCCGTCAAGCTTAACGCCCCTATCCGACAGACGAATCCCTAACAACAGTGACATATACCTTCTCTTCATATGCACTGCAGAGAGATTTGAGATTTAATATTTATTTCTTGTAATAATGTTAATTTTACATATCTAGTATTTCAATGACGTAACTTTAATCTTAAATCCTGGAAGACTAACTTTCTTGGTGTTATGTTCGATAAGTATCTTAGTTATTCTTTTGCATGGATGACCTTTATAATGCTTTAAACTCAGTATGGGGGGCAAAGGCTAATTGGGATTTCCTGGTCTCTGATCGGGTCAAAAACCCTGATGGAACTGATATTTAACCCTTGTGGAGAATTTCGGTGAAGTCCGGAGGGCCTAATTAGTCAAATCCACTCTCCTCACCTTCACGCTGGGGCCCCCTGGGATCTTTTAAGATGCGAAAGAGAGAGTGGTATGCGGATAGCATTGGGAGGCTACCGCATTTATATATCCCAAGAAGATGAAATGATAAAAATGCCATGATGAGTCTTTCCCTGGTAAAAAATTCCGGACGTAAACTATCCCCCCAATCGGATGTCCGGGTGGGGGATACTGGGGAAGGACATGTCATGACGAAATCCAAAGGAGAGAAGAAAAGAAGATGGACAAGAAGATGGACAAGATGGACAAGAAGATGGACAGGATGGACAAGAAGATTAAGAAGATTGACAAGAAGACCAAAGACTCCGCCTGTACCAGGTAAGTTGGAAAACTTGAAGGAAACAATGAGAGGAATCAGAATGGATGTGATGGGAATATCAGAAGTGAGGTGGGAAAATAGTGGTGAATTGATGAGTGATGAATAGGGCTCGGAATTATGAAATATCATATTTTTTCTTAGACATCACAAACAATGCAGGATACAATATAAACTCGTTTCACGTCAACATAAACCAATATACTCTACTTTTGTATTTTTTGGTCTTTAAATGTTTACTGGCCATATTTAGGAAATGTTATACTTTTTGTTGCATTGGTGCCATTTTCTTCTTTTTAACGGACTTTTTTACGATCTAATCATAGTCTACATTCCAGAATCGAATCAATTTCATTTTTTAATAGAAGTCTAAACTTCTTTATTTCAATTCCCTGAATTTATCTTTCTTTGAGGTTATACCTATATTAGAAGTAACCGTTACTACGTGCTTCATCTTTTGATTCGTTTTCAGACTTTACTCCTATGATTAAGTTTTATTGTTAATAGCTTGGTGACGTACATGTTGTCATGCTACTGTCTGTCCGATTGGTTATGTCACACGGTCGTCAAAACTGGGAAAATCACATGACAGTTAGGCCTACTTGTTTAACGGGGCCCTTTTCTTTAAATTATTTTAAACAGTTGTATAATATTACGTAAACTTCCAATTCTGTACAGCAAATATTTTGTAGAGAAGAGCCCAACACTTCAGCTACTAGCCCTTACAGAGAGGACAGGAGGAATGAGTGGGACAAACTGGGATGCGATTTAACCATTTGGCTGGACAGTACCTTTTTAGCCTCTTCATAGTTAGCAATCAGTGTATTACGAAGATTTTAACACAGAATTTTAACACTGTCTTTTAGCTGGACATGATACAACTGGCAAGCCGGCAAAGCCGATGAAAGTACACGCTGCCATGCCCATGGCCGTTAAAATTTAAAATATTTGATTCTAATTTAGGCTGCATTAATTTCCTATGCAAATGTATACGGCAAATAGCGTGCTCTGTAATAAAAATGGCTGATTTTTCGGCATTTGCAGCGTAAAGGATTGCGGTACTCTGGATATCCACGAACTCTGTGCACAAGTTCAGGAGACTTGAATTCTTATTGGTAGCGAATAGAGCATTTATCCAGTGGTGTCATTCAATCAGTTCATGCCAGTCGCCCGATTCACTTGTTGAATTTGTCGTAGTTTGTAGAACCTGTTCTTAAATGTTTGATATTAAAACAAATTAGGTTCTTGACAGAAAGGAACATGAATTTAACATTAACACGAATTTCTCTAGCTTTTTAATATGACAGTAAACATAATCATATCATATTATGAAATCGCTGTTTCTTATCCAAGTGTGTAGGCAGTCAGAACAGGAATACAATATCGACGGCCCAGCTTGAAAGGGAAATAACTAAAAATTTAAAGTTTTGAGAAACCTGCATTTTGAAGTTTTATGTTGCTGTGAAAAATCAAAGGATCGTTTAACTTAATCCAAATTCGGATCATGTTTTATATAATGCTTGAAGCTTTAAACTTCAGTTTTCTGAAAACTTTAAATTTTGAGTTGTTTCCCTTTTGAACTGGGCTGTCGATATTATGCTTGCAGGCTTGAAATCGATCTGTGTCGTTTACCAATACCCTTTCCCTTTGAGTGCTAATACCGTACACACAACAATGAACCATAGTTTATTATTAAAAAACACAATTTAAATAAATAAATAGATTTTTAACTACAAAATACACTATTACGCACGTTAATAAGATACGGTAAACGCTTGTAATATCGTGATAGGAGTAATATCGTGATAGTTTGTTTGAGAATTTATTACAATTTTACGTATCGAGACAAAAATCAGTTTTTTTATGACAACGTATTAAGGATAAGTTCGCGGACAAATTGTTGCATAAAATTGGTCCTTCTCTCGCTCTGTAAAACGGTGATAAGCTATCAAACACAGTATCACGATATTACTCGTAATACAGGATTACCAACTTTTACCCTACTTCGTATTCCTCTTTTAATATTCCTCTTACAATTTTTATTCCAATTGGATGAAATATAGCTATTATTTTTTCTTTGAAAGTATTGACAATAAAATTCAGAATGCTTTATGGTTGCTGGGTCGTTAGTAGTCAGTATCATTTAACTGTGCTTATGTTTGAATCTAAATCCCACACAGCAATCAGTGTAGTGCAATGAAACGTGAAGGCATTTCATCAAGTCTTCTAAAGCCTTGTTTTTTAAGATCTTGATTTCAAGTGTTGATGGTTCACCTTGGAAACAAACACCCGCAACAAGAATTTGTGGTATTCATTTTATTGGGAACGAGATCAGGAAACCCCCAAAACTAGCTTACCATTCCCAGTATTTTACTAAAAGATTACAAGTAAAAGACTGCCTCATCTCAACTAGCTCCCCAAAGATACGAAAGAGACGCAAAAATAAGAAGAAAAGATGAAAATTTAAGTTTTATGGAAGGCGAATGTTCAACAAGTGTTATTTATAAAAATTAAGTAGCCATACAGGCAGAAGTAAATGAAACTATTCTTAGTAATTTTGTTTTTTCTTTCACAACTGAATTGTGTGAATTTTCTACTCAAGTGTTTATTCCATTATATGCCGAACTGAAGTCACATAAGAAATGTTATGAGAAGAGTTCAGGAACAGATGATAATATATGTTTAATGAAATGCAAGGTTTCCGAGATTATTCTACAATAAAATATGAGCGGGAACTACCAGACTTAATGGGAGTGGCATTTGTGGTTTTGAATATATTGTTAAAATTGCTGCCAATTGAAACACAATCATACCCATAGAATCATAATAAGAAATATTTCCAATTCTATCATTTAACCCAAAAATAGCTACCATAGATAGTCGAAACGCCCCAAGATGTAGACCATACATATTCTTTTCTTTCCATTTTTATTAGTGAATTTCACATCAAAATCTTTCGAAAAATTCTGTCCAAGAGTAAGATTAGTAAAGAAAATCGTCTACTCATATTTTAAAATTAAAATGAAAACTGGATTGTCATATTCTGCTATGAGGGTGATGTTCGGAGTTAATCGTACATTTATAATTATGATATATTTTTACCGCCACTTTAATGTTGTTGACATCCACAATACTTACTTACAAATGGCTTTTAAGGAACCCGAAGGTTCATTGCCGTCCTCACATAAGCCTGCCATTGGTCCCTATCCTGTGCAAGATTAATCCAGTCTCTAGCATCATACCCCACCTCCATCAAATCCATTTTAATATTATCCTCCCATCTACGTCTCGGCCTCCCTAAAGGTCTTTTTCCCTCCGGTCTCCCAACTAACACCTATATGCATTTCTGGATTCGCCCATACGTGCTACATGCCCTGACACTCGGGAGGAAATTAAACGCAGAATAAATATGGGAAATGCGTGTTATTATTCGGTTGAGAAGCTCTTATCATCCAGTCTGCTGTCCAAAAATCTGAAAGTTAGAATTTATAAAACAGTTATATTACTGGTTCTTCTGTATGGTTGTGAAACTTGGACTCTCACTCTGAGAGAGGAACATAGGTTAAGGGTGTTTGAGAATAAGGTGCTTAGGAAAATATTTGGGGCTAAGTGGGATGAAGTTACAGGAGAATGAAGAAAGTTACACAACACAGAACTGCACGCATTGTATTCTTCACCTGACATCCACAATGGTTACTGTAATTTTGGGTTTTGGCCTAGCAGAGAAAGTATTCAGGAAACAGTGCCTGCAATATTGAAAAATGTAGAGTGACAATGAATTGTTCAAAAGTGGAACAGCCACCCAATGTGGATCAGATGGTGGCCTTCAAATCTAAATGCTACTGTGGCAGATCGAGTGACACATTCATGACAACTGATTGCGGATTATTGACGTTATTAGAAGGTGGTGATGAAGTCAGGTTTTCCCGGAATAATAACAAACCTCTCCGATAAAGGGATCATGTTGTTACTCCACCGTATCTGCATGATGATAAATTAACAGCTGAAGAAGTCGAAACTACTTACAGCGTTGCCAGTGTTCGAATTCATGTTGAAAGGTGCATTCAGCGAATTAAAATATACAGTATAACATTTTACACAAACTATCAATTGAACTTCTTCCGCATGTTGATCTTGTTTATTCAACTGTCCAAAGAGAAGTCTGAACCTCACAAGTGATACCAACAAGGCACCACTTATGAGGGAACTAGGCCAGAATATCATGGGGTAGGGTGACCAGTTCCTTTTCCCTTCCATTGCATATATCGCCGACTAGCTACAAATTACACTAGTCAGACTTCATATACATACAAACAATATTGCTCTTCCTCTGACACATATCGTCAAGTGAGATGTACAGCCTGATAACAGATGTACATATCAGCCAGAACCTCAATCAGAGGTAGTTTGTTTATGATATTGTTCATATGTGTTGTGTAATTAAGACTACTTTTAGAATTAAATCACATTAAAATACGTAATTTATAGAGACTACACCTTTACATTCTTTAGGAAACGTACATTTGATTACTTTGCCCCAAAATATGACGGCCTTCCCTCACACTCTTCACCACTTAAGGATCCTTGCACACGAGTGACTTTTAGCCACCAAGGTCGACTGCAAAAAGCAGTTGACCTTAGCGGCTTGTCGCGGGGATGCAGTCGGTAATGTATTTAAATGGAAAATGTAGGTTTCTTTACACATGAGCGCTGACCCCGACGGCAGACTTACAATCGGACTCGCGACCGGTGGCAGCATTTTCTGCTTACACAAGGATGAATTTTAGCCACCAAGATCGGCGACACGCAGTGGTTCAGAATATAAATTTATCTGGATATAATTAATGTCTTTTCTCCAATTTAACAGATATTCATGAAACTTTGTATAGTAGTTACACGTAGTATATTTGTTTGTATATAAACTTTGATAACGTTTTTATAAGGGAAACTACCCCTTATAGGGTGCATCTAGAGAAAATTAATAACTTTTCTCCTATGTAACAGATTTTCATAAAAACTTTGTGTAATAGTTTCGAGTAGTATATTTATTTTGTATACAAGCTCTGATTACGTTGGTATAAGGGGAAGTACTCCTTACAGAGGGTGTATTTAGAGAAAAAATTAATAACTTTTCTCCTATGTAACAGATTTTCATAAAAACTTTGTGTAATAGTTTCGAGTAGTATATTTGTTTTGTATACAAACTCTGATTACGTTGGTACAAGGGGAAGTACTCCTTACAGAGGGTGTATTTAGAGAAAAAATAATTTTTCTCCTATTTAACAGATTTTCATAAATCTTTGTGCAATAGTTTCGGGTAGTATATTTGTTTTATATTCGAAAAGAAGAAGGAGAAGACTAACTGTAGTAACTTTCGAGGAATATCACTTTTGTTGCTGTCGTACAAAATTTTGTCGAATATTCTTTTGAGAAGATAAACTCCATATGTAGATGAAATTATTGGGGATCATCAGTGTGGTTTTAGGCGTAATAGATCAACTATTGACCAGATATTTTGTATTCGACAGATAATGGAGAAAAAATGGGAGTATAAGGGTACAGTGCATCAGTTATTCATAGATTTCAAAAAGGCATATGACTCGGTTAAGAGAGAAGTTTTATATAATATTCTTATTGAATTTGGTATTCCCAAGAAACTTGTTCGATTAATTAAAATGTGTCTCAGTGAAACTTATAGCAGAGTTCATATAGGTCAGTTTCTGTCAGATGCGTTTCCAATTCACTGTGGGCTAAAACAAGGAGATGCACTATTACTTTACTTTTTAACTTTGCTCTAGAGTATGCCATTAGGAAAGTCCAGGATAACAGAGAGGGTTTGGAATTGAATGGGTTACATCAGCTGCTTATCTATGCGGATGACGTGAATATGTTAGGAGAAAATCCACAAACGATTAGGGAAAACACGGAAATTTTACTTGAAGCAAGAAAAGAGATAGGTTTGGAAGTAAATCCCGAAAAGACAAAGTATGTGATTATGTCTCGTGACGAGAATATTGTACGAAATGGAAATATACAAATTGGAAATTTATCTTTTGAAGAGGTGGAGAAGTTCAAATATCTTGGAGCAACAGTAACAAATATAAATTATACTCAGGAGGAAATTAAACACAGAATAAATATGGGAAACGGCTGTTATTATTCGGTTAAGAAGCTCTTATCATCCAGTCTGCTGTCAAAAAATCTGAAAGTTAGAATTTATAAAACAGTTATATTACCGGTTGTTCTTTATGGTTGTGAAATGTGGACTCTCACTTTGAGAGAGGAACATAGGTTAAGGGTATTTGAGAATAAGGTGCTTAGGAAAATATTTGGGGCTAAGAGGGATGAAGTTACAGGAGAATGGGGAAAGTTACACAACACAGAACTGTACGCATTGTATTCTTCACGTGACATAATTAAGAACATTAAATCCAGACGTTTGAGATGGGCAGGGCATGTAGCACGTATGGGCGAATCCAGAAATGCATATAGAGTGTTAGTTGGGAGGCCGGAGGGAAAAAGACCTTTAGGGAGACCGAGACGTAGATGGGAGGATAATATTAAAATGGATTTGAGGGAGGTGGGATATGATGATAGAGAATGGATTAATCTTGCTCAGGATAGGGACCAATGGCGGGCTTATGTGAGGGTGGCAATGAACCTCCAGGTTCCTTAAAAGCCAGTAAGTAGTAAGTAAGTGGTATATTTGTTTTATATACAAACTGAATACGTTGGTAGATGGGAAACTACACCTTAAGGGGGGTATTTAGAGAAAAATTAATAACTTTTCTTCTATCTAACAGATTTTCATGAAAAGTTGTACAGTAGTTATAGGTTGTATATTGGTTTTGTATACAAACTCCGATTACGCTTGTATAAAGGAAACTACCCTTTATAGGGACTGAATTTATAGAAAAATTAACAACTACTCGTATTATTAATTTTTCTCCAATTTAACAGATTTTCATGAAACTTTGTACAGTAGTTACAGGTAGTATATTTGTTTTGTACAGCAACTCTTGTTACGTTAGAGGGAAACTACCCCTTATAAGGGGCGCATTTAGAGGAAATTAATAACGTTTCTTCTATCTAACAGATTTTCGTTAAAATTTACACAGTATATTTGTTTTATATACAAACTCTAACTATACTTGTGTAAAAGAAACTGTCTCATTGTAGGGGTGAATTTAGATAAAATTAGTACCTTTTCTCATACGAAACAGATTTTCATCAAAATTGTACGTTAGTTAAGGGTAACATATTTGTTTTGTATACAAGCTCTAATTATATTTGTGTAAAGCAAACTACCCCATTATAGGGGTGAAATTAGATAAATTTAATAAGTTTCCTTCTATCTATCAGATTATGATCAAACTTTGTACAGTAGTTAGAGGTAAAATATTTATTTTGTAACAAGAGGCAAAAGTTAGTGGAATAGGCTTTATGGCAGCTGACATGTATGCTCTTTTTATTTTGAGGCACTTTTCGGTGTAGTAATTGTAATTTCCTTGACAAAATTAGCAGTATCTCTCTTTCCCTGATCTGTCGAGCTTATCTGTGTAAGAAAGAGAAGTTACTCCTTTTTTTGTGACTGCAGTGTGTGTGGTAATTTAACGACGTTGTATCAAATACTAAGTAATTTAGCGTCAATGGGATTGGTGGTAGCGAGATGTTATTTGACGAGATGAGACCGAGGATTCGCCATAGATTACCTGACATTCGCCTTACGGTTGAAAAACCTCGGAAAAAATCCAACCAGGTAATCAGTCCAAGCGGAAATCGAACCCACGCCCAAGTGCAACTCCAGATCAACAGGCGAGCACCTCAGTCGACTGACGCCGGTGGCCTGCAATATGTTCCTAGCTTTCCTTCTCTCAGACCTTTCAGAAGCTTCAGAAAAAGGTTTCCTAGATCTGCACCGTCTGTCACTTTTTCCAACAGATGATCGAATGATAACCCTGACATTCTGAAATAGTGAAGAAAATTATCTCCATAGGCACGAAGCTCGTGAAAAATACAGTGAAATTGGCCATACTGCGCTCATTGAATGAGAATCCGATGTATCCGATATTTTCTATGTTTAACACGTATTTTTCTAGGACAGAGAAGAAATAATAAAAGTAGTTCTTCCTCGACGTGCATTATTGTAATAAGAGTGAAAACGACACACCTTTTGCAGTTCGACTGCCGCCGGAACCGACGACACACAACGCCCGTATCGACTGTAGAATCGCTCATGTCAACTGCGTCTGCTGTTGAAGAACCGCTCATGTCAGCGGCAAACCGACTGCTTTTTGCAGTCGACCTTGGCGGCTAAAAGTCGCTCGTGTGTAAGGGCCCTAAGGAACGAGCAAGATGTGAACACTTAGCTCAGTTGCCAATTTTTGAAGTTATTGTCATATTTCATTTCTGCCACGTGCCTAAGACTTGAGGAGAAGATGGGAATTTACCAATTTCTGGAAGAAAGGCCGTCATGTTTTGGAGCAAGATATCCCTCATCATTATTAAAATCTAAAAAGCGTCACATTCCAGTACAATGCCCCGAAATTTTCGCATGTTATGCATCGTGTGAATATTGGATGAAAGAGTTATAAGAGTTATAGTGACAAAATTTTCTCCGAAGAACTTTTAATTGCACAACTGAACAACACTGCACAACACAGCATGTCTTAGTAGTCTACTTTAGTGTAACGTTTATTGTTATAATTGTTAGTGTAACGTTTATTGTTATAATTGCAACTAACAAACAATAAAATTACAAGAAATGGATAAGAAATAAAGAAAACTGAGCGACTTGGCTCAAACGGTAGTGTTTGAAACGAGTATTCGGAAGGCCCTGGGTTCAAATCCCGTGCTCAGTCAATCGTTTTTCATGGTTTCCCTCCGTCACGAAGGCACATGCCAGATTGGAAATTTACATAGGCCTGCCATGATTCATGATCTCCTTAATCACTAATATAATCATTAAAACAAAATGTAAATCAGTTACATGAACATAAGGCATCTATAACACACGACAATAAAAACAGACACAGAACAAAAATCCACGAGCTACTGATATAGCCAAACATCCTACACACGCGATATGACGAAATTAACACAGGAGTAAAACAGGATTGCGGCCTTTCCCACCTTCTGTTTATAATGCACAAGAACGAAATTCTTCAGGAATGGAGACAAATGCGACATGATCAGTTGCAGATAAACAGAAATTTAAAAATAGGTTCATTGATATTTGCAGTATTTGCAGATGACCTGGTTTCAATAGCACCTACAGAAAATGATTTACAGTATTCAGTACATAATTTAAATATAATTGCAAAACAATATAACATGGAAATAAATACAGAAGAAAAGCAACAAAGTTATGGCCTTCTGGGAAAAATATTCTCTTCCACGTAAAATACGTTTAGAAGGCAAAATTTTAGAAAGACTTAATGATTTTACATATCTTGGCTATAAATTAATATTTGATATTGATTTGAATATGACCAAAATTGTAAAATGCTCCAAAACTATGGGAATAATCAATAGGGTAATGAAACCTTCCATGGCACAGGAAATCACTAGAATACGCCTTTAATGAACCTTGTGCTCTGATATAGCAGTGAGGCATGGGTATTAAGGCTGGTGGCTGAAAGCAGAATAACAGTAACTAAATGAGGCTTATGCGAAGAATAGCCTGATATACAAAATGGAACCATAAACGCAACGACGAAGTATGGAATAACTCGGTCTGGAATCAGTATTCCATTTCATACAGAAATATGAGAGCTGGATGAGCCATTTGCGATGAATGAGATCCACAGAATGCGAAAAGCTATACTTCACTATCAGTCCCATAGGAAGAGATCTCTGAGACGTCCCAAAGAGTTGAAGAGGAAATTCCTCTTTATTATGAGATCGTAATAGGCCATATGGCGTAATAGGCTAAATGTTTGGATGAATATGATGATGATGATGATGAAGTCAGGTAGTAGTGGTGTTTGGGAATGTTTCTTGTTGTACAGTAACTAAATGGAACAAAAGCATAGTATAGTTGTTTTGATTTTTCCACACCTACATTGCATATGCAAGGAATTTCCCGCCATCGGGTACAGTTAAGAGAAAAAAATATTATGTGATTACAAATAATTTAGAATGTTTTCACAAAATATTCTAATTTGGGGCTTCATGCCACAAAAATCTAAAAATACGTTACATTGCATGCTCATTAGTGTATTATATACAAGATCGCCTGAAATATGCAAAAATAGTATGTACAATTAATTTGGAATATTCGTCATTACAATCGTTCAAAATGTGTATAAATTAATTTTGTATTACTTCCAAATGAACGGCAAAAATATGCAGTTGCATACGAATCCTTGTCCTATTAATAAGCCATTCATTGAAAGGCAGTGACTACATTGACACATGCTTAACGATCAAGTTTATTTTGCTTCTTGCAGAGATGAAGGAAGCCACGGACGACTATCGAAATATCCCCATCCTGAAGGCCATACCATCCATGCCAAATCTCATGGCGCCTCGCATGCCAACACCATCATTGGAACACCTACTAGCAGAAGAAGAAGAAGCTGAGGAAAGAATAACGAAGATTGGCTGCGGGTCCTTTTTAAGAAATGTATTTCGTAGACGTCGTCTTTTTAGGCGTAAGTAAATATAAATTTTATGTCTCAGAGCCATTTTCAGATTGATTGCCCTCGGCGTCTTCCTTTGTTTCCCTCACCACTTGTTCACAGTGAAGCAATTCTGTTACAGTAATAGTACTTACATTATGTGCACTCCTTAAAGTCCTATTAATAAGCCATTCATTGAAAGGCAGTGAATACATTGACACATGCTTAACGATCAAGTTTATTTTGCTTCTTGCAGAGGTGAAGGAAGCCACGGATGACTATCGAAATATCCCCATCCTGAAGGCCACACCATCCATGCCAAATCTCATGGCAGCTCGCATGCCAGCACCATCATTGGAACACTTACCAGCAGAAGAAGCTGAGGAAGGAATAACGAAGACTGGCTGCTGGTCCTTTTTAAGAAGTGTATTTCGTAGACGTCGTCTTTTTAGGCGTAAGTAAATATAAATTTTATGTCTCAGAGCCATTTTCAGATTGATTGCCCTCGGCGTCTTCCTTTGTTTCCCTCACCACTTGTTCACAGTGAAGCAATTCTGTTACAGTAATAGTACTTACATTATGTGCACTCCTTAAAGTTACCAACAATTAAAACTTTCATTTTGTTTGGCGCTCTTTTTCTTTATGTGCTAAAAATATATCTGAATCTCACACTCGGTCCCTTCGTTTCATTCAATGTGGCGACAATTAAGCACGTGTGCTTGTAATTTTCATTTAATTCTTTCGTTTCCGAACAAGTACATCATGCTTAGAAATATTTGGAGCTGTATATTGTGAATTAATCATATTTGTATTGCTAAGGAACAGGAAAGGGATGTTCTGTCTTCTGTTCTTATTTTTTTTGCACTTTCGTCGCAACAAATCTCTCGTAAAATGTTTAGAAGGCAAAATTTTAGAAAGAATTAATGAGTTTACATATCTTGGTTAGAAATTAATATTTGATTTGAATATGAGCAAAATTGTAAAATACTCCAAAATTATGGGAATAATCAACAGGATAATGCAACCTTCCATTTTACGCCTTTAATAAACCTTGTACACTGTTATGGTAGTGAGGCGTGAACATTAAGGCGGGTGGATGAAAGCAGAATAACAATAACGGAATTAGATTTATACGAAAAACAGCTTGCTGTACAAAATGGAACCACAAACACAACGACGAAGTATGAAAGAGCTTGATCTGGAATCAGTATTCCATTTCATACAGAAATATCAACAATTGGAAGAGCCATTTGCGACGTATGAGATCCCACAAAATCACGAAAGCTATACTTCACTACAAGTCTATGGGAAGAGATCTCTGGGACGACCCAAAAAGAGGGGGGAGGAATTCATCTTTATTGTGAGATCGTAATAGGCCACATGGCCTAATAGGCTATTTGTATAGCTGCTGATGATGATTAATTCAGGTAGGTAGAGGTGTTTGGGAATGCTTCTTGTTGTGCAGTAACAAAAGCATAGTGTGGTTGTTTTGATTTTTCCACACCCACATTGCATATTCAAGGAATTTCCCGCCACCGACTACAGTTAAGATAAAAATATTATGTGATAAACAATTCAGAATAATTTTTTTTACAAAATATGCGAATTTGGGGCTTTGTGCCACAAAATACTAAAAGTATTGCTTGCTCATTAGTCTATCATGTACAAGAACGCCTGAAATATGCAAAAATATGCACAATTAATTTGGAATATTCGTCATTACAGTAGTTCAAAATGTGTATAAAATGATTTTGTATGACTTCCAAATGGACAGTAAAACTATGTAATTGCATACGAATCGTGGCCGTATTAATGTTATTCCTGAAAGCCAGTGAATGCAATGACACATGCTTAACGATCAAGTTTATTTTTATGTTGCAGGGTTCTCGAAAGCCAGGCCAACTCCCATACCACCCATGCCACCTCCCACATCACCCATGCCAGCTCCCATATCAGATCCCATTGCCAGCTCCCATTCCAGATGTGCCATTGCTCCCACGCGAGATCCCATTCCAGATTCCTTGCCAGCTTCCATACCACATCCCATATTAGCTGCCATGCAAGCTCCCACTGCTAGATCCCATGCTAGTCCCCATGTCACCGATGTTAGTTCGCATGACAGCTTCAATGCCAGGTCCCTTACAAGGTCTCATGCGAGCTCCCATGCGAAATCCCTTGCCAGATGCCATGCCAGCACACCTGTGCCAGCTCCCATGTCAGATTCCTTGCAATCTCCCATGCGAGATCCAATGCAAGCACTTATTTCCGGCTCTCTTGTCAGTGATCCCAAGGTAGATCCCTTATCAGCTCCCACGTCAGATCCCATACCAGCTCCCATTGCCAGTTCCCATGCCAGCGATCCCCTGGCAGTTCCCATGCCTGATTCCATGCCACGTCCCATTACCAGCTCCCATGCCAGATATATTGCGAGGACCCATGCCAGATCCCTTGCAAGGTCTCATGCGAGCCCTCATGCCAGCGATTTCATGTCAGCTACCATACTAGAGCTCATGTCAGACACCATGCCAGACCCCCTGCCAGACCCCCTGCCAGGTTCCATGCCAGCCCCCCTGCAAGTTGACATTCAAATTGTCATGCTATATGCCAGGATAAGTCCCTGTATAGGTGCCTTAGATGTAATGCTAGGTCCTATGTCAGCTCCCATTCCAGCTGACATGCCACCTGCCATGCTAACTGCCATGCCAGCTGACATGCCACCTGCCATACTAGGTGTCATGCTAGATAACATACCACCAACCATGCGGGATGCCATGCCAGCTGACATACCAGCCGCCGTTCTAATTAACATGCAAGCCTCGATCCTAACTGCCGTGTCAGCTACCATGCCAGCCCACATGCCAGTTCCCATGGCAGATCCCATGCCAGCTTTCATGTCAGATCCCACGCCAGCCCCCATGCCAGCTCCCATGCCGGCCCCCATGCCAGCCACCCTGCCAGTTGACATTCAATTTGCCATGCTTCGTGCCAGGATAAGTGTCTGTATAGGTGCCTTGGATGTCATACGAGGTCCCATTCCAGCCCCCCTGCCACGTCCCATTCCAGCCACTCTGCCACTTGACATTCAATTTCCCATGCTTCGTGCCAGGATAAGTGACTGTATAAGTGCCTTGGGTGTCATGCGAGGTCCAATGCCAGCCCCCATACCGGATCCCTTAGCAACTCCCATGCAAGCCCACATGCCGGATCCCATGCCAGCCACCTGCTCCCATGGCAGACACCATGCCAGCCGCCATTCCAGCCCCCATGCCAGCTCCCATGCCAGCTGCAATGCCAGCCCCAATCCCACCGCCATGCCAGCTGCCAGGTCAGCCACCATGCCAGCTGCCATGCCAGCCCCCATGCCAGCCTCCATGCCAGGCCCCATCCTAACTGCCGTGCGAGCTGCCATGCCTGCTTTCATGGAAACCCCCCTGCCAGATCCCATGCCAGCCACTCTGCCAGTTGACATTCAATTTGCCATGCTTCGTGCCAGGATAAGTGTCTGTATAGGTGCCTTAGATGTCATGCAAGGTCCCATGTCATCTCCCATGCCAGCCCCCAGGCCGGATCCCTTGGCAGCTCCCCTGCCACGCCACATGCCGGATCCCATGCCAGCCCCCGTCCCAGCTGCCATGCCAGCCGCCAGCTCCCATGGCAGCTATCATGCTAGCTGCCATGCCAACCCTCATTGGAGCCCCCATGCCAGCTCCAATCCCTCCCCCATGCCAGCTGCCATGCTAGCCCCCATGCCAGGTCCTATGCCAGCCCCCATGCCAGCCCCCCTGCCACGTCCCATTCCAGCCACTCTGCCACTTGCCATTCAATTTGCCATGCTTCGTGCCAGGATAAGTGATTGTATAAGTGCCTTAGATGTCATGCGTGGTCCCATTCCAGCACCCCTGCCACGTCCCATTCCAGCCACTCTGCCATTTGGCATTCAATTTGCCATACTTCGTGCCAGGATAAGTGACTGTATAAGTGCCTTAGGTGTCATGGGAGGTCCCATGCCACGCCCCCTGCCAGGTCCCATGCCAGCCACCCTGCCAGCTCCCATGGCAGCCCCCATGCCAGGTCGCATGCCAGACCCCATGCCAGCCCCCCTGCCACGTCCCATTCCAGCGACTCTGCCACTTGCCATTCAATTTGCCATGCTTCGTGCCAGGATAAGTGACTGTATAAGTGCCTTAGATGTCATGCGTGGTCCCATTCCAGCCCCCCTGCCACGTCCCATTCCAGCCACTCTGCCATTTGACATTCAATTTGCCATGCTTCGTGCCAGGATAAGTGACTGTATAAGTGCCTTAGGTGTCATGGGAGGTCCCATGCCACGCCCCCTTCCACGCCCCCTGCCAGGTCCCATGCCAGATCCTATGCCAGGTCCCGCGCCAGCCCCTATGCCAGCTCACATACTAGCCCTCCTGACAGGTCCCATGCCAACCCCCATGCCAGCTACCACGCCAGCTGTCATGCCAACTCCCACACCATTCCCCATGCCAGCTCCAACGCCAGACCCCATGCCAGAACCCATGCCTGCCCCCATGCCAGGTCGCACGCGAGACCCCATGACAGCTCCCATGCGAGCTATCATGCCAGATCCCATGCCTGCCCCCATGCCAGCTCCCACGCCAGCCTCTATGCCAGGCCCCATACCAGCCAATCTGTCACTTGATATTCAATTTGCCATGCTTCGTGCCAGGATACGTGCCTGTACAAGTGCCTTAGATGTCTTGCGAGGTCCCAAGCCAGCCCCCCTTCCAGCTCCCATGCCAGCCCCCCTGCCAGCTCCCATGCCAGCCCCCATGGCAGCACCCCTGTCAAGACCCATGCCAGCCCACCTGGTAAGTCCCATGCCAGGCACCCTGCCAGTTGCCATTCAATTTGCCATGCTTCGTGCCAGGATACGTGCATGTAAAGGTGCCTTAGATATCATGCTAGGTCCCATATCAGCTCCCATTCCAGCTAACATGCCAGCCCCCATTCAAGCTCCTATGTCAGCTCCCATGTCAGATAACATACCACCAGCAATGCTGGATGCCATGCCAGCTCCAGCTCACATACCAGCTGCCGTTCTAGTTAACATGCCTGCGTCGATCCTAACTGCCGTGCCAGCTTCCACGCCAGCTCCCATGCCAGCTCCCACATCAGCCCCCATGCCAGCTCCCACGCCAGACCGCATGCCAGTTCTAATACCAGACCCCATGCCAGTTCCCATACTAGACCCCATGCCAGGTCGCACGCCAGACCGCATGCCAGCTCTCATATCAGTTCCCATGTCAGCTCCCATGGCAGGCCCCCTGCCAGGTCTCATGTCAGCCCCCCTGCCAATTGACATTCAAATTGTCATGCTTCGTGCGAGGATAAGTGCTTGTGTAGCTGCCCTAGATGTCATGCGAGGTCCTATGCTAGCTCCCTTCCCAGCTCCCATGCCAGACCTTCTGCCAGTTGACATTCTAATTGCCATGCTTCGTGATAGGGTAACTGCCTGTATAGGTGCCTTAGATGTCATGCGAGGTCCCATGCCAGCTCCCATTCCATCCGACATGCCAGCCCCCATGCCACCCTCCATGCCGGATCCTATTCCAGCCCCCATGCCAGCTCCCATGCTTGCTCCCATTCCAGCTCCCATGGCATCTCGCATACCAGCCCCCTTGTCAGCTCCTATGCTAGCTGCCATGCCAAGTGCCATGCCAGCCTTCAGCTTCCATGCCATCCCCCATGCCAGCTCTAATGCCAGCCCCCATGTCAGGTTTCATGCAATCCCCCATCTCACCCCCATGCCAACCCCTATTCCAGCTGTTATACCAGCCCCCATGCCAGCCCCCATGCTTGCTCCCATTCCAGCCCCCACGCCAGCTCCCATGCCAGGCCCAATCTTAGCTGCCGTGCGAGCTGCCATGCCTGCTCTCATGCCAGCTCCCATGCCAGGCCCAATCCTAGCTGCCGTGCGAGCTGCCATGCCTGCTCTCATGCCAGCCCCCACGCCACCTTCCATGCCAGGCCCAAACCTAGCTGCCGTGCGAGCTGCAATGCCTGCTCTCATGCCAGCCCCCACACGAGCTCCCATGCCAGGCCCAATCTTAGCTTCTGTGCGAGCTGCCATGCCTGCTCTCATGCCAGCTCCCATGCCAGGCCCGATCCTAGCTGCCGTGCGAGCTGCCATGTCTGCTCTCATGCCAGCCCCCACGCCACCTTCCATGCCAGGCCCAAACCTAGCTGCCGTGCGAGCTGCCATGCCTGCTCTCATGCCAGCCTCCACGCGAGCTCCCATGCCAGGCCCAATCCTAGCTGCCGTGCGAGCTGCCATGCCTGCTCTCATGCCACCCCCCACGCCAGCTCCCATGCCAGGCCCAATCCTAGCTGCCGTGCGAGCTGCCATGCCTGCTCTCATGCCAGCCCCCACGCCAGCTCCCATGCCAGGCCCAATCCTAGCTGCCGTGCGAGCTGCCTTGCCTGGTCTCATGCCAGCTCCCATATTAGTCCCCACACCAGCTGCCATGCCAGGCCCAATCCTAGCTGCCGTGCGAGCTGCCATGCCAGGCCATCTACCAGCAGAAGAAGAAGCTGAGGAAAGAAGAATGATGGGTTGCCGCTGGCCCTCTTTAAGAAATGTATTTCGTGGGATTCGTCGTCTGTTTACCCGTAAGTAGTTACCAATTTTATGTCTTAAATAGCTATTTTCAGATAGATCACCCTCTGCTTGTTCCTACTTGTTCCCCTCACCACTTGTTTATAGTTAAGCAATTCTGTTAGAGTAATTTCACATTATGTGCAGTCCTTAATGTTACCAACTATTAAAACATGCATTTTGTTTGGCGGTCTTTTTTTTATGTGCTAAAATATGTCTGAATCTCATGCTCCGTCCTTGTTTCCACCCAGTGCACAGTGATATTAATAATATATCAGGTCTACTAGCTTACCTTGGGACAGTGTTTCTCAACTGATGGCTCGCGTCCCCCTGGGTACAGTGAAGTGGTAGGCCCAGTTTTCTTTGTCCGTAATAAAGGCGCTTAATTTAACACTTTATATATTATCGGAAGTTAAGACACTAAAAATTGGTGTTTTAGGTTCCTAAAAAAGCTCTGAAAAATGGTATTTTAGGTTCCTAAAAAGGCACTAAAAATTGTATTCCAGACACCTAAAAGACACTAAAAATAAAAATTTAGGGAAAATTAACCACTGAAAATTTATTCCACACACAATAATTAATTTGGGCTATTTCCTTGCTCGATGTTTTAATTAAATGCCAGTATTCGCTTTTTTGTTCTTTATGTAGGTATACACAGCAAATTAACATAACACTGCATGACCACTTAAAAGAATTAGATAAGTGGTATTTGTCCTACAGAATGTTTAATTTAGTGTGCACTTATTCGTCTTCATGTCCATAATTTGAATGACAGTACACAACAAACAACTTCTCAAGATTAAAACACTTGCTCTTGTGACGTCTATTGGACAAAATCTGTTTATATGCCGAAAAGGATCTCTCAACATGCACTGAAGTGACTGGAACGTGCTTATACAGTACCGTCCTGGCTACATTAAACCCCTCAGGAAGCTCACCACTTAGAACTTTATACACAGAATTAATGGTTTCATATCCAGGATTTCTTGAAAAAAAAAAACTTTTTAGCTTCTCACATATTTGAGCAGCATACTTGCCAGGAGCTACACATAATCTATCTTTGCATTCAATAACAGAGACGTGGATTCACAAAATGACAGACTGCTGGATTCCAGTTGTTGCATGGTATCTGCTACTAAAGTGAAATGCGCATCGATATATGCTAAGTCTTCTTTAAGTCCTTTTTCTTGAAACACACATTGAGCTTCTTTGATTGACAGAGAATCATTCTCTGAAAATTCCTTAACAATTAGTGCTATTTGTTCAAAGTTATTCGCATAGTATTTTACTTCTCTCAACCATGTCCCTCACTTCGTAACAATAGGCTCAGGGGGCAGGGGAGTGTCAGATAACTTCTCTCTGAATACAAAGATAATCCTAGACTGTAAGTAGATACGTCGTCTATGTTATGCAGGAGAAGAGTAGATAATAAAGTAAACCGTTATCTGAACTCAAGACAGTGACTGTCGGTATGAATGATGGGGCTAGTTAGGTAGAGGGTCTTAAGGATTCCATTACAAATCTTTGTATACTATAAGAACTATCAGTTTTTTTGTCAGTTTCATGGAAAAAAATAATAATGAGTGCTGTTAGCTATATATCCCTATACAGAAAAAGGAAAAAAGAACAAAAATAAAAACAAAAAAGGCACAAACTGTAAAAAAGGCAAATATATGCAATATAAAACTTCACCACAAGATTTAATTTTTCGTGATTCGTATACATAAATTAACAGCCTTAAAAAAACGTACATTAAGAAAATAGGCATTTTCCTAAACTTCCGATCCCTAATTATTAGTGTTCATTGAGTTAATATGTCCCTTATGTGTTAGAAACATTGTACGATTATGTCCATGACTGTTTAATAGTAAAGTTTTAGTGGTTGTCAGATATTAAAGTAACTTCACTGTTTATTGTATTTATTATGGGGCACTTAATAAATAAGAAATCTAAGTGAGCACGCACACAATGCAGTTTTAGAAACACTTTAATAGGGTAAAGAATGTTCATTGATCACTGTCACTAGTATTGGTATTGTCCTCCTCTCCGAAAGTTGTTACTGTGCTTGTAGTAGGCCTACTTATGAGGCATCCCTTGTTTGTTTCAGAACTCAATAGGTTTATGACTTCCACAGATAGGATCCTTTTTTTGTCTTTTGTTCGGTACTGTTGGCGGAGGGATGTTATAAAAGGATCAGAGGTGGCAAGGAGTGGATTGAATACATCCCAATTAGTGGCCTCTCTTGAAATATTTCTGGCATGATATTCACGAAATTGCTTAAGATGTTTATTCCTTGCTTCTTGGGCTTCTTCCGACATTTGTCCAATTGGAAGTAATGCCTCGGAAATAATAGCAGAACCATGAATGAGTATTTTATGTACAGTGACCAAAAGTATATAATAATAATAATAATAATAATAATAATAATAATAATAATAATTATTATTATTATTATTATTATTATTATTATTATTATTATTATTATTATCCTTGGTGCTACAGCCCATGAAGGACCTAGAGCGACCAGCCGGCTGCTGGCCTCACGCCCACATGCCGAAGCAGAGGTGTGGTTAGCACGATGATCCCCCCAGCAGTTATAGGTGGCTTTCGCAACTGGATTTCGCTACCTATCGTACATCACGATGCCGGGTGGGCTGGGCACTGGTCCCATTTCATGAGAAAAATTCTTCCCCCATGAGGACTCGAACCAGCGCGCATTCCATAATGCGGGTCCTAGGCAGGATGCCTTAGACCACGACGCCATGGCATGGGACATACCAAGAGTACAGTGAGACAAATAATCTGGCAGTCTCTCTTGCATTTTTTAAAATTCATTTGTGTTTATTTCAAATCCACAGGATATAGTTTTAAATATAATTACACATCTGTGGATGGGATTCCTGTCAATGCCAGTTATTTGTGCACTTACTCCTTCATTATCACAAAATCGTCTGGCAGTGTTGCCATCATTTGTGTTTCAGCTTCCTCCTGTCTTGGGTTGGTCTACCAAGAGCCCTAATTCAGAATGGAATTTACTTTGGATTTCTTTCTTGCAAGTGGCCACACCTTCTTTCAACTTCTTGCCTCTCACTTGCCAAACTTGAAATGCTAAACAGTAGGAAAGATGCCAGCCATGCAAAGCTGACAAGCCAAATTTAAAAGTAGATGTGTCAATTTTCTTCTTGCCTATGCCATTTCATTTCTTTCGGTGTTGCCCTGCAGATGTAACACCTTTGGATTGATAAAGTTGACATCACAGCGTTATAAATTTTGCCATCTATCATGGTTAGTACAATTTCATGGTTAATTTCTAGCTCTTTTCCAAATAAATTAATGTGAGTGGAACTGAGAGCACATATCTGTTCTTCAATGTAAGCTACTTCTTCCTTAGAAAGTTTGGCAGTCTCTTTTAGAAATTGTACCCATATGGGGCGACAGTACAATGTAGAAGACGGTCGACGATTTTGCCAATCAATAATAATTTTTTCTCCATTTTCGTTTGAAGAATAAAGCTGCAAGGGAACCATAGACGTGAAGAATATATCAGAGTCAGAAAATCCCTCCGCCTTTTGTTTGTAGAGCGAATGTCGTCTACTGCCATCACAGCCCCACTTTAAAAATAATGTCATACACAGTTTTTCGTCTTTCGTATTCTCAATTACTGGTTCTTGTGACCTCAGAATTCGGCTAGCAGTATGATTCAATAGATCGTGAAGTTTTACTTCTGTAAGGAATTCTGTGACCATTACAGATTCAGGATAACTTTTCTTTACATTTAAAATCCTTTTATATGATGGATATATATATCTGCATTTTGATCTTTGGCACCTCATCTCATCATATTGTACTGGTGTGTTGTAAAATCTGCCTCCAGGAAAAGCGCCAATGCTTCTTCTTCATCATAGCATCTTGTAACAGAGTTGCTAGTTGATGCCAACATCCAGCATTTTCTAATTTTGAAAGCTCTAGTAGACGTTTTATTCATCTCCTCTAAAAGCCTAGCATGGTCTTCACTGCCAGACTCGCGATACTTCATTTTTGCAGCAAATGTTAAACTTTCCGCACTTTCTGCTGATTTTCTTACAATTTTCAATTTTTCTACGCTGAGACCTACTATTGTTCCCCCCAAACTCTGCCTTTGGTCTTCTTCTTTTCTGTAGAGTAGGTTTCACAACATTTAAACCACATAAAACTCTTAATCTAACCACTGCTCATTGTTTTTAAAAAAATCTATCACTCATCCTGTTCGATTTATCGAGTCTGCAAAGCAAATTACTGAAAAAACGGGAAAAATGTCTTTCTAACAATTTAATTTGATCGTAGGAGTCTTCTATACCGATTTTTGTAATAAGAAACTGCAATACTACGTCTTTTTGTTTTTCACTACCGCTTTTTTCCTTCTATATATCATCTAACAATTCCTTCCTTTTGCAATGGTACTCCATTCTGAAACCAAAATAAATGACGAAAAATTTGTTACTTTTAACTTTTCTAACTATTTGATAGTTTTGCTTTAGAGAAGAAATTAACTAATACTGAGAATATTTGTATTTTAGACGATTAATTTGAAATACACCAATAAATATATTTATCTAAATCTTATCAAAAGGGGCAAGTATGGGTAGTTTTACCTTTCGAGATCATTAAGTAAACATGTCAGACTACACATTGGTCAAGGAAATAACACGGGGCAACGTGAGGCAATTTTTGTTAGTCTGCATAAAGACCGAACTTAAGGAATCACAAAATAAAATTGTACATAATATGGTTGGCGGCCGGGTAGCTCAGTTGGTAGAGCAACTGGTTATGGACTGGAAGGTCCGGGGTTCGATCCCAGGTGGTGACAGGATTTTTTTCTCGTTGTCAAACTTTCAGAATGGTCCCAAAGTTCACTCAGCCTCCTATAAAATTGAGTACTGGGTCTTTCCCGGGGGTAAAAGGCGGTCAGAGCGTGGTGCCGACCACACCACCTCATTCTAGTGCCGAGGTCTTGGAAAGCATGGAGCTCTACCTCCATGTCCCCAAAGTGCCTTCATGGCATGTTACAGGGATACCTTTTTTTTTTACATAATATGGTTACATGTCCTTAGCCAAGCATAATATACTTAATCATTATAATAATAACAACGTACTCTTAATTCAAAAACATAACTCTAAGAATCTATAATAACACTTACTTGAAAATCAACCATAGAAGCACAAAAAATAATACCGGTAACTGATATTCTGATTGAAAAACACACAGCTACAACAGAGCAAAAACGACACTTCATGCACTTGCTTGAAAGGTTCGAATACAACTGCATAGAATTAGACCTGCTACGAGGGTGGCTGTTTTATGACCGCCAGACCTTGGAGATAGTTGGGGTATATTGTAAACACCATAAAACTAAAAGTGGAAAAAATATTTTTGGCCAGCTTTTGGGTCTCTTGGAAACACTGTGCAATGTGGCGACAATTAAGCATTGTGGTCACATTTTCCATTTATTTTATATCTTTTCAGTAGGTTATTTTGCGATCCTGTATCAACATCTTAGGTTATTTAGTATCTAAATGAGGTGAAGGTGATAATGCCAATGAAATGAGTCTGGAGTCCGGCACTGATAGTTACCCAGCATTTGCTCACTTTTCCTCTAATTACTTATTTTTTATTATAAACCATGAAGTCATTACAACATAAATATGGAATTTATTATTAGTGAAGCTACAAGATCTCATACAATTAGTTAACACAAAATGAACACTTTCAGGAATATCTGGTTTTCTAAAAAATATTCTTTTAAATATACATATAAGCATGGATCAATAAAACAACCACAATGAAAATTTAACTATTGGATTGTTAAAATGTGTGTTACAAATGTAACATCAATAGGTTATAGAGAATAACCAAAGTCCGTATTATAAAATATGATGCCATGGTTAAATGCAAAAACTAATAAAGGATTTTCTTGATAGTAACAGTGTATATGTCATAAGTGCGTAGAACACTTTTAATGGTTAGGCCTACTCAAAACAGTTAACATAATTTAAAACTAAGGTACACAGTGTATAATATAAATATCCTGAGTATCTTCATCAATATGCAATCTGGTTGTACATGCTGTGTTACGTAACGTGATCGTGTTGTTTCATTTTGGATGATAAATTTGAGGAGAAATCCTGCAACCACAATAAGGGAAGATTTTTAGAAAAATTTAAGTATGAATACATGAACCGTGAAAGGTGATGTATGAAGAATGCTGTTCGATGTAATACTTACATGGAAGTTGTTGGGGGGAGGGTCACCAACCTTCAAGTAACATAGCAGAACACGACTGACCTTTACAAAAAGTGATTGGCATGAAGAAAACTATGTAGGTTACCTGGCAGAAGTACTGGATCAATCCAAGAATTTATTTTATTACGATTTTGTATAGAGGATTAGGTATTTAAGTTGGATAATTGTTCGTTAGTTAAATGTGTATTATTATTTATTTTAATGTTTTGCAATGTAGTTCTCTTCTGCTATGCTTATGTATTTATTATTATTAATTGTTCTAAGAACTTGTAAGGTACCGGTATTTATTATATGTTCGTGAGTTCGTGATTGTTATTAGTTAAATGTGTCGCAAACTTGGATTTATTCCTGTTATGTTTTAAAAATTTGCTTTATGCTCATTGTAACAGGTTCTGAAATTCCTTTTGGTTTGATCTATGTATTTACTACAACAATTTTTACAAATTGTTTATTAAATATATTCCGCTTTTGTCTAGATTGTTTCGATGTAGTATTTTATTAGGAATAATATTTTTTTTAGTTTATTATTTGTCCTGAAAGTAATATTGATTTTTTTCTTTTTCAAAGAAATTACGTAGCTTGTGTGAGATATTACCAAAAAAAGGTCATTGTTTACAGGTTTTTTTTTGTCCAATTTGGGTTAATGTGATACCTATGTTGGTTTTAGTTTTAAACTTATTTTTCCATTTGCGGATCCTGTTAACAATAGCTTTTTTGAAAGTCATATTGAGGTTAAGATTTCAGACAATTTTAAAGTATATATGAATTGCAAATCAAGATTTCAGGTATAACTCCCTGTAAAGTTCATTTGAATAATACACGTCACTGTTCGTTAACAGAAAACCACAATTTAAGTCACACGGAGTCAGTGTGCACTCGAAGTTGGTTGCTTGACGGTTGTCAGCCCACTTTGAGGTCTGTGGATATAGAGGGAAAAATTGGATCGGTGTCGGTTAGAGTTCCCGGGTAGCTCAGTGGTAGAGCGTTGGTACGTTAAACCAAAGGTCCCGGGTTCGATACCCGGCTCCGGAACAATTTTTCCCTCGAAATTATTCAAATATACCTGAAATCTTGATTTGCATAATACACGTCACTGTTCGTTAACAGAAAACCACAATTTAAGTCACACGGAGTCAGTGTGCACTCGAAGTTGGTTGCTTGACGGTTGTCAGCCCACTTTGAGGTCTGTGGATATAGAGGGAAAAATTGGATCGGTGTCGGTTAGAGTTCCCGGGTAGCTCAGTGGTAGAGCGTTGGTACGTTAAACCAAAGGTCCCGGGTTCGATACCCGGCTCCGGAACAATTTTTCCCTCGAAATTATATATGAATTATTTTATAATTTCAGCCAACAACTTATCTAACCTAATAATACAGAAAACAATTTTCTGTTATTTCACACCATAACATTATATATCCACAAATATTTTCTATTTTTAAAAATCATCTTCAGGTGGAGAGACATAAATTGACAAATATTGAACAGGTACAGTTACCCTTAAAAGGAATGAGACGACTCTTGGTCGTCGGAAGTTAAAGTTCTATAGCGTGGTTTCTCGATATCGACATAACGATAAGTTTCATGACAAATATAAAAAGAATTGTTACAAGGACCAGAATAAGGATCACAAAGAAGATAGCCATTTAAGGCCACGATTTCACAACATAGCTCGGGTCACAAAATATCATTGCTTCTCTGTACTGAATGGCAAATGCCTGCTATGGGATCTACATTCTAGACTGCTACTGTCACTATCTTGTCTCGGTAGTTCATATAGTAGCGTGTCGGTTCCACTGCTTAACCGAAACATGTCGTGTTCGATCCCAGGTAAAACTTTTTTTTTATTGAGGTGTAATTAATTTCTTCAGAGTTCCTCGACTGTCTAATTTGTCGAAAAATATGAATAATTTATGCCCAATTTCTGGGTCTTACAAGTGGGCTGAACCTCGTCAAAAAAAATAAATCTTACTTGGAAGTTAAAAGTATTCTTCCTCAAACAAAAATCATAAGAAACAAAAAGAGACCTGTTAACTTAAAATCTTGTCCACATGCCAGCAGCTTCTATTACAGCTCTAAGTCAGTCCGGCATGGATGTCACGAGATTGTGGAATAAGTTCTAATCCCCGGCGAGATCTTCCCAGGTGTCAACAACTTGATCCCACAATTCGTCTCGATTTCGATGGCATCGGTGGGCATAGGTGGCTATCCTTCTCTTTTTCAATTATGAAAGAGGGAAATATAATACATTTGAATAGAAAAGTATAAAATTCAGATAATGCAATTAAAGCTATTCGGAATATTATTAAAGTTGAACTTGTAGATATCCTAAGAAAGAAAATATTTTTTTCATTGAAACCAGTGAATATAAAGTAGAGGATCCCAAATCTATTGCAAATTCTTTTAACGTCTTATAGTATATAGTACAGAAATATTATTGACAACTTAAACATTCAATATTTTGCAAAAGATACTGCAATTAGTTACTTAACAGATGCATTTAATAATTAGTATTAATATATATAATTAGTCAATAACTGCAACAGTGCTTTTTCATTCAATCATAACATGAATAAAGTTGAAAGCACATTAAATTAAACACTATTGCAAACACGTAGATAAAATAGTTAAAATCAACTGAAGGGGTGAGAATGAAATAATCCAAAGCCACACTTTTAACGAAAATTGTTTTGTGCAAGTGCATTTATTACACATTTAGGAAAGCTACTAATAAAATATTGTAATAATTACTCAACAAATGACATAGCCTAAGGACTCTAAACCTTTGTAAAAGTTTGTCTGTGTGGCTTAGGAATATTTTTTAGTTTCATTTTAATTGTTAGTTTTTAATATATATGCATTTACATTGTATATGTGTATATATAAATGCATTCATTAGATTAACGTTTATAATATTATAACTTGTAA
The DNA here is from genome assembly GCF_040183065.1 of Periplaneta americana. Lineage (NCBI taxonomy): Eukaryota > Metazoa > Arthropoda > Insecta > Blattodea > Blattidae > Periplaneta > Periplaneta americana. Next base: position 18,412,840 of record NC_091125.1, read on the forward strand.
TTTTGTATTGTCTGTGATCATTAACACTTAATCTGAGGACTTTGTAAAACTCTATTTCAACGTTACTTAGCTATTTCAACGTTATTTAGACAAAAAAAAATCGTTGATGTAGACTAAGAATCGAACTCACTCTCTTCTACACAACACGCGGAAGTCTTAGCATCTGAGCTATTGCAACAACATGAAGGCTTTCCTTTCTGTGCGGAGTGTCGATCTAGTCATGAAGGTCCATCATCGATTTAACTACACGATTTATGTATATATTTATCTTTTATTTACGTAATATTATCATACTTTTTGTAGTTTTTGAAGTGAATTTCGGAACGATGCTAGTAACAAACCAAATAGCCTGAATTTAAGTAACTCAATATTCGTTATCTTGTGTATCAGTGCTCTGGTCTCCGATCATGCGCAGTGTCTTACATCTGAGACTTAGGAATATTCAATCGTCTCATCCTTTTCTAGGGAAACTGTACGTGACATGCAAGAAAATAATACACACACACACACATATTATAAATAAAAATCAAAACTGTTTAAAAAGAATGTGATATAAAATGTGGTTCTAAATCATTTCAATATGATAAACCATTCTGTAAAGTTTTCAAACCAACAGTCATACAAAGTGATGAACACACTACTTGAATCTCTTGATGTTATATAACAAGTTTCAATCATAAAATTGTATGTATCTATTAATAATTAAATTTTAAAATTTTTTTAAAGCCATTAGTGATGCCATGTTCATACGAAAGGTTACAATTATTGGTGTTCTGTAAATTTATTAATCAGTCATTTGAATCAATAAGGTGTGCGTGACATCTGAAATTAACCAAAAAGTAATTTTATGAAACAATAATTAGAAAAGTAAGAGTTATGCATTTTTATTAATACTTATGATGTTCAGAGGAGGATGCAGAATCAGACGTTGAGGTCATCTCATCGAAGCGTTACAAAGCTTGTGACTGATCGTGTACACACTGTGGAATGTGGGTAGGAAGGGAGAGGGTAGTTTTATCGAGAAGCCAGACAAAACTGCTCTATAAATGGTTATAGTGGGGATTTTGGAAATCAGGAATTTATTCATTTAGCAATTGTATGTTTTGATTATAATGCCTGGCTATAAAATATTCCTCAGCTGTATTAATTAAATATGGATTATTCACTGTTTTTAAGATTTGCAATGTGTTGTGAATACTATTAAGTTCATGACCTGTGTTAATTAAGTAAGTGGCAAATTTTGATTTATTTCTATTGTGAATGAAATCGGATTCATGTTCCTTGTACCTAGCATGAAAATTCCTTTTTGTTTGGCCAATGTATTTCATATTGCAGTTAGTAAAATTTAATTTATAAACTCCACTATGTAAATGTTTGTTAATTTTCCCGATTTTATTGGGCATTATACTGTTTAATTTATTGTTACTTTTATAAGTAATGTTTATATTTTCTTTCTTGAAAAGGCAGATAGTTGATTATTAATTTCCTCCATGTAGGTTATAGAGTTCCAGATTTTGACTTTTTTGGATTCTGTACGTTGTAAGGTGATGGGTGTGTTGTAAGGTGATGGGTGTCTTATTTTTTAATTTTCTAATTCTGTTTTGGATGAAGTTCTGAATCTTTTTTTATTAAAACCATTCTCAATAGCTAATTGTATTATGTATTTGTATTTTGTTAAGTAGGCTTGGTTATTAAGAGGTGTGTTTATTAAATGATCGACTAAAAACCTGTATTTACAAATTTTGTGGGAATAAGGATTTTTATTTAAATTTATTTATGTACTACACTAGGTTTACACTACATTAGGCATTGCAGCCTGAAAGAGCAGAAGCTCGTGCTCGGGTGCAGTTCAGTCTACTTATATAAAATTGAATAGTGTTAATTCAGCACAATAATATTAATATATAGTAAATTACAGACCATGTAACAACATACACGAATATAGAAAATACGAAATACACGAGTATTAGATTACAATTTTAAACTCGTACAGCTTAATAAAAGACCAAACAATTAAATAATTAATCTAATTTGTTTCCTAAATCTATGTGTGTTCAGTGTACTTAGTTCAGGATAAGCTCTAATTAATGCATTATAAATTCTGGATCTAAAATTTCTGCTGTGTTTTAATCCAGTACTTATGTAGCATTTGGGGATGTTTAGAAGAAACTATAGTTTTGTCTCGTATGGTATTCATGAGGATCGAATTTAAATTTGTGATTTTTATGGAAGTAAATCAGCAATATTTGTTTATAAATTTGTTCTCGATTTGATACACCAAATTCCTGAAAAATTAATTTCGTTGGGTAATCAAAAGTTTTATATCGACAAATTTTGATAATTCTTCTTTTGGAGTAAATTTAAAGGATGGATAGTGGATTTTGACATTTCTTCCCAACCTAATATACCATACTGAATTATTGATTGAAACAGAGCTAAGTACACAGTATGCAGAACATAAATAAGTAAATAAGAATGTAGAATGGAAAATTTTTGGATTGTTTTACACAATCTGTTATATAGGAATGAGATATGCTTGTCCCATTTTAAATATTGGTCAATAATAATGCCTAAATATTTAACTTGTGAGGATATACTCAAAGCATTACATGAGCAAGTAGGTAGGTTACAATCATGTATTGTTATGTTTCTATTATTATTTATGTTTAGTTCTTCAAGGCCATGTGATGTTAATGAAAATGGTATTAATTTTGTTTTAGAAATGTTCAAAGAAAATAAGTGAGCATCCAGCCATTCTTTAATAATGTTAATACTACTGTTAGAATTTTGATAAGTTTCATTCCAACTCGAACTGCTAAATATAACCACAGTATCATCAGCATAAGAATACAGAGTACCAGAATATTTCTCAATGTCAATTTTAAGTAAATCGTTGATATATATTAAAAACAAAACAGGACCTAATATCATCTCCTGAAATACACCTATACTAATGTTACGTAATTCACTAAGGTGATCATTGATTTTAGTTGACTGAGTTCTGTTACTTAAGTAAGATTTAAATAATTTTAAAGCCACTCATTAATTCCCAATATATCCATTTTATTAAAAGTATATTGTAATTGACTGTATCGAAAACTTTTTGTAAGTCTAAAAAAATTCCTAGCCATTTATTTCCTACATCTAATTGTTGAATTATTTTTTAAGTAACGGCCATAATAGCATCATCAGTGCACAAATTTTTCTGAAACCAAATTGATTATCATTTAGTGGTTTATTTTTTGTTTCTAAAAATTGTGTTAACAGTGTTTTTATACAATTTTCAAATACTTTTTAGAGAGACTGGGTAATAATGAAATGGGTCTGTAATTATTAAGATTACATTTGTCACCAGACTTGTGAATTGGTATCACCACAGCATGTTTTAGGGCTGAGGGAAATACATCTTGAGATATGCCCCAATTAAATATAAAGGCAAGTGGTTTAGAAATAGCTTCGATAATAAGTTTCTGGGTATTTGTTGTAATACCATCAATACCAGGAGCAACATTATTTTTTAAATATTTGCAATATTAACGATTTCACATTCATTTACAGGAAACATAAACATAGATGATAAACTTTTATTATAAGTAAGCTTATAGTGATGAGTATTAAATACTTTCTTTTTTATATTAGAATATACGATGTCATGACCTACATTAGTAAAATGATTGTTAAATTCGTTTGCAATAGTTTCCTTATTTTCAATTTTTATTCCATTTCGACTTATAATTGTCTTTAATATAGTATTTTTATTACATTGGCTGTCAGTAGCTTCGTTTATGGTCTGCCAAAATTGCTTTGGATTATTTTTATTTTTGTCAAATTTTTCAGAATAATATTTGATTCTCTGATTCCTTATTACATTAGTGAGAATATTTCTATATTTTCTGTAATAATTTAATAAAACAATGTTTTGTGGGTAACGTTTAACTTGTTTAGCTAGCTTATCTCTAGATAGTATTGATTTAACAATACCGGTACCTATGGTAATCCAAGTTTTAATTTTTTTGTACTTGAGAATTTGAGAGGGACAAGATTAGAATATTTGCAAGTAAGGACTTCATTGTAGAATATAGATTTCCAAGTCATATTATTAATATGATATATTAAGCTTTTATGGTTTATAATTAGCTTATAATTGTCCGAAGGTTCAGTGGCTTTTCTGCTGATACTTTTATTACTGATTGACAACAATGCAAAAATCATATAATGATCTGTTATTGCACTTGCGTAAACTCTAGTATAAAATTTATGTTATTTCCAGTTTTTAGGAAAATATGGTCAAGACATTAATTGAATGATGGACTATTAATGAAATTTAAGTAATTGATTAACTAGCGGACTTACTCGTGTTAATTATGTAAGTCTGTGCGGCTTATAGCTGTTTCGGTGCTTCATCACACCATCCTCAGAGCCTACTAGATCTCGGCGTCATCTAAAACTTCTCTGCCTGTTGTGTGGGTGCGTTTGATTGTTGAAAAGTGTTGAAAAGTGGAGTCAAATAGTGTGTGTGTACTGAAATTGATCTGTGTGTTGAGAATTTGATCGGGGTGTGTTTTAGTGTGTTTGTATATTTCGTATTGTTCTAGTGTGTGGGTTGTATGTGTAGGATTTCCTTGTCCGCATTTATGTTATTGTATGTATGATTAGCATTGTTTATGTGATCGGCGTATGTAGATGTATTGTGTCCTCTGGTTATTGCTTTAATGTGTTCTTTGTAGCGTGTTTAGAATGATCTGCCTGTCTGTCCAATGTAGAACTTGTCGCAACTATTACATGTGAGTTTGTTTACACTTGTGTGGTCGTATTTATTTGTTTGTGTTTTTTGTGTGTTGAGATGTCTTTGTAGTGTGTTTTCTGTTCTGTATGCTATGTTGTATTTCTGCTTTCTGAATGAAGATGCGATCTTTTGTGTGCTTTTGTTTTCATATGTTAGTGTGATGTATTTCTTGTGTTCTTGTGTTTGTGTTTTGTTTTGCGTGTTTTTGTGTTTGTTAACTTTTTGTTTTGTTTTTCTTATGATGTTGTCTATTGTGTTTGGATTGTAACCATTTTCTTGTGCTATGTGTTTGATTGTGTTCACTTCTTCATTGTAGTGTTGTTGGCTCATGGGTATGTTGAGTAATCTGTGTACCATTGTCCTGAATGCAGCATGTTTGTGTTGTATGGGGTGGTTAGATGTGTTGTGTATGTGTGTGGTGATGGTGGTTGGTTTTCTGTTTATTTTGAAGGTGTGTTTGTTGTCAATTTTTGTTATGGTGATGTCTAGGAAATTTATGGAGTTGTTATTTTCAAGTTCCAGTGTGTATTGAAGTTTTGAGTGTAATTTGTTTATGTATTGGTGTAGTTTGTGTATTTGTCTTTTGTTTCCTTTGTATAGTATGAGTATGTCGTCTACGTACCTGTGCCAGTATATTATGTTGTCTGCATATTTGTTGTGTTCATTGTTGAGTATGTATGTTTGTTCTATATTGTGTAAAAATATCTCTGCTAGTATGCTAGATATGGGTGATCCCATTGGCAATCCTTCTGTTTGGGTGTAGTATTTGTTGTTGTGTGTGAAATAGTTTTGCTTTGTTATGATGTCTGTGATTTGGATGATTTCTTCGATGTATTCTTGTGGTGTATTGTTGTCTATGAGCATTTGTTTTAGTATCTGTAATGTATCTTGTATTGGTATGTAAGTGTATAAGTTAGTGATATCGAAAGATGCTAGTGTTGCATTGTGTGGTATGTGTTGTTGTTTTGTTTTGTTGACTAGGTCTATAGTGTTTTTTCATTGTTGTCTGTTTTCTGAATTTTATATTGTTTGTGATTATTTTGTCCATGTGTTTGGCTAGTTTGTGTGCTGGTGCCTGTTTGTAGTTGATTGGGGGTCTGATGTTTTCTTTGTGTATTTTGGGTAGTGCATTGAGTTTAGGTGCTGCTGGTTTGATTGGTTTGAGTGTTGTTTCATGTTTTGCGGTATTACGTGTTTGCTTTTGTTGATTGTGCTTTTTACTGTGTTGTGATATTGTGTGGTGGGATCTTTTTCGAGTTCTGTGATGTTGTTTTGTTTAAAGTATGTTTCTATTTTGTTGTGCACAGTAATACTACACAAACAAGACTTACGAGTGCTATGCTTACATCATGTTGCACCAATTCACTATCGCCTATGACTTCATAAGTTAACTTTATCATGTTTATTGACTTTTAACACACCTAACTGTTGAATAAGTTGTTGAGAATTCAGAAGTGTACATTTATTTTCTATTGGAAGTGTGTGTGTTTTTTTTAGCTGTAACAGGAATTTATTAATTTTGTGATTTGGAGCCTGCATACTATTAACGACAGGTGTCATTTATAAATTTGCTTTATGAGTTTTGGGTAGTCTTCAAGATGGAGATACTAGGGTTTTTACTTATATATCTGTAGGATTTTGACGGGGGAATTAGGTCAACTCCTGATTTATAGCCTGCTTTATTTGTTTTTGATAGAGTTCAGTAGGATCCACTTTAAGTTCTGTTATTTGATTTATAGTGATAAATTCTGATGTTTTGTTAACGTAATCTTCTTTTTTTTCCCATTAGAACAATAGAATCGGATTTATCAGCTTTAATATGAATGATATTATTTCGATTAAATTTTTTCTCTAGCTTGATGACCTTCTTATGTTCGGATTTAGCTTTTTGTATTTGATGTTTGGTTTTGGGATCTTTAATATACTCTGAAATTATTTTTGAAGTTTGATATCTTAGGTGTTCTTTATTTTCATGTGAGCTACTTTGTATAATATGTTCTGTCTCTATTATTAAATTGTCGAGAATTTTATTTTCATCACATGGTTCGTAGTTATGTATTGTAGCCTCTGTTAATGATTTCTATTTCTGATGGGGAAAGAGAAGTGTCTTTTAAGTTGGTTAACCTATTAGTTGAATTGATGATGTAGTTCGCTGCGATTTTGATGTTAGAAGGGTGTCTAATTTCTTGTTTAAAGTTTCATATTTAGTTTTCATCAATTGATTAACTTTATCTTTTTTTTTTTGTATGCTATCCCAATATATACCAGTTGATTTTGCTGTGAGTAAATGCAGTGTATATAATTTATTGCTGAGTGTTTCTTTTTTCCTATTTTGAAATTTAATTTAATTTTTGAGCCAACAGAATTGAATTTCTTGGCAGCTATGGAATTATTATTGATCACTTTATGTTGAAGGCATTGTTTGTTGAACCGAAGATTGGCTTTGGTTTTATGTAATTTCACCTTAATGTTCAACTACGTGTATCCAAGTTTCTTTGCCTGACTGGTTTCGATAAATTTGAAAATCATATTGAGGTTAAGATTTCAGACATATCATTCAATATCATTTATATTTTCAAGAAAGATAATTTTGTGAATATGACATTCTGGCAACAAGCGAATCCCAAATCCAAAATTTAGTATTTTTTTTTAATTAATAAAAAAACATAACTGCTCTGTATTCAGGATCCTTGTAGTCACCCTCGCTGGAGGGCTGATGATTTAATTAAATCCTTCTCTAATAATGAATTATTTTATAATTTCATTCAACAACTTATCAATTAATACAGAAAACAATTTTCACATCACAAGGTTATATATCCACAAATATTTTCGACTTTTTAAAAATCATCTTCAGGTGGAGATTGTTATTGTTACAAAATACCGATATATCATCAACATATCGAGCATAAAATTGTATATTGAATTCTGTCTTGAAATTGGGAACGTGTTTGTTTTCCAATTCCTGTAGAAAAATCTCGGCTAGAAGGCCTGAGATCGGATCACCCATTGCTAATCCCTTAGTTTGTTGGTATACTTCGTCATTGAAAGAAAAATAATTGTGTTTTAATGTAATCGAAAGTAAATCAACTATTTATTTTATGACATCCTCATTAGTGTTATTGATCCATGCTTATATTCATATTTAAGAGAGTATTTTTTTAAAAAACCAAATATTCCTGAAAGTGTTCATTTTGTGTTAACTAATTGTACAAGACCTGAAGATGCCATTACATGGCGAAAATGTTCATCTCTTATAGCTTCACCAATAAATTCCATATTTATATCACAATTTAATGACTTTGTGGTTTATAATACAGGATAAGTAACTAGAAGGAAATAAATACATATGTATTTGTCATTAAAATTGTTAAATAAAAATAGGCAAGCAATAAGAAAAGAAAATTTTAATACAAAAAGAAAATAGGGAAATTCATTGTAAATGCTACAGTGAATGTTAAGGAGAGAGGATGGCTGTAATATGGTGGAAAACCGTTGAATTAAAAAATGATTTTGTTGCAAAATACACTTCGATATGTGAGAAATATATATATTACGTAAATTTTAATGTGGATTTATGCCCTTTTCAGCTACTGCAAAGCTATTTTAAAGCTCTGGTGCACATGATTTTCAAGGCGCAAGGATAGTTAAAATGTGGTGGAAAACCAGTAAATTTTTAAAAAGGAAAGGTTTGCTTTAAAATAATCTTTGAAATTTGAAACTTTCATCGCACAAATTTAATGTACATTTATAGCGCTTTTAGCTGCCATTTTTAAAGATCTGGTGCACGGTGTTTTCAAGGGGAAAGGATGGTTAAAATTTGGCGAAAAACCAGTATATTTTTAAAAAGAATAATTCTTGCTTTAAAATAATCTTTGAAGTTTGAAACTTTCATCACACTAAATTTAATACATTTATGGTACTTTTAGCTGTCATTTTTAAAGCTCTGATGCACAGGGTTTTTAAATTACACTGAACTTTGATTGAAATTTCTGGTAACTTTAATTGTTTGTTTTATTCTCACACAAAAGAGTTAATATCGTTATATCTTCGGAACTATTTGATGCTACATGCATGATATTTGAAACACTCATTCTTAGGGTATTATGAAACTTTTCTGTGTATCAGAGATTTGTTATTTTGTTGCATTTAAAAAATATCTCTAAAATTTATTCTTAAGATGTAGCCTATGCTTTATTTGAACATTGTGAAAACGAATATCAAAATTATGCTATAACCATTTTACAGAATGTGCTTTTAGGAGTAAAAAGACAAAGAGGTTTTGAATTTATCTTAAAAATGGCTGAGATACATTCACTGTTGTGAACTACAGTGCCCTGGTACTTTTTCTCCCCAAAATTTCTGCCCCAATTTTTTTTACTAATCTCAAATTTAAGTTGTTGCAGCAATGATATTTCTACATAATGAAAAAAAAAAGAAAGGAAAATTACGATGAAATAGGAAAAAATTCAAATTATACAACCATCTCCCCTTAAAAATAAGATTTACATGTATCGGAAATAGTCTATGGAGGTCACTGACAGCTTGTGCATGCCGTGTGTATGAGTGGGGGAAAGTGTGTATCAGTTTATGTAGAGATTATAAAGAATTTCTGTTCCATAAGTGAATTAAAGTATTAAATATTTAGGCCAGTTTAACTGATTCTGTGAGAATATCAATTTCATTCTGGAGAGAGATAGAGATGAGAGTCACTAAAAAAAAAGTGGAAATTAAAAAAATATATGTTATTAAATACACAGTTGGTGAATAGCTGTGTAAATTTTCTCTGACGTTGCAGCACACTTAAACTTTAACACAGGTACAGGAAAATGTATTATTGTAATAAAAATTATTTTATTTTTATTTTGGGAAATTGAAAAGGGTGAACTATCTGATTGTGGCTCCTAAATGTATAGGAGTAGCAGGAGCAGCAGCAGCAGGAGCAAGAGCAGCAGTAGCACTAGCAGCAGGAGCAGGAGAAGCAGCAGCAGTAGGAGCAAGAGCAGCAGTAGCAGTAGCAGCAGGAGCAAGAGAAGCAGCAGCAGTATTAGCAGCAGCAGCAGGAGAAGCAGCAATAGTAGCAGCAGGAATAGCAGCAGCAGTAGCAACAGCAGCAGCAGCAGAAGCAGCAGCAGTAGTAGGAGCAGGAGAAGCAGCAGCAGCAGCAGATGCAGGAGTAGCAGCAGCATTAGGAGCAGCAACAGCAGGAGCAGGAGCAAGAGCAGCAGCAGTAATAGGAGCAGGAACAGCAGTAGCAGCAATAGCAGGAGCAGGAGCAACAGTAGTAGTAGGAGCAGCAGTAGCAGTAGCAGCAGTAGCAGGAGCAGCAGCAGCAGTAGCAGCAGCAGCAGGAGCAGAAGCAGCAGCAGTAGCAGCAGCAGCAGTAGGAGCAGGAGCAGCAGCAGCAGGAGTAGATGTAGTAATAGCAATGGGAGCAGCAGTAGTAGTAGCAGGAGCAGTAGAAGGAGGAGCAGGAGGAGCAGCAGCAGCAGTAGTAGAACTAGCAGTAGGAACAGCAGTAGCAGTAGCAGTATTAATAGCATTAATAGCAATAGGAGCAGTATGAGCAGCAGCAGCAGTATGAGCAGCAGCAGCAGGAGAGCAGCATTAGCAACAGCAGCAGGAGCAGCAGCAGCAGGAGCAGTAGCAGCAGTATGAGCAGCAACAGCATCATCATCATCATCCTATTCTAATAACTAGGAACCGGACCATTTTAGGTTTTTGGAAGAAGTGAACTAGGTTTTTTGGGTTTTATGTCCAATCTGTGTCCCGCACCGTGGCATTGCGGTCTAAGGCATCCCTCCTAGGACTCGCGTTACGGAATGCGCGCTGGTTCGATTCCTCATGGGGGAAGAAATTTTCTCATGAAATTTCGGCCAGTGTATGGGACCGGTGCTCACCCAGCATCGTGCTGCACTTGGGGAGCTATGATAGGTAGCGAAATCCGGTTGTGAATAACAGCTGTAACGGCTGGGGGGATCATCGTGCTAACCACATGATACCTCCATTCTGGTAGGATGATCGTCCACCTCTGCTTCGGCATGTGGGCGTGAAGCCAGCAGCCGGCTGTCGGTCTAGGCTCTTCACGGGCTGTAGCGCCACGGATTATTATTATTATTATGTCCAATATGTGAAAGGGGATGCAAAAACTGCCTGATTGTTAAAAAAGTATCCTTATTCATAAATATATATATATATATATATATATATATATATATATATATATATATATATATATATATTAAGGCATCGCTGGCTGCTATACTACATGCCTTCCCACCTCCACGGCAGGCTTGAAATCGACGCAGTTCAAGCGCTGCCTGCGTGTCACTGTTAGAACGTAGATCATATTTGGTTACACACGCAAAACCTTTCGACTTTGAGGTTTCGTGTTCAGATATTTTACTCGTTCAAAATGTTCAGTTGTTTGTAAGGCTATGTTCTTTAGAAACAAGGGAATTACACTTTCACAAATTATTTCACTCATTGTTTGTGAATGGCCAGGCTGAGAGCACTTCAGTAGTGCAGCTTCACTCAGAATGGGAGTAACAACTTCTGTTAGACTGGCACTGAAGTTAGATGATACATAAACAACTGCCTTCATAACAAACTCGTGAATTACTTTAAAAATCCAAAGCAGAGAGTTAGAAGGGTAGTTGAGCTTATTACAGTCGTCTCTTTTATAGATTAAATCCATTAGTATGGAGCTGCATTTCGATATGGCTATATTATTCACACAGAGATGACAATTTCCTTTACCACTTTAGATATAATGTAGCCTCCGATGTATGCCATACTTGCTATCTCAATACTTGGATACCCAAGAGCTGTGAAAGAAAACAAGTATAAATCATTACGAATTTAAAACTGTGGAATAAAAATGTTACATTTGCAAGAAACTTGATACTTATGATATTCAAGCCTATGAATGAGGTTTATGAGATATTATTCATTTTATAATGTAACATTTGCATACTAAACTTCATTTTAAAATGCCACTATTACTTTTATAGTTACATACAAGGTGTCTTCTGCACTCGTAGAAGGATATCAGTTACTGCCTGCGGTAAGTGTACAGTCTCAAAATGACTATTTTCTGCACAGGAAATATTTTTCCTTGTCATTCCTATCATATTTGTCTCACTCCTGCTTTCAATGTTGCTGGTTGATGGAACTGAAAGAATGCCTGTTTTCAGAATTCTGTTTAAACTGCACACAACTACTCTGCATCCAGCATATCATTATTCCCTGACATTTGCCGTAATGCACTGCAAAATAGTTATATTGCGTCACTGTTAAAAGCCCTTGTGAGCACAAAATGGAATCCACTCTACTGTAGACGACGATGTTACGAGGATGGCTTGGTATGTCTCTTTACTGAGAAATCCCTTTCCTTCCTTTTCACTTGCGTCTTTTATTTTGGCAAGGTAGCGAGGAAAAATCATGCTCGAGCCACTGCAACCTCTCATCATTAATGTTAAAGAAATGTATTTTCTCCGGTTTATGCATGTCCGTATTACTGCTGCTAACATCATGAATGTCTAACCACTTTTTAATGTTCTTCATGAAAGTGATTGTTGCTCCAGCATTACAAAACTCATGTGCGCCTATCTGTTGTAAATGGTCTTTCAGGTATTCCAATGCCGTGATAACTTCTAAGGAAAATATATCTTTGGCGCGTTTGACATTCATCTTCTCGAAATTAGTAGGAGCAATGTGTTTGCGGGTGAGAAAAGGAACTGGCTTCGTAGTTTCTGTTGACTGAAGTTCATACAGATCCTTTACGTGGCTGCCTCATCACCATCGAACATAACTTTATCTAGGAATGCATTTCTTATGTTCTTTAGTATGTGGCATTGATCGAATGCAAGATAAAGAGGTCCCTCACTTTGTGGGAGTGAGGTATTCTTGGTTTCACACTTTTCGAGGATGACAGTTTACACATAATGTTTATATTTGTTTTATGATTGTCTGTTACTACACGTAACACTAAGAACCCACAAGATTCGATTTCTTTTATTACGGACAGAGTGAGTTTATGGAGGTCTGCACCAGAAAGCCTCTTTGAGAAGAAGTATGCTGCAGGAAGTTTGTATTGCATTGTCAATCATAATATCAAAAAAGAAAGAAGGTTATTTGCCAAGATGGTTTGCTTCTCTGTTGTTTTCTTATTACCCTCTCTATTATCATTATCTTCTGCATTGTATAAATTTGCAATATGGGCAGAAGTATCTTACTCACCGAAGAAAGAATCTAGTTTCTTGTCATATATCAACTGTTGCTTGATTGACATTTCGTCCACTATTAATGAACACAATTTTTCTGCCTGGTGTAGTTGATTCGATTCCAGAAGGAGACGACTTTTTATGAGAGGTGTTATTCCAGTGTCACATGACAAATACCCTACATATCTGGAAAGTGTGCTCTTGCTAGGGATATCGAAAATGTAATTTCTGGCATGTCTGTACCCTTTAGGACTCGCATATTGCCAAATCACACAGTGCTTCACTGTACTTTCCGACCATCTAGGATATTTCTTCTGAAAATTTGTTATTAAGTCTAATAACATTGAGTCCTTAAGATACGAGGGATCATTTTCATTGATATTTAATATGGCAGAAAGAGCCTCGTAATACTTGTTTTTATATTTTTCTAATTTCCTGTTGGCATCTTGTAGGCTGAGCTTTTATTTTTCGTATATTTACATTCGCCCACCACAATTTCAATCGAAGTTTTCTTTTTTCTGCCTCAGTATCTCTTGATTTATGTTGAATGTTGCTTTCAGTTTGAACTGCAACGGAGTGGAATGACTTATCAGTAACAGTATTCGCGTCATTTGCATTTTCGGTAATAGTGGTATTGCATTCAGGACTATTATTACGTTTCCTCTTTGTACCTCTCTGATTAGCAGACAAGTTTTCTGCGCGCCTTTCTAGGTGTAATTTTGTAAGAAGGGTATTCACTGAAAACACTGGGAATAGAATCATATTTTAGTTTCCTTATTTTCAGTCCAGGTTGGTAAACTACACACTACAGAACTTCTTGAATTAAAATTCGGTAGGAAGTTGTCTCTTGAAATTGCTTTCAACCATGCTTCAGCTCGCTCTGCATTAACAGGAAATTCATGAAATGAAAGGTACACAGCAATACACCATAATTACATATTAACACAGAAGACTGATACCTTCGTGTTATACGTTACTTAAGAACACATCACGTTAGGCTGTCAAACTAACTGAAGCTGTGTACTGTTGACTCACGGCAATAAGTATTCAGTGGGTCGAGTTGTACCACGATATAAGCGACAGAGCGGCAAATTTGTGTACTACCTCCTGTTCGCAAGATTATACGGAGATGGCCAGTAGTGGGAAGGCGTGTAGTATAGCAACCAGCGATGATTAAGGCAACATGGACCACGAAACTGAACTTTTCAAGAACCAAACTACAGTGAAACCTGTCTAAAGCGGCCATCTGAAGTTACCTTGTAAAATGGTCGTTTTATCAGGTGGCTGCTTGATTAAGGTTACGGTTTTTTATGAATCAGGATGAAAATACTGAATTTCATTGACTTTTTAGTACTATGTGCGTACAACAATCGTACATATTAATGTCAGCCTTCCTAACTATCGCAGGTTCTCCTTCTGGCATCTGATTGGTCCTTCGTTGTCCAATCTGGTTGAGGTCTGTATGGAGGGGAGTATTCATATTAAATACTGGCCCTCATAAGGTCCGAAGGAGTTACCTTTGTATCGTGCCCGATGTCCGGATGAAGGGGGGGCGCCGCGTACATGTGGAGACCTGGCTTCTCGTTCCTAAATATGATCTTGGAATAGACTTTCCCATGAGTTGCTGAGTTGTAACCCCTCGTCCTTGTTGATGTTGTTTGATGTACCAGTCTTCTGTATAAGTTGCCTTCTTTATCTATTATCTTGATGTCGAATTCGATGGCGTGGCCTGATTCTGCTGAGTGTAAGGCTATTGCTGATTTTTCGTATGGTCCGTATTCGCAGAGTCGGATGTATATTCAGTCTGATTGGAGGTATGGAAGTTTATCTTTGACTTTGACTAATGAGTGGGAGATTTTGTGTGGGGCATTGTATACCGTCTTGATATTGAATTTCCTCAGTAATTTCCCAATTGTCTGTGGTTCCTTCTATGTATGGGAGGAAGGCCTTCTGTTTCATGGCGGCTTGGCTTGGCTTGGCTTGGCTTGGCTTGGCTTGGCTTGGCTTGGCTTGGCTTGGCTTGGCTTGGCTTGGCTTGGCTTGGCTTGGCTTGGCTTGGCTTGGCTTGGCTTGGCTTGGCTTGGCTTGGCTTGGCTTGGCTTGGCTTGGCTTGGCTTGGCTTGGCTTGGCTTGGCTTGGCTTGGCTTGGCTTGGCTTGGCTTGGCTTGGCTTGGCTTGGCTTGGCTTGGCTTGGCTTGGCTTGGCTTGGCTTGGCTTGGCTTGGCTTGGCTTGGCTTGGCTTGGCTTGGCTTGGCTTGGCTTGGCTTGGCTTGGCTTGGCTTGGCTTGGCTTGGCTTGGCTTGGCTTGGCTTGGCTTGGCTTGGCTTGGCTTGGCTTGGCTTGGCTTGGCTTGGCTTGGCTTGGCTTGGCTTGGCTTGGCTTGGCTTGGCTTGGCTTGGCTTGGCTTGGCTTGGCTTGGCTTGGCTTGGCTTGGCTTGGCTTGGCTTGGCTTGGCTTGGCTTGGCTTGGCTTGGCTTGGCTTGGCTTGGCTTGGCTTGGCTTGGCTTGGCTTGGCTTGGCTTGGCTTGGCTTGGCTTGGCTTGGCTTGGCTTGGCTTGGCTTGGCTTGGCTTGGCTTGGCTTGGCTTGGCTTGGCTTGGCTTGGCTTGGCTTGGCTTGGCTTGGCTTGGCTTGGCTTGGCTTGGCTTGGCTTGGCTTGGCTTGGCTTGGCTTGGCTTGGCTTGGCTTGGCTTGGCTTGGCTTGGCTTGGCTTGGCTTGGCTTGGCTTGGCTTGGCTTGGCTTGGCTTGGCTTGGCTTGGCTTGGCTTGGCTTGGCTTGGCTTGGCTTGGCTTGGCTTGGCTTGGCTTGGCTTGGCTTGGCTTGGCTTGGCTTGGCTTGGCTTGGCTTGGCTTGGCTTGGCTTGGCTTGGCTTGGCTTGGCTTGGCTTGGCTTGGCTTGGCTTGGCTTGGCTTGGCTTGGCTTGGCTTGGCTTGGCTTGGCTTGGCTTGGCTTGGCTTGGCTTGGCTTGGCTTGGCTTGGCTTGGCTTGGCTTGGCTTGGCTTGGCTTGGCTTGGCTTGGCTTGGCTTGGCTTGGCTTGGCTTGGCTTGGCTTGGCTTGGCTTGGCTTGGCTTGGCTTGGCTTGGCTTGGCTTGGCTTGGCTTGGCTTGGCTTGGCTTGGCTTGGCTTGGCTTGGCTTGGCTTGGCTTGGCTTGGCTTGGCTTGGCTTGGCTTGGCTTGGCTTGGCTTGGCTTGGCTTGGCTTGGCTTGGCTTGGCTTGGCTTGGCTTGGCTTGGCTTGGCTTGGCTTGGCTTGGCTTGGCTTGGCTTGGCTTGGCTTGGCTTGGCTTGGCTTGGCTTGGCTTGGCTTGGCTTGGCTTGGCTTGGCTTGGCTTGGCTTGGCTTGGCTTGGCTTGGCTTGGCTTGGCTTGGCTTGGCTTGGCTTGGCTTGGCTTGGCTTGGCTTGGCTTGGCTTGGCTTGGCTTGGCTTGGCTTGGCTTGGCTTGGCTTGGCTTGGCTTGGCTTGGCTTGGCTTGGCTTGGCTTGGCTTGGCTTGGCTTGGCTTGGCTTGGCTTGGCTTGGCTTGGCTTGGCTTGGCTTGGCTTGGCTTGGCTTGGCTTGGCTTGGCTTGGCTTGGCTTGGCTTGGCTTGGCTTGGCTTGGCTTGGCTTGGCTTGGCTTGGCTTGGCTTGGCCGAAATGTAGTAATTATACGCCTGGTAGCAGTGCTTTAACCCATTAATGCCCGTAAATTTAGCGTGATATTTCTGTTATGTGATCCTGGAAGAACCCTAAGCACTATAATCTTATATCATTCATGTACCTTCAACCAAAAGTACCATTCTAGGCTGGCAACTTTAGTTGCCACTGGGCACTTGCGTGTCTAATATTTTGTTATTGTGAAATAAATGCATCTTACTTCGATAAAAGCTTTTGTTTTATTTAGAACAAACACCACATCGCTTTAGACAATTATTTTTCACTCAGTCCATAATTATTATGTCTAATTTAAGGGAAGAGTCGATTTTATTCAACACCAAATAGTCCTCATGCATCATGAAATGTTTTGAGACACGAATCAGGAAAAATAAAAATGCAAACTGCAGTTGTGAAGAGATCATCGAAGTAGAATTTTATTCCTTGTGGTAACTGCACATGAGCAACCAATCCCAAAACAACATTACTTCCTTGGCCAGTATCTGTTTCAGGAAGGCAAGTTGAACTTCCACAATATGGTTCAGCATGAAAGATAAACCCAGATGGATCAGCAGCAACTCACAATTTGAATCTGATGCGCACAGTCTTTCCCCTTATGAATTGTCCTGGTGCTAGACAGTTCATAGGATCATACTTTCATCAATGCTTACATATTTGCCAGACACCTGTTTGAAGGAAGCGTTCAGTATATGGAAGAGTTGTCTCACTTTATAGAGAGAATCAGAACATCTAATCCGTCAATATTTGTTAGGTGAAGGAATCTCAGTAGTTCATCAAATCGTTTGTGTCGCATAGATTCTGGCACTAGTGGCACATGAACATCCGAATCGCTTTTCCAATAAAGCCTTCTTGATGGCAGTTTGTGGTACCCAGACAGATGCCTAAGATGCTGGCTGAGCTGCATATCTGTTGGTTTCCAAATTATGCCTAAGATGCTGGCTGAGCTGCATATCTGTTGGTTTCCATAACTATAAGCTGAAGTAATTCTCTAGAGAAAAAGGGTCTAAGGCAGGCTCGCAGAAGTGGGCGCCAATTGTGGCGTTGCATCACTCATCAGAATACGTCACTCATTCCTGCCTTCTTCCCCGTGTCATTGACTTGGTAGAAGAGGGAATTTGTATTCACTGTCTATGTATGTGAATGCGTACGGGTCACAGACAGTGACGTGACTGTGGACGGGGAACCAACACTTTCCTCATGCTTTTCCACTCGCCAGTTCTGTATCTCTGGTCTAAGAGCATATAAAGGGGATTTTGCTCTTTCTCTGTAAGTAGATCTTTAGCGTATGGTCGAATATCAGGACTTCTCTTCTTGATTCTGAAGTTTTTACTCTGCTGCCTTTGCTCCATTTTAGATTTGAAGTAGTTAGCTTCATTATTTTTCGAGGCTGTATTGGAACATTTCCTGCAAATGAACATTGGGTCGCTGACAAAACATTAGACTTCATTGGAACCATGGATGAAGATACCATAGCAGGAGTAGAGCATTAGTATTAGTAGGAGTAACTTAGTATATATTCCAAAAGTTCTTGTAATTTTAGATACAGCAGAAGTGTCTGAATGATACCCAGCGTCAAACTCTAGGGGAGCTCGAGAGCGAAGTATTCTAGCTGGAAGGTGATCAACTTTGTCTTGAGCTTCACTATACGAGAGGTCTAAATCCTGATCTGTTTCAGCTTCCTTCTCCTCGAATGGAGGACCGATTGCTATGTTATTCACCGTGCTTTCTTTGTCTTCTGCAATAGCCAGAATTTTGTGAACTGTTAAAGATTTTACCTTTACTTTTCTTGGAATTTTGTGAAATCCTAAAATAAACATAAATTTTATTGCAATTACTTCATAATGAATGTATAAAATCTCTATACTTACAGTTTTATATATAGCCTCCTATGAAACGATAATGCAATAACAGATGAAAATCAGACATATTAGTTCCAGATATTACGTAAATAAAAATGTACTACAGCACGGAATCGAACTACGAACTAGCCAATAGTGAAGGAAAGAATTGCTATGAAAAAATTATATTATGTCATTGTTCGTTTCCAGCGTTAGCAATGGTAAAATTTGAAAGAATTTGTAAAATGGATAAACAAACAATCGTAAGTGCCCACTGGCAACTAAAGTTGCCACACAAATTCAAACCACTCTAATGAAATTGTGATAAGTTGTACATTAAAAATTTGGTTAATATAATAAAATTGCACATATTCTTAATAGATTTATGTAATTTAAATTGTTGTGCAGCAATTGTTAGATATAATTATACTTACATTATTGAAGGAATGTGTTACAGTCGAGAAACTTTTGTGTGCACTCCTCATTAATTTCTTCTGTACTAACGACGTAACGAACGAATGAGCTAACCCTCAACACGAACTAGTGGAGGATATTTTAATCTTTATACCAATTATTGTGAATAAAGAAAAAAAATTGAAATCAACCATTCAGTAAAGCATTATTGCCTTGGCAACTTTAGTTGCCACTGGGATATAATGGGTTAATGCATGTCATTAAAGTACACCTACTCATTAAAGTACAGGTGTTCAGCCAATGACAAGTCAGCTTTGTACCATTATAAAACCGCAAGTATCGATTATTCTCGGATGTGCAATATGCGAAAAGTCACGGAGGCTGGAAATCCAATACTGTCGCAGAAGGTTATGTTCTGTTACTATAATAATTAGAGTTAAGTGTAAATAATATTCAAATAAATTCAATTTTGTCATCTCGTTTTGAAATCTAAATCATTTTTCAGGTTATATCAGAGTAATGTTCATCTTATTCTGTGCCAAGGTCAATGAAATTCGGCCTCGGAAAAAATCAATACTTTCGCGTCTGCGCACATCTCACAATTCAGGTCAGTTCGCACATAACCATAATTTTGAATACTTTCAAGTTAGAAATATGGTCGAGCATAAAAAGTCGTATGAAACTTGCCTATAATGGTAATTAAGACGCTCGTATGAAAATTATGAAACGAGCACAAGCGAGTTTCGTAAACAATCATACTTGCGTCTTAATTACTACCATTATAGGCTCGTTTCATAATGTACTATTATATCTTCCGACAGGGAGATAGTCAAATGATTAGCATGGTAACATAATTAGTTGAATGGTGTTGCCACCAGAGGCTGTGAACCGGCTGTCATCCGCGGCCTATTAAAGGGCTTGCACAGGCTGCTCGAACGTAGTGGACTGTCATTTCCGGTTGCATAAAAGTCGTCGATTATTCGACATGCCTCTACGACGCAATCGAAGAGACTTTACCCAGTTAACGGAGTTTGAGAGGGGGCGCATTATTGGAATGCGCGAGGCAGGATGGTCGTATTGGCGAATCGCCAGCCACCTACGCCGCTCTGACCACACTGTTAGGACGTGTTGGGACCAGTGGACGCGTGAGGGCACGTACACATGGCGACTGGGCTCAGGACGCCCTCGACTGACCACCAGGAGAGAAGATAGTCGGATCCTCTGACAAGCCCGAACAGATCCAACTGTTTCACCGCCTACCATCCTGAGACAGGTAGCACCGTCGTTACAGGCCCCTGTGTCTGCCCGAACCATTTCCAGGCACTAGGCTGAAGGAAATTTGGTCTCACGGCGCCCATTACGTGTCCTGCCATTGACACACATCTACTGTCGCCTCTGTTTGCAGTGGTGTCGTGAGCGACAAACCTGGACTACTGAAGACTGGAACCGGGTTGTCTTTAGTGACGAATCCAGGTTCTCTTTGAGTTCTGACGACGGTCGTGTTCGTGTCTGGGGACCTCGTGGTGCACGCCTCAATCCTACATTTGCTGTGGCGCGACACACTGCAGCCACTGCTAGCATGTTGGTCTGGGGGTCATCACGTATGGCAGTCGGTCACCCCTAGTAATGATACGAGTGTCAATAACAGTGCAGCGATATGTGCAGGACATCCTTTGGCCACATGTGTTGTCACTCACGGCAAGGTTTCCAAGAGGTCTTTTGCAGCAGGATAATGCTCGGCCGCACACAGCAAGGATGTCACCGGAATGCCTCTGTAATATTGTCACACTTCCATGGCCTGCACGATCGCCAGAGTTGTTACCAATCGAACATGTCTGGGATCACCTGGGACGCCAACTTCAGCAGCCTAGGAGTTTACAAGATATAGAGAACCAGTTCTGGCAAATATGGACAGATATGCCACAGGATACCATACGAAATCTGTATGCCTCCATACCCGCCCGTATTACAGCTTGCATCCAAACTAGAGGTGGGCAAACAGGGTACTAGAGCCTCAATCCAGGTGGTCAGTTTTCAGCAATAAAATTATTATTTTGCTCTAATTTTGTAATCATTTACATACATCAATGTAACGATCATCCACATCAGGTTTCATGCAATTCCCACAACTCCTTCTTGGTGCGTGATTTTTTTGGTCAGTCAGTGTATATACAGGGTGTTTAAAAAATACGGGGCATAATTTCAGGTATGTATTTCCCACATGTAGACAATCAAAATAGTTCATTACAACATGTTTCCGGAAAAGCTTTATTTCCGAGTTATGGCCTTCACAACATTGACATTCACTGGAACGTTTTCCTTTCCGCAGGTCGTTGCCATCAAAGGAGACATTAAGAGGGCACTCTGATAGTTCATTCCGAGGCGAAGGTAACATTCAGTGTTGTGTAGGCGTTAGACTGTGCGACATGTATTCAAATCAAGAGCTGGCAGAGATACACTTCATGTACGGTAAGGCGGACGGCAATGCTGCGCTGGCTCGTCGCTTGTACCAGGATAGGTACCCACAGTGACAATGTCCAGATCGGAAGACATTTGTACATCTCCATTACCGTCTGTGTGAGTATGGAAAATTTAACTCTCCTGGTTAGGGAAGGGGACGACCAAGATCTACAACTCCAGAGGCACAGGAGGAGATTCTGGAGGCTGTGAACATAACTCCTTCTATTAGCACACGAAGGGCAGCGTTGCAAGTCAGTGTTCCTCATACGACTGTCTGGAGACTGTTGAAAGAGTATCAATTGTATCCTTATCATTTGCAACGTGTACAGGCCCTGTCACCAGCAGATTACCCTGCACGAGTTAGGTTCTGTCAGTGGTTCTTGCAGCAGTGTGGTGTAAATCCGAACTTTCCTGCCTTAGTATTATTTACAGAAGAAGCACAGTTCACACGAGATGGCATAACAAATTTCCACAATCAGCATGTATGGGCGTATGAAAACCCACATGCAACTGTTCCATCTCATCACCAGGTGCGGTTCTCCCTCAACATGTGGGCCTTGTATCATTGGTGATCGATTAGTTGGACCCCATGTACTTGTAAACAGACTTACGGGGCAGGCATACACAAACTTCCTGGAAAACACCACACCTCATGTTTTAGAAGACACTCCAATGATCAATCGTCAACACATTCACTTCTTGCATGATGGCGCTCCTGCACACTTCAGTCGTACGGCTCGCCGGTACTTGGATCCAAGGTTTCCTGATCGATGGATAGGTAGAGGTGACCCAATTGCTTGGCCTCCACGCTCATCTGATCTGAACCCTCTCGATTTCTACTTGTGGGGACATTTAAAATCATTGGTTTATTCGTCTCCGGTGCCTGACTTGGAATCCCTTTGGAATCGAATTGTGGCATGTTCTGAGGACATACGCAATACTCCTGGAGTCTGGGATCGTGTTCACAGGTCAATGAGACATCGATGTGAGGTCTGTATTCAAGCAGGAGGTGGACATTTTGAACATCTTCTGTAATGACAATGACCTGCTGAAAGAAAAACGTTCCGGTGAATTTCAATGTTATGAAGGCCATAACTCGGAAATGAAGCATTTCCGGACACATGTTGTAATGAACTATTTTGATTGTCTACATGTGGGAAATACATACCTGAAATTATGCCCCGTATTTTTTAAACACCCTGTATAAGTGGGAACAGTATTTTAGTAACCTATTAACCTACGAAAGATATGTAGATATTATACTTATGGAAATGCTGCTGTTGATGCATTGACTTCTAAGTACCATGACAACTGTTTCAGTGGGAGTGACCAGGAGTCTGTATGTTACGCGCATGAATATTATGTGGTTTGTAAAGTTGGTCTATTTACTTAGAGGTTGTATACGGGGTTTCGGATCAAATTTTCATTAAGTATGCAATTATCCTTTAAAAATTGTTTTGTGATATAATATTCTTCAGCTAAATTTATCAATCCATTATCTAAATATCGTTTCAAAATTTTGAATGTTTCAAACATGTGACTTAATTCGTGTCCTGTGTCTATTAAATGTGTAGGACATGTAGATTTTCTTCTATTGTGTTTCAAATCAGCTGAGTGTTCACCATATCTGATTTCAAAATTTCTTTTAGTTTGGCCAATAATATTTCTGTTTGCAAGTGTGACATTCTAAGCTGTAAATACATTATTATGTAATTTATTAGGTGTACGAAGCCCATTATTTGAAACGTTGAGTTTCTTTTCGGGTTTGTGTGCTATTGATATATATATTCTTTCTTGAAAAATTAGCTAATTTATTTTATATATATTCTTTGTGGGATAATGCAAAATGTTTTCTTTTAGCATTCTTATTAATATCATTAACATTTTTTAATGTACCGGTACTTACTTTTTTGTTTTACAATTCTCTCTTTTTTATGTATTAATTCCTTAATTAGGCTTCTATTGTAACCATTTTCGTTAGGTATTTGAATTATTTTATTGTATTTTTTGTTGTATTTGTTCTTGCTTAAGGGCGTTTGTATTAATCTATTAATAAAAAATTTGAAATTATTTAGTTTGTGTGAATTTTGGTGTTCTGAAGTTATTGGAATGCTGTGGTTAGTGCTTCCGGATTTTCTATAAATATTAAAGCCAGATTTGTTTTTCTGTTTTATTGTAGTAATGTCTAAAAAGTGAATAGTGTTGTTGACTTCTATTTCTTGCAAGAATTTTAAGTTATTATGTAGCTTATTGAATGATTGTAGTATTTGTTCACTTGTTTTTTCATTCTCATAAATTATGAATGTATCGTCTACATATCTGCTATAGCATTTGATGTTATGTGATTGTAAAATATTGCTTATGTGGTTGTCTTCTATGTGTTGAATAAATATCTCGGCTAATAGGCCTGATAATGGATTTCCCATCACGAGTTGCTTGTGTTGCTTATATATTCTATTATTGAACTGAAAATAATTTTGTTTAGTTACAGTGTGTTATTATCTGTTCAATTTTGGATCTGTGTAGATCTAATTAATTTGTGGACCTAAGTAATTTATTTTCAATTATATTAATGGTTACATTTATCAAAATATTAGTACATAAATTTTCAATGTCAAGTGATAACATTTTAATGTTCTTAGTCACTTTTAAATTGTTGAGTTTATTAACTAATTGATTAGTATTTGTTGTTGTGTATATGTGTTGTAATTTCAATGTGAATCTTACATACTGTTGTAAAAATTTACATATTTTGTAACTTGGAGACTTGATTCTATTTACTATTGGTCTCATTGTAATGGATTTTTATGAGTTCTCGGCAGTGTTTTCAAGGAAGAATTTTGGGGTTTTGATTTATATATTTACAAATAGAATTAGGTAGGATAATTTCAAGGAATGGATTTTAAAGTGTTATTGATTTCTTCTGGTTTGGTAATAATAACAGCAATAGTAATAATAATTCAATATGAAAACCTAACTTAGAAAAATAATATTGTAGGTGGAGGGAGCATCTTAAATAAAATAATATTTATATTTAAAAACCGAATAAAAAAGTAAAGTAAATATATCTTGCCAACCTAATTAAGTATATGTAAACTTAATTATGTACATGTATATCAGTATTATTATTATCATTATTATTATTATTATTATTATTATTATTATTATTAATTGCAATAATTGTATTGTAAGAGTAATGTGTTACCATTTCCACCGGGCGTTTACCCATCTGCAGTGTGAATAAATACCATCTACCTACATGTAAATCAATGTGATATGTATGATAACGATGCTAAGTAACCTGTTTCAAAAAGGAGTATTCAATCCTCATGGCGATTAACCAGCGTGTTGACCAGCGTAATGATGTTGAGAATCCAGCTTTAAGACAGGGCAACGAACTCTCGTGGCATATATGAGATCTGAGAGCGACTTTGAGTTCTTTTAAAGTCCGAAGCTCCAGGATCTATTCAAATACAGACAGAACATGGTAATATCACCAAAGCAAGTTTCTACTGGAGTCCCCAGGGAACAAAAGTGCAAGAAGAGGAAGACCTAGAGTGCCAATACACTCAGAAATGAAGCCGAAGAGTAAGGAAGGAGATGGAGGCACAGGCAAGAAACAGAATTCACTGCCGATCTTTCATCAAGGCACGCTGCTTCCAGAGGAGTGACAGCACTGATGCTGCTAGTTTCTCAACTAGCAACTTTGACTGCTTCTGAAGTCCGAAGCTTCAGGGTCTATTACTTACTGTACAAATTAATTCATCCATTTTGAAATTATTTTTTCTACTGTTTTATTTATTTTGTTTCAGAAGTTTTAAATAGTCATTTGGGCTGTAATAACCGGCCACAAAGAATCAGCGGCAGCTGATGATACCCGTTCCATCACAGCTCACTTCATACGTAAGCTGCTATGGACTTAATGCAGCTTCTTGCTATACTCTCTCCTCATTAGAAATAGGCGTTTGATTTTCATTGAGGCTTTTGTTTTCTTATAATAATCCGAAGCCAATTAAATATGCCACTTTTAATAAGTGAATTGAATTGGCGATATTTAACATTCTAACAGGGGAAATTAAAATATTACCACAGGTTATAAAATACAGTATCCATAAGCCGATTAAAATATGTATATACAGTAATTATGTAATCTAATATATTAAATGCATAATGTGTCATGCATCTAAGTGATATTATATTGTACAGGAAATAAACATTATAATGCTTGCCCAAGTGTTGCATGTATTGTATGTACTTGGTGTAACGTGTTTTATGTTATGACTGTGGAAGTGGTTAGTAATCAAGAAAAGTAGCAATGCTTCGTTTTCTGTAGTTTGTAATGGCTATACATTGGATCTGGCCCTAAATTTTTAAGTTTTAGTGCCTATATAGCTTGCAAACGTATGTAAAATAGGTTCTTATTGTTTTAAAATAGGTACAATAACATTTATGATAGTAAGGGATATAAGTAAAACAATTTCACCTATTTAAAAATAGAGAGATGGCAGTATTCGTGATGCTTGAGAAATTTGGCTTTAAGCATAGCCTGGCCCACACTATGTGGCAATGTCGGACAGCACGTTAGTTGCCGTCCTATCCTGCTGCATAGCTGTTAAATGAGAGAAATAAAGGCTTTAAGCAGAGCCTGGCCCACACTACGTGGCAACGTCGCACAGCACGTTAGTTGCCGTCCTATTCTGCTACATAGCTGTTAAATGCGACAAATATAGGCTTTACGCATAACCTGGCCCACACTACGTGGCAACGTCGCACAGCACGTTAGATGCCGTTCTATCCTGCTGCATAGCTGTTAAATGCGAGAAATATAGGCTTTAAGCACAACCTGGCCCACACTACGTGGCAACGTCGCACCGCACGTTAGTTGCCGTCCTATCCTGCTGCATAGCTGTTAAATGCGAGAAATATAGGCTTTAAGCATAACCTGGCCCACACTACGTGGCAACGTCGTTTAGCACGTTAGTTGCGGTTCTATCCTGCTGTATAGCTTTTAAATGCGAGAAATATAGGCTTTAAGCAGAGCCTGGCCCACACTACGTGGCAACGTCGCACAGCACGTTAGTTGCCGTCCTATCCTGCTGCATAGCTGTTAAATGCGAGAAATATAGTCTTTAAGCAGAGCCTGGCCCATACTACGTGGCAACGTCGCACAGCACGTTAGTTGCCGTCCTATCCTGCTGCATAGCTGTTAAATGCGAGAAATATAGTCTTTAAGCAGAGCCTGGCCCACACTACGTGGCAACGTCGCACAGCACGTTAGTTGCCGTCCTATCCTGCTGCATAGCTGTTAAATGCGAGAAATATAGGCTTTAAGCAGAGCCTAGCCCACACTACGTGACAACGTCGCACAGCACGTTATTTGCCGTCCTATCCTGCTGCATAGCTGTTAAATGCGAGAAATATAGGCTTTAAGCATAACCTGGCCCACACTACGTGGCAACGTCGTATAGCACGTTAGTTGCGGTTCTATCCTGCTGTATAGCTTTTAAATGCGAGAAATATAGGCTTTAAGCAGAGCCTGGCCCACACTACG
Organism: Periplaneta americana; assembly: GCF_040183065.1. Taxonomy (NCBI): domain Eukaryota; kingdom Metazoa; phylum Arthropoda; class Insecta; order Blattodea; family Blattidae; genus Periplaneta; species Periplaneta americana. The sequence continues at coordinate 18,439,766 of NC_091125.1, forward strand.
TGACAACGTCGCACAGCACGTTATTTGCCGTCCTATCCTGCTGCATAGCTGTTAAATGCGAGAAATAAAGGCTTTAAGCATAGCCTGGCCCACACTACGTGGCAACGTCGCACAGCACGTTAGTTGCCGTTTTATCCTGCAGCATAGCTGTTAAATGCGAGAAATATAGGCTTTAAGCATAGCCTGGCCGACACTACGTGGCAACGTCGCACAGCACGTTAGTTGCCGTTCTATCCTGCTGCATAGTTGCTAAATGCGAGAAATATAGGCTTTAAGCTTAACCTGGCCCACACTACGTGGCAACGTCGCACAGCACGTTTGTTGCCGTCCTATCCTGCTGCATACCTGTTAAATGCGAGAAATATAGGCTTTAAGCAGAGCCTGGCCCACACTACGTGGCAACGTCTCACAGCACGTTAGTTGCCGTTTTATCCTGCAGCATAGCTGTTAAATGCGAGAAATATAGGCTTTAAGCAGAGCCTGGCCCACACTACGTGGCAACGTCGCACAGCACGTTAGTTGCCGTTGTATCCTGCTGCATAGCTGTTAAATGCGAGAAATATAGGCTTTAAGCAGAGCCTGGCTCACACTACGTGACAACGTCGCACAGCACGTTATTTGCCGTCCTATCCTGCTGCATAGCTGTTAAATGCGAGAAATATAGGCTTTAAGCATAGCCTGGCCGAACTACGTGGCAACGTCGCATAGCACGTTAGTTGCCGTCCTAACCTGCTGCATACCTGTAAAATGCGAGAAATATAGGCTTTAAGCATAGCCTGGCCCACACTACGTGGCAACGTCGCACAGCACGTTAGTTGCCGTTTTATCCTGCAGCATAGCTGTTAAATGCGAAAAATATAGGCTTTAAGCATAGCCTGGCCGACACTACGTGGCAACGTCGCACAGCACATTAGTTGCCGTTCTATTCTGCTGCATAGTTGTTAAATGCGAGAAATATAGGCTTTAAGCATAACCTGGCCCACACTACATGGCAACGTCGCACAGCACGTTAGTTGCCGTCCTATACTGCTGCATAGCTGTAAGTGCGAGAAATATAGGCTTTATGCATTGCCTGACTCACACTACATGGCAATGTCGGACAGTAGGTTAGTTGCCGTCCTATCCTGCTGCATAGCTGTTAAATGCGAGAAAAGCAGTAGGCTACATCGTTTTTCATTTCAAAGGAAAATTAATGACTTTCTGAATCTTTAGTGAGTTCATTAAACATTATGTGAATCACGCTCTTATTATCAGTTATGACACACAATTTTTTGCAATCGACATACATGTACTTGTTGTAAGATATTTTACATATTTCTGCTGAACCTGGCCTGTAAGTTGATTCACTGCAACAAGTTTTAATACTTTTCACTTTTTTAAACTTACCAAAATGCAGCAAATTAAAAATTTTCCGGTACAACGAGCTCATCTGTTTTATTTGCAGCGATCCCAAACAATTGTCCATTTTTGTAGCCTACAGTTCCTTTTACTCGAATTTGATACACGTGAATCTTTACAATATTTTCACTCTCTGAATACTGCCTAACATGTTTCAAGAACTGTTCAAGCTTAGATTTTGAAGAAGGAGATACTTTAAACCAGCAGTTCCCAAAGTGTGCTCCGCGGAGCCCTTGGGGCTCCGTAAGTGAGTGTCAGGGGCTCCGACCGCGGCAGTTATGAAAATGACAAAAATTTCTGCTTTTTTCTAGTCGCTAGTGCGGAAAACGTAAACATATTTCCATCAAGCGAATAGTACTTTCTCAGAAAGTAGTTTGATTTCTTCTTGCTAGATAGAAGCAGGAATTATAGATTTGCTAGAGTCATCAGCCATCAATCAGTGCTCAGTCAAAGGGGGATAACATCAGCTGTAACCTTACTTTCGAAGAAGATAGTGCGAATTATTTGGGATTGAGTTCAGAATATGCTGCACATGATCCTGCTTCAGAGTTTACAATGCCTAGTGTAGCGGTAACCAAAGGAAGTAAAAAACGAAAATATTGTGATTCATATTTGGATATGGGATTCATTGAATTTGCTGATGGACGTCCACAGTGTGTGAAATGTAACAAAGTTTTGCCCAATATTTTTATGTTACCTGCCAAGCTTAGACAGCATTTCGAAACTCATCCTGACTTCACAAATAAAACTGCAGACTATTTCAAAAGAAAATGTGACGAACTCCATGCAGTTCAAACAAAAATGTTATCTCATGTAAAAACAAATAAATATGAAGCACTGGAAGCGTTGTACTTAGTTAGTCATGACCTGGGTCTTACTGGTAAACCTGACATCCTTGCCGAAATTCTTATAAAACCACTATTAGTGAATGTAGTGAAGTGCATAGTGGACGAAAAAATACAAACTTGATCTCCAGTGTGCCTTTATCAAATAACACTGTGCGTAATTGGATCCAGGATCTATCAAATGATGTTAAAAATACCATAATTTCCCTTGTCAGTCAAACGAAATTTTTGCTACAACTTGACGAATCCACAGATATTGCTGGATTAGCTGTGCTAATGACGTTTGTGCGGTACGAATTTTCAGGTTCTTTTCATGAAGATATTTTGTTCTGCAAGCCATTGCCATCCTCTACAAGCGGTACTGAATTTTTTTTCCCTGATAGATGTCTTCATTGAAAACTCGACACCATGGTATTATTATGATGTACCGAAGTACATCATAATAATATGATATGCGTAAATAATCACTTAATGATTGAAGACGGTTCTCATCCCGTCGGATCCTGGGCACTTAGTCACTCGTAATGAGTGTACCTCTGTACATAGTGCATTGGAAATTGTGCCACTGTCATACAGTACATGAGGGTAGGCACCAAAGGTAAAACTGAGAGACAGAACTTAAACTGAGGGGATTCGACCTGGCATTGGAACTAGAATCCGGTGTGGCTTAGTGGATAAAGTGTCAGCACATAGAGCTGAAAACCTGGGTTCGAGTCATGGTGCTGAAGAGAATTTTTCTCTGTTCCATCCTCCTTCATCGATACCATGAGACAATTGCATTGACGTATGCACAGATGAAGCAAAGACCATGGTAGGTCCTGTTGCTGGCACTGTTACAAGGGTCAAGAAAGTTTGAAAAAACTGTACAAGTAGTCATTGTGCACTACACCGACACGCCCTCGCAACGAAAAAAAAAATACCAACATTATTAAAGCGAGTACTAGACGTCGTCTAAATTATCAACTTTGTTAAGGCATGACCTTTGCAGTGTAGGCTACTCAAAATCCTGTAGGAAGATATGGGAAGTATACACAAGTCATTGTTATTAGTTATTTATTACACACAGAGGTGCACTGGTTGTCGCTTGATAAGCATTGTCTTCACTTTTGAATGACCTAAAGTATTTGCTAGCAGATTATTTGAATGATTAGGAATGGTTGTGCAAATTATGTTACTTGACACACATTAAAAAAAAAAATAACGAATTCAGCACATCCATACATGGGAAACAGAAGACTATATTCAATGCTAATGACAAATTTGCCGCATTGAAGACAAAAATAACGTTCTACATGGAAAGAGTCTAGAATAAGGATCTGACATGTTTCTCATTGACTTCAAACTTTATAGAAGAAAATAACATAAAATTAATAACTCATTCATAGCAATAATAAAATAGCACCTTGATAATTTGCTTCAAAATATGAATTCATACTTTCCAAGGGACACTTAGGAATCGTTTCGAAACAAATATGAGTGGATAGTAGATCCATTTCCAGTGAAGTCAAAACTATCAGCCCTCAATGCGGCAGAAAATGAGGTCCTTATAGACATGGTTTCGGACAGCCACTGTCAGGCATCATTTAAAAGCAAACCACTTCCCGAATTTTGGGCTGTTAGGGGAGGAACTTTCCATATTAAGTTCAAAAGCTAAATTGTTTGGATGCAGAAGACGATATGCATCTTCAACTGACTTCTTTGACACCAGACATTGTTGTAAGAAACAGGCACATTCTTCACATTAATTCGGGTTTAAATGTAACATTGTAACATTTTCTAAATATTGTAACGTTTTATTTACTAACAACAATGTAACTTTGTTCTCTCAACAATAGGATTTGCTCTCCGCACAGCAACACAGCGTTCGTTATTGCACTCCACAAACGACAATGACAATTTACTTGGACTATTACGAACAACAATGAACTGTTAATCTTAACTAATATTTACAAGGCACTATTTACAAATCAGAACTGTCAGTTCTCAGTTCACAGTTCTTCTAGCTCAGTCACTCGAGTTCACAGTATCTCAAACCACAGACCTTCAGAGACAGTTCACTGCACTCGAACTCAGGTCCCTCCAACTGCGGTCCACTGCACTCAAACTCAGGCCTTCGGATGCTGACACAGTTGCGGACGCACACTCAAGTCGTACTCCGGTACACAAGACTGGCTGGCTTGCTCTGTTCACTGGCTTACTGACTGAACTAATCATGAATCACACTGAAACTGCTCAAGTTCGCTCGCGTTTCTTCTTTTATAACCACAGCGACGTAGCCTGGAAAGTTCGACGCGTGTCCTCTCGAATTATCTGGATATCTCCACTTCAGACGGACTTCTCTGGAAGATTCGGGAGTTTCCGTTCCCCCTTCACTCCGTAAGTAGCAGCTGCGCGCGCAGCCTCCTTCGCCGCGTAGGCCCTTTCCCCTCTCTTCTCTCCGCCGCGCGCCGTCCCTCAGTGCTCCGTGGAGCCCGTGTCGGCTCACGCGCGACCTGCTCTCTTGCGGGACGCTGGTCGTGAGTTCGAATCTCATGTCGCTGTCACAATATCTTAACTACCGGTACTACTTATAATTATCATTTTATAGATTTAAATAATATTATCTCCAGTTCGTTTTCACTATTGTTTCCTTTATTTATATATATATATATATATATATATTAGGGTGTATCGAATTTTTTTTTTTTTTTTTTTTTTTTTTGAAAAATGAAAGTGGCTAGTGCGGAAAAGTTGCGACTTGTAGCAGAAAGAACGTAGAAAAAAAGAAAATGGTAATTCGACAATATCCTATGTCTCTGCATCAGCTCTAAAGTTTCGCGAGCCTAATGCTCTATGTCTGTTTTCAGTTTTTTTTTTCTGTAGTGCAGCTCTTCGCTTATTTATTTAAATTTACACTCAGAAATAACCCAGGACTCACTACGAGAAGGTGGCTGCACTTCCAGACCCATCCCTCCACCACCCTCAGTAATATACTCTGGTGTCAAATGTTAGTTTACGCTGCATAGTCAGACTTCGTTCTGAATCATGGTATTTCTTAGCTATGCACACTGAATTATGTGAAGGATTCCTACAGCTCACACAAGCGGAGAATCCTACAAGCAGTTGTAAGTCATCGAGATTGAACAACTGGCCCTGATTTCATCCTTTCAAGCTCTATCGGACAATGGCCAGAATGAACGGCTTGGGAGATCCCCAGAAGATACTCCTGATCAGTAAGCCTACTAAGATCGGAGATCTGTTCCTCGTTAATTTTGTTGATCCAGGGTACTTTAATGACTTTGAAATTCGCCACTGATTTTGCCTCACAATGGAGTAACTCTGTCCAGAACGTGTGCCTGGACCTTTAGTGATACCAGCGAAATGTTTCATGAGATAGTGCAGTGGAAGCTCATTTCCATGGAGAAGACAAATTAATCGTTGAAGTGATATGCCGATTTTCTTTTCGATTTCCAATCTGGTCTCCATGTTCAGAGGAAGGGGATAGGGAATATAGTTCTTCTAATAAAGTTATAATTATGCTTCTCTTCTTTCTCTTGGCGATATAATCGGCTGTCCTTTTTCTCCTGTGTTTGTGCCTTGTCCTTTCGACCAACAAAATATACCGCTCAAATGAACTTATTTTTAGGTGTTTCTTCTTTTTGAATTTTATCTCCAATCTTCATTTCTCTCACGATCATCTATTATAAGACCCTTATTCCTAGTAGATATTATTCTCGCGTCTTGTAACAGCTATCGCAATTAGAGCCACATCTCTCCTCGAGGCGCCTGTCCTGAAGGCTGCTGAAGATAATTTTGGTACAGACAAGCGAGCCTGAGCGGCAGAGGGCTTAGATTCGAAGTCAGAATCCGCACTGGTTCATTGCTGTTCCAAGCGGTGCGAAGGCGAAGACTCAGAGCTTGTAACTGATGTCTGTTATCTCTTCCTTGGAATCCAAGTCGCACTTCTTCAGATCGATGGCGAATGGGCCTCTTCGCTTTTCTCTCTTCACTCTTAAATGGTGTCTTGGTCGTCATAATGTCGATATTATCAATAATATTTCGTTAATTCCTCTGGCCTATTAGAAAGGATAGTTCTATCGATGCAACTTTTCTACTTAACTCACATTCTCAGAGGCTTTCCGGGTCCGGGCACTTACAAGTGCATATATCAAACAATTTTCAACCTTTATTAATAAAACCTGCTCATGCGCCCTTGAGATTGGCCTACTTCGTTAATGCGACTTCAGAATATTCTGATATTTACTATGATACAATTTCATCTTTTCCACTACTCTACGTTTGCTGATGGTAGGAAGGCTTGCTGTTTTTCAAACCTCGATAAGTTTTTCGGTAGTAACATGAGCGATATCTTATATTGAAAGGTATTTTCCACCTAGTTCGTTTGTCTTTAACTTTCTGATCTAAAGAAATTGTGTTATCACATTCTTATAGGTTGGAAGTTGCGACTCTCTTATCAGTCCTTATGTACCGAACAAAGGACTGTCAGCAGTACGGCAAGTACTGAATTATGTTTTCCATCATGACAACACGATGCATAAGAACTATTGCATTTACCACTAAACCACTGATATGATACACTATTTCACAGGAACAACAGCGTTACAAATCTGGCCAGCGTAGCTTACCAAATACGACTGCTGGGCAGACGCTACCCTGACTGCCAGCATCCCTCGCTTCTCTCATCCCACAGAAGATACTGGTGCCAGAGCTTTTCTTCTTCTTGTACTATCTTCGCTAACTTTTAAAAGATCTGATTGATGGGGGGTAGTTGTATAGGTATGCAGACTGTCGTTATAATAATTTTTACAAGTATGCGTTATAAATTCGAATCTTCAGTATGGATGCGGAGACACAAGATATTGATTAAATTTAATTTTCTTTCTCCTGCAGTCTTTCTGCCACTAGTCGCAACTTTTCCGCACTAGCCACCATATATTATTTTTCGGTACACCCTAATATATATATATATATATATATATATATATATATACACACACACACCTTATTATTCATACTTTCGTATATATATCATGTGTATTATGTTTCATAGAACATATACATACAGAACTAAACACTAAACATTTCTTGGGGCTCCACGAGAAACTTTTGCTTGAAAAAGCGCTCCGTGGCTCAAAAAGTTTGGGAACCGCTGCTTTAAACAATGAGGAAAGTTTTCTTAAAAAGGTATAGAGGGTGCGGTAATGACAAGATGAAGTTCAGTCTAATCATATCCTAACACTTGGCATTCTGGATATGAATTAAAAAAGAGTTTATAATTATTGAGGATACATCATACTGTTGCCCTGATCGGCACAGTTGGTATGGCGCTGGCCTTTCTGTCTGAAACTACGAGATCGATCCCGGCCCAGGTCGATGGAATTTAATTGTGCTTAAATGCGACAGGCTCATGTCACTAGACTTACTGACATGTTAAAGAACTCCTGTGGAACAAAATTCTGGCACATCGGCGACGCTGATATAACCTCGGCAGTTGCGAGCGTCGTTAAATAAAACACAGTAATTTACAAAAATTATAATTGATTTTTTAGAGTGTAATAATTGAAGTAAATCCGATTTGAAATATCAGTGTTGTTCTATTCCACATCTGAACTTCACCCAAGCCTTTCATATATGAACAATTGTTGGGTCTGCATTACCGTGTCAGTACGAGTTCCAACTTTAATGTTATAGATGGAAGCTAAAGAATAATTTGTATGCATATTCAATTACTTAATTCTCTCCAGATTACATATCATACTTGAAAGCACGAAATATCAAGGAAATAATATACAAATTATTCCAGGGAAGAGGAAAGTACCCCACTGAAATGTCAACACACAGCACTATATCAGTAGCTAATATTAAATTTGGTCGCATTGACGTTTGAACCGAGCCTCTAGAGTGGAAATTCAAATAAAAATAATTTCCTAACTAAATCTAAATGCTGCTCGTATATATCAATATTATCCTTGTATTTATATTAGGTTTACTATAAATTCACGATAATATTGAACGTGGCTGAGATAGGGAGTGTAGGATGAATTTCTAGGCGAAGTAGAAATACTCGGAAAAATTGATCCAGAATACGCTGATCACCTCAAACATCATTCTTGTAACTTTAAAATAATAATGGATTTATTTTAAAATAAGCATTAATTATGAGACACTGTGTGGGCATTCAATTACAACTATTATTTTATTATAAAAAACACACAACATTTAAGCACACGAAGAGAGGTATAGCTTGACGCTGGGGGACCGGGTGCTGTATAACCCAAGTGACATTTTTATATTTTGTCATTCTGAAGATGATCGGAGAGAGTAACGAAAATCAGGTAAGTAAATTCAGTAAATATATTTAAAGGGTAATTATATAATTCTTTTTTGGTACAATGTCCATGCTCCTCCCTGACCGTATTATCAATGGCAGCAGCAGTAGTACTTTTTTTTATTGGGTTATTTTACGACGCTGTATCAACATCTAGGTTATATAGCGTCTGAATGGTATGAAGGTGATAATGCCGGTGAAATGAGTCCGGGGTCCAGCACTGAAAGTTACCCAGCAGCAGTAGTACTACTACTGACGATATAGCAGTAATATTAATGAAGCAGTGGGGAGTGCGGTACCATTGCAATTAATAACTAATGCTGCAAGCCATAAGGTCACGGACTCGATTCCCGACGGGGTCATAGACTTTTTCCATTGGTCTAACCCTTCCAGCTGCACTATGGCCCTGGGATCTACTCACGTCTCACAGGAATGAGTGCCAAGGCTGTTTCTAAATTCTCTCATTGCAATGTTGTTAACTCTCTGCTTTTCTGATTTCTTGGCTGATCCATGGGTTACATCTTGGAGGAAAGTGGATCGACATTATAGAAAAAGCCTCCATGAAGAACTGCAGGCAACATTGTTGCTCTGCCCTATGAGCTACATACGTCGCAGATGAGGAGTGTGTACGTATGAATGGTAGTCTCTTAAGGGACGTCCTTTTCAGAAATAAATGGCAGACTATGAATTTTATGATCTCATGTATGTCACTCTGAACAATAAATTCCTAGTTAATGAACAGCTACTTATAGCCATCCGTTCCTCAGCCGGACTCGTCCAGTACAAGAGGGGAAACTGCGAGCATCTGGAAATAGAACTTACACGTGCAAATATAAACTTCATCAAGAGATGTCGGGAATGCATGAACGCAGATGGGAGCCACTTGAACAACTCCTGTGACGCAGTTTAGTACTCATTATTATTAAATAAAAAAATAATTATGATCATGCTATTATTAACCAAAGTTATATGAGTAAAAATGCGCGGAAGTTACAGATAGATAATGACGCAATCAACGCCGACCATGCGCATGATGACTGTGGGCACAGCAGAACATTTTTTTATTATTTTAAGGATATGCTGTAGGAACCAAAATTAAATCACTTTTTCTTTCTTATAAGGAGGAGGGACTTGAAGGCTTACACTGCACCCTGAGGTTTATTGTGCTTATCTCTGAACGACTGTGCAGCGCTCTTCTACAGAAATGTTGAGCGGCTCGAGTATTTTTCTAAGTCAAAGAATGCCACACTGCGCATGCTCTGGTTCATACCATGAACAGATATTCGTCTCCCCTTTCTGTTTATGTATTACATATCTATGGTGAGGAGAAATTAAAACATGGGGGGGGTTACTACATTTTTAATACGTATACAAATATATTGCCGTAAAATTCTGTAGATTTTAGAAAAAGAAAAAAAAAAACAAATCTGAAATACGCAGAAGAGCCGGAAGAATTTCACCACGTTATGAAAACAACTAATGCTACCAGGCGAGTGAAGTGGTCTAAAGCGTATGCGTCTGCAGTGCTGATCAATGGTTCCAATCCCAACACGATCCATTATGTGTTATATTTATAAAAATATAGGCCTTCATATTAACCCATTATATGAGAGATTTTTTTCGATTTTTTTTGTGAAAACTCTCAGAGATTATTATTATATACTAAATAACAATATAAAATATAAAAGAATTCGAAATAGTGTTATTTAGGCCCTTTTATTCTATGTTTGATATATCAAACACTGGGCGTTGGTGTATAGCAATGTTATTTGGAAGGTTCTATACAGAATTATGTGGGATGTGACAGGGTAAATAACTGTTTTGGGTTATGGGGATGTTTGGAAAGGTTTCAAGCATATGTAAAGTGCTCTGGGATAAGTGGAACCCATAGTTTTCTACGGTGAAAGTGGAACCTAACGTATGACAGTGCCAGAGAATCAAATATGAAAATGAAATTTAGTGCATATAAATTCCAATTTCCTTTTTGAGTTCATTATTACCTAATAGTTTCACCAGCCTTTAATAGTTTTAACGTAACAGTTATAGGTTCCACTTTTCCCAAGTTTCCACTTACCCCATTGTACCTTATGTAAAATAATTTACACTGAATTTTGCAAGAAACTAAATTATTATTATCATAAATCATAATGGAATAAATTGTAACATAAATAGTCAGAAATTGTGAACATTTATAGTTGTATTTTGCATTTTTCTTGCATACTCCACAGCACCTTTGAGTGTCCTGACATTGCACCAAATGATTTTTTCCATCATACCGCAATTCAGTTGGTATCAGTGATGGTTTCTTTGGCAAAACAGACGTCCTTGGGGAGCTCAGATTTGGTGTTTAAAGTGTTACCAATGTTATCCTCCTTATGAATTCCAACAAAGGATACCCTGGAACATTTTTTCTGTACAGTAACCACATGTTTACTACCGCCCCATTCAAACAGAACCTGAAAAGTGCCACCATCATTTTTTTGACCTGATTCGAATTCGATACAATCCTCGGTGTTGATCGATCAAATCAACACCCCTCATATACTTGTTGTAATGTTTGATGATTGTCGGTTCAGTAACAGCAACACGTTTCTTTTCACTTGCATTCCATCGTTGACAAGTTCCGTAAGCAAGTGTCACATTTTCATCTTGAAAATTAGGGCCCATAGTCACTTCATTGTTATCTTGCCATTTGATGAACATTACTTTCTTGTCTTTTGATTGAAGGGTGTGAGTTGCACCTCTTGACTGTTTTCCTAGGTCTTTTAATGGTGCATTTCCAGTCCTATCAGCTCGAATTGTTCCTATTACATTTAAGTTATTTTGTAACATTGTGTTGAGGAGTTCTAAAGAATTGAAATAATTGTCAATGAAGACAACTGTTAACAGGAATAAATCCAATATAAATACTTTGAACAAATGACGACCCCAATGATTCACCTTAAATCCCACCTTTTTTCCCTGCTTAAAACTATTATTCACAGTCGAGGGACCATTATTACCTATAGTATTCTGGCAACAAATATTTCTTCGCAGTTGAAACCAGTAGCAAGTTATCCCTAACATTCATGCTCTTTCATTAAGAATTACATTTTTATTGTTTTCCTGCTACTTATTGGCATGAGGAGTGGATAAGCAGGATGGGGGAACTATATGCTACACTCTGACTTAAAAACTTAAGTGGCTTACCTAAAACTTCAGTCCACTTACCTGGCTATAGGAGAACGAAGTCAGATATGAAAGATTCTGCTTCTTTGGTGTTGCTGTTGCTATGACTATCATTATCATTACTCCCATCACTATAGACCTGAAAATTTCGCATTTGCGAAATCTACGAATTTTTAAATTGTGAGGTAGAAAGTATTTTTCTTCATCTGTAAGGTGATTTAGCATGAATTTTTATCAGAACTGAAAGTGCGAAAAAATACGAATTTCCTGTCGAATTTCGAAATCACGAAGAAAAATGCTATTTAATCAGTCAAATACTGTTTTTCAAGCGAAAAGCTCATTTTATATACATACACACAAAAATTAAAGGCACTTTTTAAATCCATTGATGAAGCTACAAGCAAAGATATGTTTTCCAAAGCTGCTCAATCAGCAAAGAATAAACTGTCAATTTTGAAGAAAAAAAGGACTCTGGCCAAAAGAACTTTGAGGCTATAGTGAAGACATTCTACCCGAAGAATATAGTTCTGTTGAACAATGTTGACAAATCAAATATTGACATGTTTCCAGGATTTTTTATTATAATGAAACAAGAATTTCGAAGTGCATACAATTCATTTAAGAAGCTTATTTGAACAGCAGGTGAAAAATTAAAAATGTGACATAGTGAAAATATTTAATGCTTTAAGAACAGAGAATAAAGCATTTTCATAATGTTGTTTGCAAATATTGTGGACACCAACAAACAATGTTGACAGTGAACATGTTTTATTACAGTATGGTGCTGTTGTTTCAGACAGACGATGTAATTTGAAGGAGGAAAACGCTGAACTTTGCACAGTGTTATCTTTTGAGAAATGAAAGGTAGAATGTACAAAGTTTTCTTTGGAAAAAAATAGATGCTAATTTCAGAAAAATAGATGCTAAAAATTCAGGTCCCTACCCATCACTCATGTCATTGTCATTGATGTCCAGATTGTTTACATTTTATGAAGTTGTCTATAACGCCTTTCATTATTGCATCTTTCTCTCTATAGTAGTTTTTAATGTTAATCACATGTTTGCAGTATGCAGTCCATTCTTCTTTAATTACAGACTTTAGTCCTTCTGGCACAAGTACTTGAAGTCTTGTCAGAGACATATATATATATATATATATATATATATATATCACCTGTAGTGTTGTGTGACCTTACACAGTTCTTGACAGTACTTCAGGCTAATTCAATAGGATGAGCTTCGGTACATCATAGTAATTCAATAGGACTTATGTGACACATATGAGGCTGTAACCTGATGACAGTGTGACCATCAATCAATCTTCTTAATGTATCCAGCTGTTTGCTGACAACATAAAGTCCACTATAGTCCACTGTAGTCTATTCAGTTGTTGTTTTTCACGAGAAATGAGGGGAATTTTGGTCGGTGTTCATTATAGATGCCTGTTGCTAGTAGCCAGAGGTGGGGTGTAGTCAATATATACTGCAGGGCTGTGTCTTCTGCAACTGGTACTGATGATTTTAATTTACTTCTTTTGTGGTTATTGATGGACAGTATAGAAGAATGTGTTCCAGATCTTCATCATGATTATTACACCACAGACAAGTAGGATTATCAGAAATGTGAAATCGGTGTAGGTACAATTGAGTCACAAGATCTTAAATGGATCAAACCATTACTGGGACCAGATAATCAATGAGGTAATAGAGATTAAACAGGAGAAGAAAAACTTCAACAGGGATGGCAGATCACAACTGAGTCAGGCTTGGACTCACACCTTGAACCGACTAAAATCTAATGGTCACCTTTCACTGATTTTCAAATATTGTGTCGATTTGGTACACTATTTCCTTGGAACAAATTTATTCTTTCAATGAAAAAAGAGCGAACTTCCTCATATTTTCTTCACATGGCACTCTATGCTTTCGAAAGCAGTCCAACATTTCTTATCTGCCTTATCTAATAATTGAGTAGCTTAATATCAAAGATGGACATCTGACCTCAATCGAAATTTAGATAGCAGTGGCTTTTTATACAATTTTTCATGCTCTTTCCAGTTATAGTGAAACCATATGTAAACTCTAACACTACATTTATAAAATAAGTTGTGTTAAATATTACAAAGAACACTGTGAATTAAAAAATTGCCTCTAGATCAAAACTATGGAGACGACAGATGTCCATCTTTGATATTAAACTACTCAATTGTTTCCTATGATAAAGCGCATTGTCCATGACGATTCCATATGGAGCAGACAAATTGGGAATAACTGAACCTTTACTTCGAAATTATTTGAGTTCATCTGTCTATGATAATCGCCATGTTGCTGTTCCCACTTTGTATGCTACATCGCATCCCTCAACAAAGCCATTAGCCTCCATCCAGACGAATAACATTAAGTCTCTTTGATGGTTTCACAGGCTATCAGCCGAGTCGAATTGTTGATATCTTTCAAGCTTTCGGCTACTATCTCTGCAGCCATCTTCAGGGATACTGATGGTTGTGACAAGAAAGTCATGTCTTTACTAAATGTAAAAGTCAGATGGATAATTTAAAACAATCAGAGGTAAGCAGATTACTGCTGTAAGATTGTTGGTGGGCGACAAGCCATGTCTCACTGGTAGAAGTTGATCATCAGTCTCAGTCCACGGCTTCCCTGTGTTTATTGCAATAGAATCAAAGGACCTGTACCTCTGTCTCACCAATGAAAGGTGACCATTAGATTTTAGTCGGTTCAAGGTGTGAGTCCAAGCCTGACTCAGTTGTAATCTGCCATCCCTATTGAAGTTTTTTTCTCCTGTTTAATCTCTGTTACCTCATTGATTATCTGGTCCCAGTAATGGTTTGATCCATATAAGATCTTGGTCTGATCAAACATAATTTTGTGTCCTTTGTCAATACTGTGTTGCACCACAGCAGATTTTTGGGATAATGGAGCCTGAGATTTTGATGTTCTTTGATTCTGTCCTCCTCCATGTGGCCAGTTTGTCCAATATACATTTCACCACATTCACAAGGCATCTGTAAATACCTGGTGTTTTCACTCCTTGGCTACCTTTTACCTGGCATAGATGATGTTTGATGGCTCTTGATGTTTTAATTTCCAGTTTCTGTAGGATTTGGATTATCTTGTGTGAGATTGTTTCTATAATATGGAATGAAAGCTTTCTTTGTTGGTTGGTTCTTGACTACTAGACATTTCTCTTTGATTTCTTTTTGAACTGACTTATTTCAGGGCTTTATTGATTTCCTTTCTGCTGTAGTTATTTTATTATTATGAAGTACCGAAGTACATATATTTCCGTGCAGGAATTCTGCATTATCATATGATGAAGGATGGGTGGAGCAGAGAAAAATTCTCTCGTAATGAGTGCACCCTTACACTTAGTGTGTTGGACATTGTGCCACTATCACACATCTGTGACACAGTGCATGAGGGTTGGCCACAAAAGGGAAACTGAGAGGTGGAACTTTAAACTGAGACGATTCAATCTGAGATTGGAACTGGAATCCAATGTGGCTTAGTGGTTGAAGCATCAGAATGTAGAGCTGAGAACCCAGTTTCGAATCCCGGTGCAAGAGACAATTTTTCTCCGCTTCACCCATCCTTCATCATGTTGTTGCTGTTGTTTTCTAATGCCAGGCGTTTGACAATAAAGTCATTTGACCTCTTGCACTCCAATATTTTTCAAAGATATTATCATGACCAGCCACTGAAGCACAGATTTTGAGGTGTTCCGAATCCATTTCTTGGTTTGAATTGCACAATGGGCAATTACTATAGTAGTATCATGTAGTATAGAAGATCTGTTTCTGTGGGCAAGTTTTTAATATCCGATATGATGTAATAAGCTAGTTAAAACTAACTTTTTCTGCGGAGGATGGTGATGGCTGTGTGTATTTAGATAAAGATCTATATACGTCGGCTTCCTATAGGCACTGTGCAAGCTCCTCTGGTGGCGACTGTTGTTACTAACTGCAGGACAGCAGCGATAGAGTTGTGCTTGAAGCGTATGAATATACTTAACATCTCAGGTTAAATGATTAGAAATATGGATGATCCTAAAAAGCGGAATGGTAACGCAAATTGCTGTGTTCTTGAGTGTAGTAATGCTTATAGGAACACACCAACCGATATTGTTTTTATTCATTCCCAAAACAGGAAACTGAAGCGCAGCGACAATAATTGTGGATCCAAGCAGTACGCAGACGAAAGTAAATAAGGCTACACTGCTTGTAATCATAGTATTATTATATATTAGGCCTAATATAAAAAAAAGAATGTATATAGTATTATGTTTATAAATAACCATTAAGTTATCAACGACAGGAATTTATAATTTAAATTTCAAAAAGTACATAATTACTGAGTTCTTTACATATATATTATGTATAATATTAGCAATAATAAATAATACACTTATTTTTAAATGTATTCATATCGATATTTAATTCTTGATTTCAAGTGTTGAAACCAACACCTGCAACAAGAATTTGCAGTATTCATTTTATTGGGAACGAGATCAGGACACCCCCAAAACTAGCATACCGTTCCCAGTATTTTTCTAAAAGATTACGAGAAAAAGACTGCCTCATCTCAACTAGCTCCCCAAAGATACGAAAGAGACGCAAAAAGAAGAAGAAAAGATGAAAATTTAAGTTTTATGGAAGGCGAATGCTCAACAAGTGTTATTTATAAAAATTAAGTAAACATACAGGCAGAAGTAAATGAAACCATTCTTAGTGATTTTGTTTTTTTTTTCACAATTGAATTGTGAGAATTGTCTACTCAAGTGTCTATTCCATTACATGCAGAACTGAAGTCACATAAGAAATGTTATGACAAGAGTTCAGGAACAGATGATATGTTTAATGAAATGCAAGTTTTCCGAGATTATTCTACAATAAAATATGAGAGAGAAGTACCAGACTTAATGGGAGTGACATTTGTGGTTTTGAATATATTGTTAAAATGTCTGCCAATTGAAACACAATCATACCCGTAGAATCATAATAAGAAATATTTCCAATTCTATCATTTAACCCAAAAATAGCTACCATAGATAGTCGAAACGCCCCAAGATGTAGACCATACATATTCTTTTTTTCCATTTTTATTAGTGGATTTCACATCGAAAGCTTTCGAAAAATTCTGTCCAAGAGTAAGATTAGTAAAGAAAATCGTCTACTCATATTTTCAAATTAAAATGAAAACTGGATTGTCGTATTCTGCTATGAGGGTAATGTTTGGAGTTAATCGTACAATTATAATTAGGATGTATTTTTACCGCCACTGTAATGTTGTTGACATCCACAATGGTTACTGTAATTTTGGGTTTTGGCCTAGCAGAGAAAGTATTCAGGAAACAATGCCTGCAATATTGAAAAATGTAGAGTGACAATTAATTGTTCAAAAGTGGAACAGCCACCCAATGTGGATCAGATGGTGGCCTTCAAATCTAAATGCTACTGTGGCAGATCGAGTGACACATTCATAACAACTGATTGCGGATTATTGACGTTATTAGAAGGTGGTGATGAAGTCAGGTTTTCCCGGAATAATAACAAAACTCTCGGAAAAAAGGGATCATTGTTGTTATTCCATCGTATCTGCATGATGGTAAATTAACAGCTGAAGAAGTCGAAACTACTTACAGCGTTGCCAGTGTTCGAATTCATGTTGAAAGGTGCATTCAGCGAATTAAAATATACCGGTACAGTATAACATTTTACACAAACTATCAATTGAACTGCTTCAGCATGATGATCTTGTTGTTTATTCAACTGTCCAAATAGAAGTCTGAACCTCACAAGTGATACCAACAAGGCACCACTTATGAGGCAACTAGGCCAGAATATCATGGGATAGAGTGGCCAGTTCCCTTTCCCTTCCATTGCATATATCGCCGACTAGCTACAAATTACACTAGTCAGACTTCATATGCATACAAACAATATTGTTCTTCCTCTGACACATATTGTCAAGTGAGATGTACAGCCTGATAATAGATGTACATATCAGTCAGAACCTCAATCAGAGGTAGTATGTTGATGATATTGTTCATATGTGTTGTGTTTTAGAGAATTTGCAGTCGCCCATTATTCAGGAAGTGTAATTAAGACTATTTTTAGAATTAAATCACATTAAAATACGTAATTTATAGACACATTATACACACATAAATATTACACACGTCATGACATCAAATATAGCTAAGTATATCAATGTTTTCGTAATATGATTGTTCACCCTCATTCAATGGTCTGAAATCTGATTTAAATTCCAAACAACTATACTGATATTTCAGGAACTTTGTAGTTAACATTTTACACTCCTCTAGCAGTACTGAACTTTTCACTGAGTCTATTAAATAATTAAAGACTGGAGATTGCTAGGTTTGCAGTGAAAGACCTGCCTTTGGGCAGAACACTATGAATCAATGAACCCATTCTTACTAATATTACAACTTCTTATCGGCAGAAAGCTGCATGTAACTTCTACATCACACATGACTAGTGAATGACTGCGAGCCTGTAGTTAATTAGGAATTGAGACACTTTGCGGCACTACCAGTACGATTTTGAGACCCATGCACAGTGCCTATATACTGTACATCATGTTCAAGAGTACCATCTAATTTGTTATAAATATGAATATTCAAGAATGAAAATGAACTATTGGACTCCACCTCCATGGTAAACTGAAATCTTGTCCATGTGGCCAGACCACGAAGGTGTCGTCTATGTAACAGAAGAAATAGCTGAGTCTGGTGTTCAAAATGCTGCAGGTACAGTTTGGCAATAATAGGAAACAGCAGAGTCCATTGCTACATTGTTGATTTGTTGATGTAGTTCCTTCTTTTTTTGCTTTCATTTTTTATTGATTGACTTTGAAAAAAATATTCCTCCACATGGGTTGTCTTCTTATACATTACTCTAAAATGTGGCTATTCTTTTGTCTGTAGAAACTGTGTGAGCAAGTATGCTCTTGTAGTGCTGCAGCATTCAATACTTCTTAATTATTGTTGTTTCCCATGGCTTGATAGGTTTTACTCTATTTTGCTTCGGGTGTCCCAGTATAATACTTCCTAATTATTTTGCCACATATGAAGCAGCTTACTATTTCTTTATGAGGTGCATTTGAAAAATCCGTGATTTGACACGCAGATGACATTGAAAACATGTTAACAATGCCGCCATTGTTAGTGACCATTTTACATTAGTTGAAGCACTGAAAATCATGATTTTCTGTTGACTACATTTTGTGTAGTTTAATTTTGAAATAAGTACACCGAACAGATTGGCAAAAACGGAAAATGTCGAGCTTTGTGCTGTCATTAAATATTTCGTAAAAAGGGAATGAATTTGACAGAAATTAAAGCAGACATGGATGTTATACTAGGGAATCTGCTGCAGCATTTTCGACTGCGAAAAGATGGGTGGCACTATTTAAACATGGTCGAAAGAATGTGGAAGACGACCCCTGCAGTGGTCGACCAGTAACAGCAAGAAGTGGAGAAATTGCAGAAAAATCCACGATATACAGTAGTGTTGGATGACCATCAACTGAAAGTGCGGGAATTTAGTGAGATTATGCGTATCTCAATTGAATGAATGGGTGTGCCACATCTTAGTCAATGTCTTCGGAATGTCCAAGTTCTCCACAAGTTGGGTTCCGTGTTTGTTAATCCTGGAACAAAGCATGTCCTCTGTCTAATTTCGAGGGATTGTCTGGTTCGATTTGAAAAAAATTAGCCTGATTTTTGCTATTATTATAATAATTTTTGATAATATAATTATGATAATGGAATAACTGATACTCCAGCATGTGCAATACCTCTTGCTAATGATGGATACACTGTTAACCTGCACCTCTTTCTACTATACTACTAGCTAGTAATAAAGTTAATGAGGGTGGTAATAATCAGAATCTCATATTGTTCATTCGTGGAAATGCTATATCTGGAGCTCCTAATATGTTGTTGTTTTCTAATGCCAGGCATTTGACAATAAAGTCATTTGACCTCTTGCACTCCAATATTTTTCAAAGATATTATGGCCAGCCACTGAAGCACAGATTTTGAGGTGTTCCGAATCCATTTCTTGGTTTGAGTTGCACAATGGGCAGTTAGGGGACTGATATATTCAAATTCTATGCAGGTGTTTGGCCAAACAGTCATGGCCTGTTGCCAATCTAAATGCAGCTACAGACGATTTTCGTGATAAATCGGAAATTAACTGTGGATTATGATGCAGAGAGTTCCATTTTTTCCCTTGAGATTGTATTATCAAATTTTGTTTGTTGAAGTCTAGGAGCTCCTAATATTAGTGGTACTAATCAATTGCCAAACCCTCCAATTATAATTGGCATTACTATAAAGAAAATTATAATGAATGCATGAGCAGTAACAGTTTGTGACGACTGATGAAACCTGGATCCATTTCTACATAACAGAGACAAAACAGCAGTTAGAACAACGAAAGCACAATGATTTCTGCCTCCAAAGAAAGCAAAAGCTGTTCAATTGATTGAGAAAGTCAAGAAACATGAAACATGAACTGGACAAGGCTGAACCTAGTGTTTTCGAGAAACCAAAACCAAAGTACATTAAATATGACGAGAGGTATTTGGACTTCGGTTTCATCTGTACTACTGTTGGTAATGAAGAAAGACCTCAATGTGGCATTTGTCTTAAAGTTTTGGCAGCAGACAGTATGCTATCTAATAAGCTGAGGCGACATTTTGAGACTGTACACAGCAGTTTGCAAGGTAAGGATCGACAGTACTTTTCCTGTAAAGGAACGGAAATAAAATGACATAAAAGTTTATTTTCTCAAGAAGTGTCTGTGTCCAAAAGATCATTATTACTTTCGTACAAGTAGCGTATTGTATGGCACATTGCAAGAAACCCCATACCATAGCCGAAGAACTGATTCTGCCTTCAGCAATTGATATGGTCTCGATTATGATTGGTGAATCTGCTGCTAAACAACTGAGAAGTATCTTTGTCCGATAGCATGATCAGTCATAGAATAGCTGACCTGGCTGTTGATATACAGGAGCAATTAATTAAAGAACTTGGGGGGGGGGGAAGGAATTTGCTCTCCAATTGGATGAGGCAACTGTTAGCAACAGTGATGTGTACTTGATCTGGTATGCGAGATTCATAACCGAAAACAATACATTTTTTTAAGATCTTCTATTTTGTGAAAGTATAACACTCGGCACAACAGCAGACGAGTTGTTTGGAATTGTCGACAAGTTCATGGAAAAAAAACTTCATTTGGTAAAAAAAAAACGCAAGTCTTTTACAAGACAGATCTCTCAAATATGTTACAAACACATTTCTTCGTTTAGTTATGTTTTAGGGAATAAGGGTCATGTTTAAAACTCCTTTTTACTTAATGTTGAGAAATTCATGAATTGACAAGGGAAAAGCATGTCTAATATTTTGTAAACCTCCACGACCCTTCTACAGAACCACGACAAATTAGGTCTTTATAATAGATATGGTTACAGCCTTTTAGTAAACTCTTCACCCACACTGTACTTTCGATTATTACTGACGAACAATATTGCCTGTTGAAAAACCGACACAGGAATAAAAGTTTCCTTTATGGCACTGCTATAAATTTTCTTCTCATGCATATTACAAATGGAACAAATGTGTTGAAATACGTATGTACAAATGGTGCTCGTGCCATGTCAGGATGTTATAGCTCTTATCTGTAAGAAAGCGCCTGATGCATTGTGGACCCACTTCATTATTCACAGGGAGTCCCTTGCTGCAAGGAACCTCAGGAATGAGTTACATGACGTATTGTCAGTCGCAATAACAATTGTAAACTGCATCAAAAGTCGGGCCCAAAAAAGTTAGATTTTTTTCACAAATGTGTGTTGATATGGGAGCTGAGTACACTTCTCTTCTGTATTATTGCAACTCATGTTGGTTGTCCCGTGGTAATGTAATCTCCCGTGTTTTTTAACTGAAACAGGAACTGCACTCATACCTTACAGAAGAAAATCATGCCTATGCCGAAAAATTAATTGATAATGACTTCATCCACAAGTTGGCATACCTTTCTGATATTTTTCAGAAACTAAATATCCTGAATGTATCTCTAAAAGGGAATGAAACAACATTCTACATCTTTCAGAAAACGTGTCAGCTTTCAAAAGGAAGTTATTGCTTTGGAAGAGGAAGAGTGAAGAAGAACACATTGCTGATTGTTTTCCTACATTGAGCGTGTTATTAGAAGAAACAGAACTACAATTATTAAATAAAGAAATCAAATCTGTGTTTGTACAGCATTTGTCTCAACTTCATGTCCACTTCGAAAAGTATTTTCCACAGGACACAGAGCACAACTGGATTAGGGATCCATTCAACACAGATCCTCCATCACATTTCACCACAGCAGAAGAGGAGAAGCTTATTGAGCTTTTATTAGACAACACAGTGAAGGTGATATTTTTTTCTCCAAAACTGCTTGAATTTTGGAGCTCCGTGATGAATGAATAACTCCAGGATTAAGTAAGAAGGTCCTGCACATTCTGCTGCCTTTCGCAACGTCTTATCTTTGTGAAACTGGATTTTCACCCATGACAGTGATCGAGTCCAAATATAGATCAAGAATAAATCTTCAGAATGAGATTCACCTTGCCATTTCAAAATTTGAACCCAGATTTGATAAACTGTGTGAAACCAAGCAAGCTCATACATCCCACTGACTTGGCTGAACATTATGCCAGTAATGACATCTGTTTTTACTGTGGTTTGTGATTCTTCCATCGTTAAGTGAATTAACAGCAAGTGATAAATATTAAAAATTTATATTTTTTTAAATTTAATAACTCATATTTCATATTTCTGTGTATCAACAGTAAATAAGCTTGATTATACATCTTGATTACACAACTTTTAACACTATATCACTTCGGAATATGTATTATATGTCTTTTTTGTGTTAAATTCTATAATATCTGGTTAACAGACCGAAAAATGTTAACCAGGTACTATAGAATTTAACACAAGAAAGAACTATAATACATATTCCGAAGTAAATAAGCACATGAAAGACATTTTTGTCTCTCATTATTGCATATTAAAAGTTAATTGTCGAGAGGGGAGGCGTGAGCTGCTTTCCTAAACTCAGGAGATCCATGACAGCAAAAGTTTGAAAACCCCTGGTCTATATACTTACTTACTGGCTTTTAAGGAACCCGAAGGTTCATTGCTGCCCTCACATAAGCCCGCCATTGGTCCCTATCCTGAGCAAGATTAATCCATTCTCTATCATCATATCCCCGTCCACACCTGTGGAGTAACGGTTAGTGCGTCTAGCCGCGAAACCAGGTGGCCCGAGATCGATTCCCGGTCGGGGCAAGTTACCTGGTTGAGGTTTTTTCCGGGATTTTCCCTCAACCAAGATGAGCAAATGCTGGGTAACTTTCGGTGCTGGACCCCGGACTTATTTCACTGGCATTATCACCTTCATCTCATTCAGACGCTAAATAATCTGAGATGTTGATAAAGAGTCGTAAAATAACCTACTAAAAAAAATCATCATATCCCACCTCCCTCAAATCCATTTTAATATTATCTTCCCATCTACATCTCGACCTCCCTAAAGGTCTTTTTCCCTCCGGCCTCCCAACTAACACTCTATATGCATTTCTGGATTCACCCATACGTGCTACATGCCCTGCCCATCTCAAACGTCTGGCTATAATGTTCCTTAGTAAGACTGACAGTATACAAGTGGTGTATGAAAAATTTGTATATGGGCGTAGAAACAGTCCATACATTAATTTTAAAGTGTTTTTTCAGGAGTTGAGTTGAGTTTTAAATATTGTCACACTTCCAAAGCACTGAAAAGTTTGAAAACTATGGGAATAAAATTTGTTAACATCTTGCCTCTTAATGCCTCTTAATACCAGTGTCAAAATTTTCGATTTTTTCTTTTTAGTCTCATATGAAAGAACACACCTTTCTGAACATAACCCTAAATTTTTATACTGAAATTCGGTCATATATTGGAGATATAGAAGTTTAAATGCCAGTATGTGCATCAGGTGGGCGTGGCGTTAGCTGTCAGAATCAGTAGTTTTTTGTTCTTAACATTTTATCAATTCTCTGCTATTATGAGAATGAAAATGGCTGCTTGCCATGTTCTAGATGCCATGGAGATACTCTAGTAACCATGGAATTGAAGTTCATAAGTTGGTATACTTGATGGACCTTAATCATTTTTCCTGTGTACCCTATGATGATCACTTTCGTATATATATATATACGAAAGTGATCATCATATATGAAGGGTACACAGGGTATATATATATATATATATATATATATATATATATATATACATTTATTTTTGCTATTTGAGATGAAGGTGTGTGTCTAGAGACTATTGATAGAATATATATATATATATACGAAAGTGACCATCATATATGAAGGGTACACAGGGTATATATATATATATATATATATATATATATATATATATATATATATATATATATATATATATATACATTTATTTTTGCTATTTGAGATGAAGGTGTGTGTCTAGAGACTATTGATAGAATAGCTGCTTTGGAGTCTGACAATATAACTGCATTTTTAAATTTATTGATGTGGCAGAGAAGATTCTTGAGACTTTCACTTATTGCAGTGATTTCTCCATCAAAACTTGTTGTTCCATATCCAAGAGATCTATAAAGTGAGAAGAGACAACACGTAACACCTGCACCGGCATCTTGCTCCCTGGAGATCAAGGATCCATCGGTGTATAAATGAAGCCATTTTTGTGGAGGATACCTAATATTAATTGTCTCTAAAGACAATTGTTTCATTATTTCAGTGTTTACTTCTGATTTCAGTATTTCTTGTGTTAAATTTAGATTATACTCTATATTTAATTGTGTTAAAGGGTTTGGTTTAATTCGTAAGTTTTCTTTTAAATTTGGGACGTTGATGTTCTGTTTTAATGCTTGAACCATGGATATGAAACTTTTTTGAGTTTTTAATCTATGGAGAGGACTGTATGAATGCCAATTGTTTCCTGGTAATCTGATAAGTTTTTCATATTGAATCAGTGCTTTTTCTTCTATCATCATTTTGATGCTTTTAATATTAGTGAGGAATCTCATAGAATCTATTGGAGTTGTTTTGATTCAACCAGTAATGAGTCTGAGAGCTTGGTTTTGAACATATTCTATTTCGTTTATGAAAGGTGAAGTAATTAAAATTTCTCCACAGTACGTCAGCACTGGCTGTATAAACATTTTGTATGTAGTGTTCAAAGTATTTCTAGAGCAACCCCATTTCTTTCCTGCTAGTCTTTTCAGAAGGGAGAATCTTTTACGAGCTTTTTCAGAAATATATTTCAAATGGTTGTTCCATGTTAACTTACTATCGAAAATAACTCCAAGATATTTGGATTCATAAGTCCTAGGGAGGTGTTGGCCATTGTTATTTTGGCTAGTTCAGTCTTCTTAGATGATGTTATACCACCAGCATTCCATTGTAAGATGTTTAGTTGATTCTGTACCATTAAAGTAGTCCCCGCCCGGAGATCCGTTGGGAGACTATTTTACCTCCGGATAATTTTACCTTAATGGTACTCATTTCATATTGGAGTGAAAATGGCAAGTTGTAGCCGATTTAAGTGAACACTATATTTTAATGTTTTAGTGGCTACTTCGTTCACACACAACCCCCAGAATGTCTGGAGGACCACACCTGCTGTTGGTTGACGGGTCCACTGGACCTAGTTGGGAGATCTTGTTGATCACCAACCACTGGAGGACGATTTTAGTGCCATAGCAGGTCAGCACTAGGAAGAGAAAAGTAGGAAGGGTAGGAAGGAAAGGGAAATGAACCCCTAGCCTCGAAGCTAATGACACTCAATAAAAGAATTGTATTCCAATGGATACCATCCCATTGTGGAATCCTTGGAAACGAGAATGCGGATGCTTTAGGAAAGAAGGGCAGCACTGCTACTTACAGACCTGTTACTAAATCTACGAATTCCTCTGTGAAAAGATTTATTAAATCTACATACTTAGACTTCAACAAACAAAATTTGATAACACAATCTCAAGGGAAAAAATGGAACTCTCTGCATCATAATCCACAGTTAATTCCCGATTTACCACGCAAATCGTCTGTAGCTGCATTTAGATTGGCAACAGGCCATGACTGTTTGGCCAAGCATCTACATAGAATTGGAATATATCAGTCTCCTAACTGTCCATTGTGCAACTCAAATCAAGAAATGGATTCGGAACATCTCAAAATCTGTGTGTCAGTGGCTAACCATGACAATATCTTTGAAAAATATTGGAGTGCAAGAGGTCAAATGACTTTATTGTCAAATGCCTGGCATTAGAAAACAACATATATACTTACAGATGGATCATTATCTGAAGAAGGCAAGTCTGGAGCTGGATTCTACATCCCATCAACACACGAAAAATACGTCATCCGATGCTCTTCTGTTTCAAGCCTTGACACAGAGTTACTTGCTATTGATGCACCTCTCCAATACTGCAAAGCTTCTCATTATAGACAGATCTGCATATTTACAGACTCAAAAACAGCCCGTCAAACAATAACCAAATATACACCAACTGCTTATGCTTTCATAGTTATACCTATTGTGCAATTAATAAATATGCTTTCTAAAAATGGTAAATATATAACCTGTCAATGGATACCAGGTCACTGTGGAGTGCAAGGTAATGAGATAGCAGTTGAAATAGCAAAATCTGCAACATACCTTTTACCAATATCACAATCTACAGTTTCCCTTGACAGAACAATAAATAATATTCATAACATGTAAATAAGCAATAGACAGAAGATTGGTAAAGTGGACAAACAGGAAGAGCACTATGGAAAATTTTGAAACAACCCAACAATATTAAAATCTACTGTGATTTTTCCAGACAGGTACTAACTTTTGCTGCACGGACTAGAATTGGACACCTTGTTAAGGAAACTTATCTGTATCACTTTAAATTATCAGAATCATCATTGTGTAAAAGAATGTTTAACAGAAGAAGAAACAATAGAACACATCCTACTTCAATGTAATAACACCAACAATAAACTGCAGGAAAGAATGAAAAACCACTCGTTATATGAAATTCTCACCAATCCACAGCTCTGGAAAATTGCATATTAGATTTACAGTGGACATTGTGTAATTAGCTTATAGTTGGACGTATTAAGAAGTAAGAAGTAAGTATCTTATCTCATCACAGGAGTAGTGTAGACCAGCCTCCTATGGTGCACCCTGTGCAACGACTCTGTCTGTAAATTGGTCTATACAACTAGTTTCATATGAATGAATGAAGAACAGTTAAATACCTGCCATTTAGTAAAAAAGAAAGCTAATTAAAAGACGCGTTGTTGATTAAACTTAAATTAAGAAATAGTACATTTGTGACATTTCCATATCACATTGTTATATTTTTGTAATAAAATCTTGCTTTTGATATGCAAGCATTGTAACTTCTCTCCCTCCACCCCAGAGGCCTATCACTAAATTATATCTTTTCTTGTAAAATTAGAATGATTTCTCTTCCTTTTCAGGTGCTATTTGTTGATTATGGAACAACAAGCAGAGTAAAAAAGAAAGATTTGCGTTTTATGCACCAGGACTTCGGAGCGTTTCCAATGCAGGCAATCCAGGCTAGTTTGGCAAATTTAATACCAGCTGGTGATGGGAAAAAATGGCCCTGTGCAGTCAATAAGCGGTTTCTTGAAATGGTGTCAGAAAAGACTCTCATTGCTGTTGTCTCATCTGTAGATCATGAGGTAAGTCATTGAATTTTTTATGCTTTTAACTACTACAATAACTGCTTGAATAATAAACGTTTCTTGGCCTTATAGAACTAAATTGCATGTGTTTATACCCATTTGCACGTTTTCAAGCCATCCTTGCACCTCACCCACCTAAGACCTGCTGTCTCTCAGCTGTGGATGCACTGCATATTGCGCAACTTTGTTTATACTAAACCATTTCAAAATTCTGTATTCAATGTTAAGGTGACACAAATTCTTGATTGGATTACTGCTAACCTGTTGCGTTTGTTTAAACATGTAAATCTTTTTTTAATGTAATTCAGCACTGCCTTATTTATAATGTAGTGGGATTACACATTACTTGTTCATTGGTAATAACTAATATTAAGTCTCTTAATGAGGCTAGGAAATATCTTGTGCAAGTCTTATTTTTGTTGGGATCATCATTACAAGAAATTGTCTTGCCCAAAGATGTTCTTGTGATGTGACATTGACCTGATCCAAAACTCACCTGGTAGAGTTACATATAATTTTAGTATTACACTGAATTACAATTTTCCCTTTATTTTATATGAAGTAATTTGCTATTATGTTATCTTAAATTGAATTTCTTTATCTCTCCTCTTTTGATACCTTTCTTTCTTCTCCTTTCCTCCCCACCTCACTCTCTCAAAAGGTATACGGTATGCAGTAAAACAGAGCATTTTTGAACATCAGTCATTAATTTGAATTTACCACTCCCAACTATTTTGAACTGTGCAATAACTTTACATTACACAGTTGTTGCATCATATTGGAAACTTAAATAGAAACTGTTTTTCTTATTAATATGCTGTGAAATAATCAAATTGAATCAATTATTTCATTATTTTAGGATCTTGTTTTAATATAGTAGTAGCACAAATACTGAAATGTCTTCTGTGTTAATATATTAATATGTTCTTATTACATAGTAGATTTGAATTATGTTTATGAATTAATGCAGTTGTACTTTTATTAATATTGTCGACTGTGTGTGTAGAAAGTTCATTATATAAAACTTCATTTTCTTAAAAACTGATTTCAAGCATGTGTGAGGAAGCTATGCTCGAGATTGGGCTGTAATGCTATTATAGTAGTAGTAGTGGTGGTGGCAATGGCAGGGGCGGTGGCGGTGGCAGTGGTGGTGGTCGTTTTTGCTTAAAATCTCTTTCCATTTAATTCAGTCTGTTATAGATAATTATTTCAACAACTTAGAAATTTCAGTTCACGTATCACAAAATAAAAATAGTCGGTTTTAATTGTCAAAACAAATGTGTAATTTGTTCCTTAAAAAAGAGAGAAATCAATTGAAGAGAAGTATTATTATTCTGGCACTTAGTGGAGCAGGTATTTGCAGAATTTTCCTTGCTCTGTTGCCTACAGATCCAACAAATTGTGAAATTAGTAATATTGAAAAAAGCATTTCCAGTTTGTAAATTTGCTTGCTGCAAGGCAGGAAACAGATACAAGGCAATAGATGATTGGATGTTGGTTTTTCATTATTTACCTTCCCAGTGCAAAAAAGAAGGGGGTGGAGTGGGGGGACTTTGAATCAGGTAGAAAGCAATGGTGAATTTACAGAAGTATTATGTATGCTTCTTCCATTGTTGGTGTTGAATATAGGGCTTCTAAATATTTTGAAGGCTGAGTCTACCTTCGTCTTCAGCTGAACAAAATATTGGAAGGGTAGGAAGGATCCCCTACTTGGTGGGCTCATTTTACACAACCAAATCCACTCGACACTGATCAGCATTAGCAGCAGCTGTGATGATGGAGGTAAAGGTAAAGGTATCCCTGTAACATGCCATGAAGGCACTTGGGGGGGGGGGGGGCATGGAGATAGAGCCCCATGCTTTCCATGACCTCGGCACTAGAATGAGGTGGTGTGGTCGGCACCACGCTCTGACCGCCTTTTACCCCCGGGAAAGACCCGGTACTCAATTTTATAGGAGGCTGAGTGAATCTCGGGGCCGTTCTGAAAGTTTGGAAACGAGAAAAAAATCCGTCACCACCTGGGATCGAACCCCGGAGCAGGAACATTTTTGTTACACTAGGGGATATCTGGGAACGTTAACAATTATTTTTGGTGTATTTCTGTGGTTAGCTTTCGAATCTGATGCATAAAATTGTTCATTTGATCCCAAATGTTTCATGTGGTGAATTCCAAAATGTAGCTTTGAATTGTTTCAATACAAAGAGAAAATAAAATGTGTTACTGTATTTAGTTGTGTAGTATTTAGTATTGCAACATTAGTTAAGTGTAAGACATTTGTACTTTTTTAGATACGAGTTTTTGCCATGAAAAACGAAATATCCCTTTGTATTGTTATTGATAGCCTGCCTGGTGGACGAAGTAGAGATCCATAACAATCATAGCAAGTGGTAATTATTCAGTGATTTGTGAACATTAACTTTGAAAACAGTGTTGCTTCTCAAAGGCAATATGATATTCCGTTCAATCCTGTTACTTGATTTGTGGGTTAAAAAAAAACATATTGAGTGTTATACTTCTTAAGCTCACAAATTACAAACAGTTTGTATCTGGAGAGCTTCCAGTATTTGTAGATCCATCATGACAGAAAAAAATGTTTGTGTGAAATATAGCGAAAAGAGAGGGAAGCTCACCCCATTGATAAAGCAACATAAATTATATTCCATTAGTAGATTCTGTAAAGATTCTTCTGCCCACATGGCACTAAAAAGAGAAATGTACAAATTTAAGGTGCTGGATGTAGAGAAAAGTGGTTTTAGTTACTGTGCTTTAGTTAAGATACGCTATCCTTGGACTTTGCATTCATAAAATTGAATTTAATAGTATTCACACCAATAGATGGAATTTTGTGAAAATGTTCGTCATTTCATATGAAACTTGGTAATGACCTCTTCTCTATAATAATAAGCAACAAAGTGATTTGCGAAGGAAGTCTCTCTATTGGGTTATTTTACGACGCTGTATCAACATCTAGGTTATTTAGTGTCTGAATGATATGAAGGTGATAATGCCGGTGAAATGAGTCCGGGGTCCAGCACCGAAAGTTACCCAGCATTTGCTCGTATTGGGTTGAGGAAAAACCCCGGAAAAAACCTCAACCAGGTAACTTGCCCCGACCGGGATTCGAACCCGGGCCACCTGGTTTCGCAGCCAGACGCGCTGACTGTTACTCCACAGGTGTGGACGCGAAGGAAGTTATTTGTGACAAATAATGATGAATTTTCTGATAAGAGCTCTGCTGAAGAGGTTTACAATGTTAATAGTGAATCTTTACCAAGGAAAGATGATGTACAAACCGATAGTACCGTGAATGATATAGATCATGTGATGGTACAGGTAAGTAATGACATAAGTGATGGAGACTTGTATTATATGGATATATTATTTTGGATTTAAATTGCAAGTATGAAAATACATCAATAACTGATATTAACCTATTATTTTTAGGTTTTAGAACCAGAGTCAGGAACTAATAATTCTGAGGAACAAGAAAGGAATTTTTTTTTGTCTCAGAAAGAAAAATATGTGATTCTGATAGTATTTTTTCTCCTGAATTCAAATATGATATTCCCCCCCCCCCCCATCACGCAAGGTTTCTGAGAGACAGGCGTTTATAACTTCAAACATTTTAATATTTTCTACACTCTTAACTACACAATATTCAAACATTCTGACTCACCTAGAAAGTAAGAAATGACAATTTTCGGGAAAAACGTAATACGGCGAGTGCAAAGCTCCGCCCACGTCCCCTTTCCACTTTTCCCCTACAAGCTCACCACACACCCTAGCGGGAAAGAGTGGAAATAGGGGTTTAGGGTGGGGTGACATCTAGTGTAGGGAAGTGGAACAAAAAGAGTAACGACATCTACGAAGCAAAAGAGGAACTTTGTCCTGTCTGTGTCTCCTCTCTCTCCCTCTCTCTCCAGCCTCTCCTTCTTTGTTCCTTCCTTCATGTCTCTCTCTTTTTTTTTTCTTACGACTTCGCAGGGGGGGAGATTCGATCCGAGAAAGTTCGTAACTAAACCTAAACGCACACTTTTTGTTCACGCTTTAGACCTCTCGGCTACCGAGACGAGTTGGGGGTAGAAGGGAAAATGAATCTATTTATGTTTAAGGCAACTGCCATAACGTATTGTAGAAATGCAATGTGTGTCTTTGGATATGTCTTAATATGTATTTTGTTGCCCTGAAAAGGGCAGTTTGGTGTTGGAGCATGATGTACTCCTAAACTTCATCTCTCAAACTTACGACTCTATGCAAAATCAAGTCGAAAGTGTAATAGCGAGATCTGAATTCTGCATCAGTTTCCAGTCTCGCGTAGAGGGAAATGTAATGCCTCTCATGTTTCGGTTGTAATGCTTTAGTGAATCTGAGAGTCTGGAGTAATAGGGGAAGTGAAGTGCCATTCGCGAAAGTGAAAAGGGCAAGTTTGAACCTTTGCTTATAGTGCAAGTTTTTCGTCCAAAATAACTTTCGTATCCATTTCGGCCACGTGTTAGCAGGGCCTATAACATCTTACAGTATTGTCCAAGGATTGTTGCAAGGATTCATAACGGGAGACAATGATGGAATGGCGCGGGGGGACAATGACCGAATGGCGTGGGTAGAAACTGGCGGGCTTGTGAATGTAGCTTGGTAGGGGTTGACTACGGGGGTGGCATAAGTGTTAACGGAGCTTCATTGTATCCGTGTCCAGCTTCGGGTACAGACGTAACCACGTATAGTGATGAGCCATACCAAAGACGTGTACTTCTTCCTGAAATTGCCCAGGTTACTTCGAGGACAGTGCAAAGTTAACAGGTGAGTGTTGTTTAATGAAAACCACATTACATTGTGTTGTGTTGTGTTGTGTTAATAGTACATGTTGTGGACAGTTGTCGAATGCGTATTGTCTAATGCGTATTGCATTGTGGTTGTGGACAGTTGTCTAATGCGTATTGCATTGTGGTTGTGGACAGTTGTCTAATGCATATTGTCTAATGCGTATTGTCTAATGCATATTGAATTGCGGTAGGCAGTGATCCATCGGAGCGGGGCAAATAGTAGAGAGAGACAGTAGAGAGAGAGAGCATGCGAGCGAGGTGCCGAGCGGCGCGGGTGGGGATAATTTCCCCTACTGGCATTCGCCGTAATACGTTTTTGCCCAATTTTCTGCTATATTTCACCTGTGGAACATCCCTCTTGATGGTCCAACAATAATTGGCCAGCATATTAGGATTCCATTTGCCTTGATATCCCTTTTCCATAGCTGAAATCTCCTGATGAAAGTGTTCCCCATGCTCATTGCTCACTGCGCCAAGATTTTCCGGGAAGAAATCTAGATGCGAGTGCAGGAAGTGTACTTTTAAGGACATATTACAACCCAAATGTTTATAAGATGTTATAAGATTGTTGACAATATCACGGTAATTTTCTGCCTTTCGATTTCCCAAAAAACTGTGAGTAACTTTTTTGAATACTTGCCACGCTGCTTTCTCCAGTGGATTCAATAGTTCCTCAAACTTTTCATCATGCATTAGTGATCGTATTTGTGGACCCACATATATCCCTTCTTTAATTTTTGCTTCACTAATTTTAGGAAACTTCTGTTTTAAGTACATGAAACCAGGAGCATTGTCCATGGCTTTGATGAAATTCTTTATTAATCCTATTTGATATGTAACGGAGGTAGATACACATTTTTAGGATTACACAATGCGTCATGTTTCGCATTTTTTTGTCTAGGAGTGAATGATTCGCATTTAGGCCACTTTTTTCTAATGTAATGGTTTTTTCTGTCCCTACTATCCCAGTGACAAAAAACAACAGTACCTTGTGTAACCAAGCTGCAAACCAAGAATAAGTGCAGTTACCTTCAAATCACCATAAATATTCCATTCATACACTACATATTGAAGCTTTTCCAATATGTTGTTGTTGTCTAGTGCCTTGCATCTGGCAATGAAGCCATTAGCAGTCGTGCTTTCCAATACTTTTGAACTGTAGTTTCTTCTGATCTTAATGCTTCACAGGTCTTCAAGTGATCTTCATTAATTTCTGCTGGATCATTACACAGGACACGTATTGGTGAAGCTGAGATACCTATTCTGTAGAGATGACTTACTAGACAGTCATGATTTGTCAATAGTCTGAAAGCTGTAACTGCTGTTTTCCTTGGTCTCTGGGGGATTATATCTGGGTTGGAAAGTAGTGTAATCCATTTTTTGTCTTTAGCATTTGATTCTATTTCTTGTAGATATGAATGAGAAAATTTTGTAGTGATCAAGTGTTTTATTGAGGAATATGAGAAATTAAATTTAGGCTTTTGTTTTATTGTTGTGCAAAGCTTTTCCAATATAAATTTAAAGTTTTGATATGTTTCTTTCATACTAGCAGAGTGAGCCATAGGTTCTGATGGGAATTTAATACCATTATGCAGAAGCACAGCTTTTAAACTAACTTTAGAGGAATCAATGAACAAGTTTTAGAGGAATCAATGAACAAGTGCCATTTTGTTAGGTTATGTTCAATACCAAATGTCTCCATAAGAGAAGAATTGTCATTACAAAACACTAAGCCATTTTCTTCAGAAAAAATGGTCTTTAAATTGAGAATGACGATTATGATACATACATATCTTTGTATTCTTTTGAAGAAGATTCCATCCTTTTAGCCGGGAAGCAAGTATTTCAGACTGTGTTTTGGATAACTTTAAATCTCATATGAGATCGTAAGATCTTCTTGAGTCAATAAATGAAGCTCAGATGAACAGCTTTGTTCAAAAGTTGTATCACCAAACTCTGTTTCTTTTTCTTCCTTACTTCCATCAGAATCTGAGTTCTCTTCATCTAATGTCGCATGTTCTGGAGGCTTTGATATGGGCAATTCTTCGCAGTATGGAGCTGGTTTCATTGCAGATTGCAAGTTACGATACACCACTGTAAGTTTTGATTTTGACGTAATCCCTTTAATGTTGTTGTTGTTGTTGTTGTTGTTGTTTTCTAATGCCTGGCATTTGACAATAAAGTCATTTGACCTCTTACACGCCAATATTTTTCGAAGATATGTTTGTTAAGCAGAAATAACAGTCAGAGGAGTGATCTGGGTTCCCTCCAAATCATAGGGATAGCAAATGGCATGTGACGTGTGCCACAGTGAGAAGCCTAGAACATGATAAACAACAGATATGTGGGGCCCAGGCCCTTGTTTGATACCCCACTTTACACCCAAAATAAAGTTCATAACGCTTTTTCGTTAATGGAGTAAGGTTTCGCCTTTGAGACTTGAGCGTCACTTCACTACATATTATATAACAAAAGTTGTTAGAATGATTTAAACAAACTCTAGGCATTTTGTAACTAGCGACTAATTAAAAGAAATAAATTTGTAAATATTGTGGCGCCATTTTGGAAGATCTGGTTGCCTCGAAAGTTGTGCACACATCTAGTGCAAGGGAAGGCGCAGGGCAACGCAGAGCAGAGGAAGCGGGGGTGGGGGGGACATCTAGAAACGTGTCCCTCTGGAAGTTTCGCAAAGCCACATGAACCGAACCAAAGGTTCGAGAACGTGCGATTTAATAAATAAAAGGGGTGAGTGTGTGTGAGTAGTTAGTCAGTGAGCTGCGAGAGAGCTAGTTAGCGGAGACGTATCCAGTGGATCTGAGTTCGAGGTGCAGTGAACTTGAGTGAGTAACTGTGGCAGCGTCCTGGCGAAGGCAACGCATGTGGAAGTCTTGGGTTCGAAGTACAGTGAACTTTATCTGGAAGGCTTGGGGCTCGATGTACCGTGAACTTGAGTGAGTGAGCTAGAGGAACTAGCCAAGGCAAACGAACTGTGAACTGAGAACTGACAGTTTTGTTTTGTACATAGTGCTTTGGGAACATTAGTTGAAATTAGGAGTACATTGTTGTTCTTCTCAATAATACACGGAATTGTCATTGCCGTTCTGTGGAGTGCAGTAACGATTACTGTGTTACTGTTTTGAGTGGATACCCATTGTTGACAGGTGTGTGGTTAAAGTTAGAAATAAAAAGTCACATATTGTTGAATTAAATTTGCAATATGTAATACACAATAATTCGAACACACAAAGCATTCACAATGACGTGTTTACTGGTACACTGCTATCTCACAACTAGCATCATTCTGATGAATATGTGCTACACCAGTTCACGTTTGTGCATGTCTGTACATGTCTGAGGATGCGTATTCAGCAGGTGGTGGTCTGTACATGTGTGAACCTGTACAACAGTAGCAATGGTACCATTGGTTCCAATAATGCTCTAGGAGCTTTTATTTGACAATGGACAAATTGACGAAGAAACATTTATTTTATAAAAATTGAAGTTGAAATTTAAAAAAAAAAAAAAAAACTGTGGGTGATGGAGAAATTCCGAATACATATTTGAAAACAAGATAAAAAAACTGAATTAAGTACAACTATTGGTACTCATGAGACAAAAATCATGTTGACCAGTGAATGTGCAATCTGATATGGGGATGAGAAGTAGGAAATGTAAATGTAATGGAAGCAAACATCATCTAGTGAAAAAATAGTAAAGATAATACAAAGGAAAAGGTGAAATAATTAAAAACAAAGAAGCGGGTCTAGATTTCAGATGTCCAGTGAAATGTTCTGACAAATATAGTGAGAAAAAAAGGAAAATAATATTTATTAAATTTTGGAAATTGGGTTCTTATGATGAACAGAATACTTACATTGTTGGACTTATTTGTGTTTCTCCAAATAAAAGAAGGTGTACAACGCCTATTCAAGGAAAGCAGTCAAACTTAGGGTAACCAGATGTCCCCTTTTGTCCGAATATGTCCTCCTTTTTAGGTCTTTTGCTGGGTAACTTTCGGTGCTGGACCCCGGACTCATTTCACTGGCATTATCACCTTCATCTCATTCAGATGCTAAATAACCTAAGATGTTGATAAAGCATCGCAAAATAACCTAATAAAAAACATTTTAGGACTTTGTCCGGGGTATGGGTGGATTTTTAAAAAATCAAGAAATGTCCTCCTTTTCATAATTTGTATGCCTGATATTTTGAAATTATCTGATTTGATGCCTTTCTCAAGTAATTTTCCTGTAGATGTTTACAGCATCGACAAAATATACTCTTTATCAATTATCATAACTCTCTTTGCTCCAACTTGTTATGGTCATTGCTTTCATATGTAAGCTTACTGTAAAATCATTCTGTATTATTTTATATTATTAAGTTTTATAAGTATGCTGTAATAAAATAGATATTGACATAATTTTAAGTATAATATAGGTCTAAATCTAAATCTAAATAGATATGTCGTCTTTAATATTTGTAGTTCCCTTGACTTTCATATGTAGCTAACTGTAAAATCATAATTATTAAGTTTTTTCATAGTTATTTTGTAATAAAGTAGATATTAATATACTTTTTAAGTATGATTTAAGCCTAAATCTGTACTGTAAATATTTTGTAATAAAATAGATATTGACGTAATTTAAAGTATAATAAACCTAAACACATTTTTGTGTCCTTTTTTTTTTTTCGAACAATGTCCTCCTTTTTGAAGCTTTGTCTACTCTTTTTATTGATGTGAATCTGGTCACCCTAGTCCAGCGTTTCTCAAACTATGGTCCGCGGATCACCTATGGTCCTCGAGATCTGCCCTTGTGGTCCTTCAAAAAAGGCAGAAGAAAAAATAAAATTCAAACGAATTGTGTATCACTCTATAGCTGAAAATCTCAGAGTTTGGAAATGACACATGGCAATTGCCTTTCACTTTTTCTCTCAGTACTGATATTTTATGAAATTTATTACCCTATCCGTCTACTGACTTCCCACTCTACTCTCAACAACAAAAGAGGGATTTAAAGTACTATGAACGTGGTGTTTCTCGCCATCTTTTCACTGAACATCTGGCGCCGCCCCTGTAATTCAGCCAGGGACCACCTGAATTCATAAGAGGACCAAACCCTTTTCATGTGTTTATGACTTTCTTAATAGTTTTGCCGACACTCAGTCTGCACATTGAAATGGTCGCATACTGTACACAATTTTAAACTTATTTTCCAAGTAAATATGACGAATTTTCATGGGTTTGTGATCACTTTCTTTGCGATATTGAAACTAAGAAACTTTCATTGAGTGAAAGAGAACAAGTAATTGAACTCTCAAATGAGACCAGACTTAAAATGAAATTCCAAGCGGAAGGTATGGTTAATTTCTGGACCTCATCACAAGTGGAAAGAGAATATAGTGAACTGTACAATGGTGCTTTAGAGATTATAATTCAGTTTGCTTCTACATATCTGTGTGAGAAAGGGTTTTCATCACTAACTCTAATAAAAGCAAAGTACCAAAATCGACTCGATGTATGTGATGATCTCTGACTTAAGCTTACCAGCATACATCCAAATATAGAACAACTGTACAAGAATCGGAAGGCTCATCCATCTGATTAATATGAGTACCAACATTTATTTATTTTTTTTGGTTAATAAGTTAAAGATTATCCTAACTCTAATAGCCTTATTAAAGAAACAAAAATGAATTTTCTTCGATTAACATAAGCTTAATTAGTTAATAATAATATATAATTAATTAAATTCATTTTAATTAATTAATTCTATTTTAAAATATAACTACATTGATATTAAAATATGCTACAAAAATGATAAATTTGCTTTCGAAGGGAACAAGAGTAAGGTGGTCTGCAGAACTGTTCTGACTTAAAAAAGTGGTCCCCACTTCAAAAAAGTTTGAGAAACGCTGCCCTAGTCAAACTGTAAAATACTGCTTAAATCTGGAATGTGGAAGCGAAGTAATTGATGTCTGAAAGACATTGTTTCTTACTATTCATGGACTTAATAGGGATAATGTTGAACAACTTGTAATGAAAAGAGTGGTATCAGCACACCATTTCCTGATGAAAAGGTAAAACATAAGAATTACTTCAATAAATTTTGTCAGTCCGTGACAGCAGTGAATGAACATATTTTCTTCCTTCCTCGGAACAAGAGCTGCTACAGACATAAGGACAACCCTAATAAAGAATATCTGTTACTGAAATAGTCAGTAACAACTTGATATGAACACTATTGTGACTACTATTGCAACAAAAGGAATATTGCACCTGTTTCTAGTAACAAATATGGAAGAACACAATATTTCAAATCCTCCAAAACGGACAAATGCAAAGCATGAAAATTGAAGAGCATGCTTAAGAAGCCCATGTATTGTGGGTCCGTATCACCACGGCATGGCGCGTTACATTAAGTTTTGGTTCTCCAATGAGAAGTTTGGTCTGTCTCATAGCTGGTTTAGATCTCCATGCTCCTAATAAATCCTTCGTTAGGTTGTTCTTTAGAGCCCGTTTATACTTTGAGATGCCATAGCATTGGATAGTAGCTCCATGCTTGGCCAGTAGGTCGCCTTATTCATTGTCTTGCACTTCACAAAATATACTTGGACTTCTCCAGATGGATTGACACACAACCAAATAGATCACATCTTGATAGATAAACAGAGACATACTAGTATAGTAGATATTCGAACTTGCAGAAGTGCAGACTGTAATTCTGAACATTATTTGGTGATTGGAGAATTAAGAGAAAGATTATCAGTAGCCAAGCTAGTAGAGCAACAAGTTAATATTACTAAATTCAATATTTTGAAATTAAAGGACGAGGAAGCTAAGCAAAATTATCAGGTCGAAATTTCGAATAGGTTTGCCACTTTAGAAAGTTCTGACGAAGTTGAGAAAGAATTAGATGTTAATAGCGTGTGGGAAAATATCAGAGATAGTATCAAAATTGCAGCTGAGCAGAGCATAGGTTATTATGAAACTAAGAAAAAGAAACCGTGGTTTGATGAAGATTGTTGCATGGTAGTAGAAAGAAGGAAACAGGCAAAATTGAAATTCTTACAGGATCCAGTTGAGGAGAAGAGAGATAATTATTTCAATGAAAGACGGGAAGCAAGTCGTACACGTAGGAATAAAAAGAGAGGTTACTTGAAGGAAAAACTGAATGAGGTAGAAACAAATAGTAAGAATAAAAACATTCGAGATTTATATAAGGGTATAAAGGAATTTAAGAACAGATATCAGCCAAGAGTAAACGTGATCAAGGATGAGAATGGCGACTTGCTTGCAGACTCTCCATCAATCCTAAACAGATGGAAAAACTATTTTGCGCAACTACTAAATGTACATAGGCCAAATAGAAATGATCGGGACGAAATTGAAATACAAACTGCTGAGCCATTTATACCCGAACCCACGCTTTCAGAAGTCGAAATTGCGATAGAAAATCTGAAAAAGTACAAGTCTCCAGGTATCGATCAAATTCCAGCAGAATTAATACAAGAGGGTGGAAGTGCATTATATAGCGAAATTTATAAACTTGTACTTGCTATTTGGGAAAAGAAAATTGTACCAGAACAATGGAAGGAGTCCATAATTGTACCTATTTTTAAAAAGGGGGACAAAACCAGCTGTGGTAACTTTCGAGGAATGTCACTTTTGTTGACGTCGTACAAAATTTTGTCCAATATCCTTTTGAGAAGATTAACTCCGTATGTAGATGAAGTTATTGGGGATCATCAGTGCGGTTTTCAGCGTAATAGATCGACTATTGATCAGATTTTTTGTATTCGACAGATAATGGAGAAAAAATGGGAGTATAAGGGTACAGTACATCAGTTATTCATAGACTTCAAAAAGGCGTATGACTTGGTTAAGAGGGAAATATTATATGTTATTCTTATTGAATTTGGTATTCCCAAGAAACTAGTTCGATTAATTAAAATGTGTCTCAGTGAAACATACAGCAGAGTCCGTATGGGCCAGTTTCTATCTGATACTTTTCCAATTCACTGCGGGCTAAAGCAGGGAGATGCACTATCACCTTTCCTTTTTAACTTCGCTTTAGAATATGCCATTAGGAAAGTTCAGGATAACAGGCAGGGTTTGGAATTGAACGGGTTACATCAGCTGCTTGTCTATGCGGATGACGTGAATATGTTAGGAGAAAATACACAAACGATTAGGGAAAACACGGAAATTTTACTTGAAGCAAGTAAAGCGATCGATTTGGAAGTAAATCCCGAAAAGACAAAGTATATGATTATGTCTCGTGACCAGAATATTGTACGAAATGGAAATATAAAAATCGGAGATTTATCCTTCGAAAAGGTGGAAAAATTCAAATATCTTGGAGCAACAATAACAAATATAAATGACACTCGGGAGGAAATTAAACGCAGAATAAATATGGGAAATGCGTGTTATTATTCGGTTGAGAAGCTCTTATCATCCAGTCTGCTGTCCAAAAATCTGAAAGTTAGAAT
Source organism: Periplaneta americana (assembly GCF_040183065.1). Lineage (NCBI taxonomy): Eukaryota > Metazoa > Arthropoda > Insecta > Blattodea > Blattidae > Periplaneta > Periplaneta americana. The sequence continues at coordinate 18,480,662 of NC_091125.1, forward strand.
TTATAAAACAGTTATATTACCGGTTGTTCTGTATGGTTGTGAAACTTAGACTCTCACTCTGAGAGAGGAACATAGGTTAAGGGTGTTTGAAAATAAGGTGCTTAGGAAAATATTTGGAGCTAAGAGGGATGAAGTTACAGGAGAATGGAGAAAGTTACACAACACAGAACTGCACGCATTGTATTCTTCACCTGACATAATTAGGAACATTAAATCCAGGCGTTTGAGATGGGCAGGGCATGTAGCACGCATGGGCGAATCCAGAAATGCATATAGAGTGTTAGTTGGGAGACCGGAGGGAAAAAGACCTTTAGGGAGGCCGAGACGTAGATGGGAGGATAATATTAAAATGGATTTGAGGGAGGTGGGATATGATGATAGAGACTGGATTAATCTTGCACAGGATAGGGACCGATGGCGGGCTTATGTGAGGGCGGCAATGAACCTTCGGGTTCCTTAAAAGCCATTTGTAAGTAAGTAAGTATGCTTAAGAAGCAATGGAAGTTGCGTCAAAGAAGGGCAGAATCTGGTCAGGAAGCCATTTCTGACTATAAAGAGGAAGCCATGCAAGATCCGGATCTACACAGCAGTGTTACATACTCCTAAACTTTTAGCAGGTTCAGAATTTTATTGTAGTAAATATTTTACATACAATCTTAATATACATGATTGTGGTGATACTGGGACATGTTTTCTTCTGGACGAAACAACAGCTAGTAGGGGCTCAGAAGAGATTGGAAGCTGTTAAAAGAAGTACTTCAAAGAAATCTCTCTTCAGGTTAAAAATTATTGTTTTTAGTGGCAATTGCTGCTGCCAAAACAAAAATTGGACAGTAGTTTCTTTCTGGCTGTATCTAAGAAAGGGCCACTTTGATTCAGTTCAGCACATATTCTACAGATTGGTCACACCATGTTACTATCTGATACGAATTTTGGATTAATTGAAAATAATGTTCAGCGTTACTATCAAAATGTATATTGTCTAGAACAGTGGGCAGAGGTAATTGTCAAAAGTTCGAAATGTGGAAAGTTGCAGGTGGTAGAATTGGGAATAAATGATTTTTTTTAAAATGGAGCTATTCAGTTACATTAAGTTTTGGTTCTCCAATGAGAAGTTTGGTCTGTCTCATGGCTGGTTTAGATCTCCATGCTCCTAATAAATCCTTCGTTAGGTTGTTCTTTAGAGCCCGTTTATACTTTGAGATGCCATAGCATTGGATAGTAGTTCCATGCTTGGCCAGTAGGTCGTCTTATTCATTGTCTTGCACTCCACTGTGTCCTGGGACTCAAGTTATACTTTATTTCTTCTGAATAAGCTTTCCAGGGCAATTCTACGTTCTTCAACCAGCCTTCAATCAACTCTGTGTGCACCAGAGGTCTGTATCAAATGTTTTCGCTCGAGCGCCAAGTAGTTCATAGCATAATCTGTAGGTAGCGTACATGCATGATGGGTAAAATTGTCACGAGTGATAAATCCTCGAACGGTGTAAGCCGAGTGTTAGACATTCGTTCTTGTTACAGTGATGAACTGTGTAGTAACATCATAGATGTTTATCATTTCAAAACTTTGCAGTGTTTAACTAACCTCTCAATAGTACAGCTACAAAACTTGCTTTAAAATGTAATATAAATGTTGTAGGTAAATGTTCCCTCCCCCCCCCCCCCCACACACAGGAGTGATTTTGTTTTTGCCACATCTGTTAGATGTTATTGGATGTAAATGTAATTATTATAAACGGAGAAGACACTCACAATAATGCAAGAACCGTATCAAGTTTTCTAGTAATAATAATAATCTCTAATAATTAATGTATCAATCTTTGCGTCTGTAACAGTTGTGCAGCATGATTATTCGTTTTATTATATTTCCTGTGACGTCTCTGTACTAATATTGTTATTAATCTACTGCTATATCAATAATATTTTGTGAAACGTTTCTACATTGTCGCAGTATATAGGCGGAACACTGTGTGTGGACCTGTCATATTATATATGTGGTAAATCAAATATTGAATAATTATTAATTAGAAATAATAACTGTATATCCAAGTTTTTCACACTATGTTATTTATAACTTCATGTTACTGTTTTGGTACATTCCATTAGACTGTTCCATTAGACGTTTGTCATAAATGCAGGAAATAAAGCCTTATTTTTACCATATGAGCAAAACATATGTGCATCTTATCTGTCGCCTTCCATACAAGATAAGACATTAGTTATATATAATAAAAGTAATATAATACAGTTATATGAAAAAAAAAGTGTTCATATAACTGTATTATATTACTTTTATTATATATAACTATCTTACTCATGAACACTGTTGCATCTGACCTAACTTATGTAATTTAAGATAAGACATGTCGGTGAGATGACCTTGTACTGTGCTTCTATTTATTACGAGCGTATCACGATCGATCTTACCTCACTCTAGAGTGCGACATTCGACCGAGTTCAAGCGAGCGATTTAACTCCAATGCAGCACTCTGGTGTGCACCCAATGCAGCCTGACTATCAGAGCAGATGTAGATATTCATGTCTTTACATGATCTATTTAAATAGGTTTCCCTGAACACAAGCTAATATCGCAAACACTTCAGCTTGGAAAACAGTAGTATATTGATCAAGTGGGATAAATATTCTAGCCCTTGATAGATTTTTATTGAAAACATCAGACCAACGATTTTTGTAGACCACAAGGTCTTGAATTTTGAAAAACAGAATATTCTGAATAAGAAATATAATACGAAATTATAATTGAAAGAATAAAATAGAAACTCAGCATTTTGAATCAACATAATAAAATATTTAGTAAATATGTATAAACCTAGAAAGTAGTTTATTTAATAATGTTCACGTATATAAAACAAGAGGTAACAAATCAAGAATTGAAATAAAGGTGGTGATTCAAAATGCTTAAGGAGTCTTTGATGATGCCAAAGATACATACATCATAGAGATCTGCTCCAGCACTACTGTTAGTTCTGTGAACTATATCTAGGATTATCATATGTCTACATTTTAGGTTCAAATATAATTTTACAATTCCTGTTTTTAGTCCACATTTTCAAGTTTTCTATTTTTCTCTATTGCTGACATCTAGTGTTAAATTTGGAAGGCAGGCATTGGCTTTCTGGGAATGTGAATTCAGTATTGAGATGTATCACGGAAATGGTAGTATTTAGGAAAGGAGGCAGGCTCACCGAAGGAGAACAAGTAAAATGCAACGATAAATTCCTAAAGAGAGTAAACAACTTCAAATACTTAGGTCTTACAATACACACAACAGGGAAGAGTTTCAGAATCCACATTAGAACGAGAACGGTGGCTGCAATCAGGGCCATGAACGAGATCAGGAACATCAGACTGCTATCAATGGACACCGCTATGGACCTATTCAGGCTGAAGATAGTACCTGTTCTTACGTATGAAATCGATCTGGTATGGGAACATCTCACATATAAGCAGCTGGAAGAGATAGAAAGAGTAAAAGCCAGATACCTCAAGAGGGTGGTAGGAGTATCGCAAAGTACAAGATCGAGACTGGTGTACGAGCTCACCAGGGAGACCTTCCTCATAGAAGATCTGCGAACTACACTACTGCTGCCATGTAGTGAAGCTTACAGAACCTACGTGAAAAGAAAAGGGACATACCACCGGAATTCTATGCAACCTGTGCGATGCAAGACAGAAGCTGGACTCAGACGAACTACGAAATGCGACATGTGACTACAAGATTGGCAATCTATGGTTTCCACCACAAGCTGTGCTCCAATAAGACATTCAACGATCTGGATGATATGTGCATATGTGTTTTGTGCTCAGAAAAATGTGAAAAGTGCCATATATTAAAGTGCAAGAAATGCTGCAGACCTATCGCTCCTTATAGCAAGGACAACTAAGATTATATTTACATCTACTCTTTGCACAGTAACACAAGCCCTTTTAACCTATGAAAAATTAAGAAGGCTTCCAAATTGGGATAAATGGAGTAAATACAAAGATTTTAAATTTACATTGAGGACCCAAAATGGATACATGCAAGAGGTAGAAAAGCTTGAGCAAATTCTAGAAATACCAAGTGAAAAGGAAAACTTGATGTCTCGATATAATCCACTTAATAACTTCAAAGTAGATTGCTGCCTTGATCTTGATGAAGTCTTCAACAAAAAAGATATAAATCCAGAAATAGCAAAAGCCATTGCCCTACAAACAATTAATAGAAAATATCCACAAAAGGACTGGTTGTACATTTACACTGATGGATCTCTCATGGATCAAAATGAAGGAGCTGGAGCAGAAGCTACTTGCCAATATTTTTCTCTTTATAAAAATGTTGGCAAGTACACAACAAATTTTGATGGCGAAGTTGAAGCCATTTATACATCACTTCAAAATGTATTTGTGTGGCTAAACCAGTGCAAAAACAGTCATCCTGTCTGACTCCAAAACTGCAATCCAGTCCATCAGCTCAACTACATCCCCTAAAATGGAAAAAGTAAAAGAAATTCATTGCATGGTAAAACAAATTCAAATGCTAAATAAAAAAGTGGTCTTCCAAAGGATCCTGGCCCACTGCAGACTGAACTGTAACGAGTAAGCAGACATGTTAGCAAAGAAAGGAACTTATATCAACTTAAAAAAAAATTTCAAGTTCCCATATAAATCAATAAAGCGAGTCATAAAAAGAATAAGTTACAGCGAACAGGCAAAACATCAAAATTCAAAATGGAAAGAATCATTCAAAGATCCAAAACTAATTCCCGATCTACCTCGAAAATCTGCCGTGGCCATGTTTAGATTGATTACTGGTCATGATTGCCTCAGTAAACACCTCCATCGTATTGGAGTATTGAATTCACCTAAATGCTTACTGTGCACCGGAGAAGAGGACATAGAGATGGAGCACCTGGCTAATTGTGAAACTCTTAGGACATTTGTGGACCTTCCATCAAAATATTGGGAAGCAAGAAGGATGATGATTTCATTGTTAAATCCAGAGCATTAGATACACACACACTCTTTGCACAGTTTGTGCGCAGTTCTCGTTTATTATAGATGTATCACATACAGTATATCAATGAGACTAGCGAGAGTACAAAGATATATTACTTAAAATCAATTTATGAGACTAGCGACGGAGCTTTTCATTTGCTGTTTGTGTGTGTTACTAGCATGTTCGGAACTGGTTTCCAAGTGCTGTTATTCATCCAGCTGCATCTTATTAAATTACGTGCTCTCTTCTCGTCTTATTAGGTAAGTTGAAATAACATTTTAATAATCATTAAAATATGAATTACGGACTTTTTTTTAATAGGTTTATGTTTTTTATAGATGAATAAAACATGTTTTATCTTGTGTTTTTAAGGTGATTTCTCATCATGACGAAGAGACATGACATTTACAGATAAACTCCGAGAAAAATATCCATGTTTTCATCCCAGAAGATTATAATGGGAAGCAGAATGTATGACTTGCTGCCCAGACACCTATGCTTTAATTGCAAATCATGCCACCAGTGATTTGAACTCAACATTAAAACAGAGAAATATATTATGAAGTGTGTTAGGAGTGCAAATTCATCGGTTAAAGTGACAATAAATTTTTTATTTGTGAAGCCCAATTGCGAACTGGAAGATAATATAAGTGCTGCTGAAAGCACACTTATTGTATTGTATTGTATTATATTTATTAACATTCCATGGTATTCATACATGCTTACAGCTAGAATATGGAACAAGTCAAAAAACTTAATACTATTATAAAGTCTTAATTTATAGTCACAGTCTAAATGAAATATATACAGACGAGATTTACAATATAGTCTACTAATACAACACAAAGTTTTAGTATCAATTTCATGAAGCGTTATTGAATGTCATGAATTCCCCTACAGAATAGAAGGTGTGAGAAATTAGGTACTTCTTTAATTTGGCCCTAAATAATTTTATGTTTTGAGTTTCATTTTTTATATCGATAGGGAGGCTATTAAAAATTTTTACTGCCATATAACGCACTCCTTTTTGATAGCATGATAGACTTGCCGATGGAGTATGAAAGTCATTTTTTTGACGTGTTTTTATGCTATGAACTGTTGAATTAGTTACAAAGTTTTCACGATTACATATGAGGAAGATTATTAATGAAAGAATATATTGACAAGCCATGGGCATTATTTGTAGTTTTTTTTAAATAGTCCTACACGATTCCCTAGATTTGGCACCTACTATTATTCTAATTACTCTTTTTTGTAATAGAAATATATTCTTCATCTTACGATGTTTGGTGACGTATACACGTCCGTTGATGTTAAATTCAGAAATATATTGTTACTATCTGTGGAATTTCCCCAGAATATTATTCCAAAACTCATTACCGAGTGGAAGTATGCAAAGTATATTGTTTTTATAGTATTGATATTTACTATCTTTTGCATAGATCTAATAGCAAAACAAGCTGAATTTAGTTTGTGGGTAATTTATTTAATATGATTTTTCCAATTTAACACATTATCGATTTTTAAGCCAAGAAATTTCCATATCGTGGCATACTATGGATTGTACTCCTAAGACGAATTTTCCCTGACTTCAAAATATCTACAAAAATATTTTATGGGCGAATCAAAACTGAAGCTATAGTAAACTCAGTTTTTGCTCCTCATGCAGTAGAATGTGTAGTTAAAGATCTCAAAGACATTCCCTTTGTTCGTGTAGATTGACAGATGCAATCAACCATGACAATTTGAAGATCTTCCCCATTATGAGTCCGCCGCTGTGAAGTAACGGTTAGCATGTCGGACCGTGAAAGAAATGGGAATGGGTTCAAATACTGGTCGAGGTTATTTCCAGGGTTTTCCCTTCAATTCATTTAGAACGAATTCTGGGTAACTTTCGGTGTTGAACTTGGGACTCATTTCGCTGGCATTATCACCTTCATTTCACTCAGATGCTAGATAATCATCACAGTTAATAAAGCATCGGGGGGGGGGGAGAACAATTTAACCCACTATTGTTCACTATTTTTATCACAAGAATTGAATTTGAAATTAAAGTAGTCAGTATTTGAAAGTAGGTCGAATCAAACGGCAGAAACAATTCTGTGGCCAGGAGGAAAAAGGTCTTAAGTAAAAATTTTATACTTTTCAGGAAAGCAGTAGAAAGATTGAAATTTGTGTCAATTATAGAGTTTTTTTAATTAAGAGGTGTTTCCTCGATATTATTTGTTTATATTTCTTCTAAAATAGATAATGTTGCTCATTTAATAATTTTCTTGATTATTTCCAAAAATAGCCACACTTAAGCCCTTTGAAGACTAGAAGCCAAACTGAGCAGAAGGGACTATTAAACATAAGACCTTTTTCATGTCAAAATAAATGAGAAATGTAAATTATTAGGAATGCAAAATGGGTCTTAAACAATTATAGAACTGTTTACCCTGGTGCTTAAAGTTTTAAAAGGAAAGGGCATCAGTATGTGATAAAATGGCTAAAATACAAGTTAGACCTTTGTAATAGGGAAGCATGGAAAGTAAACATGTGATGGTTTGTAAGGAATAAAGTATTAAATATACTTAAGTCATTAATCTGTGTGTGCTCGATTCAAAAAGTACTTAGGACATTTGGTAACACTCTATAAATCCAGTCAGGAGTCTTATTTGACTTTAGCCATTTTATCAGATTGTAGAGAATTGTTTCCGTTTTCAGAATATATAAAAATCTAATTTTCACAAAAAATTGACTGAACATCTTTTTCCTCCCAGCCACAGAATTGCAACTTACATCAATGAGACTCTTAACAATTTGGAAATACAGAACAAGTGCGTGGCTTTTGGGGGTGATAACTGTACCACAATGTTTGGTGGTCTTACAAGAGGTGTTGGCAATGATGTTTTTGCTACAGTACCTGAAGATGTTGATTAACAGGTCATTAATTGGTGTGGTATGGCCTGGTGATATACCGAAAAACTGCATCCAGCATGGAACTGACGTACTTCGTATTGACTTACAAAGAATAGTGAATTGCTTTTCAATTTATGCTGTCCATATTGAGTTCCTAAAGAATTTTGTGAATTTGGTGGAATAGAGTATTAGCAACTTCTCTGTCGCATCGACAGGATGGTTGTTCGTATTTTCAGTTGTTCAGAGACTTAACAGAAATGTTTCCTGCTCTTGAGTCCTTCCTATCTCAGAACAAACCTCCAGCAGTCCTAACAATTTTTTGTGGACCATTTTAGTGAGATACATTTATGTTATGTTCAGTCCTTAGTATATTTCATTTGTGTATCAGTCAGATATTAATGATCTTCAAGAAAGAAAAGCTGGTAATCTCAAGTCTTTGAGAATAAAAGAGAGGTTGAACCAAATGGAATTTTTTAAGTGCAATGTTGAAATCCTCTATGAAGGATGTCGAGAATATGTGGATGCAACCTTTAAATGAATTTTCTTGTTTTAACTGACTAGAAGATGTACCTTGGGAAAATGTGGGATGATCTATGAAGTTGTTGGGTAAAGGTGTTCTTGAAATTTGAAGAAATTCATAGTCACATACGGTGGGAAATCTATATTGAACCAGAAGAAATGGTGCCAGTACATTGACTCATCTAGGAGTGAAGAACAGTTCAATGAGATTGTTAAGATAGTGCAGTTCTTTTTTCAGTGTCAGCTCATAATGCTTCTTCTGTTGAAAGATTATTTGATTATTCTCTGTAATACAGGCACAATGGACAAAGGAGAGGAATAGACTGACTGTTGATTTTGTGAAAGTAAAATTTAACTTCAGGCATTTGATGTGCAGAACATTTTTTGACTATTTGTGCCAATACAAGGAATTGTTAAAAAAAATTCAATCCAGTGAGAAATATACTTGGCTCTAAAATAATGCAATATTGTAAAAATTATCTTTCTAATGTTTGAGTCATATGTGTCTTCATATGTTTTAGGTCACATTCATTCCATACTAAAATGTTTGTCCAGGATTTTTTAAATTATTGTAAGAAGCTTTCAGTTCATTGAACTAAAATGTATCAGAAATAAAATATACTGTCAATTGGATAATGTATAATATATTACAGTTTCTTTCATTCAGTATTCAGAAAAATAAGTTGGTTGGTGCCGTTGGAGAAGGTGGTCCTCATTTCGGGATTTCAGAATAGGGTAATCATAACCATACCATACAAATAGATGGGAATTGATTAAGATAATCTCCTTTTAATTCTTCTATATCAGGAATAATACAAACAGGAGGATTTACATATTGAGCAGGGGTAATACTATCCTGTCTCATGCCTTCAACGGGATTGATACTTGTTGCCATTTTCCAAATATGTTTATGGCCTAGTTCTCCATCCTGCCCTACCCATTGGTCTAGGCCTTGGAGTCCAGAGGCAGCTAATATGGCTTCGTTTTGAATTACCAGATTCAGAGGAGGCAAACACAACAGGGATTTGAGGGCCCTGGTCGTGTAGTCCCAATGGTTCCTGTGATGCCTAACACACAAGCCATTGTATGGGATTCAACAAGTTCTCAGACCACCATACAACTGTTGCGTCATCTCCTCCTGAAGGAGGAATTTCATTCATGATTTCATGATATAGAACATATGGAATTAGGTTTTAAGAATTTCATAGCCTAGTGGTGGGAAAAGTAGCTCTTTTTCCAGAGTTGTTTCGAGTATCCAGGATCAAAGACAGTACTATTTCCAAAGAACAGTTCCGAAATAACAGCAAGTTTCTGACAGAATGTAATAATTACCAAAATGTTATGTTGTTTTGGAAGTAGTTCAGTTTCCAAAATCCCAGATCGTAATACAATTCAAACCACGACACTGTTACAGTCAGATTTGTGTGCAGTAAATTATAGAAGCTAGAAAACTTTCTAATTTTTTTATCATTCCTTCTGTTAAATAAAGAATGTTAATATTCTGTGATATTAGTCTTTTAATTTTATTTATAATAAACATTGAGGCTAGTTGAGCTACATTTGTACTCTTATGTTATTGCCATATACATTTTTATAATTTTTTCTTCATTAGATATAGTAAAACAATGACTTTGGAATAATAACAGACAGAATCTTACAGTTTAAAGGGATTTTCCCTCAACTCAATATGAGCAAATGCTGGGTAACTTTCGGTGCTAGACCCCGGACTTATTTCACCGGCATCACCTTCATCTCATTCAGATGCTAAATAACCTAAGATGTTGATAAAGCGTCGTAAAATAACCTACTAAAATAAATACAGTTTAAAATTTTATTTATTCTTGTTGCTACGTATATTAATAGCAGACCATGTAAAGGAAGCTGACTGGCCAATCGGAGTGATTGTTTAATATTGAAACGCACCCTGCCAGTTCATTGGAATTAAAGATTTCCGTGCTCTCCCCATCATACTCACCTGTGAAGCAACTACTGTACATCCAAGGAAAACACTTTGGCTGGAACAGTAAAATTATGGTCTCTGAGAAAGTATTTGGAGCATTCCAGATAAAGTGGTTGGAAGGTATGTTAAATAGTGCTCAGTTTGCATGAGGAACAGTCCGTCAGAAACTCCTACTGTTATTTTTTATTTTATTTATTTATTGGAGCTTCCTCAATTTAGAGGCTGCCATTAGACAAAGGATACAAAACAATACAGAACAAATAGATGATGAGAGCTAAAAGAGTAAGAAAAAAGGCAAACAAATACACAAACAAACAATGGCAGTTTACAGAAGAAAAAAAATTTCAAGTAAAGAATCAATGAAAGCTAAGAAGGAAAAAGAAAAATGATAATGGTGCGTCAATTTTTTCCATACACTGAATTAGAGTCCATATAGGCGGTTCCGTAAAAGTTTGACTGACTCTTTAATTATGAGGAGGGCCAGTTCATTCAGAAAAGATTTGTGCAGTCCCAGGGTCTTACAGAATTTAGAAGAGAAGTTGGGTATCGTTCCTCTTGCTCCAAACATCAATCCCGTAACACTGATATTGTGAAGTTGGTATTTATCTTTATAATACGGGATGGTTGGAACGTAGATTGCTCGTTTCTCCTCATGTACGTCTTCGGGCTGTCCTTTGTACGTTTCAAACCTGATGGTGGGGTCGATTATCATACCCTGAGACAGGGATTCGCTAATGGTGATTATGTCAATTCGTCTGTTACTGCCATTGTCGGCGGTTCCGTGGACTTCTTCATAGACGGTGTATTTTAGTTTTCTGAGGGCATCGGCCAATTTAGTTCTAATTGCATGGTGCCTATGTATACGCAATGTTTCGCCATAAGGGCAGGCTCCCAGGACATGTCGACCTGCTCTTCCTTTTTTGGAACTGTTTTTTTCTCGGAACTGTTCCGAAATTACTGTTATATTATTTTACCCTATCTCTATCATATACCGATTCATTGTGAATGAAGACTGTGCTCCTGCTGAGCGTCAGCTAAAAATTACAGAGTTAAAGTTACGTGGTACCTGCATACTGTACATGTTTGGATCCACCTACATATGCGAACAGTTGTTTTTGTTAATGAAAATAAGGAAATCTTAACACAGAAGTAATTCATCTGACTACAGTATACAAGGTTTCCTCAGTTCATGCACTACCCTGATCATAATGCCTAATATTGAGCAATTAATATGCAAGAAAGGGCCCAACAATCCCGCAAAACTAGCATTACAAATGATCAGTAAATATTTTCACTAAATGGTCCATTAATGCATTTGTGTTTGTTTTATTTTAAGTATTATATAAATATCATTTAATGAAAGATGGAGTGCAGTTCACCGTAACAGAGTTCAATAATATGTTTATTTATTTACTAGAGCTTCCTCAAATTAGAGGCTGCCATTAGACAAAGCATACAAAACAATACAAGAACAAATAGATGATGAAAGATAACAGAGTAAGAAAAAAATAAACAAGTACACAAACAAACAAACAATGGCAGTATACAGAATAAAAAAAAAAGTTACATGTAAAGAAGCGATGAAAGCTAATAAGAGAAAGAAAAAAGATAATGTTGCGCTAGTTTTTTCAGTACACTGAATTAAGAGTCCATATAGATGGTTCCGTAAAAGTTTGACTGACTCTTTAATTATGAGGAGGGCCAGTTCATTCAGAAACGATTTGTGCAGTCCTATGGTCTTACAGAATTGGGAAGAGAAGTTAGGTATCATTCCTCTTGCTCCAAACATCAATTCCGTAACACTGATATCGTGAAGTTGGGATAGACTTTCATTTGCCATGTTTTGTAACTTTTTCTATCACATATTTTGCAATGAAGCACACATATGTAAAATACATAAACTAATATATGTTTTTTGTATTTTATGATGTAACAGTATTAAAGAAAAAGTGGAAATCTAAAATGCAGTATTTAGTTTTATTCGACTTTCATTTCGTTCCTAAAGTAACAGTCTATTGATTTCATACATGTAAATACTTGTTTTAGGCGTTTACATTACTTTTAGTTTAAAGTGATAAATTTGAGAAACAATTATCACAAAAAAGGAGCTGCTACTGCAAACCACCCATGTCCAGCTTATCAGCACAGTGCCCGCTGCAGCGAAGCATCAGTGTAGCAGGCGGCACGTCACACTGTGGTGATGGTGACTGATGTAAACCAAAGCTAGGTTCTGACAAATGTCAAGTGACTGACTGCATAATGTAGCTTATTTTATATTTGTTTGTATATTTTAATGGAATGTACATTTTAAATTAAATCTTGTAAAAAGTTTCTTTAGTTTCAGTATGAATCTATTGCTTTGATAACGAAATAACTTCTTCTGAATGTTTTTTAATGTACTAAACTCCTAACCCTCTTTCGTAGACAAAGCAAGGCCGATTGTGCAGCATGAAGCCTCTGGTTGCTATTGTACTTGCAGTGGATTTTAAGGTAATTCGAGAGTTAGTACAAGATGTGCTCTGTATGTATGTATTTCATGTTTCATTTTTTGTTTGTTATTAATTGTCTAAAGTTATGCGCTGCTTCTGAAAAGATGAAGTGGAGAATAACATTTTCTTATTCTAACAAGATATGAATATTTGATTGTACAGACCCAGAAACAAAATTTGTCCACCTGAATTTTCCAAGTTCCAGTTATAATATACTGCGCATGCTCAGCTCAGTAAGCAGTGCTCTGTAACTGGAACTTGGAAAATTCAGGTGGCTCAAATTTTGTTTCTGGGTCTGTATCTTTGAACAAGATATTTCGTGACTGTCAAAAATGTCGTTCACATGCATTCTGACAAATTTACTACGATTTTTTTGTACTTCATTTAATGAAAATGCTGTTTTGGTGATTGTGTTAAAAGCATAAGTAACAGTGTGATATAAATTGCATATATTTTATCATCATAAATGCTACTAAGTATAAACCTACTAGTATTGAAGGAAATTTTATGAAAAATTATGGGACATCTGATGTATCTGGGAAGAAATGTATTTTTTTCATGTTAGACATCAATTACAGAAACAGTGAATTAGTGTGCACCAAACTGACAGAAAGCGTACTTCAGAAACAAAACACTGAACATTATATCATTTAATTTGTTAATGCTATAATGATTAACACACAACATTGGTGCAAAGTTGATTGCCACTATTTCAGTATGATTTTGAAAAATGCACCACTTTTTGCCTTATCTTCTAGATTGCTAACATTGGACATATGCTGCTTTTTGCTCTGTCGTATAATACTAATTTTCTGAAAAATAATTCATGTAGATAGTTGTAAATATATTAATTGTGTGTGAGGAATGTTTTATTGGACTCCTCATTTTGTAGATGGTAACTTATTTCTGTGACGAAATATGTTCAGAATGTTGTTGGAGAGGTTAAATAGCATGTTGTAGCCGATTTAAGTGAACACCATATTTTAACGTTTTGGTGGCTACTTCATTCACACACAACCCCCAGTATGTCTGGAGGACCACATCTGCTTTTGGTCGACGGGTCTACTAGACCTAGTTGGGAGATCTTGTTGATCACCAGCTTTCCCTCCTTAAGCCACTGGAGGACGATTTTAGTGCCATAACAGGTCAGATGTTCAGAATTTTTTATTTATATTGCGTCATTTAACATATCTTATGTACGAAAACAGCTTGAAAAGAAAATTGTCCAAGCCAATTTTGAGTAGAATAACATTTTGTGCAAATGTAACATTTGCTCAGTGATGTAGAAGGAAATTCTGTATACAGATCGACAAAATGTCCGTAGCGTTATCAGCTGTCAATGTCTCCTTTGTTTATTGTTTATCCAGTTTATAATTCAGTTCACCCTGAAGGAAGTATCTCATTACAGGAATAGTCATTGGTGTATAAGAAGTGCCATAATTAACTTGAAATTACATTCGTGATCTACATTCTAAGTAATATTTTACTTTACTGAAGAAAAAAAATGTAAACCCATTAAATATTCTATTTCATTTGTCACTTTGCCTTATCAAAGAAATCTAACTATAAATTATGTTATAGTCAGTTTGGAGTAAATTGTCATTCTGTATTATCTTTAAAAAAAACTATAATTTTGTAGTAAAATAGATTGTTTATCTTCTATAATATTAGTCCCTGACTCTTGAATACTGGTACGTACTGTGAACAGAACCTGCCCAGTAATTTAGGATTAATGATTGCACATCGCATGCTAAAGTCTCATTCTAGATATCAGGAATACTGGAGACACGTGTTGCCATGAAAATTTCGAAGTATTTTTTACGCCATGATTCTTCACCCCTTCTTCAGAATATAAAAAATATTAAATAAAAATCTTTCTTCATTACATAGGGTTTAAATCAGGCCTGTCCAGTCTTTGAGCCCCAGGTGCGCTATTTAGCTGTGCCAGTGCGCCGACAAGCACTGCAGCATGCCGAGGCTCCACCACGCGACTATCAGAGTAGTAGTGGGGACAACCACAAACTCCAAAAATGGCTTGACTGATTTGGCGATTTTTAAAGATATTTTGTAGTTCGTATGGAGAGAGGCTCATCATTTCAGATTCCTGCAAAAGCAAACTCACTACGAGAGTGTCAAGCTGCCATGAGGGTGGTTGCACGCACAAAATGGACACAATTTAAAACCACTTACCTCTATGTGTGCTGTCAACTGTAAACCTGCTTAAGTTCGCTCAGCATCATTTCATGATCAATGCCTACCAGAATGCCGTAAGCAGTGGCATATGCAGAATATTGTGAAGGGGGTGTGGTCATTAATAAAATTGTTAACAACGGAAATTTTAATGCACTAGTTTCCGAAATAAATGACTTACAGGTGATCTGAATCACCCATTGTCTTTTCGTACGTTTTCTCATTGAAAGAGTAGTAATTAATAAAAACGTATCTTATGAAAGTTGTTTGTTTTGAAGAGCTCTATCAAATGATACCATATTTGACCACGACTCTCATTTGAAATTTTAAAGTAATACGCCACTGACTCTACTGCCTGTTAAGGCTGATTGATGAAATCAAGCTCAAGTGAAAGTTCACATGTGCTTTAGTAATAAATATTTTTATCTCGAAAATTTTAATGCATTAGTTTCTGAAATAAATTACTATTACATGTGGTCTGAATCACCCTGCATATTTCTACTTTATATGTGTATGTTATAAATAGTAACCAATCAATTAGTGGAAAAGTGCATTGAAACAGATGGCCATCATTTCCAACACGGGTTACCACTTTTTACTTTTCAGAAATAGAAACAAAATTTATGGATTCTCCCTCCCAAGTTTTTTTAACTTAATAGCTGCGTACTGCTTTACACAAAACATCAAATTACTTCTTGTCTTAATAGGTAATGCAAAGAACTTTATGAGACACATTAATCTCTGCCTCTGTGCAGTGTCACAGTTTGTGGTGAGGGGATGAGAGATGGCAAAAGGTTGTACTAATCTGCGAGAAAAAGTATGTCTAAACTCTCACCTTACACTCAGGCAATCAGTGACCAGAGCATTGGAATGAAGGAACCAGGTATTTTTTGTTTTGCTTTTAGTACTCTGACATCTACGACCAAAATAAGCTACTTGAAACTCAACAGCCAGTTGCTGGCAGAGATATAATGCAACATCTGTACTTTCATTTAACAGTGGTTCCACTTATTTTTTTATTTATTTATTTATTTTTTTGCTTCTAGCAGATTCCAACAGTTTTTTCTCAGTTTTTAACTTGTGTATGAAGTCTGAACAAGTCATATTAGTGTTCGCATAGGCTTCCGGAGCTGGTGTACAGGTCTCTGGATAAACTTCGGGGCTTATACCGCGTTGTCTTGGTGTTGGTGGCTGATGTTTTGACCATTGTGTTGTGGTCATCTTCAGAGCTGTGCGAGCTTATATGTATATATATATATATATATATATATATATATATATATATATATATATATATACACACAAGCTCGCACACTATTTCTTTATCCAACTTGCTCAGCTCTGAAAGATGACACAACACAGCAGTCGAAACGTCAGTCACGAACACCAAGACAATGCGGTATAAGCCCCGAAGTTTATCCAGAGACCAAGTCATATTAATGTTTGTATTGATGAGAAGTTCTGCTTTGATCGAATCAACAGAACACTTGTTCCTAACATTTGTTCACTTTAAAGTCTTATGAAAGAAAACCCTCTCTACATAGGCATTGGAGGGTGGTAAGGCAAGACACATGACACCACCTCTACCAAAGCAGGCAGGTGGCACTGCTTAAAATTCTCCATCCACTTCAAGCCCACATTGTTGCCCCCTTTGCCTTCTAAAACGTTTGACAGTACGTTTTTAAGACACTATAGTTTACACAAACAGGGCTTTCATATTGACACTAATTCGCAGTTCAGTAGCTGCTGCTTGAACGTTTTTAAAGAAATTCGATAGTTTCCTTTTAATGATAATGGTTCAAGTTTGTGTAGGGAGTTGTTTTCAGAAAAATCGAAGTTCTTCTGAAGATAGAAGATAGCATTTTCATTAGGCCTAAACTTACAAAATCACTTTCTGGTGATTTTATAACATTGGAGTCAGCTTTACTTCTTATGAGTAGGTCTATATATGCCCTATAAAGAACAGTATTCATGTATTAAAATAAATTACATGTAATAAAATGGGGGAAATTATTTTAGTGAATTAAATTATAAAAGTCCCAGAAATAGGGGCATTTAGTGTCCTGAATGACGTTCTGGTGGGCTCCAGACAATGAAGTCAAAATCAGTATGAGTGGCAAGCCTGTTTTCAACATATGCTGCAGCTGTCTATTGCAGATCATCTTTTAAATTGACCATTGTATTTAGCCATGCTTTGAATTATAAAAATAGCAATATTGACTGTTATTAATTTTTGCTGCTGCTGCTGTTGCTTCTGCTTTTGCTTGATATAAGGAACCCACCAAAGATACTGGTAGAACAAAAATTATTATTATTATTTTATAATTGAAAATATTCGAATGGAATTAGAAACTAATAGCATAATGGAAAACCATTGATAATAATTAATATTTCAGAATGGTATACGCATTTACAGAGAATGGGTCAAAGCTCTATGTCTTTAAAGCTGCTTCATTATCAACTCATTGGAACTACAAGAGTAGAAAGACCAAAGAAATTCTGTCAGGAATAACTGACGACGATGATGAGTATACTACTGCTGCTGCTGCTGCTGCTGCTGCTGCTGCTGCTGCTACTTTCAATATCAAATTATTAGTGAAAACACGGAAATTTTACTTGAAGCAAGTAAAGAGATAGGTTTGGAAGTAAATCCTGAAAAGTCAAAGAATATTTTTTTATTAGATTATTTTACGACGCTTTATCAACATCTTAGGTTATTTAGTGTCTGAGTGAGATTAAGGTGAAAATGGTGGTGAAATGAGTCTGGGGTCCAGCACCGAAAGTTACCCAGCATTTGCTCATATTGAATTGAGGGAAAACCCCCGAAAAAAACCTCAACCAAGTAACTTACCCCGACCAGGAATCAAACCCGGGCCATCTGGTTTTGCGACCAGACACGTTAATCATTACTCCAGAGGTGTGGACTCAAAGTATATGATTGTCTCGTGACAAGAATATTGTACGAAATGGAAATATAAAAATTGGAGATTTATCCTTTGATGAGGTGGAAAAATTCAAATATCGGGAGGAAGTTAAATGCAGAATAAGTATGGGAAATGCCTGTTATTAATCGACTGAGAAGCTTTTATCATCCAGTCTGCTCTTAAAAAAGCTGAAAGTTAGAATTTATAAAACAATTATATTACCGGTTGTTCTGTATGGTTGTGAAACTTGGACTCTCACTTTGAAAGAGGAGCAGAGGTTAAGGGTGTTTGAGAATAAGGTGCTTAGGAAAATATTTGGGGCTAAGAGGGATGAAGTTACAGGAGAATGGAGAAAGTTACACAATGCAGAACTGCACTCATTGTATTCTTCGCCTGACATAATTAGGAACATTAAATCCAGACGTTTGAAATGGGCAGGGTATGTAGCACATATGGGCGAATCCAGAAATGTATATAGAGTGTTAGTTGAGAGGCCAGAGGGAAAAAGTTCTTTGGGGTGGCTGAGACGTAGACGAGTGGATAATATTAAAATGGATTTGAGGGAGATGGGATATGATGATAGGAATTAATCTTGCTCAGGATAGAGACTGATAGCAGGCTTATGTGAATGTGGCAATGAACCTGCGGGCAGGTTCCTTAAAAGCCATTTGTAAGTAAGTTATGTTCAATATAATGGGACCTTTACAGTTGTGAAATCTTCTGGAAAAATATGCTTATGTCAGAACTATAAGAAAATCAAGTACACTCATTGGCATAAGGTGAAATACCATACTAAAAGAAAAAAAGTATCAGTTCGTATCATAATGATAAGTGAATTGTGGGTTTCATATTATTTTTGTGTTTACCAGTAATATTTAAATGGAGGGGGGAAGTCCTTTTATAAACAGATATATCCATTTAATTGTTGTAATGGTTTCATTTGTTTTCCCATGGTTTTTATGGATACTGCACATAAAGCAGTAACAATAAACATTTGTGATGGAGAACCTTAATTGTTGTATGAATTGCATCACACAGAATGTAAGGAAGTCGTAGGTTATTGTTAATACTGTCTTGTCATTTTGTCACAGATTCAGCCAATTTAAAGTGATCGCTTCCTTGAAATAATTCTACGTCCTGAAGATGCTGCAAAAACAGTTGCATTAATTGAGGATGGAAGGAGCTTCAGATATGTCGCTCATACACTTGGTGCATCATTAGATTCCATCCAGTGGACTCTAAAACAGTATTGGGAACTTCAGGTCAATTGCAGAAGGCATGTTGAGATGGTAGTAGAGCACTACAGTGACAGATGATAGGTTATTCAACTGCAGGCTTTGAAGGATCGAAATACAACTCAGTAGTTGAATTGCAAAATTGTCTCCAAGTGTCAGAAGTCAGTGTAAGTGAATGAACAATAAGACGAAGATTATATGAATGGCGTTTGAAGGCCTGAAGACCTAATACAGGTTCGCAATTGACAAGACATCACGTTGCATGACTTGGATTTACAGATCAACAGCAGGACGGACATTGGTGCACTGGAATGATCTATTATTCACTCTTGAATCAAGATTCTGCTTAAGATTGCCAGATACGAGGGCGAGAGTTTGAAGGAGGACATGCAAATGATTTTCACCATGCACAATGTTGGACAAGATAGCCCACAATGCAGGTTTAGTTATGGTGTGGGATGAGTCAAATTCAGAGGCAAATAAGAGCTTGCCATCATTAAAAATGGCTCCTTTTCTGAGCATCTACTGTAGATCCTGAGTGAGCAAGTTGTGTGTATTTGTTTTTGGATGAAGTTGGTATTCGCTGTATGAATTGTCATGCACATAATCCCTATTTCAATGTCACTGAGCACATACAGTACATGTTGGAAAGAGAATCCGTCATCGAAATTGTGTCCTTGAAAACTGGCTTATCTTAGAGTCGTACTACTGCAACAATGACAGGATATCTCATAGTGGACAGCATGAAATGCTTTAATGAATTTGATCAAGCAGAATGGAGGCTGTAATTAGAGCAAGAGGGGTGAACACTCATAATTGACTGAGTATGTCATCCAAAAAATCACTGCACATTTGAACAATTATGGAAGAGGTTGTCTAATTTGTGAAGTACATTGAAAATGAACTATGTTTTCAGTAACAACAACTTACAAAGAACTCTCAGAAGTGAAAACAATCAGTAAGGAAAAAATCATGAAATTTGTTTGTTCATATTGTAAGCATAATAAAACAATATTATGGATTTATTAATTTGTCCTACAGAATAATATCTGTAATATTGACAATTAATATTAGAGGAGAAAAATTCGCTCCGGCACCGGGGATCGAACCCGGGTCCTTGGTTCTACATACCAAGCGCTCTGACCACTGAGCTACGCCGAATTCAATCCACAGCACCGGGTTCGATCCCTGGCGCCGGAGCGAATTTTTCTCCTCTAATGTTAATAATCAAACAAGTTCACAAAAAAGTGTTTAAGTATTTTTTTGGTGATAGTATAAAAATAAAGTAGTTGAAAATTGGAAGAACAACATCGGTTGAATAATGTAAATATAGATCACATGCTGCTGCATAAAATTTACATATTTAAACGCTCTTTATGGTAATTTTACAACTTCGTTTGTAATTTGCTGAAGCTAATAGCATGGCATTGTTCCTTGTTCAAAAAAGCCGAAAATACTCTTGTCAACATTTTGATCTAATGTAATTTTCCTGAATATTAACATTTCCTTTTTAATCAATGTGTTAATGTGTCTCAATCTAACCACTAGGGAATGTGACTTGAAATTTCTAATGCAGAAGTAAATAATCTTAATTTAGAAGAATTGTGTGCACTTGAAAAATTGAAAGTAGAAATTCGAGAGTTTGAAGCCAGGATGCTCTTTTTTAATACTATTTACTGCATTCTTATAGTGTATTTTATTGAAATTTCAAATAGATTTATTGTACTATATTTTGTAGGCTACAATTACTGTACATATTTAATCCCAGTTACTCTATTGACCTGAATATAAGATGATCTCACATACAAGACAACCCTGAATTTTTTTAAGGGTATCTTAACAGTATTTTAAATGTTAGGCTGCATTTTAAGACGAGTATAATTTTTATAAGTACCGGTATATTTTAAGGTAAAAAACCTTGTATTATATTCAGGCCCTTATGGTGCATCAATTTTCTTTTTCCTTTCAATTTCACATAACAATTCAATTAAACTACAATCTTATTCAGAACATAAGAAAATTTATAACTTTTTATTAAATAACAAATACATACAGGAACTGTAGATGACAAAATACAGTACAATATTTACTTTGAATTTTAATAGGAAATATTACATGGACACAGTGAATAGTATAAAAGAGGATATCGTAGTTTCGAACTTACGCTTTCAATTCTTCAAGCACACATACTTCCACTTGGCCAAGCTTACCTATCTTCTGCACTAGTGTTATTAGTCTCAAGTTTGTTAACTGTTTCATTAGACAGTGATGTCATGTCACTCAAAGTTAAAGTCTCTTTTTAAGAAAAGTAAGTCTCTGGCTTTTTTTTTTTTTAACTAATGGCAGGTATTTGACTGATCATCATACACCCATGTGAAGGCAGTTGTATAGACCAATTTACCAGCAGAATTATTGCCCAGGGTGCACCATAGGACATTGATCTGTGCTACACCGTGATGAGATGAGATGATGATGGAGATTTGTTGGGATGTCACTGGGTAACCAGAACCAAAATATTGATTACAGTATTTTCGAATTGATTTTAGGCAAGGAATAACATTGTGCTGCTCTCTTGCACGAATTACGGACCTCTTATCTAGTAACAAACAATGTGTATGTCGCGAATTTTTTATATCCTTAAGGTTTTTTTTAAATTTACTGTAACTCATTTGGGTGCTTTTTCGAGCTGACATTAAATGGACACTTTGTGGGACTCTGTGACCTGTGGCCCGCATGATGCACAGCCTCCCATTAAGAAGGTACTATGTATATTGACAATAGAAGAAAACATTTTTATCCTAGGTAGAGTAAACGCAAGAAGAGCTTGCCACGGAAAGCTGCACGAACTTCTGGAAATGTTCGGGTACACTCGACCTCGCTTCGATTTGATTGGCAAACTGTCGACAGTTCTCAGTCGTCTGCTGGCTTGATGTTTCGAGTGAGATTTATCACAGCGCATGTAATGGAACCTAAACCTTGTTGCAGAGTAGCTAATAACATAACATTGTTGAAAATACAGAAGCACGAATTCTTTTACATATAAAATCACTGAATGAAATTACAAAGGTGTTATAAGAAATATGTGATCGTGTAATAATTGATATTTGACATTGTAATAAAATACTAATAACTAATACTATGTGATTTTATTAAAATGTTCCGATAACTAGCGTGGTACTATGGTCGATTTATTTTAATCTGTATATACTCCTTACGTTATGAGCGGTGCCTGTTTCGTTTTTCATACATTTATAAACGTTATAAATAATTCCCTAGTTTGTGTAACGTTTTATTAGCACTTCCTAATTTAGAGCCAACGGGGGGCATTGTTAAGTACATAGAATGTTATACAGAACTCTTTTATTTTACAAACACACTTTAAACTATATAAAAATCCTGATATGAGGGATAAAACGCAGAATATGTAACGCATACGCTGGCTTCTACCCGCTCTGCACAATACATTTCACGATACAAACAGCTCAAGACCGCGCTTTCAAATGTGCCCTGTAATCAGTATTACGTCATTCATAGCAGCCCTGTGACAAGCATGACGGCACGAGGACCGAATATCGTTCTCTGTGCATCAGTCAAATGGGCAAGCTTTCTTTGCACTTCCTCTAGGAAGGTTGTCGTGAAACACTGAAACTGCATATCGTAACTGTTGTATATGCTTCAGCAAGTTATTAACAGTACTAAATTGGTGGTGCAAGTATGAGCTATTCACAGCTGGAAAACCTTTTATCTGTCTCCATGCTTTTATATACTTTCTTGATATCTTTTGCCTGTTTAAGTTAATGCATTATTGTGGATGCACTTGACTTTCCTTAGTTTGTTATATATTTTCCTTGGTGAAGTCTTAAAGCAGAAAGTATTAAACCATTAGATTTTCTCCACTGTAAATAGATTAACTGTAAATGTGCATGTTTTTTTTTCAGGCACATAAGGTGGAAGTAGCTCTGGTAGATACTAGTGGTCCAGAAGATATCCACATCAATGATGTGTTAGAACGTGAAGGACTGGCACAGTTTATGACAAGCAGACAGCCACAGCCACCACCACCCCCAGTCCAAAGGGTAACTCTCTTGCAACAAATTCTGAAGTTTCGTAATAAGTAGAATTTTAATGATTTTTAACAATTATTGCCGTTTAATTTTTTTGAAGTTGCTGACTTTCTAACAGAGAAAGAATTTAGAATTATGTAACTCCATCACTAAACAATTAACACATTCTTTCTCTTACATTTTATTCAGTTTTCTGGAATAGTGATTTTCAGAATGATTGACTGCTCTTCACATGCAGAATTATACAGTTGTGAATATAATGTTGAATTGACATTCTGTATGTTTATTTTCAATCATGTTATATAATCTATTATTAAAACAGCTCCAGTGTCTACTTTAGTTTTCTAGAACCTTTCACACTACAGCAGAAAGAAGAAACTACAAAATCAGAATTTATGCAGCATATGATTATCTAGCGCATCACATATACTATATCAGAATTCTTCGCTCCTATAACTCTTATGAATGCTCAATACTTATTATTAAATATATCGATTTAAAGAAAAAAAAATTTGAGCTAGGCAAGTTCATACCAAGAAAGAAGGGAAATTACGTAAAAGTGAACTACTACGTATTATTCAAAACACACAGACTATTGGAATATTGACGATCAGAATAACTCTGTACCAATCCATAATGATATCAAGTGGCATACAAATAGAATTGGTACAACAGTCCTTAAAAATAAGAACTCACTTCCTCTCATATCTGGTCTGTACTTATAGTATTATGTCCACTAAACGTTCTTCCTCATTATCATTGCAGAGTTTGCATTTATAATTGAATAGCTAAATGGAAAAATGTCGGAAGCACCAAATTAAAATTTTACAGTAACAGAAAAAGAAATATTTATGCTTAGCATTGTAACGTTTTCTTATAACCTCCTAGATTTTACAGACTATATTTAAGGTTGCATTTCAATTTTCAATCAACAGAGTTCACACAGTATAATAAAGAGTACATGCAACATGTTTATATTAAAATATTGCAGTAGGAAATAAATTGTCTCTTGCAACATCTTTCTGTTTAGCCATTCAATTATTAATAAAATGCTGTGCAGAAAGTTGGAATATTTTCTTAAAGGAAAGGATTGCCTTAGATACTAACATAGACAATACTTGCTGGGTGTATTCTACATATTATTCATAGAAAATTTCCATTAAATTGCATATTTTTACATATTAGCAGTAGCTTTGCTCCATACTAATAAAATGAATTATTTGTTAAGTTCTGAAATTTAAATTTTGGCATTCTTATTGAATATTGTATTGTAGTGTTCTACTTCTGGTGAAGCATTAACAGTGTATTCGCAAGTTGAACAACTTCGTAACACATTTATTGAAATAATTATACCTAATGATCTGTTAAGTTATTTAAATAAACAACTTTTAAACTTGATTATGTTAATATTAAACTGAGATCATATTTCACATAGTAGCAGTAGTAATATATTTTATATCTTCGGCAGTTGGATGATCTCCATTTGTTGTTGAGCATCCTAGTAATATTTTGTCATTTTCAAATTGTTGATCCTTCTATCTTTCTTATATTAGGGTAGAAAGAAAGGTGGACCTTGTCGTGTTGCTTTATAGCTGACGTCTCAATAGGGCCTCCTCGGAGCACTTCCTCCTCCTCTCTCTCTCTCTCTCTCTCTCTTTTTTAATGTAAGAATGGAACAAGATGCGGGAGCAGTTCATGTATCTCCGGATGACATCATTGACTGCGACGTTTGAATAGACATCTACCACTACGATGTTGTCTCCATCTCCGAGGAAAGAATGTCTTTATTACCGCAAATGTATGAAGAATTAAAAGCTTTATTAGACAAAGTGAAATTGCGGGAGTCTCAAGTTTCAGTGGGTAAACTGTTACCGCTTTATTAATCTAAAATTGTTACCTATTTTGAATCAAGACCAGTGTAGCAAATATAATGAAGTACAGAAGGACTTGAGAAAATAATTTGAGACCAGATTTAAGATTTGGATAGTTCTAATTTAAAATAATTGTGAATTTCTAAGATGTTTTGGTTATTGTTAATTATTGAAAACATTACGAAACATATTATTTAACTATTACTGTAATTAATATATTAATATTGACGTATCGTAAGAATACGTACCTTAACCAACAAGTTTAATTGTAATTTAATTATTATTCTTTAATTGAATTTTATTTTATTAGATATAGTATAAACTTACTACGCTATCTACATTTGCTCTCTGTAACAACTTTTATGTGTTGGCCTTGAGACGCCTGCTTTATAGTATGCAATGTGGAGATATAAATATGAATACTTTATGCAGATGGGCTGCCAAACAATCATGTCCTATATGCAACAGGAGAGGGCTACTGCTTCACTGTGTGGGAATTCAGGAATTATGACACTGTCATTGACTATATTCTGCTATGATTTACCTGCACTGGCAAGTTATAGGGATTCTTGTAAATGAATTTTTTTTGCTGTTTTTAATCAATCTCTTAGCTGAATAGAAGGAAATTTTACGACTAGTTGTATGTTTTATTCTTGGGTCTTTTTTTTTTTCTAGGATATCTGTCCTCTCATTTCCTTCCAATCTACAATGTGGAAGTGTCCACTGCAAAGCAATTTGTTTTTGTAGTTGTGGTAATAGTTTTAATGACTGATGAATTTCACATAGTTTTAAAGAGCTGGCTGACTGCTGTTTGATAGTTTGAATGGCTGACAATAAGTTAATACAGATCTACGGCTTTCTTCAAATACTAGATTCGATATAGTAACTCATTGATTAAAGTTCTCGTTAACACTTTGTTAAAAACATAAAATTTACTTTGTCATACGTTAAAAGTGTTAAAATTGTTAAAAAAGGTATATACCTTCGACAGACGGCCCGTTTCGACGAAAAGTGTTAAAATTGTTAAAAAAGGTATATACCTTTGACAGACGGCCCGTTTCGACGCTATGTGTCGTCGTCTTCAGTCTCTCTTGAACCACTGGTGATTTTGACTCTGCGATGTGCAGTTGTCGATGGTGGGGGTGGGGGTGTGTTGCTCCTATGGTGGGGGTTGGCTGTTTGTATGTTATGATGTATTATGACGTCAAATAATGTGTGCGTATCGAACTGTAGTTGTGTGTTAAGTATATATTGTGGGTGTGCTATTGTATTTTTATATATTTCGTACTGTTCTAGGATGTTTAACTGTGAACTTTTTGGTGTGATGTGTAAAATTTCCATATCTGTTTCTATATTATTGTAGTCATGATTATTGTTGATAATGTGATCTGCATAATTTGATGTGATGTAAGGTTTGGTTATAGCTTTAATATGTTCATTATATCTTGTGTGAAAGGATCTTCCTGTCTGTCCTATGTAAAAATGTGGGCAACTATTGCATTTTAATTTGTAAACTCCAGTTGAATTATATTTATTTGAATGTTTAGTGTGGTTATTTAAGTATTTCTGTGTTGTATTATTTGTTTTGTATGCAATTTTGTACTTTAGTTTTCTGAATGAAGTTGCAATTTTGTGGGTATTGGTATTGTGATATGTTAATGTTACGTATTTATTCTCTGGTTCACGTTAACACTTTGTTTAAAAAACTTAAAATTTTAATACTTTTAACGTGTTGTTAAACAATTTTAAGTTTTTTGACTGCCATTTATTTAGTTCTCTTAGTGTCAAATACAAGAGAAAAGAATGCCATTTACGTGTCAGTGCTTGAATATGACCACTGGCAAATACTCACCACACCATACATTCTTCCAAGCAATGTTGGAAGTTGTCAATTACTCCCTTCGTATATATAGCCAGGGATAGTGTTGACTGCAGCTCTGATAAGGTTCTTCAATTCCAAGCTGGTGATAGGACGTGTTTGGAAGACTTCTTGCTTGAGGCACCCCCAAACCCCATGAGAAGAAGTTGACAGATGTCAGATCCGGGACCGGAATGGTCAAAAGATGTCATCATATCGAGAAATTACTTACTGGAAAAGGTCTTTTGTACTGTCCTTTCCCTCCGCCCTGTTTTATGATTACAGGCAGATGCTGTGTTTCTAAAGGAACTAACTCACATTGCAATGGTGCAAGCATCTGGCACTTTTCCATGGTGACCAAAGTTGAAGTGTCGTCTGAATATATGCTGTGTAGCAGTTTAAAAATCATTCTTGAAATAGGTCTCTATTGTGAAAGCACATTGCTCTGCCATCTACACTTGCATATTATAGATTTATTAATTTGTCCTACAGAATAATATCTGCGATATTGACAATTAATATTTGAGGAGAAAAATTCGTTCCGGCGCTAGGGATCGAACCCGGGTCCTTGGTTCTATGTACCAACCGCTCTGACCACTGAGCTACGCCGAATTCAATCCAATTTTGTAATATTCATTACAAAATAAGGTGAAACTTCGATATCTTCCCACACCACACACGGAAGGAAAAACATACTGAAATAATGGATAATAATATCAAATAGTTGGTTTTTATTTTCAGTCAATCACTTATCAGGTTAAGGCAGCAGAAGTAGATTCTGTTATATCAAATTACAATATATTAATAAGCATCACGAATATTTTCGACTTTTTTTATAGTTTACTAATAAACAAGTACAATTGAACGTAGGTGAAAAAGATATAAAGATACAAAACACATATAAGACACAAGTAAAAGTTTAATCTTGCTTGCTTTTTTTAGGAGTTAAATGGCGTACATAGTATTAAAATAACATTCAAATAAAAAACATTCCAGTAAATATAGTTATAATGTAAACAATATATTAAAATGGCAAGCAATGTGCCAAAGTTGTAAGATTAAAATAGTTTAAAAATTATGTTAAACTGAAGGCTAAGGCTTGTTCATTATGATGTTCAACATGTTGGAAATCTGTAGGAATAGATGTGAAAACTATTCTCGGTCTATTTGCTGCAGTGAGAGACATTAATACGAAAGGTGTGCAGTAGAGGTTTTCAGAGGTTGTGGCCTTCTCATCTTGGCGTTACATGGTACCATGGTATCGTTTTTATGCACGAATAATTCTTTTAACATGTTTCTAATTTAGTCTTGAATACATTCCTTAACAAATCACTCCAAACCAATATGAATATAGCTTGGATTGTGTGTGAAGGAAATTTTTTTCTGTTGGTCCCATTGCACATCTTTGTTTACATAAATAAAAAGACATTAAAGTTGACATGATACACAAATATTATTTTTTAAGAACCATAGGAAACAAATGTGGGTAAATGATGATCACAAGAACACCATTTCTTGATAGTTTGTAAAATGACATTGATGATCTAGAAAATGAACAGCTCCAGTGAGCTCCAAGGTAAAATACTGTTTTTTACTCCTTTGTATTTTAATTTTGATCCAGGGAAAATACTCGTCTTTTACGACAACATTTGTAAAATTTCGATTATGTTCCATGGACAAAAAAATAAAATGCAGTAAAAATTAATCTTTGATGTGGACCAAATAAAGTTTAAGTATACATTATCGTAGTTCACTCAAGTGTGTAATTAAGCAATAAAAATATGTACCGGTATCTTACTGAATAATTAATACTAAATATGTGCCGTGTGTGTATTTGTAAAATTATTTCATCTCTGACTTTCATTTGTTCATAAACACAATGCAAATCAGACATCAAATTTTATTTCCTTCAAATAGCATTAGATTTAACTACATATCGCTCATTCACCTTTAGTTTCAACAGTATATAAAGTTTTCTGTGCTTAAAAATCTCTTTTAGTCCTTCCTTATGATGCGTTTGTGCCCTGTCCTCAATTCACTTCTCTAATGAATAAAGCCTATGTCCATCTAAAGGAACTATACTTTCCAATGATGAAAAAACTTTCCAGATCGGTTAAATAGTTTTCTAAGATTGCCTCATACAAAAACACAAACGCCCTCTTTTTATAATTGAATTTAGTATAGATAATAGTTATTTATGGTACTTGTGAGGTAAGTGCATCTTTATTGCGCGAATGGAAAGATTTAAGCACGAGGCGTCAGCCGAGCGCTTAAATTACACGAGCGCAATAAAGATCACGCTCACAAGTACCATACATAATTTTGTCCATGACCATAACGAAAAATTATGTTTTATAAAAGAAAATATGTTGAAAATAAGTCCTCATATAATCACGTATCATTGCATGGATTTTAGAATCGATATGTGTACTAGATAGGTTATGATGTAGGAGGCCATGATTAGTGAAGAATGGTATCTAAGGCGTTGGATAATAGTTATTTATGGTACTTGTGAGGTAAGTGCATCTTTATTGCGCGAGTGGAAAGATTTAAGCACGAGGCATTAGCCAAGTGCTTAAGTTACATGACTGCAATAAAGATCACGCTCACAAGTACCATACGTAATTTTATTCATGACCATAACGAAAAATTATGTTTTATAAAAGAAAATATGTTGAAAATAAGTTCTCATATAATCACATATCATGGCATGGATTTTAAAATCGATACGTGTACTAGGTAGGTTATGATGTAGGAGGCCATGATTAGTGAAGAATGATATCTAAGGCGTTGGATAAATAACAAATTATAATTAACTATATAATTTTAATATATATATATATATATATATTTTTTTTTTTTTTCATTTTAAACGTGTATTTTTGTCTTTTTGAAGTTTCAGGTATTATTTAGAAGTGTTCATGGGACTAATGTGGTTAAAATAATTTCTTATTTTACTTCTGTAAACTTAAGAGGCATATTAAAACGTGGTTTATCATCATGTCTGTTTAGCTCAGTTGGCTAACGCGTGTTGTTTTAAAATCCTGTAAACCCAACTTCGCAGGTTCGAGTTTCCTCGCATCCCAAAAGGTAAATTATTACAAAAAGAAAAAAAAAAAAAAAAACATATTAGATATGAATGCAATGCACAAATTACGACGTAATAGAGATTGAGTGTAAGTATATTTAAGAAATGGTAATAAAGAAGTGGAGGTAGTGACATCTAGTAACTAATATATTAACTTCTTGAATAATAGTTGAATGGAAATTATACATGTGTGACCGGGTACTAGCAAAATACTAGTGAACTGTGAGCTAAAGTTCAAACTGTGAGGTAAAGTCTTTATCTCACTAGTGGAATAAAGTAATATTGAATAAAAGCCTACTTTACAAACGCAAAAGGATTTAGTAAAGGCATGTTTTTCGTTATGGTCATGGATAAATAACAAATTATAATTAATTATATAATTTTAATATATATATTTTTTTCATTTTAAACGTGTACTGTCGTCTTTTTGAAATTTCAGGGATTATTTAGAAGTGTTCACGGGACTAATGTGATTAAAATAATGTCACATTTTACTTCTGTAAACTTAAGAGGAATATTAAAACGTAATTAATCATCATGTCTGTTTAGCTTAGTTGACTAACGCGTGTTGTTATAAAATTCTATAAACGCAACTTCGTAGGTTCAAGTCTCCTCACCTCCCAGAAGGTAAATTATTACAAATTTAAAAAAAATACGTATTAGATATGAATGCAGTGCACAAATTACGACGTAGTAGATAGAGAAAAGAGAAGGAGATTGAGTGTATGTATATTTAAAAAATGGTAATAAAGAAGTAGAGGTAGTGACATCTAGTAACTAATATATTAACTTCTTGGGTAATAGTTGCCCAGGTACTAGGAAAATACTAATGAACTGTGGGATAAAGTTCAAACTGTGAGGTAAAGTCTTTATCTCACTAGTGGAATAAAGTAATGTTGAATAAAAGCCTACTTTACAAACGCAAAAGTATTTAGTAAAGGCATGTTTTTCGTTATGGTCATGGATAAACACATGAATGTCATAGAATACAATGAGATCTGTATAAAAAGGGTTGTTAAATTAATATTTTCCAATTGTTGTGCAAGGCCGCCTTAGATAAATACAAAGTCATTTGTTTTATCTTTATTACTCGTATATTAGTCTGACAGGTGGTACTGACATAAAAAGCATTATTATTTTAAAACTCATATATCTCGTTATATATTGTATCAAAATTTTGCACAGAACAAAAGTTATCGGTAAGATCTTTGTAGCAACTTTTGTTATGTAACATCCTAAAAATCAATAATAAGCTAGATAATCAATTTATTTACTTCAGGCCTCCTTATAACCCCCATTTTAAGAGAGTATTTTGAATAACATTATGCCTAAAATCTAAGTGGGAACTAACTTACCTTACATACCAATTTTCATAGAAATCGGTTCAGCCATTTTTTGAGTGAAAAGGTAACAAATACATAGATATACAAACGAAAATTTAAAAAATGCGATTTTCTGTCTCAGAATAGTTAATTATACTCGTTTACACAAATTATTTTTGCAAAAGCGATAATTACCAGAAAATTTTTGGTTATAATTTTATTATTAGTAGAGATATTGTTATACATTTCTAATGAACCCATGAACTTAGAATGTTTAGGAAGATATAGAACCCTGCAAAAAGAAGATTCTATACCTCAAAAATACTGGAGTGCAAGAGGACTAAGGACTTCGTTGACAAATGTCTAGGCATTTGAACGACAACATATTTTTATTACTGATGGAAGGAGCATCTTATTTTAAAAAGCTAGCTGCGAACTTTGCTACGAGATATGGATCTCTTCCATGGCAGTGTTTCTTCCCTGCTCACTGTCATATAGAATTTATGTTTTAAATGTAAAAAAAGCAGTGGTCATGTGTTATTGGAGAGAACTTACATTGTTACCTGGTGATGTGAATTTTTGAGAGGCATGATGCAGAAGGATTTTTCTACTGTTGTATGGCTGGATGAAACACAGTTGAATGACAGCCACACTCTAAGTAAAGGTGGGACAGATGACACACTGGAAAGTACGATGCCAGTACCTATTGGAAAGGAGGGGAGAATTATTGTACTGCATTGAGAAACATCAAAAGGGTTAGTTGAAAACTGCCTTCATGTTTTTAGATAACAAAAACTGTCGACTACCATGAGGAGATGAACATATAAAATTCGAAGAATGGTTCGAAAGGTGCTTATTGAAGAACATAGAGAGACCGTTGGCAGTAGTAATGGACAATGTTCCACATCATTCCATGACTATGGCCAGTAGAAAGGAATCACCCATTGGTTTGCCTCACACAAAATATCTGTCAACAAGCACATGAAGAAAGCATAACTCCTACATTTAGCAGCACAACACAAACCACAGTGTCCAAAGTATGTAGCGGACGAAGTGATGAAGAAATACGGTCATAATGTTAGCCAGTTGCCACCATACCATTGTTACTTCAATTGTATTGAAATCATATGGGCCAAATTAAAAGACATGTTGCTACGAGCAATGTTCGTTGTACAGTGAAAGAAGTGGAAAAACTATTACTAGATGATGTGGAAAATGTCAGTTCAGAAGACTTGAATAAAGTAGTGAACCGCATGGAACATGTTATAAAAGAAGCATGGGAAATGGAGGGATTAATTGAAAACTGTGTGAAAGAGATTAACATTTCTCTTAGTGATAGTGAGAGTTGTGTGGACAGTGGCAGTATATCAGACATCAGCGCCATATGTTCATTACAATAGGGAACACTTCTCCATGAAGCATTATTGGCTGATTATGTGTGGTGGACGAAGAGTTTTAAATTTATTAGCATGAAATCCTGATTACGGTTTGTATTATATATATATCACTTGCACATTATGTACCATATTCACATTCATTCTTCATTTATTATTATTATAATATTATTATTATTATTATTATTATTATTATTATTGATCTAGATTCATTTTCCGGGCTGAGAGGCTGTGGTCTGATGGTTGGTTTTCTACCAGATGTTTTGTCTGCAACTGCGGCAGACGTCTTCAGTGGAGTGGTATCTGAGGTCGCAAAACTCTTCTCGGCGTACCTGAGGCAACTGATCCTGTGGCTGGTTGTGCAGGCATATTTATAGTGCAACTAGCAGACCGAGGCCTGTTGTCGCTGCAGTCCGCGCCGCTTTGTTCACTGCTCCTGTTCCGGGTTCCGTCCTTCTGTTGTAGTGGCTTATCTGTTCTATGTAGGACCGGGTACCAACATTTGTTTACCTTTATGCCTTCTTCCTTGCGATTAAAGTTGTTGTCATGTTTATAGATTTCGATCGCTTCTCTATGTAGATGGGAGAAGAAGTGTGTCGTCGTGCTCAAGATGTCCATGTCCTTAAATCGTATATTGTGATCGCCCTCTTGATAGGCATGTGCTGCCACTGCCGATTTGTCGATATGTCCTAGGCGGCAATTCCTATTGTGTTCTGTCAGTCTCGTCCTGACGCTCCGCTGTGTAGTACCGATGTAGACCTTCCCACACGAACATGGAATCCTGTAAACTCCGGCGGACAGCAGCTTATCTCGTTTGTCCTTGGATGACCTCAGCATGCTCTGGATTTGCTTACTCGGCAGGAAGGTCGTTTCCACTTCATGTCATTTCAGTACCCTGCTGATACAGTCTGTCACATTCTTTAAATACGGTAGGAAGACCGTGCCCTTCTTAGTCGCTCATTCTTGTGACCACATAGATGGTGTTACTCTGGGTCGTATGGATCTCTTTATCTCCGGCCTTGAGTAGCCATTTGCCATGAGTGCTGTCGATACATGGCTCAGCTCCTGTTGGATGTGTTGTGGCTCGGCTACCCGCCTGGCCCTGTTGATCAGAGTTTTCATTGGCCATGATGGGCCACAGGATCAGTTGCCTCAGGTATGCCGAGAAGAGTTTTGCGACCTCGGATACCACTCCACTGAAGATGTCTGCCGCAGTTGCAGACGAAACGTCTGGTAGAAAACCAACCAACAGACCACGGCCTCTCAGCCCGGAAAATGAATCTAGATCTATAGACTCCGGCCGTGAAAGCCTACACTACAAGATTATTATTATTATTTATATTAGTCCAGTCAAAGAGTACTGCATGATACAAATTTATGAATTTACGAGTTCATATCAGCTGCTCAGTTTCAACACAACAGGCAGGCTGCATAATCAGCCACACTGCACAGCTTCACAATGTTGTTCCTCTTCCATGTCTGAGAGAGAGAACTGTCAATATCCTTCTAGTTTTGTATAGTCTATATACAGGAAAATCGTTGTTCAAGAAAACCAAGAATCTTGGTTACCAGCATAGGCTTTCTTTTTTTTCTGGCAAACCAAAGGATTGTCTTCATAGTCACATGTAATATTTCTACCACTTGTTGATATGTAACACAAATTTGTTACTTTGAAGTTTACTATAAACATCATGTCCACTCCAGTAATTGAAGAATAATCGGAAATGGAATAGAAAAAAGTCTGTATTTTACTCTTTCTTCGTGAACAAAATACAGAATTACTTTGACCGAAGATTGCCCTTTGTAATGTTTCAGTTGTTTACAATATAGGCTCTTCCACTAATTTAATATTAATCTGTCATGAAATAATGAAAATTGTATGTCTTCAAAAAAGTACAAGATCATATTGCATAAAATGTAATCATATTGGTGTAAAGGTATTCGGTATTTTCCTTAGCTGTAAACATTATACTGATACAGTAAAACCTCATTTTAACATTCCCCTTTTAAGGAGTGATTTCGAAAGTCCTGGGAGAACTACCATAAGATAATATAATTGATTCCTCCTTTAAAGAAAATTCTTCTAAGAAGAATACATTTGAATGTATTTGCTAATACATAACTTGTTTTAGAAAAATTCCCACCTATTCTAAATGTTTGTAATCAATCTTTTTTACAAGGTATGATCATACCAGTGTGGCACTAGCAATAGTACTGGTATATGCGATATTTATTAGATACAGTAGTATACATTTTATATCTGAATTGAAAGTAAGTTTGTAGAAAGTTGTTGTGTGTTCAAATTGTAAATTTAATTACAATACTTAAACAATATTATTGTTGTGAAAATATATTGTGTGTTTGAGAAAGTTTATTGTTAATGTGTTTGCTAATACCAAATTTAATGGGTATATGAGGGGCAGTCAAATGAAAATGAGTCAGATGCCAAAAAGTATAATAGAACCTTTATTGCCTCAAAAGTAATCTTCAAAACTGTTTATACATTTTTCCCACTGCGAGACAAGACGATCAATCCCATTACTGAAAAAGCTTGTGGGCTGTCTACTGAACCAGTTCTTTACCCAGTCACACACGTTTTCGTCCAATGCAAAAAGAAATCCATGAATGTCTTTCTTCAACTCTCCAAAGATGTGAAAATCGCATGGGAAGTGATCTGGGCTGTAGGGAAGTGGGGGGGGGGGGGTGTTGAAGCATTTCCCAACCAAATGTTTGAATTGTATTTCTCACGGAGTTGGCAGTATGTGGGCGAGCATTATCATGAAGAATAACGCTGTTCAATAGCATTCCAGGGCATTTAGACTTAATGGCATGGCTAGTTTCTGTAAAGTTTCTTCATAACACTGTACATTGATTTTGACCTCATGCTCGAGAAATTCAACAAGAGAGACCCCCTAGAATCGAAGAAGAATGTCAACATGATTTTTGCCGGGATTTGTGTGTATTGCTTTGAACTTTTTCTGTGGAGAAGAATTCATGTGCTTTCATTCTTGACTCTGCTGTTTGCTCTCCGGTTCAAATTAGCGGTAGCATGATTTGTCCCCAGTGACAATACGGGACAGAAATGCATACTCTTCCTCGTTCCTCGTGGTATCATTGCAAGTAACTCAGTGAAGCAGCCATTCTGTTTGTTTTTTGTTCCTCCGTCAACTGATGTGGAACCCATTGCACGCAGATTTTCAATAATGCAGGTGCTTCGTAGCAATGACATGTATGGAACCATGACTCCACCATACAACGAAGTTCTTCCACAGTGATCTGTCGATTTCCCAATATCAGACCATCACCTCAGCAATAACAGCAGGAGTAATGGCACGATGAGCCTGTCCTGGGTGACCATTGTCTTGCAGTGACATGCATCCCTCTTGGAATCTCTTGTGCCATTCCAGTACACGCGAACATGACATGCTGTGTTGGCCATAAACAGCAGATATGTGATGGTGGATTTCTCGTCCTCTTACTCCTTTAGCAGTAAAAAATCGCACTAGATCTTGCTGTTCTTCTTTACCTGCCTCCATTAGTGATGCTGGACGAACACACGTATCTCTAACCTCACTTCCAGCAGTATAAACGAACGACTAGTGTGTAAACAGAGGTTGTAACTGTGCTTTCGCGAGTCACTACCAGATGTCAGTTCAGCAATCAAATTCCAGTGGTACCAACTTACCCGCCATGAGATATACGGATGATTACCCATTTTCATTTGACTGCCCCTCATATATTCAGAATTAGATTATATATTTATTAAACCTCCATTGTTATACAGAAGCAAAGCACTTACTACATCTGCAACATGGTTGCAAGAATTAGAAACTGTCCAAGATCAAAGAATAATCACTGGACAGTAAGTCATGCAAATTATTACAGAAAATGATCCTATTTTATATGAAAATAAAAAACAAATGGATTAAAATACTACATCTATTCCAAAAAAATTGTTAACACCACGATCCTCACTTGAATACATTTATTTGGAATATAATCTTGAACTGTCGTAAAATATAAAGAAAAAGGAATATGAATACAGAAATAATGAAATTGCAAGCATTAGAAACTATAGATATCCAAAATCATAGTGGTTACACATTTGCACTCATGAATCTCTGCAGCAAAATAATATTGCTGGAGGGGATACTTATTGTGATATTTTTTCCTTCACCTTACAGCAGGAAAACACACTATACACTACGATTGTGAATTAGAAGCTATTGATACCAGTGTACATTAATTAATTTACAGAACAAATTCATTTTTCAAAGTAGCATGTTTTGTGATTCAAAATATGCAATTCAGGCTAATGTTTCATTAACAGAGTGAGAGAAATCTATACCAAAATTATGTTTCTACAAAAACAGACAAAATAGTTGCTTCACAGTGGACACCTTCTTGTGTATTGAAAGGAATTGAAAATGCAGACTTTTTTTTACAAGGAAAGGAACCATAATCCAAAAAAGATTTCATTCTGAAATTTTGCATTATTCAGAAACCACGGACTAGGATTCAACAGATGCTGAAAATAACATCGAAACTAGTCATTCGGATACAATGACATCATTATTTAAAATGTTAACACAGTGAAGTCGTTATTTATTAATTTAAATAACTTAATAGCTAATCAGTGATTAAATGATAATGATAGTGACAATAAATCTCTTTGCAAATTTTTAAAACTATAAATTTGATTCCTAATTCTCCAAGAAGAACAGTAGGGGCCGTCTTCAGACTAGTAATTGGATATGATTGTTTGGCAGCGCATCTCTTTAGAATTGGAATTTATATGTCACCAGAATGTATTCTCTGCAGAGAAGAAGATTCAGCTATGAACTTGCAGCAGATACTACACTACAACATTTCAAATAAAAGTGTCAATAACATCACATATACTAGGGAGGATTGGAAAGTAACGCACAACAATTTCTTTATAATATATTATTTTGGTTAGGATGTTCAAAGTTGGCAGTTAGCCTAGTTAGTTTGAATCTTGCACTACAGACAGCAATGGCTTGAGTAGGTGTCACCCTGGCGGAACGAGCGGTAACTACTGAGTGAAGATGGAATGTATGCTAGCATCGTCTACTTGTGAAGAACAGTGAAGTGTAGTCCGTTTTTTCTGAGCAAAACAAAAAAGCTCAAGTGAAATCCTCAGGGAAATGTTGAAGGTGTATGATGCTGATTGTCTGGACCATAGCAACATCTCCAGGTGGTGCAGATTCTTCGAAGAGGTCCAAGTAAATCTTACTGACAAAACACGTTCCGGCCAACCAATGACCGCTGCAACTCCACCCAATGCCAGAGGCATTAAGGTGGCAGTCATCCACCCTACAGTCCAGACCTCACACTGTCTGAGTTTCGCCTCTTTGGCCCAATGAAAAAAGTCCTAGGTGGCTAATGCTTTGGTTCGGATGAAGAAGTGAAATCAGTCATGTACAAGTGGTTATACACCCAGAAAAGGAAGTTTTATGAACAAGATGTACTGAATCTGGTGTCACGATGGGGGAAATGTGTTCAGAGACTTGGTTCCTATGTTGAAAAATAGGTAAAACCTGTAGCTTTTTTCTGATTATTTCGTTTTGCTTACCTATTAAATACATTGCCACACAAAGTTGTTGTGTATTACTTTTTGATCCCCCCCTCATATTTACTGACATATCAGAAAACAAATGGAGAACTCCAATGTTCTGAGCATTTGATTAATTAATTCATTTAATGGGTATGAAGAAACTGTAAATATAAAATAGTTAAATGGTCTAAGGATGTTTCAATTTCTGCTTTTAGCGCTTCCTTGCTTACATTAAGTGAAAACTCCCTTTTAAGAAAAATAACATTTAAGGAAAAATAATTAGTTCCATAGAGATTTGTTGAAAAGGGGTTTTATTATATTTTCTGTGTCATAAATTACTAATTAGTAGTATTTTGATAAAGATCTTTACCATTATATGTAACTTTTTTAGGAGGAGATCGAGAAGTTTAATCCATTAGATGAATATTGGACAGGCAATTAGTGAGGTGTGGAGCCTCGGCCAAGTAAGTATGACAAGAGTTATATAATCATTCAATATTGAAGTTGGTAATTGAAAATCATCCTTTTTATCTCTACATACACGTCCACATACGCACGCGCGCACACACACACATAGAGGAGGATAGACAAAACACAATTTTCAGGTGCTAGCCCCTTTTTCTTCAGGAGCCATCATCACATTTTAAACCATTCGAGCTAAGATAAGGATACATTTACCAAAATATATTAAACAATGTTATAATTAATTAATAGAACACATTACACAATCGAACTTCTTAAGACTGCTTTTGTTAACATTATATATTAGTGAGATTGAAGAAATTGAAGTCTCGAAAGAATTTGAACTCAGAAAACTCAGGTGCCACCTACAAGGTTTTTGGTGCCATAGGGTGACCTGGTGCCAGGGATTTGCCTACCCCTGTGCATGTATATATGTATATATTTTAACTTTCTACCTTCCTTGAGTGTAGAAAGATAAAATGTACACACACACACACACACACACACACACACACACACACACACACACACTATATATATATATATATATAGGGTGTTTCATAATTCCTATTACAAACTTCTAGGGGTTGTAGAGGGGACTAAATAGATAAAGTTTTGTTTGGGAACCCATGTCCGGAAATGTATAATTTCGATGCAAAATAAGTTTGAAGATCGATTCGATTTAAAATCTCCCGCTTCACGGTACGCAACAAGATGGGCTGAGGGCGACTTCTGCAGTCCCCTGATATCGTGTGTCTTCTGTTTATAATCAGTTCTACGAAGTCGGCTTTCACATGATTGTGATTCAGTCATTGAGCAGTACAGGACGAGCAGAAGATATCAGGGGACTGGTGTCTCATCCTGTACTGCTCAATGACTGAATCACAACACACAGCATCCGATGGCTGCTTATACTGCCTGCTTATTCAGTGGTCAAACATAACATGAATAGGAAAAAATTGCCACTAGATCAGCGGAAGACAGTTTCAGACTGTGTGACGTTCGTGGAGGAAGAGCACATCCCTCATTTCGTGTGATGTCAGGTGAGAGCATCGTAATGCAAAGTTGCCTACATAAACGGCGTTTCTTTGAGTTAAGAGAAGAAATAGCATTATTCATGACTAGTCTAAATCAGCCTGTCCCCGAGTTGCAAGAAAAAACCTGAATTTGTGACTTGGCTTTCCATGCGGATTTAATAGATCAGTTAAATGATTTAAATACCTTACTTCAGGGCAAGGATCTCATCATAACAGATATATATTATAAAGTTGAAGCGTTGAAATTGTCATTGGCTCTATGGATAAATCAACTGCTGGCTGGAAACTGTGCATTTTTCAAAATTATCGCAAGTGCATGATCCGGACATTAGTCTTTCATAAGAATATGCTCAAATTCTACAAGATCTTCTTCGCCAGTTGAGTCGAAGTTTCAAGATGTAGAACCGTTTCTACTATATTTCAGCTCTTTGCAACCCCTTATTCCCCAGATGTCAAAGATGTTCCTAGCAGGTACCAATTGGAACTGTTAAATTTACAATGTGACGATTTGTTGAAGGACAAATATAAACACAAGGACTTGGTTGACTTTAACAGGAATTTCTACCAAGCCAAATTCCCGTGATTGTATGCATTTGCTGCACAGGTATTATGTATGTTTGGTTCGTATGGTTGTATGCGAACAATTTTTTCTGTTATGAAACTTGCTAAATCTAAATCAAGAAGTATCTTGTCAGATCACAACCTAACATACAGTCTTAATTATATATTGCCCAGACATTGTGTTCCAATATTGATAAATTAGTTAAAGAAAAAAGAAACAAAAAATGCAGAAAAAATGTCAACATAATTAATCATTCTGTGCCATCTTCCAAATTACAGAGAAAAGAAAATGTAGTTTGTATGTATTTTTTCATAAAATACAGCAAAGGTTTCATTATTTCTAATTATTTTTAAACACGTTGTGTGATTGCAGTCATTGTAAATAAAGAATATCTTGACGTACAAATGAACGTGCATAATAAAAACTTGTATTATTTTAGTATATATTTGTTTCGCCAAATTAACTGAAATGAAATACTACGTGACTATTAGATACAGGAAAGTGTCCAGCATATGAGACTGTCTTTGCTACAGATTGATTTTCGCATAATAGAGCAGAAATTGAATTATTTATAATCAGTACACAAAATGTGCAATTGAGTTAACATTACCTTTGGGATATCCAGGCATTAAACTGTGTTATGAACGCAGATCACTTTTATTTATCGCCTATATCACGGCTACCTGCACGCCAAATACCCTCTCCACCCTCCCTGCAAACTGCTGACCACATTTCACAGACCCTGCACAGATGTCGAATGCGAGACGGCAGAGCGGAGAGAGGTGATGTCACAGTGCTGTATCCTGTCCTGGTCTGCACTAGATGGTAGCTCCTAACAGCCTATGAAGTCGCTTGTGGACATAGGTCTTATGCTTTAAATTTGTATTGTGTAATTAAAATATTACTTTGTTTTGCAACTCTAATAGCATCGTTAATCCATTATATTTCTTGCTCTTGAAACAAAAGGAAATACAACTAGACGTGCATAAACAAAATTTAAAATATGAAAGCCAATGAGCTGGTCAGTTATAAAACTCGTATGTGGCAGAATTAAGAACAGTTTTCAAACTAAACTTGCAAATTAACTACTAGGAGGACATTTTATGGGACTTGTAAGGTTAATTAAATATTTTTGTTTTTAAAAAAACTGCAGGAGACCATGATCTGTTCATGTGCTGCCAGTTTTTGGTGATTTACAAATAAATGTATGAACTTTTCAGTTAGGGACTCTTCCAACTAAGCAGTTCAATAAAAAAAAATGAATGAGTGCCCCAGAAAATTACAGCTTCAGTACTTTCCAAAAAAGGGGTTTCTTCAAACAAGAAAACTGGACAACTTTTTTCTGTGTAGAACTTTCTACATTACTAAGTCGAGGTTTCACGAATTTATTCACAAGATTTCTAACACAAGTTTCTGATGATTATTATTTGTAACCCACTTCATTATGTCACACTGACACAAAGTAGGTAGAACAACGTTTTTTTATAGTTTGAAGCACACATACAGATGAGCTGGTTGGTGCTGCACCTACCATTGGAATTTGGATATACACTATTTCAGTGAAAGCATTGTTAAAATGGTCTTATGAGCAGGCAGTAAAAGCAGCCATCGGGTGCGTTTGAGCAGGTGGCAGGTGAAACTAAAACTGTAAAATTACAATCAATATTTCACATGTGTACACACCCCATATATGAATTGCTTCATAAAGAAAGGGCATCAGTCCACTTTAGCTAAGTTGTGGGAGATGTCCGAACCGATGCCCTTCCTTTACAAAATGCTCACATTCCAATCACAATATAACAATGAAGGAAACGTTGAACTGACTTCCTTTCTTGATAAAACGATGCATTGAACATTCAAGATGGGAAATTCAATGTTAATTCAATTTCGAAAAAAATGTGACTGATGCCCTTTCTTTATGAAGCAATTCCTATTTAATCTTGTTTGTAAAAGCTATTCCTACACTTATAACAAAAACTGAAACTTGTACATGGAAAAATTATTTGAAAAATGATCCCCAAAACATAGACATTGATTATAGTGAAAACTTGGAACTGTTCACACTTCCTTGAATTATCAAATAACCTGAACTTGACAAACATAAATGGCTCTCCATTCCTGATTCCCGATAAAGGAACTCCGAAGAACAATGCTGGACAACCAACAACTGATTAATTGATGTTTTGTAATTTTCTAGTATATTCGTGTTTAGTGTTTTCCAGTGGTGGCTTCTCAAAGGCGTTGCAGGTTTGTACACTCCCCAGTAATGTTCCTAATCTTCCGGCTTTGTTACTATTAAAAATGTAATTTTATTTTACAATTTTAATTCATGACTGTCTGCAGCTGGCATCTTGTTTTGTATGTCTGCAGGAGCCTCCGAGCCTCTTGGTTTGCAAAGATGTTGAAAACCTAGGAAAGGTAGTTTATAGAGATGTTCGGCTAATGCGGGGACAGGGGGGTTAGAGGCGTGGTCTATTGCTTTCCTCATTGAGAACGGTTTGTCGCACTCCCTGGCATGGACATCAACGTCAGTGCAGAAGAAACTAAATTCACTGGGAAAGTATCTGTTTCAACTAGACATTTGTCCGAAGTAATGAGCGTGAAAAATGTATTCATTCGGCTTGTGCAACGAACAGTCGCATATTTCGCATATTACTCTCTCAATCTACATGCACACAAATGGCACAATACATAAAGGAGCTTGTATTTTTCTTTAAAGTTCTAAGAGTTATTGTTCTGACAATAAGTGCTGCTAACTCCCGACAGTCTACGAAAGCTGCATTTGAATTTTATGAACGAAAACGTTGCACTTGGTACTTGGTAGCATTCTGATGACGATTCTGTACTCAAATGTTTTTCATGAGGGTAAATTGCAATATAGAGAGTTCTGCCCACAACCCTTCCACTTTTGGACTTTCTGTATAAATAGGTATGCTTGTATTTAGTAATTTTACTTATTAATTGCATATAAATTAGCTTTATATGTATACGCCCTCAGGTATACACGGTTTTAAACTTTGAAGTATGTTTAACTTCTCTTGGATATCCATTGTGCACCACCATATTTTCAAATCACGAGCCGCCACTGGTGGTCCCTGAATCAATTATTTTTACTCCAATAATG
Source organism: Periplaneta americana (assembly GCF_040183065.1). Classification (NCBI taxonomy): domain Eukaryota; kingdom Metazoa; phylum Arthropoda; class Insecta; order Blattodea; family Blattidae; genus Periplaneta; species Periplaneta americana. The sequence continues at coordinate 18,524,239 of NC_091125.1, forward strand.
TCTGTGTTTTTCTCTGTTCCAGGTAAACTGAAAATTTTTCTCAGGAAGCAAGACTAATTTTGTACTTGATAGCAAATGAGAGAATATGTGTGAGAAAAATTAATACCACAGAAACATAGTGGCAAGTGAAGCGAATGATATAAGCGTGAGTTTTTAGTTGCATATTATGTTTAGAATGTTATGCTGTTTAGAGTTTCGGGTTGTTAATATTAATTAGCACTGAGAGGAAATATTGTTTAAGGAAATAATGTGCAGAATTCGTTTGAATAATTTAAAATTGAACTGACATAATCTCATATGTATGTAAGAAGAGTTGATTTTTAATTCATACTCCCTGTTTGTATTTGATTTGAGTATCTTGTTCTTCATTCTTCAATAAATTGATAGCAGTAGTGTTATATTTTTATAATAAACAAAAACATAGTAAAATATATATAGTTTTCATTAAACCCATGTATTTTTTAAGATAGTAAATACACTTAAATTATTTCCGTTTTTCCCTTTATTATATTTATTAAACTCTACTATTATCCTTGCCACATAAGAATGCATGCGACTATGAGTATGCCATAGCAACAAAGTAGTCACGTGCTCCATAAGAACCAATCATATTCAGTCCAACTTCTATTCTTCCACTGGAAAGTTCACTCGTGCAGCGGTTTATTCTATTGTTTTTCTATTTTCCTATTATATTATAGTTAGTTTTGTGTTAAGTTATGACAGTATCATACTGTTAGTGTTATGCAGTAATAGTTTAATGGTGGCTGAAGGAAATTTCAAGAGAGAAGTCCTGAAAAGTCAAACGAGGAGGCTTGTGTGCCATGTGGCAGAAACTGGTCTACCAGTGATCAACATTGCCAAGTGTCCAGAAGAACAGCAGCCTGTAGTATCAGTATTCGGACTGTGTAGCAGATTGCAGGTGAAGTGGATAAGAGTGATGAATATTCCGGTATTGTCAAATTCTTATCCCGGCAATTAAGCAAAATGAGAGAAAATATGTCTCCAATTTAGATGATTTCGACAAAAATGTATTGGGGCGCAAGATATTTTAAAGGTATGAGACAGTAAATATCCAGCTGCAGAGAAAACGATGATGGAAGGACTCGGTCTGAATAATGAATATAATGGATATGGGATTCAGGTATCAGAAATGCAATGACAGAAGAAAGTTTTTGGTGGAATGAATCATATCACAGCTGCTCAAGTCAAGTTTTTCAGGACAGTGCATACCATTTGACAGAATAATAATGTGCAGATTACTACGTCACACTACTTTTGACCAATAAAACGGTACGAAAGGATGTCTTTCAACCAATCATGGCTGCTTATCGCACAATTTTATCGCGTCCCTAGCATTTGTTTAATTTTATCGCATCCCTAGCATTTGTTTATTTTTATCACTACCCTAGAATTTGTTTCTTTGTTTGCCAACATTTCAAACTGGACTGGTCTGAACGTCAAAAAACAGAAAATTACAAACCACTCCAGTCGATGCACAGCACTTTCAAATATGACTCGCATTGGCATTCAAGAACAAGAATTAATAAAGATCACTGGTCATAGCTATGCATCTTCCCTGAAACCCTGTTTACAAATAAATGAAGAGCACCATTCGGAAATTCTGAATAATTTGAGGGATACACCATGTACAGTTATCCTTAAAAAGAATGAGACGATTCTTGCTCGTCGGAAGTTAAAGTTCTACAGCGCAGTTCACTCGATATCGACGTAACAATACATACCATGATAAATAGTACAAGAATTGTTACAAGGACCACAACAAGGACAAGGACCAGAATAAGGATCACGAAGAAGACTGCCATTTAAGGCCAGGATTTCACAACATAGCTCGAGTCACAAAATATCATTGCTTCACTGTACCGAATGGCAAATGTCTGCTAAGGGATCTACATTCTGGACTGCTGCTGTCACTGTCTTGTCTTGGTAGCTCATATAGTAGCGTGTTGGTTCCACTGTATAACCAAAACGTCTCGTGTTCGATCCCGGGTAAAACTTTTTTTTATTGAGGTGTAATTAATATGTTCAGAGTTCCTCGACTGTCTAATTTGTCGAAAAATATGGAATAATTTATGCCCAATTTCTGGGTTTTACAAGTTGGCCGAACCTCGTCAAAAAAAATAAAACTTACTTGGAAGTTAAAAGTATTCTTCCTCAAACAAAAATCATAAGAAACAAAAAGAGACCTGTTAACTTAAAATCTTGTCCACATGCCATCAGCTTCTAGTACAGCTCTAAGTCGATCCGGCATGGATGTCACGAGATTGTGGAATAAGTTCTGATCCCCGGCGAGATCTTCCCAGGTGTCAACAACTTGATCCCACAATTCGTCTCGATTTCGAGGGCTTTGGTGGGCATAGGAGCTATCCTTCTCTTTTTCAATTCCGCCCATAAATTTTCGATGACATTCAAATCAGGTGACTTCGGAGGCCAATTAATGATTTCGATCTCGGGTCCCCTTTGAAACCATCTTTGAATGCTTGCAGCATAGGGCACGGGATGGTTATCCTGCTGGAAGAGCAATGTTCCTTCGGGAAAACGTTCTTGGGCGGAGGGAAGGAATATATTTTCCAGAATGTGCTTGTAAGTTCCCGCATTAAACCGGCCATAGATGCGTTCTATAACGCCAGGTCCATTGTAAGACATTCACCCCCAACACGATATGCTAAAGCGCCCCGATCTTTCACGTCGGTGCACATAGCGCTGGTCATGTCGGAGACCATCCTCACGATAGACATGGACAGGACCTTCGTAATCACTCGAGATGGTTGTTTCATCGGAGAAAATTACATTTCTCCAATCGAAATCCACTCAATTGGTAGCAAAGGCAAGACGGTCGACAGCTTGTACTTCCCCCAATATTTCCATTTGCGCAGCCCTCCAGCTCCTAATACCGCGGTTCCTCAACCTGCTGATCATAGTCTGTGAAGAGCCGGGAAAGTTAGATACTGCTCTTATTTCGTTAGCAATCAGAAAGGGGTCCTGTCGAACTGTCTCAAATAAGAGAACATCCTCTTCCAATGAAGAAATCCGCGGACGCCCATGAATAGGGCGATTTTCGACCTCCCCTAAATTTTGGTAACGATAACCCACCTCGCGGCTGTACTTCCAGGAACACCAATCAAATGGCCAGCAGATCTAGCCCCATATCCAGCCTCAACTAGAGCTATAACTCACTGTCTCATGTCACGTCGGTTCGCCATTACGATGAGAAATGAGGGCTGACGATAATACTTTAGTGTAGACAATGACTATTTAACGTGATATAGAATTATTGAAATAAGAGGCATCTTGCATAGTAAGAGTTAATAAATCAACCCTAAATTAAATATCTAAATAACAGGATATAACAGGAAGTCCAATTGTTGCGAAACTAATCAAATTAAATTTAAGCTGAAGTAGCACAGCCATTGATAAATGTTTCGTACACAGAATTAGACTGAATTCCTATTCGACAGAACCTATAATCAATAGCTTGTCTGAACATGATAAACAAATCCTAAATGTTTCCAATGTCACTGAACAATTTCAAAATATTAATTTAAAAACTATGAAAGGATCGTAAATGCTGTATCTAGTGATTATTTACATTTATGTCTACAAAATGAATCTTGGAAAAACGTATATGATACTGGTACTACTGATATTAAGAGTTAATGTATTGCATTTTTCACTTAATTTCATAATTACTTCAGTGTATGTTCTCCACTCAATGTTGTGAAAAAATTCAAAAGTAAAAACATGTAGATAACGCAAGGACTTCAAAATCTCATGTATTAAAAAGAAGAATCTATATGTAATGAGTTGCAATGTAATGATCCTCATGTTCTTAAATACTGCAAGGAGTACAGTGTAATTTATCAAAAATTATGAAAGCGGGAAATAGAATATATTTGAATAGAAAAGTACAAAATTCAGATAATGCAATTAAACCTATTCGGAATATTATTAAATTTAAACTTGTAGATATCCTAAGAAAGAAAATATTTTTTCATTAAAACCAATGATTATAAAGTAGAGGATCCCAAATCTATTGCAAATTCTTTTAACGTATTATAGTATATAGTACAGAAATATTATTGACAACTTAAACATTCAAGATTTTGCAAAAGATACTGCAGTTGGTTACTTAACAGATGCATTTAATAATTAGTATTAATATATGTAATTAGTCAATAACTGCAACAGTGCTTTTCCATTCAATCATAACATAAATAAAATTGAATGCATACTAAATTAAACACTATTGCAAACACGTAGATAAAATAGTTAAAATTAACTGAAGGTGTGAGAATGAAATAATCCAAAGCCATACTTTTAACAAAAATTGTTTTGTGCGAGTGCATTTCTTACACATATGGGAAAGCTGTTAATAAAATATTGTAATAATTACTCAACAAATGACATAGCCTAAGGACTCTAAACTTTGTAAAAGTTTGTCTATTATTATATATATTTTTTTTAATTTCATTTTAATTGTTAGTTTTTAATATATATGCATTTACATTGTATATGTGTGTGTATAAATGCATTCATTAGATTAACGTTTATAATATTATAACTTGTAATTTTGTATTGTTTGCGATCATTAACACTTAATCTCAGGACTTTGTAAAACTCTATTTCAACGTTACTTAGCTATTTCAACGTTATTTAGACAAAAAAAATCGTTGTGTAGACTAAGAATCGAACTCGCACTCTTCTACACAACACGCAGAAGTCTCACCGTCTGAGCTATTGAAACGACATGAAAGCTTTCCTTTCTGTGTGGAGTGTCGATCTAGTCATGAAGGTCCGTTGTCGATTTAACTACACGATTTATGTATATATTTATCTTTCATTTACGTAATATTATCATATTTTTTGCAGTTTTTGAAGTGAATTTCGGAACGATGCTAGTAACAAACCAAATAGCCTGAATTTAAGTAACTCAATATTCGTTATCTTGTGTATCAGTGCTCTGGTCTCCGATCATGCGCAGTGTCTTACATCTGAGACTTAGGAATATTCAATTGTCTCATCCTTTTTCAGGGAAACTGTACATCAACGAGTTCACTTTTTTTACACACACGTCCGATATAACATCAACTGAACCACCAACCACTAAAACATTCAAATGTGAAAATTATACTTTCAATAATTGTTTCTTTTAAAATTATTCATGTTTATTTTTTATTTCATCATCATTAATTAAAACGTTTCTTGTTTATTTCATCATCCCTAATTAAAACTTTTCTAACACTTGTTTATACGATTTAGATTATGTTATAGCTTCTGCTATATGATATTATGAATAGTCACGTATCAGAGATTGTTTAATACTAAGATTTATTGAAAATCATCTATCAAGTGACATTGATTACTGGGATCTGGATAATTGAAGTGGAATGCAACTGTTTTAATGAAAATGAAACTGAATCAACAAAGCTTTCTTGACCAGTAACCTTCCAAAGAGTTCAATGAAGATTCCATAGTTGGCACAACTGATACCAAGAAAACAGCTAATAATAACACAGTACTGCCATCTACTAGCGTAATATTTATAATGTTGAGATGGCACAAATTTGAAGACAGTTTTGTATTTTCGTAAGTGAATTAATATTTTATTATATTGGAGTACTTCGTTACTTCTAATCTTTATATAGTTTCTTCTAATCGTGTAATAGTCAATTAAATCCCACTCGAGTTTAGATTTTCTCTAGATAAATCAAAACCTCAAGTGAGATTACTGTTGATAAAATGTGTTCAGTCAAAACTGTGCGAAAAAAGTATTGTTGATTGGTACACATAGCAGAGGGCTTGAAGGTTCTACTGGTAAGAAAAGGAGATTAAGGGGAATTGGACGTTATCGCATGCAAAGTAATGGTAAAAATAGCTTATCTTCAAGCAGTCATAAATGTAATACTATTTATCACAGCTATTTCATTTTTTTCGTGATATATGTATACACATTAAACTTTAAAATGAAAAAGAATGGTTAGTCTAGTGTAAATCTTACCCTTAAATTAATTTTTGAATTTAAACATATGTTTTATATAAATTCACTACATACCTGTGATTAGGTATACTCTATTCACTTATCATAGCACACATTGAATTAAAATTTTGGCCACTTACTGCTAACAGATACTAAAACATACCCTACTAAAATTATTAAAATATCTGTAATATTATTGGCATAGAGCTTATACTAATCTTCAATTTTTTTAAATTTATTGACGGTGATGATTACTATAAGCCCTATGCCCATAATATTACAGATATATGAATAATTTTAGTAGGGTATGTTTTAGTATCTATTAGCAGTAAGTGGTCAAATTTTCAATTCTATATTTATTATAATAAGTGAATAGTGTACCTAATCATAGACATGTAGTGAATTTATAAAAAAAATTGTGCTTAATTAAAAAAATTAATTCAAGGATACAGATTTACTCTAGACTCACCATTCTTTTTCATTTTAAAGCTTAATATGTATACACACATAGCTAACAAAAATGAAAGACCACTGATAAATAGTAGACTATTATATTTATGACTGCTAGAAAATAGGCTATTTTTACCATTATTTTGCATGCGATAATGACCAACTCCCCTTAATAATATGCCATGCAGATTGCATTGCTATATACTTTGTTCAAAAAGCAAGTTGGTATTCCAATGGAAGTCAAATATGTCTCCTCTTGCATGAATGCATCAGACATCCGAAAATCTACAGGAGGAAGTTTCTTTAAAGAAATAGAACTGAATTAAATAGTGAAGCCCATATTAAAAGTTTGGAATCTGATTCCGACAATGATATTGAGAAATTTTCTATTTTATTCTTGTCAGTGTTGCTTATCAATTCGAAAGTTGAATAGTTTGTGTTCCAGTTAAAAGTAAATATCTATTAACACGTGATTTTATGACATTACCTATTTTTGTGTTGTATAACACTTCTTCAAAACTTCATAAGTATGTATTATAGTTTATGATATTCATCTTCCTTTGATGATAATATTGAACCTCAAATTAATTTTTCAGAAAATTATAACATTTCTCCTTTTTCTGCAGTGGATTTTTTGTGTGTGTGTGTGCGTGCGTGCGTGTGTGCGTGTGCACGCGCACATGGTAGGTCTCTCTATAATAAAGATAGCATTTTTATAATTCGAAGAGTTTGATATTTTGCCCCTACCTTGTATTTACATTCTTGAAACAGTCTGTTTCATCCACCAAAATTATGATAGTTTTAAAATAAACTCTGATTATCACAACTACAGCACAAGAACATGCAATAATTTACATTTTAATCATCATAGGTTATCCAAAAGTCTCAATAGCTTATCACATACAGGGATAAGACTTTACAACAAACTCCCTGTTGAAACTAAAGCCCTTAACTATGCTAGATTTAAAAAGTCAGTGAAACATATTTTACTTTTCCACATGCCTTTTACTGTCAATGAGTATCTTAGTTTAGCACTCCAAATTTAGCTTACAGTAGTTAGTATCTCCTTTTGTGTTTACTGCTCTTCTTTTCTATCTGATTCATGTCTGGGGTGAGACTGCCCAAGAAGATAAGGAAACCAAGAACCTTGTACAGGTAATGGTCTGAAGAAAACTGTGGAGAATTGACTTCATTACTGAATGTGTTGATTGTATATTATTTGTATATTATTGTAGACATCTTGTATGTCGGAATAACATGTATGTAACCGCATATTTATTATGTATTCACTCTGACGATGCCATGAAATCATTGTATTTCCTAAGGCTAATATCTATCCATCCATCCGTCCGTCCGTCCGTCCGTCCGTCCGTCCGTCCGTCCGTCCGCCCGCCCGCCTGCCTGCCTGCCTGCCTGCCTGCCTGCCTACCTATCGTGCCGCAGCATCAAACATAGGGATTATATTGAAGGATGGGTAGGAGGACTATGCCTTATGTCGATGTAGATTTTGTTGCTCTGACAGTGAAAAATTAGAGAAGGGAAAACGATTGTGGATAAAAAAAATACTCAAATCTCTATATGTAATTTTTTTTTTAAGTTCAAGGAGGGGAGATTCAAACCCGGTAACCCCCACCCCCCTTGTGTACACCCTTGATGTAGACTTAGATACGCAACCAAGGCTAACTACAACAGATTGATAGCTGGACTGACCCACACAAGAGGCTCAGTTAGAATTAAAATTAAATGTATTAACTAATATTTATATGATTAACTGATAGAAGTGAATCAATACAATATTAAAGGTCGTGGCTGTTTTATGGTATTGAAATAATAAACAGAGATGATATTATAATCATAATAACAACGAAAAAACTGTCTTAACTCTCATAACATTAATTCTTCGAATGTACACAGTACTGGGAACTAGTACAAAATGATGCCTGAGTCAGAATATCAGAAAGATGACAATAATATTGTACAAGATTCACACAAGTTATATTTATCTGCAAATTGTTCAGTCGGCCCAAGATGATTTACCGAAAATTTAATGTTTGGCACCAAATGAAAGGAGAAACAAATTATTAGATATAGATTGTAGTGGATTGAAAGTTAATAAAAACCAAATACTCTCCTTCACCTATGTGACATAAAACACGAAAATCACTCTGTCATGTTCAATCAAGTTATTGGAATCAAAGTTTTCAACTGATACCAAATACTTTGTAACAATAATACTGGAAAGCTTGCCTGTTTAGCATTGCAAGAGGCGGTGAAAAGTGACTGTGCTGCTATCTAGCAGCTTGGATTGTTTATACACTCCTTGCGGCATGCTAGGTTACATGAGGAAAAACGGAGAAGTGTTAATATGATGTCAATTAAAAAAATGCAAATCAATAGTTTTATTTAGAATCAGAAGATTCACAACATTTTAAATTAATAAGAAGTTACAAAGTTATTGGACTAGAAATGAAATGAAACAATTCTCGTATTTTCAAATGTAATTATGATTGAGTTGTGCATTACTTTAGAAACTTTCATAAATTGCATATTTCGTTCCTTGGCTAATGGTTATCTATTTAATTTTTTATGTAACAATTTATTAGCACATTGAAATATTAGTCACTGAAGATACTGGCACAGTCGCTGCTTTAGGGATAAAGTCTGTATCTTATATTTTATCTTTTACATGAAGCAGATGTGATTTTAAAATTTCTGCAGGCATTGTAACTTTTGATAGAAAATAACTTATATGCCTACGTACTTTGCTTTAAAATTTTGCACATTCCTCGAATAATGAAAACCAGTGCTTGGTTTGCAAATGGTACTTCTGAAATTTTTAAGTCAGTTGAAGTTTGTTGATTAGGCCTATCTATGCCTAATTCATTGAATCCCTCAAAGTGTCTGTTTTAGCATTATAAGTAATGTTTTCCTTCTTCAACAATAATAGTTACAACCTTTTCATTCAATGGTACAATATCGGATTTTATTTTTAATAATTAATTGTAGAATGGTGCAATTTATACCGGGCCTATACCAAATTCATGAAGTCAATTGTTGAGAGATCTGTTGGTAAACATAATTTTCTTCTTAGAAATCTTTTGTCTTGAGGTGAACATTAATAGAACGTTGCGGCATAACTTTTATCGTAACTGGAATATAGTTTCTCCATTTCCTTTTTTTAAGCACACTTGTGACTAATGAATTCATCATCTTCAACAATTTTAATTAAATCGGCATTTGGACTGTGTTTAGAGCTGTTATTTCCTCTTGAGCCAGCTTTTATCTTTTAGGATTTCTTGCATCATAAAAAAAATGATCTTAATTTAGTGAAATATTAATAATGCCTTTAAAATATAGGACAAGGCAAATTATTTGTCGAATAACTACCTGAATCACTTATTATTAAAAAGCATGAGTCCACTTTCTTCACAAAATCAACAATTCACATTTTTATGTTACGCATCCCAAGACACACTTTTTGAATAAAAAATGTAAAGACTTTCAATTTTCTATATGGAGAAACTAGGCTATAAAGAAATTGTGTTTTATATCAACAATGTAAAGTAGATTTATGCAGTTTAGTAAGTTTCAGTTGACACAGAGAATATGTCATTGCTACTGTACTATCTCATTACACGATGGAGGAGTATGGTCTGTTGTTTCTGTCTAATATCAGAAAACCCGCAGCTTCCTCAATGGAAGATCTAATATGTTTATTTGGGATCTTCGCGATTCTTTCATTGTGCTTTGATTTTGACTCATATTTTCAGAAGTAGGAGCTGTTAAATTCAGTGAAGGAATAACTATTATCTTCAGTCTGTTATTAAAAACAAGGTATTAAAAATTTACAGTCCTACGACTGATTTCAAACTTCGGTATACTTTTCCAATTTATTACACTCTATTTTTACTTACCCCTAATGTTTCGAATTATGGTTATTGAAGTCCGATAATCAAAAGTGATCTGAGTATATTTTTTGTTTTTTGTGCATAATATATTCTATCCCTCTAATTTTAAACGTTTCGTCTAGAACTGTTGATAGCGTTTTTAATTAGTGCTCGCATTTTCCTTATGATATTGTTTGTGTTTTGTTTTTTAAAGAAGTTTAGATAAGGACGCAAATAGCGATAGTAGCTGACGCGCCCTATTAAACCTCACTAAAGTCTGTCTATGTTTATTTACCTATATGAGCATGGCACGAAAGACGAAAGCATATAACTGTAGTACTGGTAGTAGAAGCAGTAGTAGTAGTAATAATAATAATAATAATAATAATAATAATAATCATCATCATCATCATCATCATAATCATCATCTTGTAACAGAAAAGTAATATTCTACTGGTGATTACATTACTACTCCCAATCTCTATCTTCTGGAAATCTGAAGAAAGATCTAGCATATTTTACTAGGCATAGTTTTTACAAAACATAGAACAAACATTTCCACATTTAACTGACATTGTGTAGGCTACAACTATAATGAGAATAATCCTTAGGACATCATATGTTCTTGAATAACAAAGCTCATATCACAGTTCAACACAGCATTCGTCACGTCATCCTCGCTGCCTACAATCCCTGCCGCTAGACTGCACTGGCGAGTCATTCGCCACTTTTACAGTATTATCATTGTAGAGTATTTGCTGATACCCAGCCTAGCCTCAGGGTTAGGCAGGTAACCTCTCTGAATGCAGATTATGCTTCCGTCAAGAATGGAAGACTATTGGCAGACTAAATCATATATTCCAGCCAGAGTATCAAACTAATATTCCGTTACACTCATTTGGCACCATCCAGGGGGCACATGTAGCTTAAGGATGCTACGGATGCGAGTAACTCTACCCCTGCTAAAACAGTATTTCAGACACAAAATTGTCTGTGAAAATATACTAGACAGATTGAATGATTTGGGTTTCATAATGAAATTACCAATACATTATATTCTTTATTTCTTTGTCAGTAGAAATGATGTATCTATGAATCCAGAGGGAGCTGTGAGTCTTTCTTAACATCTAGGGTAAATACATCTTTTAACCATCTTCTCACATAATTTTACCACGAAAATCGTCTGTAGCTGCGTTTAGATTGGCAACAGGCCATGATTGTTTGGCCAAACACCTTCATAGAATTGGAATATATCAGTCCCCTAACTGCCCATTGTGCAACTCAAACCAAGAAATGGATTCGGAACACCTCAAAATCTGTGCTTCAGTGGCTGGTCATGATAATATCTTTGAAAAATATTGGAGTGCAAGAGGTCAAATGACTTTATTGTCAAACACCTGGCATTAGGAAACAACAACAACAAACAACAACAACAACATAATTTTATATCAGATTGCTGGGATAACTCACATTGACTGTGACATTGAATGGAATATCTTTTTACTAAAAAGTTATTTAATTTTAGGTCCAAATTTCTCTTTCAGTTTTCGAGAGCACAGGACCACTAACTTGAAAATGTTAGGAGGAAGGGAGCTAGATAAGCATTGATCCTATCCACTTCGGCTGGTTTTCAGTTTCTCCATAGTCTTGTTAATAGGAAATACTCAAAGAAATAAGTGGACAATGAATAAACATTTTGCCATTTGTTTCAATTGCTTGATAATATTACACCACTGCAGACCTATGTTGATATAATAAAGTATACACTCATTTGTTCGTAAATAAAATTTAGTTTACATTTTTACAGCTAAAGTTGACTTACATATTTCTGTGCTAGATGTGTAGTCATTAGCTACAGATTTCATGTTCAAGGAGTTGGACTCCTCGCAATGAACATTCAGGATTGCAAGATGGTTTAAGCACATCTGAGTATTGTTGATCTCATGGAGATGGTTTTCAGTCTTCTCAGACTCGAAAATGACTTTTCTGCTGTAGAAGTTGGTATAGGGATTGTTAGTAGATATTGAACGAATTTCAACAACAATGGAAGTATTCAGACTTGAATCAGGTCGTAACACACTATGATCATATCAACAACTTCATTGAAAACTTGGCAATAGTCTTCTGGGGTGTTGGAAGGAAAAACGTCTCTGTTTTCTGCATTATCTATTCGGTGGGGAATTCTTTTTCTTGGTTTAGTCGGCTGTGAAACAGACTCTCTGATTTGTCATTGAAGATGTCCAAGAAAGTTTTATACTGCGTTCTGAGTACTTTTAAAAGTTGAAGCAATGTTGAGATCATTTCTGTGGCCTGCTGGAAGTAAAATGATTGTGCTTGAAGTGTAGTGTCGGAAGTAGTGGTCGAAACCTTACGAAATAGAGAAAGATGGAAGAAAAAATCTAAAGTTGTTATTTGAGTGATAAAATTATTGGTTTTTCCACCAGCATCCGATTTTTCTGATTCTACTTAGTCCTTCATTAAGTTTAGAGAATTCTTATAATTGGAAATAATTGATGACAGAGAATGAAATCAGACTGTCCACTGAGTTAGACATAAAGGATGCAAATTCTTTGATGGTCCATCATCTACATCGCTTTGAAGCTTCTTAAAGATGCTGAACCTTTTTGAAAAGTCCCAGATGAAATTGATTCTTTCTCGAACCAAGCATAGTACCTATGTGGGTTGGTACAAAAGTGATGCCTCCTCTTTTTTTTGTCTTGCAAACCTGGCAACCCATAATGTTGCGAATTTCATTTAGTAGCCACAAGATGTCTTAAGTTTCACCACATGGAACAACTATGCAATGTATCACATAAAAGCAAAACAGTAGCTGTTAAAAATGGTGGATGTTTTCAATATCTCTATAAATCAAAGAGCTATGTGATGCAGTAAGCATAAGAAAACAGCTTTGATAGCCATCATTAAGAAGCTTGGTTACAGAAAGGTTTGCTTCCGGTGGATATAGAAAATGTTGACAGGTCCAGAAAGACATTTGTTTGAAGTATTATGCAAATGAGGAGATATTTTTCTGTCACGCATCATTACAGGAGATGAAACTGGGTCCACCATTATGAGCCTGAGGTGAAGATATAGTTGGTAAAGTTATGGCAACTGTGTTCTGGGACAAATATGGAGTACTCCTTGTAAATTTTATGGAAAGAAACATACAGTTAGCTCACAACAATATGTGGAAACACTAAACAAGTTGAAAAATTACATTTGCAGAGTTCAACTCGACAGAAATTTGAATGACATCCATCTCCTCCATTATAATGCAAGACCTCACATCAATTTGCATACAAGGAAAGCAGTTGCAAAAATAAGATGGTCCGTTCTTTCTCATCCTTCTTACAGTCCGGATTTGGATTATCATCTTCTTGGTCCTTGACAGCAGGGCCTGATTTACAGTTTTATAGGCCTGGAGCATAATTTTTTTCATGAGGCACCTTCTTTTCACACATGACAACTAGACATATTTTATATTTAAACATAACTAATGAGCTGATGGAACAAAGTAACCCTAACATCATTGAATAATTTTGAGGGACAAATTGTTCCGGGACCGGGCATCGAACCCGGGACCTTTGTTTAAACTCCACCACATGCATTATGTACGTTGGTACGTTTAACCAAAGGTCCCGGGTTCGATGCCCTGCCCCGGAACAATTTTTCCCTCAAAATTATTGAAGTCAACTTTACAGGGAGTTATACCTGAAAGCTTGATTTGCATAATACACATCACTGTTCGTTAACAGAAAACCACAATTTAAGTCACACAGAGTTAGTGTGCACTCAATGTTGGTTGCTTAACGGTTGTCAGCCCACTTTGAGGTCTGTGGCTATAGAGGGAAAAGTTGGATCAGTGTCGGGTAAAGTTCCCGGGTAGCTCAGTTGGTAGAGGTTGGTACGTTTAACCAAAGGTCCCGGGTTCGATGCCCGGCCCCGAACAATTTTTCCCTCAAAATTATTCAAATCAACTTTACGGGGAGTTATATCTGAAAGCTTGATTTGCCTAGCATCATTATCATCATCCTCTTTCTCATCCCATTCCTCTCTTTCTCATCTGAACAGCAACAATAACAGTAACAACAAGAACTCACCCAGAATTATGTTTTTCCATGATGTACGAGTATTTACTTATTTTTGAAGAATTCGTTACTTAACAGATAAATGTTTGAAGTCCAGTGCTTTCATTAAATCATTTACAATACACAGAAGACTAACTGTAAGAGAGACAGTTTCTCCTATGAGATGCTACCTCGAAATCAATTGTTTTATCCTTTTTAGGACTGAAAATGACCTTTCACTTGAACAGTTGATGCACAGTAAAATGAGATTCAATTATAGCAACACTGTCTCAACACTTGAAAATATATATCCTAGGCCTGTTTTTCTCAAATACTGCAGTTTAAGTGATGAGTTCTCTGATGTTTTGACCAAATTCATCCAAAAAATTATCTTTGTTGCGCTGATTAAGCCAGAAGACAGGCTACTCATATGGCACATGTCATAGAGCAGCGTCCACACTTGTGGAGTAACGGTCGGCGTGTCTGGCCGCGAAACCAGGTGGCCCGAGTTTGATTCCCAGTCGGGACAAGTTACCTGGTTGAGGTTTTTTCCGGGATTTTCCCTCAACCCAATATGAGCAAATGCTGGGTAACTTTCGGTGCTGGACCCCGGACTCATTTCACTGGCATTATCACCTTCATCACATTCAGATGCTAAATAACCTTATGTTGATAAAGCGTCGTAAAATAACCTACTAAAATAAAAAAAAGTCATAGGGCAGCAAATAAATCCCGTTTACTAACATACAAAGTGCATGTAATGCAGGAATTGAAGGACCAAGACTTGCAACAGCGAGTGTGTTATTGTCAATGGTTCCAGGCTTTTCTTACTGTAAGCCCAGACATTCTGTCCATAATGTGGTTTATGGACGAAGATAACATTCACGAGGATACATTTCGAAAAATGTCACAGAATATGGTGCGACAGGTATTTATTGTATACATGTATATTCATATATGAGGTCTCTATTGATAATATGAATGAGAAGAGTTCGGCCGGCACCATGGATCGTGTCCTGGCATAGCTCAGTTGGAAAGAGCGCTCAGCGCGCAGAGCTGAGAGGTCCCGGGTTCGATTCCTGGTGCCGGAACAAATTTTTCTTAATTTAATAGATATAGGTACTTATTGTGTTTGGCTATAGATGGAAGACATTTCCAACATAGTTACTGTTCAATTCAGGGCAATGTTGAACTTAAGTGGTCTACGGTTGCACCTATGTGTTGTTTTTTGGTCAATGTTATTAGTGATTAAAATGACAAATGTTTGTATGGCTCGCCCTGTACTATTCCTTGCTTCGTCTAGTACAATTTAAGAGTATAGAGGAATTTCCATTTTCCCTAAATTCAGATTTAGACATGCTTACCTTGTATTACGATGTACCGAAGTACATATGATATTTCCATGCAGAAATTCTGCGTCATCATATGATGAAGAGAGAGTGGAATGGAGAAAAATTCTCTCTGGTACCGAGATTTGAACCTGGGTTTTCAGCTTTACGTGCTGACACTCTATCCACTAAGCCGCACAAGATTCAGTGCCAGAGAGAATTTTTCTCCATTCCACTCTCTCTTCATCATATGATGACGCAGAATTTCTGCATGGAAATATCATATGTACTTCGGTACATCGTAATATATGATATGCGAAAAATAATCAATGTGATTTAAAAGATGGCGCTTATTCCATCGGATGCTGGCCGCTTAGTCACTCATAAGAGTGCACCTCTGCACACTGTGTGTACATGATACCATGTCACACATCTGTGACACAGTGCATGAGGGTTGGCCACTAGAGAGAACCTAAGAGGTGGAACTTAAACTAAGAGGATTCTGTCTGGCATCGGAATGGGAATCCAGTGTGGCTTAGTGGATAGAGCGTCAGCACATAGAGCTGAAAACCCGGGTTCAAATCTCGGTGCCGGAGAGAATTTTTCTCCATTCCACTCTCTCTTCATCATGTGCTTACCTTGGCTGTCCACAAAATAAATTAGTAGCTATTGCAGATCGTTGTCCCTGTATGCCAAAATCTTCTTCACTAGTTTGTATTAAAATATTCTTAACTTTTGAAACTGGAGGTCTCTGTGGGTAAAGGAGAGTTACTGCTAGTAACATCTAAAGAAATATACAGTGAGGAGCATTTATCATGATCCGAAAATAAGTGGTGCCAAGCTATGGCTTGGTTACCCTGAGACTTGTGCCCATATCCCGCTCACTAATACGACACTAATTACAATAACAGTTGTAGAATTTTAAATTATCTAGCTCACATTCGTTGCTAAAAATGTCCCCCATTTGCTGCAATGCATTGTTCACATCTTTTTATGTTCTTATTATTCACTTTCACAGGTTCTTCGACACTGACTGACTCTATAACAGCTCTTATGTAGTCTGTAAGTTCGTTTCTGGTGTGTGGGTTTTAGAGAAAAAAATTGGATAGATTTCTCCTGAATTGACTCTGCAAGATCCAAGTACAAGAATTTAGTCTCTTTTAATAGGGTCTTAACTCTTGGACTTCGGGAATTCTGTATGGCTTTAATTTAGGTAAATTTGTTCTCTACCAGCAGAACATTTGCTTATTCCAGTCTGCGCCAAACACCTGACATTTTTTAAGGATGTTTTCTAGTCTTTCGCCAATCTCTTCTAATTTTTCTTCTGTAAGAATATGCCATTTTCTATGTTTTTTTTTTCTTTTATGAACCGCATAAATACTTTATAGAGTGCTGTTTTTATTATATAGGTACTAGACACAGGACTGTCAGAAAATTTTACTTGAAATTTTCGTCTTGTTACTGCACAGGATTTTCTTTTCCGTATGTATGTATGTATTGTACAGATCCACTTTCATGTAACGAATATGGCATTACCACAAAATGCACTGAACAGAACATCCTTTCAAGAAAAATAGCTTCAACTCTCACTACCGGCATAATATTACTTGCAACTGATTTGAAAACACCAGTGTCCATGTATCTGCACCCACACCTTGCACTAGTGCCAAGCAGGTCCTCTGCCAAATAACAGGTTGCTACCTCGGATTTCGATAAATGTTTTTCTCTGTACTACAAGTATTTGCTGCATAACCTACCTCAAAGTACATTTTGATTAAAGAGACAAACATAACCTAATTCGATTAATGAAATATGAAGATAACCAGCTGCTTCATGTTATGACATTTGTGTTGTTGTTATTTTCTAATGCCAGGCGTTTGACAATAAAGTCATTTGACCTCTTGCACTCCAATATTTTTCAAAGATATTATCATGACCAGCCACTGAAGCACAGATTTTGAGGTGTTCCGAATCCATTTCTTGGTTTGAGTTGCACAATGGACAGTTAGGGGACTGATATATTCCAATTCTATGCAGGTGTTTGGCCAAACAATCATGGCCTGTTGCC
Organism: Periplaneta americana; assembly: GCF_040183065.1. Lineage (NCBI taxonomy): Eukaryota > Metazoa > Arthropoda > Insecta > Blattodea > Blattidae > Periplaneta > Periplaneta americana. The sequence continues at coordinate 18,542,034 of NC_091125.1, forward strand.
AATCTAAATGCAGCTACAGACGATTTTCGTGGTAAATCGGGAATTAACTGTGGATTTTGATGCAGAGAGTTCCATTTTTTCCCTTGGGATTGTGTTATCAAATTTTGTTTGTTGAAGTCTAAGTATGTAGATTTAATAAATCTTTTTACAGAGTAATACGTAGATTTAGTAACAGGTTTGTAAGTAACAGTGCTGCCCTTCTTTGCTAAAGCATCCGCATTCTCGTTTATGACGCATTATGACGTATGTTTATTGATATGTCACTAGCAATTCATTGGTAATGTACAACACACTATAATGCTTTCGTGGAACAGAAAGATACAACTCCATACTTTACAACATTTTTCATCAGTAATTTGTAATGTACAATACCATACCTTTGTGGAATAGGCTCCTGGTATCTTCAGATTTTCATCTCTTTCCCAAAATGAACATCTTCGTGGCAAGCGAATTGAATGACATAATGATGTCAAGCATGAGGCAAACATAGCTGCATAAAAGGTTCCCACCTTCTACTGATAGGGTTTTGAAAAGTGGAGTTCTATCCTAGACAAGTGCCTCAACATAGAGAGTGAGTAATCTGAGTATGTCGATAAACATAAGTAAGGGTATGATAAAGAATGGGTAGAACGGAGAAAAATTCTCTCGGGCACTGGGACTCGAACTCAGGTTTTCAGCTCTATGTGCTGACGCTATCCACTAAGCCACACTGGATTCGAATTCTGATTTCGGATTGAATTCTTCTCAGTTTAAGTTCTACCTCTCTGTTCCCCTAATATGAGTAAGGATGTTTCTTTGGTTTATTTAAGTAAAAATAAAGTATGAAAAAAGTGCATGAGTTGGAAAACTTATTTTCTGACTTCTCTTTGTACAGAGCAAGTCAAAATGAGTTTTTGATTTCAGTAATTTATTACTCAAGTTTATTATAATGCAGGTAGGAAAGGAAAACTCACCAAGTATTTTACAGACACATTACAAATGCTCAATGTGTGCTCCATGAGCAACGTGGCATACATTAAATCTGTACCTGCCAAACTCTTTATAATGTGTCGAGGTCAGTTAAACGGTTTTTAATCCCACAACTGAGCTATGGTAAAACAGGAGAATGCAGAAGCACCATCTTGTTGAATGACGGAAGTCAGGACTGTCTTTTTCCAGCTGAGGGAGGAGTCATTGTTGGCAATATATCAAGATATATATAGTTTCTGTCACAGTGGTTACATTGAAGAAGCAGAGCCCATAAATCTTTTAATGGGAAATAGCACAGAAAACGTGGAGTTTTTGAAGGAATCGTGTTCGTGTTCCAAGAATTCGTAGGGATTGTTAGCATCCTACATCCTCACGTTATGTCTTTCCACTTTCCCTGAAATGTGATATGTTGCTTTGTCACAAAAGACCAACTTTTCAGGGAAACCATTCTCTTCCATTATCCCGATAATATCAGGTCAGAAAGATGCTCGCAAGCCAAAGTTAGTGTTCTTCAGAACTTGAAGCAACTGCAAATGGTAAGCCCTCATTTGCAAACGTTTCCACAGGACTCACCATGTACCAGTAGTTTTCTGCAGGATGCCAAGTCCTCGGCCTGCCTGGTAGGTGAATTTCTGAGAGCTTCTTATGATACTTGTGTGGACATGCTCCACTCCTTCTTCCCGTGTCGACGTTTTGCTTTCAGATGCAGCCTTTGTCTTGAAATTGTACATACCACTTACGAATTGACACCACTGAGTAGGTCTGTCCAAAATTTTCTCTGAAAATGCTGTTGAACACTCACGACAAACTTATTTACACGAAAATCATGAACACAGAATGCTGCATGTTTCCCACTGGTCGCCATTTTCGTAGCTGTTCTGAAGAATCACAGTGAATCCAACGTGGGGGATGAAACTGTGAATTTACTGTTTAAAACAGTAAATATGTCATAATCATAACAAATGCACTCAACAGATTTCGTATAATTATTGAAATCAGGAACATCACCAGTGGCGTGCATTCAGGGTAAGCTACTGAAGCACTGCTTCGGTAACAATATATTATGTCATTATAATTACACGATTATTCAATAATATCTGTATAAAATCCTCAGATTTCTTCAGAACATATAGAACTTAGAGCTTAATACGTTACATTATTGGTATGAGCATTGTGAGCGAAACGAAGCATTGTCACTTCTTTGTCACTTCTACTTCGGCTGAACAGTGAAGGAATTGCGCGCGCACCTCTGATGAAGGCCACGGGCTATGTGCGTCTGCACCCCACAATCAGAAGCTAGCATGGGTTGTGACGTCACTTACACGTGTCAACTAAGAGAATGCCTGCAAGAGCATGGAGACGAGTACTGTCGGTGACTCAGAAGAAGACGAGCATGGAGTGAGGGGAAAGAGTGGACAATAGATTACATTACAACAGTGCGATACTTGTACTACTAGTGAGTGGAAACATTATTTCCGTCTACTAGTAGTACAAGTATTGCACTGTTGTAATGATATCTGTTTACCACCCTTTCTTCTGTTCCCTTCTGCGCTCGTCTTATCCTGAGTCACCGACTATACCTGTGTGTTGCTTTCTTTTAGAGCAGTAAGATGCCACACTTCGCCCCTATTTTTTTTTTTTTTGTAGTGTTGTTCAGACTGTCGCGCTGAGAAGCATTCTCCGTAATTTCGAATCACATGTGAGAAGTTGTATATAGAAAGTGTAAAGTGTATCAGTAACAGTTATGTTTTCTTCAGTGTACATGTTTGTCGAATGTGTGTGAAAATATTTTAGTTCGTGAAGGTACCAGGTAGTAACTAAAAATACAATACAATATATTATATAGAACAATGTCTACATGTATTATAAAAGAGCTTGTGTTGAAGCCCTTTTCCACTCATTCTTTCCAAGAAAAAAATGAGATAATTAAAAATGGACGGCCAACACCAGAACTACCGAACTTGGTTCAAAAGACCAGTAAATTTACCAGACATTTTCAGTCTAATTGGTATAGCAAATGTGACTGGTTAGCCGGTAGCGCTGAGCTAAATGCGGTGTTTTGCTGGTACTGTCTGTTGTTTGGAAAGGATAGAAATACTAGTTGGACCAAAACTGGGAAATTTAGTAAAATCTAAAGCCGAGCACGGGCTGTCTGTTAACCACCTACGATCGTCTGAAGCTATAGCTGCTTTTGGGGAAAATAGAATAGAAACTGCACTTGATCACCAACTTAAAAATGAAATATCTCTACATAATCAAAAGGTAAAGCGCAACAGGGACATCCTTAAAAGGCTCATTAATGCAGTGTGTTTTCTGGGAAAACAAGAGTTGGCCTTTCGAGGCCATGATGAAACAGAAAACTCTGTTAATTGGGGCAATTATGTGGAATTGCTGAAGTACACTGCAGAATATGATCCTCTTTTAGCGGAGCATTTAGAAACTTCTACTGTGTTTAAAGGGATTTCGAATTTAATCCAAAATGACCTAATCCAAGCTGTAGGTTCAACCGTTTTATCAGCTATAAAGCAGGAAATTACTGATGTTCCTTTTGTAGCCATCATGGTTGACGAACCTTCAGATGTGGCAAATAAAGCACAGTTTTCTATTGTCCTGCGTTATGTACATGAAGGAGAGATAAAGGAAAGATTCTTGGGGTTCTGTGATATAAGTAGTGACAAACATGCCCAAGCTATTGCAGAACTTATCCGGCACTTCTTATCAGAATTCGGATGTAATGAAAAATTGATTGCACAAACGTATGACGGTGCAGCGACGATGGCGGGAAATTTGAATGGAGTACAAGCATTAAAGTCACACATCCAGAAGCCATATTTTTTCACTGTTATGCCCATGTACTGAACCTCGTTTTGTCTCAAAGCACCAGCCAAATACCTGAGTGTAAAGTATTTTTTAGTACGCTTAATGGACTTGCAGCTTTTTTTTCAAGATCGCCGAAACGTGCTCACTTTTGGATCAATTTTTGCAACGTCGTCTTCCACATGTCTGTCCAACGCGATGGAATTATTCATCAAGACTGGTAAATACTGTGTGCAGGAACAGAATTCAACTTTGTAATGTGTTTTGTGCTATGCTAGAACACCCTCAAGAAATTGAGTCAGATATTTTAGCACCAATTAATGTTTTCTTGACACTTTTGGAAGATTTCAAATTTGTTTTTCTCTTAAATACATTTGACAAAATATTTACCTTCACCGATGTGTTGTACAACATCCTACAGAACCAAGCAAATTATATTCTGTACTGTCAACGGAAAATACAAGAAACTCGCCGTTCCATAGCCGCATTACGTGACGATTATGAAGGAGTTTTCCAAGAAACTGTGTCTAAAGTAGGTGAGCCTTCGAAGAGAAAAAATATCAACTATAAACGCATCTATTGCGAAGTGTTAGATAATATTGATAACCACTTGGATTTAAGATTTCAAGATTATTCTAAACTGAAATTTATTGTCGCCTCAAAACTATGAAAAATATTCTAACCAATTCGCAGAAAGTTGCTTTCAGAGTCTCAGAGATACTTATGGAAAATTTTTCGACATCATTCGATTGAAAAATGAGCTGATTGTAGTGTACAGCAGTGAAGAGTTTAGAAATAAAACCGTGAGTGAACTTGCAAAACTATTGAGTACTAATTCAATGCTGAAAAAAAGTTTTCAGCAGTTTAATGTGTTAGTGACATTACTGTGTACAATTCCTGTGAGTACGTCTTCAGTAGAAAGGTCGTTTTCAACACTGAAGAGAATCAAAAGCTACTCTCGAAATTCTACTGGAGAAGAGAGACTATCTCATCTTGGAATTATTTCAATTGAAGCACGCCTGCTAGGAGAACTCAGGAAGAAGAAAGAGTTCTTTGATGAGGTGGTTACCAAATTTGCTTCCCAGGAGAGAAGGATTGAATTTCATTTCCGTTGATCTTGCTGTGAGAAGTGCCAAGGGTGAGTTTAAAGCCAGAAACTTGTTATTTTATATTAAATGTTGTTTAATGGTAGATTTAAGAAATTTAAATTGATATTAGGTCTAATTATTTTAATATTTGTTCTTTTAAATTATTATCAGTTGTGATTTTATCAAGGCAAGCCCCTTGATTTACAATTGTTTACCTAACAATTATAATATTCATTGCTTCGGCTGTCTGAATGGTCACCGCACACCACTGAACATCACATTGACTTACTCTGCATAAGTTATCCTTATACGTATTAGTTTGTATAACCAGAGACTATCAGATATCCTTTCAGCTTCGCCATTACCTGTAGGTGCCTGTTACCAACATATTAGTTGATTACACAGTGTCCTCTACGTATCTATGGTTAGAATGGTCAGAATTCTGGGTTACTCTTCTTCTATAGTTGTTTGCCCATTGAGGTGATGCAGTTTTTCTCAGGGGATAGTCAGACTGAAATGATCGAGATTTTCTTCTGTGACTAAATGATGAATTCTAGCACATGCTACGAGAGTTTGTATCGTATATCGGTTTTTTTTTATCTGTTATGGGATTTGTTATACATATTTTATTACTGGTATGCATTATTTTACTAAGTGATTCCTTTTGCACGAGCAGCTGTCTCGATGCTGTAAAGTAGTAGGTATGCATTGATTAAAGTTTACGTTAACACTTTGTTAAAAACATTAAATTGTTTAGTCACACGTTAAAAAGTGTTAAAATTTTAAAAAAGGTATATACCTTGGACAGACGATCCGTTTCGACGTGATGTTACATCTTCATCAGTGTCTCTTGAACTACTGGTGATCTTGAATTCTGCGATGTGCATTTGTCGATTGTAGGGGTGGGGGTGTGTTGTTCTTATGGTGGGGGCTGGTTGTTTGTGTGTTATGACCAGGGAACGGATTTATATGGACTAAAAATATATGAAATATGTAAATATATATGTAGTTATTTTTACCAAAATATGGAATTAAATATGGATTTTTACCAAAATATGGAATTAAATATGGACTTAAAATTATAAAAAAATGACTATGTACGTTAAATATTGGTACATTTTAATCAAACTAAACAAAAAATATAATGGACGTACCTTATCTTCCAATGTAGTTTCAACAAAACACAATTTTTATTGTCTGTTACCATAACAATAGGTTACAAACATTTCTTTCAAGTGCTGAAAAGTGAATCTTCTTCTATTGTCTCTGAGGATAGATTTATACTGACTAAAAGAGCGTTCGACGTCACAAGAAGTAACTGGTACATAATTCAATTTCACAATGTCTGCTGGGGATAAGTCCAAGTTAATCTTCACTGTTGATTCACCACTCATCACAGCAACAACCTTTTGTAGTTCTTCATATCCAGGGTTTTTTGAAAGTACAGTGTCCACCTTAGCTCTTACTGCATCTGCAACTTTACCTCTACCACGATTCAGTTGTTCCACAGTACTATTTATAATTTCAAAACTTTCAGATAGTGAAAGGTGCCTATTTTGGAGACTTTTGAGCGTTTTTATGATGCATGAAAATGTATGCTGAATGTGAGCTAAGTCATTCTTCACACTTATGTCACAGGTAACTGTTTTCGCAGTATCAATTGAGACTGCATCTTCAGAGTCCAATGCAAGGAGAACATTGTTAATAGAGTCTATATGTTCGGCATAATATTCAACTGCTTCTAGCCATGTACCCCATCTAGTTAAAATTGGCTTTGGTGGCAATGGAATTTCAGGGTACATTTCTTTCAACACGTTAACTCTACTGGGAGCTTTGAGAAATACTTTTTTCACTGATGAAATCAACAAATCTACTTTAGGGAAATTGTCTCTGACCACTTCTGCCACACGATGAAATGCATGCGCCACACAAGTAAAATGAGTCAATTTAGGATATACAACAGATAATGCTTGTCCAGCTTTGACCATATAAGGGGCAGCATCGCTAATAAAGAATAACACATTATCGTACATAATACCCTTTGGCCACAGGATACCCATAGCTTCGTTGAACAGTTTAACTATAGTTTTGTTATTGCACTTTTCTAGAACATCACAATGTAAAAGAATTCGTTCAGAATATTGTTCACTTAACAAACCGATAACTACATTACCAACAAGTCTACCTTCTTTGTCGGGAGTCTCATCAATGGAAACCCAAATTGAACTATCTTTAATTTCATCTCTTATCTTCTGTATTGTCTCATCGTAGATGGATGGAGCATACGTCTTCCTAAGTGTTGACTCATCCGGGATTGTATGTTGAGTATATTTTTCAAGGAATTCCCTGAAGATCTTATTCTTTAGTTTGTAGAGAGGAATATCAGCAGAGATGAGAGAACGGCACAGGTCGATGTTAAACTCAGATCTTACATTCGATGTTGTTGGTTGTGTTAAAAACAATTGTCTCTGCTTGGAATTTAGTTGTTTGTTGGCCTGATGTTTACTAGTTGTAATGTGTTGTTGCACCAGGAACTTTTGTGTAGATGATACTGCACACTGACACAAATTACAAAATAATATTTTATTGTCAGTTGATAAACCATCTTCTTTAAATTCTGAAATGTAACTTGTTAGTTTTGATTTTAAATTGACTGAATGACGTACTTTTGGCATATTTACCGTCTTTATAGTATGATTTACAAAACTGAACCTATGTGTACTCTGACTGGCATTTAACTGTTGAGCTGCACAACTGAAGTCTGTTAAAAATTTTAAATTAAATTAATACAGTTTTGTAACTTACTTTCCCATTGTTGATAGGACTGCTAATTTTCAAATAACTCTGATGTTAAAGGGATTACTGAACATGTGTTTAAATCTCTATTGTTGAAATGTATTTTTAAAAGTTAATGGAATTTTGTTTTGTTTTATTGTTAAACCTAATATAATATGGACTGTTTTATATGAAATATGGAAAATATATGGAAATTAACGAAAATATGTACTAAACTCTAAAATATGGAAAAATATGGAAAATAAAAGTAGGATTTTTCAACCCTACACATTGTGAAACATAAAGATAATGCAAAATATAAATTATATTAGCTTTATAAGTAAATATGTATTTACATATAAATCCTTTCCCTGGTTATGACGTATCATGATTTCGAATAATGTGTATTAAGTATATGTTGTGGGTATGTTATTGTATGTTTATATATTTCGTATTGTTCTAAGGTGTTTAACTGTGAACTTTTTGGTGTGATGTGTAAAATTTCCATATCTGTTTCTATATTATTGTAGTCATGATTACGGTATTGTTGATAATGTGGTCTGCATAATTTGATGTGATGTAGGGTTTGGTCATAGCTTTAATATGTTCATTATATCTTGTGTGAAAGGATCTTCCTGTCTGTCCTATGTAAAAATGTGGGCAACTATTGCATTTTAGTTTGTAAACTCCAGTCGAATTATATTTATTTGAATGTTTAATGTGATTATTTAGATATTTCTGTGTTGTGTTATTTGTTTTGTATGCTATTTTGTATTTTAGTTTTCTGAATGAAGTTGCAATTTTGTGAGTATTGGTATTGTGATATGTTAATGTTATGTATTTATTCTCACGTGGTGTTTGTGTTGGTTTGTTCTGTTTTTGTTTTGCCTTTTTTATTAATGTGTCTATTATGTTAGGGTATGCAGTTACCAGGTAAACTGCTGATTGATTTTCTGAACAGAAAACTTGTATCCCAATGGACCTTAACTTACAATACAATCTCAAAGTGAAGTGATGACTCTGTAATGGAGGTTTACCTGGCATCGTGTAAAAATATCCTCAACAACATGTTCAAGTTATTGCCTCTGTATGTTGGAAATTCCAACACTAATAATGTAGTTTAGTGTGCCTAGCATACAAGGTCTACATAAATCATTAAACTTATAAAAAAATCTATTAACAACAATTATCTGAACATTTTTTTTTAATATGTATGATAAGAACTTTTTTGTGTTAAATATTATTAACGTACCTTGTTAACATGTTTCGACCTATTTTCGGTCATCTTTGGAACTGGTCGTTGTTGGTCTTGGCACCTCTTGTTTCCTGTGTAGGTGTGTTCGTAGTGTAGAGTCAAAGAGTGTATGTGTTTTGAAATTGAGTTGTGTGTTGAGAATATCGTTGGGGTGTGTTTTCGTGTGCCTGTATATTTCATATTGTTCTAGTGTGTTGAGTTTCTGGCTTTTTGGTTGGATGTGCAGTATTTCTATGTCTGTGTTGATGTCTCTGTAGGTGTGGTTGGCATTTGTGATGTGTTCTGCATATGTGGAGGTGTTTTGTAATTTTGTTATGGCTGTGATGTGTTCTTTGTAACGTGTTTGAAATGATCTGCCTGTCTGTCCTATGTAAAAGTTGTTGCAGGTGTTACATTTGAGTTTGTATACGCCTGTGTGGTTGTACGCCTGTGTGGTTGTATTTGTTTGTTTGTGTTGTTTGTGTGTTGAGATGTTTTTGTAGAGTGTTGTTTGTTCTATATGCGATGTTGTAGTTTAATTTCTTGAATGAAGTTGCAATTTTATGTGTGTTTTTGTTTTCGTATGTTAGTGTGATGTATTTTTTGTGTTCTTGTGTTTGTGTTGTATTCTTCTGTTTTTTGTGGTTTTGTTTTGTCTTACGTATTATGTTGTCTATTATGTTGGGGTTATATCCATTTTCTTGTGCTATGTATTTGATTGAAAGTTCTGTTTTCAATCGTAAGTCATGGTATTGGTTGACCAATGCCTTTTCACTAGTCATGTTAACTATTTTGTCTTAAATAAATAATGTCAATTTTTTTTTCATACAGTGTTCACATGTAATTACGTTAATCATTAAAATTATAAAATAAACAGTTATATATAAACAACAGTTGTCCGAACACATTCAGTTGTTTATAGAATTGTTTCGTAATTTTGATGTGAACACTATGAAAATTTGACCTTATTTATCTATATCTAAGACAGAATAGTTGACATGCAGAACATCATGTGTAATTTATTATTGTAACTTAGAGTAGCATACAGTACATTACTGACTCAGAGTTTGCATCATATTTTATTATGTTAACTTGAATCCTAGGAGACAATTCAGATGTTAAAAACATATTTATTAGTCTTCATATCTTATCAGTACCGGTACAAAACTTTGAGACTGAGAATTGAGTAATTTCGGTTTAAGCAGTTGGGAGAGGAATCAATGAGAAGAGGAGAGGAATGAAAATCAAATAGAAATTACAGTGAAACCTGTTCAAGACGGAAGTGTCATGGTCCTAATTTTTTTTTCCGTTGTGGACAGGTTTCCGTATTATTCAGGTGTTACATTAAAATGGAATATTTTATCATTCATATATATGAAAAACAAAATGGCATGCCGCAAACTGCAAGAAGTACAAAATATTCTGTTTAACACTTCTCACATTAAATCAGCTTTCTGTCGCTTATTTCGTTGGTGAATCATCTTAATTAAAATCTCATTTTCTGTGTAAATGTTATCGTAACTCGCTCATTAGTCATTGAACATTACTGAAGTTTACTAATCTTATTCAATTTAATATCCAACACTATACTATAATACTGTACTGTATATCACTGCACATTATTAACTAATTGGTCCAGGAGCCATCCATTAGAAGCCTTGAACTCTGGTTTATCTAATTTCTTTGCCAGTTCATGGCTTGCTTTGCAGAACAGATCCAGAAATGGGCATGTTCTTTGAAAGGTCATGAAGAACGCACTCCCACAACAGTTAGTTTATTTCCACATAAACAGTTGTTTTTGGTTTCTTTTATAGTATGTCACCAATATCGGCGCAAGCCACTTACTCACTATGATCTTTATCTTTAAAGTGTCACACCTGAGTTTTACACAACTGAACTTCAACATTATTTGACATACACTTTGTTTCTAATTTTCCTTTAACTCGATAACTTTCACTTCATCACTTAATGTTAATGCCACATTTTACGCAACTTTTTTTACCAGAAAATCACTACACATGCGCTCTATCCAGCTACAACAGTTTACAGGTGTGAAGCATTGAAAATCTTTGAAGGGACTCGTCTGCCTAGTCAACAGAGTAATAAAATTTATGACCAACAGGCCAACACATCTTCGCACACTCTAAAATTTTGCAAAGAAAACTTGTTTTTATCTTAGTGACCTACATATATTCGTATATTCCTTGAAATTACACGCTGTTTCAGAATATAGTTACAAAATATAGTGTGTCCAAAATAATTTTCGTTTTGAACAGTAGCAGGTAGTTTCCGTTTCCACGTTGGACAGTTTCCGTTTTATTCAGGAAAAATTACACATAATACATACGACTTTCGCCGGGACCAATAAATTGTTTCGAAATAGACAGGATTCCAGATTATTCAGGTTCCGATTTGAACAGGTTTCACTGTATTTAAAAACTTAGTATTTAGGAAAAGATTGAAGTATGTTCCTTCTTCATTAAGTTAGGATAAAAAAATACAAATATATTTATTTTAGACTAGTATAAATTGAGTAATTGTGTTACAGTCGTTGTTTCGATTCGTTTAACAATATGGTGTGAAGACATATCAATTATATACCGGTACATTGTATCAACTCAATTTACATATTACCGGTATTACAGTTTTCAACTTCCAACTATTCTCACTTATGGTGAAAGCTCCGTAGAACTGTACTGTCGTTATTCATATATCTACTATACTATATTTTGAGTAACATGTATTTGCTGTAATTTTGCATATTATTAACTTTAAAATGTGTGGAGTCAATACTGTGGACGTATGTCTGATTTGGTAATGTGTACTGTATATCTGACTTAAGACTCACTCATTAGAACATGATCCCACTGTAAACGAGAATATTTAATTAATAATTGCAACCTAATGATGTAAATGTAGATGACTGGTGTCACATGCTATAAATCAAGTGCAGACGTTTTCTCCCTCTGAACCTCCCCCTCTCTCTCTCACTCTCACTCACACAAACACACACATATACCCCAGCAATGAACTTCTATCTTACAGATCCTTCTCATTTGAAAATGGTCATAAAGAACATAATTGGAATACTGGATGTAGTGTTGGATGGAAAAGTTGCTAACTGAAATGTGACATATTAAATTGCAAATACTGTACACACATCTTCAAAAATATGTTCTAATTATCACACTTTCTTACATTAATCTAACCGTAAGAACTGGATCAGACAACTCTGCAATATATCTCTGAAGATAAAACATGTTCCATTCATTTACCAGAACTGGGCCTGAGATTTAATTGGTCCAATTTGGCAGACATTAAAATACAACTTTCTCAGTAGTTTATTTCTTCCAATGACAACATTCACTTCTAAGAACAATGCACTGAAATTATACATCACTGTCATTTTCCATATTGTCATTTGTGCGCTATGGAAAGATGGATCTGAGGTATACCACACATTATTATTATTATTATTATTATTATTATTATTATTATTATTATTATTATTATTATTATTATTATTATCATCATTATTACTATTATTATTATTATTATTATTATTATTATTATTATTATTATTAACGAAAACTAGAAACTTGGCGAAATTCTACAATGGGTAACAGAGTATCCCAGAAAAACCTGCCTCATACAACGACTTTGTCTACTACAAATTTCACCTGGGCTATCCAAGATTTAAAACAGGTTTCTCGCATGGAAAACAGATGTGCTAGCCATTTTGCCTGTAGTACGTCTAGTTCAGTAAAACAAATATCGGAAATGAATGGCGAAATGCATCAACCAGCTAAGCGTCACTTGTTTTTAAATCGGGATTTTTTATGTCACCTGTCTTACTGGAAGATAAACTAAGTGTATGCACACTTTTGTCGCTCTTCCTTGAAATATACCCTTATTATTAAGAAAAATGCATGCGCTATTACTCGAATCCGAAATTACTATGCGCTAAATCTTTATAAATGCTGAACGTAGTTCTGCATCAAGCAGCTAAGCGGTATGTTCCTGATGCATACATTGTTAATGCAGCTCTGACATACTTTTTAATTGTGGAGTTAGTTACTTGAATAAGGTCGTGTAGAAGATCGTCAATGCTTTGTTAATATTACAAGTATTGAAGTGTAGTCACTGGAGTACAGATTTCTAAACTAATAATGACAAGCAGAGCACAAAATATTATAGACATTTAATTAAGAATCTCCCTGGAACTGAAAAAGAAACTTCCAACAAGTATGTACATTGCAACTATTACATAATTTTCCTTTACATGAAGTAAATGGGCCCTACTTTGTTTACTAGGAGGGCAGAGCAGAATGGATAATATGTACTGTGACGTATGCCACCTTATTGTAATCGTTAATATGATCAGTGGCAGATTTTAGGAGCACGCCAGGATATTGTAATACTCTAGAATTGTTTATTTCACTTCGACAGATTAATTTGCCAGCTTTAATCATGCATTTCTTTATTGTTATCCATTACTGAACTGTTTTGGATCCTGGGCGAGTTCTTAAGAAATTTCATGACTAGCCAGTAATAGTCCATCATGTCTGCATTTATTCTCGTGAACTGTCTGGCATTTCTTAAGATACTGGTAATGTAAGAGATTTATACATTCTGGGAATAAGATAATTACAAAAAATCATATTTAGTATTCTACACTTTATGTTCAAGCATTTTCTTTGAAAATAGTAGACCTACGTACAAACAATATTTAATTTCTCATACCTTTTAATTCAGCATGTTGTATTGTATTGTATTGTATTTATTAACATTCCATGGTATTCATACATTGCTTTACAGCTAGAATATGGAACAAGTCAAAAAACTTAATACTATTATAAAGTCTTAATTTATAGTCACAGTCTAGATCAAATATATACAGACGAGATTTACAATATAGTCTACTAGTACAACACATAGTTTAGTATCAATTTCATGAAGTGGTATTGAATGTCATGAATTCACCTACAGAATAGAAGGCGTGAGAAATTAGGTACTTCTTTAATTTGGCCCTAAATAATCTTATGTTTTGAGTTTCATTTTTTATATCGGTAGGGAGGCTATTAAAAAAATTTATTGCCATATAACGCACTCCTTTTTGATAGCACGATAGACTTGCCGATGGAGTATGAAAGTCATTTTTTGACGTGTATTTATGCTATGAACTGTTGAATTAGTTACAAAGTTTTCACGATTACATACATGTCATAAGGAGTAACGTAATGTAGTTATATTTTATTAAATTTATTAATGCCCAGAAGGACTTTCGAGCATAACATACAATGCATGTTCTCCCCCTTTAAACAACAAAAAAACTCTTCTTCTCATTTCACATGATATAGTCGTTTTTAGCTCGTACGTACATACTGCTTTGATAAGCCATGTGTCACCACTGATATTGAATATTCTAATCTGCCCACACCTATTGTTATATGAGTTGGTAAGAAGACAGAGTAGGAAGGAAAAGGGAATAAGAAGCTGATGCCGCATAGCAAGATAAGTTCTATCAAGGTCAAGGTCCTCAATGACACACCAATGCAATATCCATGGCTGGATGAATGCAATAAGAGATAAGTCCACCGTATAAAAGAATGGGTTGCGAGTAAAACACATACTAACATCGCCTTTAGTGCAGAGTGGATTGAATAAAATTACTTATGCATAATAACTCAACTGGTGTCTCACAGGAAATGTCATTGATGTAGGATTTCGTGTTATTTAAAACTGATAGTAATACATTCCATTACGATTATGTTGTTTTGTTTAGTGGAAATGAAGAAAAGTAGAGTGTACAGTTCGTTAGAATATAGTGTGGAGTTGCAGAAAACAGGCCTACTATATATCGTAAAATATTTCATTTATAGGCCTATCAAAAGTTCGTTACTATAAAATTGTTCACAATATTGTCCTGCTGGTGTTATTGTTCCAATTACATTGTATGAAGCTTCTTGCACTATTAAAGTGCATTTGGGCATTAATTAATTTATTGTTTATATGCCTGAGTATAATGACTCAACTATATACACGCCCTTTCTCTGCTCTTAAATGACTGATGTGTATCAAAATATGCCACAATAATATGAATCAACAATGTAAGCGTCGTATCTTGGCATTTAACCGATTGATGCATAACTATAATGTGACCGTTTATATTTCGGCTAAGTGCAATATTGGAATATCGTCCATAATAGTGCGTATAACTCACTTTTATGCACATAGTATTAATCACTACATGAAACATTATTATATGTGTGGTTATCAAGTCTGCAACAATTAAAAAGGTTTCAGAATCTTCTAACACATTTTTCTCGAAACTAACAATGTCGCATAGCCTATTGATGCATAATGCATCCAAATATGACTATGACATAACATTTAGGAGTAACTACACATGAGCACCAGGAAAAGAAACCTATATGTCATGAGTCTTAATATTGGATTCTATATGCATAATATTTATTTCAAATAAATTTTATTCAGCTTCCTCCAAGTGAAGGCTGCCTAGAAGACAAAGCTTACCATAAAATTTTTGTTATAATGAAAAAAAAAAAGAAAACAATGGAGAAGAAAAAGAATAAGAAATAGCACAATAAGAAATAATTGGAAAAGACTAAACAAAACATCATTAATTCCAGAATAAACATAAAATTTCCTAGTATCTATTAGCTTTTGGGTGATCACAGTCATCTATTTAGCACTAGTTGCAAGACCCAACTTAAGTGAGCAGATCGCCATAGCAAAGAGATCACTCTATATAACTGTAGAGATGGTTTCTTAGGATTTTTATAGATCCCTTCACTGCAGACATAGATACTTCAGTGACAAGAGTTTGTCCTAGACCAAACTGCTTACAAAAATGCGCGAATCTTTTTGTGATGGTTCCTCTAGCCCCAATCAGTAATCCAATAACTTCGATCGACGTTAGATGATATTTTTCCTTATAATATGGTATAGTGGGGTCTATATGTCGCATTTTTCCTGATGTACAGTTTCCCTAGAAAAGGATGAGACGATTGAATATTCCTAAGTCTCAGATGTAAGACACTGCGCATGATCGGAGACCAGAGCACTGTTACACAAGATAACGAATATGGAGTTACTTAAATTCAGGCTATTTGGTTCCTTACTAGCATCGTTCCGAAATTCACTTGAAAAACTGCAAAAATATGATAATATTACGTAAATAAAAGATAAATATATACATAAATCGTGTAGTTAAATCGACAATGGAACTTCATGACTAGATCGACACTCCGCACAGAAAGGAAAGCTTTCGTGTCGTTTCCATAGCTCAGACTCTAAGACTTTTGCGTCTCGTGTAGAAGAGTGCGAGTTCGATTCCTGCTCTACACAACGATTTTTTTTTTTTTTGTTTAAATAACTTTGAAATAGAGTTTTACAAGTTTTAAGTGTTAATGAACACAGACAATACAAAATTACAAGTTATAATATTGTAAATGTTATTCTAATGAATGTATTTATACATACACACATACAATGTAAATGCATATATATTAAAAACTAACAATTAAAATGAAATTAAAAAATATTCCTAAGCCACACAGACAAACTTTTACAAAGGTTTAGAGTCCTTAGGCTATGTCATTTGTTGAGTAGTTATTACAATATTTTATTAGTAGCTTTCCCATATGTGTAAGAAATGCACTCGCACAAAACAATTTTTGTTAAAAGTGTGGCTTTGGATTATTTCATTCTCACCACTTCAGTTGATTTTAACTATTTTATCTACGTGTTTGCAATAGTGTTTAATTTAATGTGAATTCAATTTTATTTATGTTATGATTGAATGAAAAAGCACTGTTGCAGTTATTGACTAATTACATATATTAATACTAATTATTAAATGCATCTCTTAAATAACCAATTGCAGTATCTTTTGCAAAATCTTGAATGTTTAAGTTGTCAATAATATTTCTGTACTATATACTATAAGACATTAAAAGAATTTGCAATAGATTTGGGGTCCTCTAGTTTATAATCACTGGTTTTAATGAAAAAATATTTTCTTTCTTAGAATATCTATAAGTTTAACTTCAATAATATTCCGAATAGCTTTAATTGCATTATCTGAATGTTGTACTTTTCTATTCGAATGTATTCTATTTCCCTCTTTCATAATTTTTGATAAATTACACCGTACTTCTTGTAGTATTTAAGAACATGAGGATCATTACATTGCAACTCATTACATATGGATTCTTCTTTTTAATACATGAGATTTTGAAGTCCCTGCGTTATCTACATGTTTTTACTTTTGAATTTTTTCACAACATTGAGTGGAGAACATCCACTAAAGTGATTCTGAAATTAAAGTGAAAAATACAATACATTTACTCTTAATATCAGTAGTACCAGTATCATATACGTTTTTCCAAGATTCATTTTGTAGACATAAACGTGAACAGTCACTAGATACAGCATTTACGACCCTTTTTTAGTTTTTAAATTAATATTTTGAAATTGTTCAGTGACATTGGAAACACTTAGGATTTATTTATCACGTTCAGACAAGCCATTGATTATAGGTTTTGTCGAATAGGAATTCAGTCTAATTCTGTGTACAAAACTTTTATCAATAGCTGTGCTACTTCAGCTTGTATGCTGGTGGGAAAATGGCTCTACGACTAAGGTTTCCAATTTCAAGGAGTGAATTTAATTTACTTTTACGGAAAAATTCCGAGAGATAATCTATGTTTATGTCACTACAGATCACAAATTCAATATGAGATTTCTAAAGTCTTTTCTTTACAAATTCAATGTTGGCTATAAATATTAATAAATAATGTAAGAAATATGAATGATTGTAGTTAGAAGTCTGATTTACATTATAAAAAGCAAGAAGTTACATTCCGCGGCAACATTCGAACTTTCGATGTTTGGTTTTGTCGTCCAACGCATAAGCACGGACCTATTCAATGCCTATGTTAATAACATAGAATTTAGCTGTAGCAATGTGGTGTCATAACTTGGGATTTGTTTACTTAACGTAATTAGATTTAATTTGATTAGTTTCGCAACAATAATTGGACTTCCTGTTATATCCTATTATTTAAATATTTAATTTAGGGTTCATTTATTAACTCTTACTGTACAAGATGCCCCTTATTTCAATAATTCTATATCACGCTAAATAGTCATTGTCTACACTAAAGTATTATCGTCATCCCTCATTTCTCCATATTTTTCGACAAATTATACAGTCGAGGAACTCTGAACAAATTAATTACACCTCAATAAAAAAAAAGAGTTTTACCTGGGATCGAACACGAAACATTTCGGTAATACGGTGGAACCGGCACGCTACTATATGAGCTACCGAGACAAGACAGTAACAGCACCAGTCCAGAATGTAAATCCGATAGCAGGCATTTGCCATTCGGTACAGAGAAGCAATGATATTTTGTTACCCGAGCTATGTTGTGAAATCGTGGCCTTAAATGGCTGTCTTCTTCGTGATCCTTATTCGATCCTTGTCCTTGTTGTGGTCCTTGTAACAATTCTTGTTCTATTTGTCATGGTACTTATCATTATACGTCGATATTGAGTGAACTGCACTGTAGAACTTTAACTTCCGACAACCAAGAATCGTCTCATTCTTTTTAAGGGTAACTGTACCTCTGCAGGTTGATTTTCATACATTTCCATTCTTACAGTTGGATCAATTATGAATCCGCTTGTTGATCTTGTCGGGATAGCGATGATGTCAATGCACCTTGAAGACCCATTTGTGGACAAACCATGGACCTCCTCTTCTATTTAGTATTTTTTTCCTCGTAGGGCCGATGCTAGGAGGGATCGAATCTTGTGGTGACGACTATTCCTCAGTAGTTCTCTATGAGGACAGGTTCACAGAATGTGAGCAAGTGTTTCTTTCTCACTCCGACATTGTGTATTCATAGGTGGCTCTGAATTGGCGAATATCTTACTACTCATGAAGAGAGAGAAAAAAACTATATTAAGCATAATGAAATCATTCAAAATTGTTATAATAATAATAATAATAATAATAATAATAATAATAATAATAATAATAATAATAATAATAATAATTTTACATTGTGACTCACTACTATTTTACAAGACCTTACTTATGGATATGTCTCAGATATGATAACTGGATGGCAACAAACAAAATGGAAGTCCAATGTACCATATCCAACAGATGGTTACAATATGACTTTGCAGTTGAAACTACTATACATAATAATAATAGTAATCATAATTTTACAATATGACTCACTGTTACATCTTGAGGTAAATATTACATTGACCATGAAAGCATGTTGCTCTATACTTTCCAGTCGTCCACCTTCATGATGTCCTTCATACAATAGTATGAACTGCAGACTGTTGCTTCTGGTCACACCGTGAAAGATTTGTGTCTTGTTTCTCTTTAGTACAACACAGATACGTGTTGTAATAGCGTCTGAATGTGCCACTAGCCACATACAAAGCAATGGGATTGAAACAAGAATTGAGAGATAGAAGGGAATATGCAAGCAGGTCAACATAATCAAAGAGGTAATCACCACCATAAAACCAGATCTCTAAAAATCTGAAGAGCTGTATTGGAGCATAACTTACTATGAAAGCAATCAGAACATTGGAACTGCGAACACATGCACTTCTTGCAGACTCCTGACCTGTAACTTTGCCAGGCATTTTGTGGACACTTTTTCTGAGCCTCACAGAAGTCATTACATAAAACGTTGCTGTAGCAACAATGGGTATCAGACAGTATAGTATGAGATTACGTAGAATCCAACTACGAGGAGTTACATCAGTGGCAATGTCGATGATCTGTGGCAGACATCCAATAAACCACAGACAACAAATGAACATGGTAGAATTGCAATACCTTGTAACTCCGCATTCATTACATTTGTTCACAGCAGACACAGCGAGATATCTCTGGATACTTAGAGCAACAATGGTATATATACTTACACCTATCATGACTTCAAATGTTAGATCAATAATCCTGTAATATATGAACACATCATGGTAGGAACCTCCGTAAATGTACAATATTTGAATACAGGCATTGCACACAATTGACAGAATATCACAGATTGCAAGATTAAGGAAAATCTTATTTCTTTCTGACCTCATTTCACGATGTTGTACAAAAATTGTAATCAGAAGACCATTTCCAACAAGTGCAGTAATACTGGCCTATATACGCAGTCTGAACTAAATCCACAAAGTTTAACACAACTGGTACCGTATTAAACATACATTGTCGACTCGTACTGCTGTTCTCCATTTCATTTTCAACATCTTCATTTAACTCCATTAAATCTTCTGTGTTTTTCTGATTATTGAATAACTCTGTCCATGATTCAACATTAAAGAAATGAAGAACCCATGATTCATTCTCAAGTGTAAGATTTAAATATTTTCTTAAAAACAGGAACATTTTCAAGAATTCCATTCTCATTTCTTTGGTTTCTATGTATGATGACTTTAAGACAAAAACTGATTGAACAAAGATGCAATACAAACAATCATATCTAGATTCAGTTTTAACTTGGTTCAGTAAGCTATCTACGTCTATTCTTAAAAATATCTGATAAAATATCTTGAAACTGTTTGATTGTACTCCATTTCTTCTCAGAATGTTCTGTAGTTTCCATATTGCACATGTGAGATTTTCTTTAACATTATTGTTATTGCTTATGTTGAACAGATTGTCTTCAAATTCATAAATACTCGCATTGAAGCACTGTACGATATCAATTGTTTCCTCATTTAAATTGTTTATACTGTTGTTGGACTCCATAATAGTACACGATTTTTCTAGGGATACTGTGTTACATTTTTCATTGTTCTCAGCGACTTCGGTTGTATTTTGCAACTCTAAGGCAGCTGTCAGCTGAAAGACTGCATGCAGCATCTGTAAACAAGAAACAGTTATATGGAATTAAATTGTTTCATTTTTTAAAATAACATCAAAATGGAAAGCTTTAATTAATTATGAGTGATCCGTTGGTAATGTGTGGCTTATTTGTGTGATCTGTGTTCTTCTAGTAATGTGGAATAAATCCAACTATGAATTAGTGGCAACTTGATAGTGAAAATGCGGTGGTAATGGAGAGCAGCAGTTGTGAATTTTCAAATAGTCAGTAAATATGTGAAATGAGGCTCTGCATACTTACATCCTGTCAAAAGAAAACTGTGCCATAAATTCACGGTTTATATATTTTTTTAGTTTGCTCTTTGTTTATAGTGTGGGGTTTTCCCTCTTTTTTCTCGTGCTTACAAATGTGTTGATACTTGTTTTTTTTACTGCATAACTTACGTCTGGAATGAAACTGTCAAGAAATGTAGTTATTATTTAAGCCTCTTTATTTGAGCAAATGTATACAAGTAACCCTCCATTTACGCTGGGGTTAGGTTCTGCCATATGAGTTTGTAATTCAAAACAGCTTAATTAGAGACAGAATTTATAATGTAAGCTAATGCAATACATTCTAAGACCAAAAGAAAAAGTATCACAAACAGGCAAATGTTATCACTTTTCTACATAAAAGGCATATAAAAGAAATAAGAATATTTATTACCATAAAATATAATTAAACACTGTGTACAAACATAAAAAAAATAAAAGCTATGACATTATAAACAATTCCTGATTGATACTCCTCAACAAACTATAAGCCTATTAGTAATGTCTTCTTAAGGAATGGGTCAATGTTGACTGCTGGATTGTTCTACGTTGTTTCTGCAAGATAAGTGCTGTAGTTGGAAAAAAATTTTAAGGAGTACTGTTGAAATCTCCTTGATTAGAATAGACTCCATATGGATTCGTACTGCAGTTCTATTTCAAGGTTATTTCATCGGCATGCAGTCTCCTCTGCAGACCTCCTTCCAGATCGCAACCACAATTACACATAAGGCTTGGGGTTAAGTGCCGACACTGATAGCCCAACACATTTTTGGAAACGAAAGCCTAGAAATTCTTTACTAGAAGAGTATTCCTTTTCTTAGTCCAGATATCGTTCAGTACACTAACGCACTGAAGTTGAAATTTGAATAGAATCTATTATAGGCCTATGTAACAAACTACAAAGCTCTGGTGGTTTCACACTGAAGTCAGTATATTCCCTGAAGGCCTGAATGTAGGCCTATTTTCTTCGAGATGAAAATGTTCATGGAAGTTTGATATGCATTATCACTACAGGTTATTTACAGTACGTTTGTATTTACAAGTCAAATCTTTCAACAGTCTCTTTTTTTTACCTGTCTTCCATTTTGTAACGGTATTACTAAACTTAGATTGTCAATTTAAGTAGGATGTTTGTGTGGGATTGATAAGCCCCTGCTTGAAGTTTTCTGCCAGACTTCTGTAAAATTGACTAGGGTTTATTTCAGCTATCTTTGTCCTGCTGTGTAGCTCACTATCTTTGAGAACTTTCTGTTTTGAAGCAGAGAATGCCTTCTCATCATAAGATCCTGGTGAATGTACCATGGATTCAAAGATCTTAACAATACAATACGCTTTTAAACTTCTGGAATTGTTAGATCTCTGATAATAAGATCATCACAGACTACTGCCATATTCTGAACAAAATCAACAGATATCATAATTTTAGCTGAACTTGCGTATTTAGAATTTCTTTACTTATTATTGGAGCCTTCAGTCTTGAGGCACCATGTTTTGAGATTAGTAGGCCTATTAATTAGAAATATCACGATGGTCTGCAAGCTTTAAATTAACAGATCACAACTATTCTTGAGGTGCCAGAGCATGGTTTTTCGATAAAATAACGAATTTACAAGCGTTTAAGCAAAGGATATAAGATGTCAGCCGTTACTTTTATACCAGATATCAAAATTAAATATTTTAAAACATCTTAAATCCTCCATTTCAAAGTGTATTAAAGACTAGTTGAACATAATGAATGTTTTTGAGTCTCTATTTTTTGCCGATATGATAACAGCGAGTTTTTATTTTAGACGGTATGGTGTACCGGCCCAACTACAGCACTGTGCAAGATGTTTTAGTAGTACTTGAGAAACTGACTTCTCTCAAGGCCATGAAGCAATGTTCCCTATCAGGGTTGTGAGCGCATTAGTTATCAAAAACGGCACGCACTTGGAGAAACTCTGTAGATCGTTCTTTCCTTCTGTCTCTTATTCGAGTTCTGAAACCAACTTTCCAAGGCCTTCTTATGAAAGTGCTGCAATGTGGCTGTAGAGTTACTTAGTGACGTTCTGAGAGTCAACATTGTCTATGCGAGATTGTGTGTTGTGTGTGTAATTTCCCCTATGCTATCACTTTCGATACAGATTCTATCCAAGAAAGCCCAAAACAACATATAACCGCAACTTTCATAAAATGCCTTGAGCGTCCAGGTAGCACAATTGGTAGAGCAACTGGCTACAAACTAGAAGGTCCTGGGTTCAATTCTTGCTTGTGGCTTTCTTTTTTTTTAGCCAAAACTTTTAGAACAACCCTAGGATCCTGCCAAATTGAGTACTGGGTCTTTCTCGAGGGTGAAAGTTGGTCGGACCATAATGCCAAGGTCAAGAAGTCATGGTACTTATAGGGAATACTGACCCAGGATACAGCTAGCACACTTCCTGCTTAGAAGACGAACGTTTGAAATATTGGTAGCTGAAACTTTGTTAAAGATAAAGCTTACGTAAAAATGAAAAAAAATATATATATATATGTATATAATACAGGAAAAACTGTGCTTTAACATTATGATAATTTGATTATTAGACGAGAAAAATTCGCTCCGGCACCTGGGATCAAACCCAGATCCTTGATTCTACATACCACTGAGCCATGCTGAAGTTCAATCCATGGCACCGGATCTAATCCTCCTCTAATGTTTTTCCCTTTGTGGCCTTACTCCATGTCAGTGGCGTAGCATGAAATTTTGAGCAGGGGAAGCTAACTCAAGTTGTCTTTCATGCAATATGAGAAAACGTATTACAAAAATACAGTCTTAAAACAAATATTAGTCGATTTCAAGTCAACAGTCGAAGATTGGTTGGAACATCGTAAGTAACACCAATAAGGCATGACCTCAAATGATACGTAGTAAAATATGATTTCACAGTTTACACATATCTCTTAACAAATAGACACGTATATGTATAACATTAGCTCACTCCATGTCATACTTAGAGAAATCACAATATTAGTATCATTACGTAAGTATGCGTCTGTCTTTTGGTTGTGTCCTTCATTGACAGCAAGAGAGTCGGTCATTTGTTTTTTAAATCACACTTTTGTTCGTAAGTCAGTCTTGATAATACAATTGTCCTAAAAAAAATTCAAGTAAATTAGTGTCAGGAACTGTTATTTTGCTCATTATTTATTATATCAGCCACAATGCACACTAACACTTCAACTGAACACAACTGACGAAAAGGGATAACTCGGAAACTACTTATTTTAAATGTTAAAGCTAGCTTCTTGCGAGCCTTGCGACCAGGGTAGTTTAGTTAGAAAGGGATGGAAAATCAGCAGGGTGGATTACACAGAAGAAACCAGTTTGCTTGGAAGCTGGTGTGTGCAGGCTTCTTGTTTACTGCTGCATCACAAATCATCCTGAGCTGCCGCATAACAATATTTAATGCGTAAATATAATTTCTATTAAAATTAACAAATAATTTTCTCCATAAAGTGCCGGTTTATTATGAAATTATTATTAACTGGGGAAGCTAAGCTTTTAGCTTACATTGACGCTACGCCACTGCTCCATGTTCGACATATATTATGTTGACATATTATATTAAGTCAATTGTCATTATACAAGGAGCGCACTCACATAACCTTCGAGGATGATATGACAAAAGCAGAATTGTTGGAAATGTGAAAATGAATAAACCTGAGCCAACTTATATAGCTGACGGCCTCCTCCACAACCACGGTCATACAGTGTTGCGATTGCCACCATATCATTGCGACCTTTGTCCTATTGAGTACATGTGGGGTTCGGTAAAACAAAAAGTTGCAAGTAAAAACATAAAATGTAGTTTAAGTGAGATAAAAACTATCACAGAAGATGCTATTTCATCAATAACAATTTTTATTTTTACGCGTTTTTTTTTTTCTCTACGTGCATGATACATGTTTTCTCAAACCCTCAGTAAACAGTTCAACAAGAACGAGTGCTTTAAACTATGAATGCATATGCAAAGTAATTTAGATTTCAGAACTGGCTATTTTTCATGTTCAATTTTCTCTCTCCTCGTCCATCCATTTCCTATACTTTTCTAACCATCTTGCTACCACTGAGATTGGATCCTGCAGGCGCCATTGTGAACATGTACAGGAACTAGAGGCGGAATATAGAGAGAAGGACGGATTAACAGAAGAGGAAGTGGCTAGATTTGCTATCAATTTGGATGAAGACAGCAGCAGCAGTTATAGTAGTGACTCAGATTCAGATATGTCCAGGATATGCCCTCTGTAATTTCATGCATAATATTAGTCTTGGTCTTTTGTAAATATGTAAATTGTAAATTATTTTCATAGGCATAAATTAGAACTCTTGCATATTATCAATATGTTATGTTATATAGTATGTAAATAAGATCGCAGCATGTAGCAACTTCATCATAGCTGTTCCCTAGCCCGGATGAGAAAGACTATGACACATGACTGTGTGTTCATTCATTCCTACAATTTTATAATTTTATTAGGACTTCAAGATCACGTTCCAAACCTAACAAAATACGATAATGAGATGAAGGAGGAGTATTTGTAACGAAAACATTTCTGTTTAAAAACGAAATAGATTCCATTCACGCAATTTTCATTTAACCAACAAATATCCACTGTAATCATATAGTTATCTCCAAATAATCGTAGAAGTTAATAAGCCTCATTAGACCTACTTAAATTAAATCATGAATAAGTAATAAATTAACCTCACATTATTAATAAGCAATATTCAAGAAACATGACATCATTTGACGGAAGTTTGGTAACTTCCCTATTCGGCAAGGTTCGTGACCTGTTGTTTGACGTGGTGGGTGGAAAAAGGGTGAAATGGAGTGAGTACAGCACAGTCTAATATATGTATTAGACTGTGGTACAGGGGTTAACTTTTCCAAGAATGATGACAGCGCTGAAGGGGCACAGATCTGATGGTCCGACAATACATACTCGTATATCAACAAATGTCCTTAAAAACAAAGCAAAAAATAGAAGTAATAATAAGTAAATAAAATTTGTTAATGACGATAATATTGTATAATTCTTTGCTGCCTTGGTTTAGTTCGTTAAATGTATAGTTTGAAGCCAGTTGATAGTATACTGGTAGCATAGTTAATCCATCCAACACAATTATGTCACCACTAAGATTTGTCTTGATAATTGCACTCGAGAAAATTCTTACCCTCCTTCCCCAAAAGAAAATGACGTTGCGCCATTGGCTCTAGCTTCCAGTTTCACTCAAGATCGTTCCATAGAGGAGGCTGTTACAGGATATCCATTCTTGTTGGCCACTTCCTTGAAAGCATGGATTGAGTTCTCAGACATTGGCAAATGGTTCGAAATAGTCTGACCAGAGAAATAGAAGGGAATCTTCTAAGGAGCACCTTTCTGAGGAGCAAGCCATTGATCATATAATTAATTCTGTTGATAATATGTATTATGTCTAGAAGAAAGTTGCCCTCCCAGACGAGTTTACAATACCAACTGCTTAAGAAGAGCTCATTCACATCTACCATCAAGACAGCTGTCGACATGCTGGGAGATGAATTTCAACGTGAGAGCCATCAGGCATGTATCCATATTATATTTAGCGTGGATCTTGAAGAAAGATTCATGTGTTCTAGTGCAGAACGAGGGCAAGTACAATATTTGGATATCTTGAGAATGTCACGTAGTGCACTATGATCAAATGGTTCAGGCCTTATTTTTTATGCGAAAACAAATATGTTAAGATATTTTATGCTTCCAAAACCAGCAGATCTGAGCCCAATTGAAAACGTCTGGAAGAAATTTAAGAAAACTCTTTCAAATTCCGGTCACTCACCTGAAGACTTCTAACAATCTGCGGTATAGAATTGAAGATGCATGCATATCTTCAGATATAGGTGAAAAGTATGGGATATCTGGTTTCGAGGGTCGAATAATGCAACTTATCAAAACAGAGCCATTACGTAAGGCCGCAAATATCACAGTAGGAGGCGTGTATTTCAAAATTGACAACAATTATTACTGCAGATGGACTCACGCATTGACTTCTGAATCACAGGAAGTAACGGCTTGCAACTTCCGGTGGTTCTCATCTTTACAATCTCAACTAGGAAGTTGATAGCCTATCCACACATCCTGCAGAAGAATAACATTTCGTTGACTCATCACTTTCATTTCAGCTGAATTAACGGAAATTACTAAGCAACTAGATTATCAATTTTTCATTAAAAATCTTAGTGTACTCTTTACCCATTCTAAGTGTTTATGCTCATTGCAGGTGATCTTACTGATTGCCTCGAACTGTGCACAGTGAAGTAAGGATTTATTGTTCTCGCTTTGTATTTGGGAGATCCGGGGTTTGATTCCATGGACAGGCTATACTGACTTGGGTTTTCAGTACTCCCTAGTGTACTCTTTACCCACTCTAAGTGTTTGTGCTCATTGCAGGTGATCTTACTGATTGCCTCGAACTGTGCACAGTGAAGTAAGGATTTATTGTTCTCGCTTTCTATTTGGGAGATCCGGGGTTTGATTCAATGGACAGGCTATACCGACTTGGGTTTTCAGTACTCCCTAGTGTACTCTTTACCCATTCTAAGTGTTTGTGCTCATTGCAGGTGATCTTACTGATTGCCTCGAACTGTGCACAGTGAAGTAAGGATTTATTGTTCTCGCTTTCTATTTGGGAGATCCGGGGTTTGATTCAATGGACAGGCTATACCGACTTGGGTTTTCAGTACTCCGTAGTGTACTCTTTACCCATTCTAAGTGTTTGTGCTCATTGCAGGTGATCTTACTGATTGCCTCGAACTGTGCACAGTGAAGTAAGGATTTATTGTTCTCGCTTTGTATTTGGGAGATCCGGGGTTTGATTCCATGGACAGGCTATACTGACTTGGGTTTTCAGTACTCCCTAGTGTACTCTTTACCCATTCTAAGTGTTTGTGCTCATTGTAGGTGATCTTACTGATTGCCTCGAACTGTGCACAGTGAAGTAAGGATGTATTGTTCTCGCTTTGTATTTGGGAGATCCGGAGTTTGATTTCATGGACAGGCTATACTGACTTGGGTTTTCAGTACTCCCTAGTGTACTCTTTACCCACTCTAAGTGTTTGTGCTCATTGCAGGTGATCTTACTGATTGCCTCGAACTGTGCACAGTGAAGTAATGATTTATTGTTCTCGCTTTCTATTTGGGAGATCCGGGGTTTGATTCAATGGACAGGCTATACCGACTTGGGTTTTCAGTACTCCCTAGTGTACTCTTTACCCATTCTAAGTGTTTGTGCTCATTGCAGGTGATCTTACTGATTGCCTCGAACTGTGCACAGTGAAGTAAGGATTTATTGTTCTCGCTTTCTATTTGGGAGATCCGGGGTTTGATTCAATGGACAGGCTATACCGACTTGGGTTTTCAGTACTCCCTAGTGTACTCTTTACCCATTCTAAGTGTTTATGCTCATTGCAGGTGATCTTACTGATTGCCTCGAACTGTGCACAGTGAAGTAAGGCTTTATTGTTCTCGCTTTGTATTTGGGAGATCCGGGGTTTGATTCCATGGACCGGCTATACTGACTTGGGTTTTCAGTACTCCCTAGTGTACTCTTTACCCATTCTAAGTGTTTGTGCTCATTGTAGGTGATCTTACTGATTGCCTCGAACTGTGCACAGTGAAGTAAGGATTTATTGTTCTCGCTTTCTATTTGGGAGATCCGGGGTTTGATTCAATGGACAGGCTATACTGACTTGGGTTTTCAGTACTCCCTAGTGTACTCTTTACCCATTCTAAGTGTTTGTGCTCATTGCAGGTGATCTTACTGGTTGCCTCGAACTGTGCACAGTGAAGTAATGATTTATTGTTCTCGTTTTGTATTTGGGAGATCCGGGGTTTGATTCCATGGACAGACTATACTGACTTTGGTTTTCCGTACTCCGTAGCGGACTCTTTACCCATTCTAAGTGTTTGTGCTCATTGCAGGTGATCTTACTGGTTGCCTCGAACTGTGCACAGTGAAGTAAGGATTTATTGTTCTCGCTTTGTATTTGGGAGATCCGGGGTTTGATTCCATGGACAGGCTATACTGACTTGGATTTTCTGTACTCCGTAGTGTACTCTTTACCCATTCTAAGTGTTTGTGCTCATTGTAGGTGATCTTACTGAGTGCCTCGAACTGTGCACAGTGAAGTAAGGATTTATTATTCTCGCTTTGTATTTGGGAGATCCGGGGTTTGATTCCATGGACAGGCTATACCGACTTGGATTTTCCGTACTCCGTAGTGTACTCTTTACCCATTCTAAGTGTTTGTGCTCATTGCAGGTGATCTTACTGATTGCCTCGAACTGTGCACAGTGAAGTAAGGATTTATTGTTCTCGCTTTGTATTTGGGAGATCCGGGGTTTGATTCCATGGACAGGCTATACCGACTTGGATTTTCCGTACTCCGTAGTGTACTCTTTACCCATTCTAAGTGTTTGTGCTCATTGCAGGTGATCTTACTGGTTGCCTCGAACTGTGCACAGTGAAGTAAGGATGTATTGTTCTCGCTTTGTATTTGGGAGATCCGGGGTTTGATTCCATGGACAGGCTATACTGACTTGGATTTTCCGTACTCCGTAGTGTACTCTTTACCCATTCTAAGTGTTTGTGCTCATTGCAGGTGATCTTACTGATTGTCTCGAACTGTACACGTGAAGTAAGGATTTATTATTCTCGCTTTGTATTTGGGAGATCCGGGGTTTGATTCCATGGACAGGCTGTACCGACTTGGGTTTTCTGTACTTTCCCAAGTCTGTCCGGGCAAATGCTGTTAGAATACCGTATTAACTAGAGGGCCACGACCAGACCCCTTCAGAATACTAAGTAACTTAACCCTTCACCATCACTTCTTATCTATTATTCTATCATCTCCCACATTGACCCTGCAAAATCGTGCCTTCTGTAGGTATGAGCCACGTGAATAAGGGGAAAAAAAAGGAAACAAATAAGTGTACAGAATTAGCCTCGGATTTTTATGATCCAGAAAGATGTCCAGTATGTAGTATACGAATACCTATTATATGTGAACTGCTGCCAAATGAATGCATACATCTACTGTATCTTATATGTGAAGTTAAATGTCAACTCATAACTTTTTGAGATATCAAGTGATTTTGTGTTCGTCTATTTAGATACATAGAAAATTAGTTTATTTATAGGCCTATACGATTTCTGAATAACAGATGGAAGAAATAAATAACAAAGAGGGGTATCATTGGTCATATAAAATACTTATGTACACTGGTAAAAAGAGGTTATCCCGATATTGGCACCATCTAATATTGCTAAAAATAATATGCATTGTAGTACTGTAAATACCGTAAACCATTGAATTGAAATCTGTCTACTAGGGTCGACCGTGTACAGATTTAACATGGAGCAACGTCGTCATTTGCAACCAGATTCAGTTTGGAGAGACATTGGCATGCTGCAAGCAGGACAATGCAGCAGGAAGTGGCATATAAGCTAGGATTTTAGTGTTGTCAGTAGACAATGAAGAGGCTTTCGGGATTCTGGAACTGTTGACAGAATATGTGGCCAAGGTCACCCAAGATCAACAACGCTACGAGATGATCGTCATACGAGTATTTTTAGAAGCTGGAACCAGACTCGTATTTGACTTTGGTGGTACCCTGGGCACCATGTAAGCAAAGTACTTCCTCCTTCCCAATTCATTTTATACCAGTTTTGATTCGGGAGAGATTTTTTCCTTAATCCCCCATCAGAGAGCCTTACCATTTATCACCACCTATGAATTCGCCGTATTCTGGACTGTCATCCGGTAACTGTAAAAAAAAAATTAGTGTTTCTTTTAAGATGTGCATAAGAACTGAATATTTTACAGCATCCCACCTATCTCATTCTAAAACTATTTGCAAATTAATAATCCGTGGCGCTACAGCCCATGAAGGGCCTAGACCAACCAGCCAGCTGCTGGCCTCACGCCCACATGCCGAAGCAGAGGTGGAAGATCATCCAACCAGAATGGAGGTATCGTGTGGTTAGCACGATGATCCTCCCAGCCGTTACAGCTGGCTTTCGTTACCTATCGTAGCTCCCCAAGTGCATCACGATGCTGGATGGGCACCGGTCCCATACACAGACCGAAATTTCATGAGAAAATTTCTTCCCCCATGAGGACTCGAACCAGTGCGCATTCCGTAACGTGAGTCCTAGGCAGGATGCCTTAGACCACGACGCCACGGCGCGGGACATTTACAATTGATTTACATTTATATTTGTGTTTGCTTATACTTTTAACGATAAAATAAAACGTTATTTATACTGACATTTAAATATAGTATTTAGACTAGTTATCACAATACAATTTTGTCGTCTTTAGGCTACACATTTCAGTTTTTGAAGTCGTTATTATTTAATTACATAACAGACTTCTTTCTGAGCATGGAACGAGCAAACTCGTCCACCAAATCCTTAAAGTCCATTTTTAAAGTGATGTCATTTTGCGTGCATAACATTAAGGTATTTAGCTTTCGAAGACCATTATCGACGTTTTTTCATTTTTATTTATTATTTTTTTTTTCCATTGCAAAGAATCCTCTGTCCGTCGTGCAGTTTGTAACAGGCAAAGTCAAGTAGATCCTAATTACAACTTCTGAGTTTGGAAATGTGCTTTCCAAGAGATTTCTTTTGATATACGAATAGATATCTCTTAATTGCTCGTATGTTCTTCAATCTCAAGTAGGCTCCGAAGTGCAGACACTCGTCTGCGAAGCTAAGTTGATCATGCAGGCTACGTTACTCTCTCTAAATAACTAGATGACATTCCGTAAGCATAGTCCTCTGCTGTGACTCATGCCCTAGCGTTTCTATCTAACAATCCATCAGGTCTATGTCTTATTGGTAGATTTGAGCTACCCTTTTTGCTTGAATCGTAAAGTCACATGATTCCTTCTCATGAGGATTCCAAAATATTTCAAAATCTGCTTTTAAGTGACTGATAGTAATCTCTTCTTTTGTTAGTTGCACAATTAGAGTGTCTATAATAGGAAGACCCTGTTCGAAATGTACCTCTCAGGTCCTTTTCTGGTTTAAGTCCTCGTTTTTTCGTCGGCAACCACAAACAATATTCGTATTCTGCTCCGTTCTTGGTTTGCAAATGGCAGTCCACACAGTTATAGTGCTGAGTTTTAATACTCTAGGAATTTATTTTCTTTTAAAAATAACTGTAAAGTATGTAACTGTTTATTGACGTTAACTAAGTCTATTTCTTGTTTTCATCATGTTTCATTGGTTTTGTCCACTCTTTGTAGAATATCGTTCCAAACTACAGCAAACAGAGCAGTCTTCAAGTAGCTGAATTTTTTACGAATCCCACGAGCTATCATCACAGTCTAGTATATACAGTCACGAAGCTTAATACGTAGGGAATATGCATCCATAGATATTTGCCAACCACTAGGATCGCTACTATCGCCTCATCACAGACAATGCGAAATAGTACCGGCACAGTCTATTGTTCCTAGTACCCTCACAACTCAAGCTTCGTGACTGTATATACTAGACCAGCGTTGTCAGACAGAGACTAAACGGAGCCGTGCGCTCCACTAGACTCGTTGCGTGCTCCGGTGTTTCCACAGACATAAGCAAGTTCACGCTCCGACTCTAGCTCCACAACCGGTTTTGGAGCTTATAACTCTGACACTACTGTACTAGACTGTGCTGTCATTCTAGTGTCAGGTCACAGATGTATGAGAGGTATCTTTCATCAGAGTTTCAAGAGCGTGTTCAATTTCCGTGTGTCCAGAAACTAAAGCTCGAAAGCCGTTAGCTCTTGCAGACCATCTTGTGTCACTCGTGTTTGCTTAAGTTCGGTTTTTTCCTTTGTGCCTCTTTTGATGCACTTCTTAAAAAGGCCTATGCTGTATATATGGGTAGATGATGAAAAAAATTGTACAACCCTTGGAAAAACGATAAAAAATTGTTGCTTCCATGGAGGCTTTTTCTGTCGCACAACAGCACTAAGTTCAATGAGTGTGGTACGTAGGTCTACTCAGCAAGTTGATTTTTGCTTTTTATTCTTGATTGAAGACCACCTGAAGTATCCGAGGCATTATTGTAACTTTGCACATGACACAGTTTGATGTCTAGTGTAAGTTCATCAAGTAAACTCAGAGTTGCCTTTTTCAAACTTTCACGTTTATGACAAACACCTGGTCACAATTTTAAAAGACGTTCATTGGCATAGGAATCGTTGAGCGAAGAGTATCGTGCAGATGTCAGCTGGTCTGTATTTCATACATCAGGATTAGAGTCGATGATTAGTGAGGAGTAGTGAGCATCACTGATTTCTCTCATTATTTTCTGGAAAACTGTTTTCTCATTATATTTATAAATTCATCACGAACGTCGGAAGAAAGGTAAGATAAACTGCCTTTTCCTTTGTTCTCGTACTTCGCAATATAATGAGCCATGAATCGAGGAACGGATCAAACTCACTTAAAAGTTCGGGACAGCCCTAAAAGGTTAGGTCTACCATTCGATAAAGATTCAAATATTTGAATGTCACCTCAAAATGGGAGACTCCTGACGGCAGAAACCTTACCACACTGACATATCGCTAGTATTTCACTTCATTTTCATGTTAACATAGCACCAAACATTCAATTGATGTACAAATTGCAAGATTGTTTAATAGATACTTTATTTGAATATAAAACTGATATGTGTCATATGCCTAGCCTATACTGTACTAACATGATAAAATCCTAATTGTAATATGGCATATATGACCAGGGCCGCCGAGAAGGGGGGGGGCAAAAGGGGCGAGTGCATATGGGCCCGTGACCAATAAGGGCCCGTCAGATTAAGTGAGTCTGTTTACTTTTTATTATCACGGATAATTATTTACAGATATATACGGGTAGTATAAAATTTTGTAAGAATATTTGTTACATAAATTTGACATATTAACTCAACAACAGTAGAATTAATACAAATTACCACTTCATATATAAATATTTGACTTTTATGTATATAATAGAAGATCGGTTTCCCGCATTAACGTTCACCGTCACGACACTTGAGGGCCCCGGCATTTGCCTGAACTACGTTCCGTCGCTTGTACTGAACACGTTCAATTATTTATTGGCTTGTCCTTTTTAACTATCAAACCCCAGCTTGCCCACCACAATATGCTAGTGGACTCTCTCAAACCGAAGTCACAGGATACGTTTCTCTTTCAGTACACTGTATGTTTCGTGTCGAAACTTTCATCTCTTCATTGTCGTTTGTCTAGTAAATTCTGTTCATTAGTGTTACTGGTTATAGTTTAACTGCACAATGGACAAGTACAGGCATAAGTCGGGAGCTGAGAACCACAAGGAGAGACAGAAAAAATTGGAAGATATTAATATGGGTGCTAGACTGCGTGAAAAATATTATGAAGATACTCGTATTAATAAAGAGATCAGTGATGAGCCGAAATATATAAAATCAATTCATGCCTCTAATTTAGGGCCAACCCCACTGAAACCTATGAATCTCCTAAATAGTCTGAGGGAATTAAAACTTGATAATTTATTTCCAAATATTTGCATAACCATTAGAATATTCTATACAATTCCTGTGACAGTTGCTGATGCTGAAAGATCCTTCAGCAAAATGAAGGAAATAAAAATTTTATTCAGATAAACAATGTGTCAAGAATTACTGAGTAACCTTGTCTTCTTAGTCTGGAGAGCGATCTTGCTAGGTCTTTAAATTTTGATGACATAACCGTAGTTGATGATTTTTCATCAGTGAAGTCAAGGGGAGTTGTTTGTTGATGTTGGACTGCAAGTTAGAAAATACAGGTGTTTAAGAATAATGTTATTGTCCTAATATGAAGTTTTGCTAAACGTTTTCAACATAATAGAAGTGTATACTTTTAAGTTCGTATCTGTGTATGAGGTTATTTTTTATTTATTTTGCAATAATTATTATGGTTAGAATAACTGGTAACTTGTAACTGTTACTTTTTTCAAGGGGTCCGAGTACAGTATTGCATAGGGGCCCATAAATTCTGTCGGCGGCCCTGTATATGACCTACTAAGTGGTAAGGGTTAACGTTTTTATAATTTGTTCTCTGTGCAGATTTGTTAAAAAGTGTCATACTCATAAGTGCATAACAGTCCCCTTACAGCTGAAAACTTTCACTGCACGCCACTGTTGTATAGGCCTACTATGTTACAATTATTGTTTTAACATTCGTGTATAAGTGACGATAATTATTATAAGCTTACAATGCACAGTTTGTTCCTGTTACAATGTTGGAATACAAATAATACACTACTTCAAAGATAGAACTGGTTTAAAAGGTACAGTTCGAATAAGCTTAGGCTACTAATGTATTGAACATCTGTTTTGTAGACGTGTAGAGGTTGTATGCATGAAACCCCAAGAGGCCTTAATTTGACCATGTTACTTCATACGAAAAGATTTAATTTAGTCCTTAGTCCTAATACTCGTTTCACGTATACCCAGCGCATAGCGACAAGGCAGACCAATTTCTGGCCTCTTTCCCTTCCCTCTCTCCCGTTTAACCTCCTATTGTAGGACTTACACGCCAATGTCTACAGGGGAGGGAATGATTTTCTCTGTACCACACACTAGTCATCGACTCATGTGGGCCTCCCTAAGCCTGAGGTCAGCAGAGCATAGAGACCTCCACAGAGATACGCACAGGACAGAATATTAAAGAAGGACACCCATCCAAGCCCGAGGGAGGATCAGACCGCATAGCTAAAAATTTAATACATGAAATAATAATAAAATCTCTTATAAATTATCTCAGTCATTATCGATGGGAAAATTGGTAAAAATAATCAATTAAAAATGCTTCTTATTTGAAATAGGTACTGTCAGCCCTTTTTAACGGAAGCCTTTATCATAGTATTACGCCTTTCACTAGACGTCCGTTAAAATATATTTCTGATCTCCATTTTGAAGCGGAAAAAATATGCGGAGTTCCTTCCACTCTACCCTGAGATTAATATCAACCGCTACTTCCATAGTAGATGTGTCTGGTCTGGGACAATCAAGTTGAGATTGTAGTTCGATAATTGGAAACATGGGTGTATAATATAGCTATAATGGATATCTTATTATTATTATTATTATTATTATTATTATTATTATTATTATTATTATTATTTTAGTCGTTTGTTTAACGACGCTGTATCAACAACTGGGTTGTGTACATTTTATTAAATTAGTAATAGCGAGATGTATTTGACGAGATGAGATCGAGAATTCGCCAAGGGCTACCTGATATTCGCTTTACAGTTGAGCTAAAACCTCAGGAAAAACCCAACCAGGTAATCGGCCCAAGCGGGAATCGAACCCATTCCTCAACTCAGTTCCGGATCAGCAGGCAAAGTCACTGCCGCCAAAGCTACGGCAGTGATTATTATTATTATTATTATTATTATTATTATTATTATTATTATTATTATTATTATTATTATTATTATTATTGAGTTTTAATTGTGACATTACTATATTAGGGCCTAAGAACATAGACAAATGAGACTCATCTCTCAACTCTCAAGATGTTGCAGACCTATAGATATGGAATTAAAACTTGGAGCGAGTCTTGACGGGAGTCCGCCAGTATGTAGGCAACAATTTCGCACGACTGTCCACAAGTAGCATATGCAGGGGCTCTTGTTTACTGCACATGCGCAGTGTGTTGTAAGCGAAAGTTATACAATAAGGGAGCTCCAAATTTTATGTCCGTAGGCCTACCTGTACACTTAAAGATAGACCCGAATCATCACATTTGTAGGTAGACCTGCTTTTGAAGCTACCGCTGAATTTCGTTCAAGTGAAATGTGAACAAGAGATGCAAAGTATTTTATTGATTTTTTATAATACATTTTAACTATATTAATCAATTTCCACATGAATGAGTGTTATGTTTAAAAATATATTTCATGTAAACATTATAATAAATTATTATCAAAGTTGCACGCATGCATTTTAATGGCGCCCCTTTTTTTAAGTGTGAGAAGTTTCCATTTTTATTTGCATATTTTGTACCGAATACGTCTGAATTAATAGAATTAAATTGTCCATGTTCAAGTGGCTGTGATATGAAGAAGAGTGCTTCTGATCCCATTATTTATATGAACTATCCAATATCTTGTATAATATTCGAATAGAAATTATAATTTAAATACGAAATAACTCGATATAAGTTAGACTTGTCATATAAAGATGGCAAAATTACGACAATATTTCAAAACCGTTGAATAGGCTATATCGGTGGTTTCGCGGTTGGGTTGTATTCCCAAACTTTACAGTGCCGGAGCTCTGTTTTTTAACCTTTGGGGAAGGGGGAAGTTTTGGATGCAAAAAAAAATAAGACAGAGAAAGAAATGCCATAAAGTAAGACTGTAAGGAGAATGCAAGGCAACACCAATCAATACCTACTCCAGTTAGCTTCTGAAGCTCAAGTAAACCGAAATGGTCACTGTAAGGGTGATCATTCTGCGCAGTGTAATAAACTGATCTAAATTTCGCTTTTGTTGCTTCACGGTGGGCACTCGTTTATTCGCCAACATTTTCAATTGATTGCTTTTCAGACGTATCAATAATTTTTGTGCTATATTATGAGCATTGGATTTCTTGTGTTCAATGACTTTTTTTTCGCAGTGACTTAAGCTGATCTGTTCGATCCGTAGTAATTTACTAAATATGAGCGCCATTCATTAGATACAGAAATACACTCTTTTTTTAATGCACCTAATGTAGTTACTTCATTGCACACTTACAGCCTAGCTTATTACATTGCTTACAATCAATCCCGGATAAGCTTCTTTTTTTCTTGATCACGTCATATTTTCTTCATTCCATACATTCGGCCACTCACTTTGCAGGCCGACTTTTTGTCTTTCACTATTTTGAACATTATGACGTTGAATATTCTTTGCAGTCATACTGGAACTGTATCTTCTATAACAGTATCTCTGGTTGAATTACTAGGTTCATCAAATAGAAGCGATGGGCTTAGATATCAACAATATTAGAAGAGGAAGCTTTTGTAACTCCACTGGTAACAGCAATGGCACGAGAAAAGAAAGAATTTAATGTTTTTTTTTGTCTATGTTTATTTTGTTACATATTTACTGAAGGGCAATAGATAAAAACAAAAGTTTCAAGCAATCTTTTAGTCACGTTATAGGCAGTAAATTAACTGTTTAAAATTCACTTCGTAAAATAATTGGGAAGCAAATGCAACACATTTCGGTAAGTAACACCATAGACAATCTCTTGTATCGTACAAAGACGCGAAAACTAACGAAATACGATACGAAATTAAAGTGAATTAGGAATGGGATCATTTCGCGCAGGCGTACTAAAGTTTAGTTTGGTAGTTGTCCTGTCACTGATTCTTCTTCCATTTTATCACACACCCCGTCTACGCTTCTAGTAGTCTCGCGACCTTCTACTTCCAAATTTGTTCCGATTTTCTAAAGGAAGCACAGATAATATAATCACTAAATATTCTGACATTAATTGAGATATCGTTAGCTGGGAAAGTACTGTGATGTCAAAACAGATTTTAAAATTCCAAATCAGTGCCGGAGCTCCGCTCCACCTTCGAACACAGTGCCGGAGCGTCGCTCCACCTCCACTGCATCCCTGTATTGTACAGTACCAGAAAAAAGTAATTGGCAGAGTCTTGATGGCAGTCCTCCTCTATGTGGACAACAAGTTTCACAAGACTGTCCACAAGTAGCATATATACAGACGCTCTTGTTTACTGCACATGTGCAATGCATTTTGTCTGGAACTTTGTAAAATTAGGCGGCTCGAATCGTTTTTCTGGAACTATGCAAAGAGATGTCTTTGTTATTACTGCTGACGTTTGAGGTTGATGAATAATGGAGTTTCCCTTCTGTTATTCTTAAAGATTTGAAGCGAAAGCTGTTAAATATACAGGAACCAAAAAGAGGTTGATGAATAACTTAATGTAGTTTCCCTTCCAATATTCTTTAAAAATTTGAAGTGAAAACTGTTAAATATACAGGAACCAAAAATAATTAATAAAAACACGGAAATGTTTCAGATGTGTAAGATGTAGCCTTAAACATTGCAGTATTTAATTAATTTTAATTAATTGTTTAAAGGTTTCACAAAACATTGATGTCCACCGAATTTTCACCGTACTTTACTACACATGCGTATGTAACTTTATTGTTTTTAAGTAATTATTTTATTCCAGCAACAATAGAAGGATTATTTAGCAATCCGAAATGCTACGCTACTATTTTCTCGTTGATTTCTGTGATCGGATTTCGGAAATAGCCTATACTGTGTATCCATTACTCTTCCCTGTCACATTGTCATATTATAGACATTTTAAAACGCACAAAGAAAAAATGAGGAGGTTACCTACTTCCCGGAACTTGTATTGTTTGAAAAACTGTTTTGAAGGTAAAGACAGCGTACCTACGTCACTCTTGGTCTGGTATGGTTTTATACTTAATACGTTTCCTATTAGTAAGTTGAAGGTTCGGAACCTCTAACAAGACCGAGGACGAAGATTTTAAAATCATTAGCT
Source organism: Periplaneta americana (assembly GCF_040183065.1). Lineage (NCBI taxonomy): Eukaryota > Metazoa > Arthropoda > Insecta > Blattodea > Blattidae > Periplaneta > Periplaneta americana. Next base: position 18,581,730 of record NC_091125.1, read on the forward strand.
CGAATTTCCCTGATAATATGTAACACGAGGGAATAGATTTAATTCATATATTATTTTCTGTCCAAGATCAAGTCTTTCACTGCAAATCCAGCATTCTCCAATCGTTCCTATTTTCTGCCTTATTCTGTATCGTAAATTAGGCGCCGGCTTAGGATCAGAATAGCGTATCTACAAAAATGGCTAAAATAGCGTAGGCTATTTAACGTTCTAGACCAGTGATGTCAAAGCAAGCGCATTTTTCTGACCTTGACGTCGTGAGCGGGCATCAAGCGCTTAGTACGGAAAGAGGAAGGGTTGTGTATATGAATAAGCAGCCTATTGGATTAAGAAAACAGTGGTGCACAAACTTCAATCGGAATGTGAAATGTTATGTCGTTATTTTTATATGGCTTCTTTCTGTTTGATATTATCCATATTGTCTATAAAACAAAAGTACTAATACCAATTTCTTAATATTGCAGTTGTGTTTTAAATGTTAATAACATAATAAAGAGTTATGAAGGAATATTCACATAAATTCCATAGTAGTACAACTATACTGTACTAAGTGGATGAAACACATCATTCATAAAGAAAGTGATATCCCAAAGAAAGAGATTGAGTATGGCATAATAAGTTGGAATTTATATTGATGATACCTTCGGCCTTATAAAAGTAATCAATAAACTAATCAAAACAATATTACAGTACAAAACAAAGTTACCTCGGTGCTGTATATGTTTTAAAAGTAACTAATATTCCATAACAAAACTCTTACCGCATTATGCTTTTAAGGTGATATTGGTGAGCAACTTTCTATCATCAGAATATTAAATTATTTTCTCGAAATGTGCTGAAGCTATAGAGCTGACATTTTTACAACACATGGGCGCGTATACTTTTGCTTAAGATGTAACAGTAGTTGCTTTGTTAATCCATTTCCTTACAAAGAATTTCCATGCGAATATTTTCAAAATGTTCAATACACTATCTTCAGTATACGTATTTACGGTATATTAGAGTTACGAAAACATTCTGTAAGGCTACTAAATAAATAGACCTATATCTGAAAATTTCATTTTTCAATAAAAAAAAGTTGAGAAAATATTTCTTTTGAATAAAAAAATTCAAACTTGTGAAAAATGAGCATTAAAACTAAAACTTGCATTCTTATAATGCACTTATACTTCTCAGATAAATCTAAAAATTAACATGGATACAGTTTTAATAAGTTCTCTTCCCTTAACCTATTGAATCAGTGCTGGCCATCCCTGAATATAGCTCGACCAAGCGGCGAATACTACCTCTTTCGTCTGTCTTGTTCCTTTTCGCTGTAAAGCGCTCAGGCTCTCCTGAGCTCTAAAGCGCGCGCTTGCTCCTATGGGCATCAATTGACATGATTGTTCTAGACTCTTTGGATTGCATTACGTTTACTGTCAAAATAGTGTAAGTGTATGATAAATATTTTTTAAAATGAGCCTGCAGCGTAACTGAGTTTATTGTGTTTCTGTTGGAGCCTTCCTATCGCATTTAAAGTTACGCTATATTGCTTCTAAAAGAAAGGATTGAGATAGCTCACAAAAATATTAGCTATTCTGTCATTAACATATTACAGTTTCGCGTGTTTTATTAATAGATTATGCAGCTGGCATCTGCATTGTTTTTCTTGTCCAATCTATTTCCATTGTTGTAAGCAGTAGATTATGCAGCTGGCATCTGCATTATTTTTCTTGTCCAATCTATATTTCCATTGTTGTAAGCAGAGTGCAGTTAAGTTCAATTTGCTTGCTAGAGGAAAATTTAACTTAAGTGGTAAATGAAGTTTGTTGTTATTGCTGACGAAGGTATGGCGAAGAGGGTTTCCAATGAAGTAGCATATTGTCTATTTAAGAGTATAAATAATTTATTTATTTGTTTATTTATTTATTTACTTATTTATTTAGGTTACTTTTGACATTATATACTTCAAATAGTCTCCTGTCATGTCAACAATACGTTGTGAAATTCTTGGAACTCCATCTACAGCAGCATTTCTGGATATCTGTCTCACTGATCAATCTAAAGCTCTTCGGATATCAACTCTCGATTGAAAGCGAATGCCTCGCTTCCACCTAACTTGCAATAGTTCAGTATGCTAGGACTTCTCTCCCACAGGCTTCTTGTAATGCCCTAAAGCACTGAGTTGCATGTTTTTCTCTTGCAACTTGGATTTTTATTAGGCACCTTTTTTCGTACCTTTAGGACTGTGTTGTTTACTACAGATCAGAAACAGCCACTGTATTTACAAAATATGGCTATTTCGAGACTTTCAATATTGAAGATTTATGAAACAATCGCTGCTCTATTATGTAGTATAAGATTTCAGTGTCACCGCTAGGCTCACTGATTTACAATATTGTTGCCATTACTTATCGAATGCGACTTAAAATCAGGAAATAAAACTTTCGTGCGAAGTTTTAATCCCGATCTGTATAACAAAACTGTTTGACTTTGCGATTCTGAAGTATTGTGTAAATTATTTTGCTGGCCCCGCCTTTTATTTGGAGCGGTTATTCAGACCTCAATACTGCGATTTCAAGGCACGAGAAATCTGACTCTCATATGCATGCGCTCATAACTCTGAGAACATTCGGAATAACAAGAATGGACTTACAAATTTATCAATAGAAACATCGGCCTGGGTAGTGCAGTTGGCATAGCGCTGGCCTTCTGTGCTCGAGGTTACGGGTTCGATCCCGGCCCAGGTCGATGACATTTAAGTGTGTTTAAATGCGACAGGCTTATATCAGTAGATTTACTGGCATGTTAAAAGAACTCCTGCGGGACAAACTTCCGGCACACCGGCGACGCTGAAATAACCTCGGCAGTTGCGAGCGTCGTTAAATAAACCATAATTTAATTTTAATCAACAGAAACGGGAGAGCGTTATTGGACACAATGGAAAAGTTAAAGAACACCAAATTCTGAAAACATTGGCATCTATAACGTGTTATTAAGACAAACAGAAACTAGCTTTCCACGGTCATAAAGAAAGGGAAGATTAAAATAATCGCGGCAACTATGTGTAACTATTAAAATTACTTGTCAAATATGACGTAAATTGAGAATTCATTTAGCTATTTCAAGTGTTTTTACGGGTACGTCACCTTCGATCCAAAATGACTTGATTCAATCCATTGGTGCAGTCATGCTAGAGGAAACAAAATCACAAATTATAACCACAAAATTTGTTTCAATTTTGTTGGATGAAACGTCAGATATTACTAACTTATCACAATTATCTACTGTGTTGCGATACAAACATAATGACACTCGTTGAAAAATTTCTAAGGTTCAGTGACGTTAGTTCTGACAGAAGTGCAGCAAATTTTGCGAATTTTTAATTAACATTTTGGACCGATTTGATTGCAGAAATAAACTCATTGCCCAAACTTACGACGGAGCTGCTGTTATGTCAGACGAATTAAATGGAGTCCCAGGTGAGGGTGATGGAAAGCATTTTCAAAGCAATTTTTAATCCACCTTATTACGTAGCTTTCTCGTTGAACTCCGTTTCGATAGATTTAGTATTTATCAATTTTATTGCTATTTCACTCTTCAGAGTTCCTGATGCAGCTAGAATCAACCCTTCGTTTTATTTTATAACATATTTTAGAACAAAATACAGCACATTTACATGGTTTGATTGTGTCATCTTGTGAACTGAGCTTGAAGAGACGGACATGCGCACTATTCTGTTTCTAGAACTTAAGACATTTGTCGCCGTCCATTATTTTTAACCTTATTGTACAGCTGTCAAAAGAAAAAGTGGCCGCTCTCCTGAAACAATGTTCCCTTCGGGTATCTTCGCTACAATTCGGAGACAGGCGATGTTACATGTTGTTGGACCACGTTGCCTGATATCTACAGTTATAATTGAAGTATGCTGTGTGTTATTCGATAGCATAATGGTAGCGTTCAAGCCTCTTATTCATGAGGTCCTGCGTTCGACTACAACCTCGTGCTTTTTATGTCCTTTTTTGTTCTGTTTTTGAGAGAGACAAACTAGACATAGTGGCTCCTTTCTCTTTTATGATTATTTTAGTAATTAACATCAGGTTCATTAATATATTATGCCATGACTTTATCATTATCATTATGATATTGTGGCTGCAAATGGAAAGAAAAAAGATTTTATTCTCAATAAAATATCTTTCGTGGCATAAACATAACAAATTTACTGGCGTCGGCCTTAAAACATTCAAACAATTAAGCGTTCAAAAAACAAAACAAAAAGCCACAATTCAATATTTAGTCTATCTTCCTCTTATCTCGATCATCTTGCAGTCGAGTGGGCATGGAATTGACTAGTCTTTGCAAATAGTGACTGTTCTTAGACACGATATTCCAGGCATTCTGAACATACACACATAGATGTTCTGTCCATGGGCAGGTCTTTCATTGCAAACCCAGCAATCTCCAATCTTTCCTATTTTCTGCCTTCCTCTTAGTCTCCGCTTATGATCCACGTATCCTAATGTCGTCTATTATTCTTTTCAACAGAGACCCAACCAATTCCTTTTTCTCTTCCTAATCAGTTTCAGCATCATCCTTTCTTCACTCACTTTTTCAAACACAATTTTATTTCTTATTCTGTCTGTCCACTTTACACGCACCGTTCTTCTCCACATCCACATTTCAAATGCTTCAATTCGTTTCTCTTCAATTCGTTTCGTAATGTCCATGTTCTTTCCCCATACAATGCCACACTCCACACAAAGCACTTCACTAGTCTCTTCCTTAGTTCTTTTTCCAGAGGTCCGCAGAAGATCCTTCTTCTTCTATTAAAAGCTTCCTTTGTTCATGTTTGCAGTTTTCTTGGGAAGGATAGGCCTAAATGCGGTAACATCCCGTTGCTTTCCGCACACCTCTATCTCTTTCGCATCTTATTAAATTCCAGGGGGCCCAAGCGTGGAGATGAGGAGAGTGGATTTGACTAATTGGGCCCTCCGGACTTCACCGAAAGTCACGGCAAGGGTTAAATATTAATTCTATCAGGATGTTTGACCCGGTCAGAGACCGGGAAATCTCAATTAGCCTTTGCCCCCCCGCATCCTGGACTAGCTTCTACGAATCATCAGAAAATCTTAGAGTGTGATTGGGCCAATTTTCCGAAAATGTTTCCACACTTTTGCTCTCGTAGCTCAGCGGACGAACGTCGGAATTTAGATGTCAACGTCTCAGGTTCAATTCCTCGTTACTCCTTTTCATTTTATTGTGGTTGAAGATAGTATAATGTAATAATACAAAAAGAAAAACTAATACCAGTATTATGCAACTGGATTTTTCCAAACATAATATTAAATTTATGTTATTTATATCGCTAAAGAACGATTACAATATAAATAACTTGAATATTATTTATACAGTATCACTAAAGAACGATAACAGAATATAAATGATAAATATCGGTTTGTTTAATTAATATATTACGAAAGAACAATAACAATATAAATAACTTGAATATTGTTTCATAATGCTAATGAAGGAAAACAGAATATAAATGATAACTTGAATATTATTTAAATCGCTAAAGAACGATAACAATATAAAAAACGTGAATATTATTCATATAGGAATTTCACAGATTTATTACAGATGTATTTAAGAAATTGTAGAAGAATATTAATTAGTAACAGTGTCCTATTTATTCTTCTTGGAGCCAAATTTGTAACTTTCAAAAGTGTGGTTACTATGTTGAAGTGTATGTGTTGTAACGGATGCTTGATTTGTTATGTATGTGAGTCAGTTATGGGATGCTTGATGTCGCAATGTCGTAATTATAGTTTGATTGTGTTTGGGTGACTATTGTGTATTAATTTATGATGTATGGTACGGAAAGCTGCATATTTGTGTTATAGAAGTGTTACGTATGTGTGTTGTTAATGTTTTTGTATGTTTCAAATTGATACCTGATATTTGTTTTGCAATCTCAATGCCTAATTTACGGATTGTTTATGTTTTGTTTACATCGCGTAAGCTAATTTAATTTTCTTTTCCATTTCTCTTTATGCTTATCTTTTTAGTGTATAAAGCTATAGCCCTAACATACATATGTAAAATAGGGGTAACCCCCATTGGAGATACAATAATGATTATTATTCATATCGTTATAATACGATAACAGAATACAAATGATGACCTGAATTTTATTCATATCTCTAAAGAACGATAACAAAATATAAATAACGTGATATCCATAAACAACGATAACTGGATATAAATGATAATTTGAATATCATTTACATCGCTAAAGAACGATTAAAAAATAAAATGAAAACTTGAAGAAGGCCCGAACCCACGACCTTTGAATCATTAAACAAGCACTCTACCGCTGGTCTACGAGGCGCAGATATGGAACACTTTCATAGTTCCGGAACTGCTTGTACAAGCACATGCATCGTGTAACATCGCCGCGACCCGAAGTGGACTTTGAAAATATTCGCTGTTCACGAGTGCGGCCACTTTTTTTTTTTTTTTTTTGACAGCTGTACATGCTGCGATCAATGAAATTTCTATTGTCACAAATAAATCCGAACAGTTTTTATTGGTGAACGATTGCACAGATAATGTTATAATATTTGGCTGTGAAACAAATCTAAGATATTTAGTGCAAAGCAAAAGTATTTTTATGGATGGAACATTTCAATTTTGTGCCAGAAATTTCTTACAGCTAGGCCTATTCACAATTCACGGGATTGAGAATGGTAACAACACACCGTTGATATTTTGTTTGTTGTCCGACAAAAATCACCTATGTCATGTAATTTGTGTCTCCTAGCTGACGAAACATTAAGTCCTAAAAAGGTGGTGGTTGTTTTTTAAATAGCCGTGCTCAATGCAGTGAAACAAATGTGGATAAACGCGACCATCGTGACGTGCAGGTTCCATTTAACCCAAGCTTGCTGGAGGCACATTGATGGAGGGAAGGGAGGAACGTCCTCCTCACATTTTTCTTCTTTTGAAAGTAAATACCAAATGAAATATATGCTTGAAATTCGAGGAAGATTCGATAATTCTTAAGTTCACAGCTATAAGAAAACCTCGGTTGATCGAGTTTTAAACGACGCACACTCATGTGTTGCTAGAAAACTGTGAGAAAGATACGAGATTGTTTGTGTGGAGGAGAGCCAATCCTTTCCTCCTTTACTGCAGTTAACACACATAGACAACAGCGCGCTAGCGGCTAGAGAAAGAAGCAGAGTTTTAAAGCAAGTACTAGTAAATGAACGGATAGGGAGGAGATCCTCCTCTGAATCAGCGCATGGGCGGGAAATAGAAACCAACTGGTCTTGCAGCAAGCTCGCTATCGCTGCCATCTAACGATGCTGCATTCAACCAGACTATAACACATCTAGGAGGAGACACAATAAAAACAGTTTTAATGCAAAGCTATATAAGACACCATAATATAAACTTTTTAAAAATCATAAATCAAAATAAGATTATTCATTGCACTTTATATAAGCTACTATTCATGGTTTGAAACTTTCGAGGATATCTGAAAGCTGAAGTTAGATTTATATAAAACAAAGAGGAAGTAGTTCTACGTTAGTATCGCAGATATTTTTGGCCCCTGAAATTCACTTCCATTCATTATCTACTAGACAGGACAACAGCCAAGTTGTCAGTTTTGTACAAATATATTTGAAATTGAAAGTACTGCAAACTATATTATTTTTAACATAAAAAAATTAATCGGCCACCGGCAGCTTTGAACAATAATGGTAGTATGACTTTACAAGAACTGACATTCTTCAAAAGCATGTGATACTGACCTTGTAAAATGTACATGTGGCAACACAGACCACGTGAGTGGGTGCAGTGTTCTCGCTTTCCTCAGATTATTTCCCATTTCCATTTCCGTAAAACGGTTCCGGTTACGTGTTAGTAGCTGGTCTCTTCCAACGCGCGTGATGCTGTAGTGTGCGTGAAAAATGCTGCGAAGTTGTGAATTTCCTTGTAATTGTTAATTTCTGTAATTATTCAACAATGAATGGAAGTGAAAACATAATATATTTTGGACAATTTAGGAAACTCAGTTTACAAAAACAGATTATTGCCATACAAAAGGGAAGGCCAACCCGAACACTACCTGGTCTTACATGTGTGCATGTAGGCTAATTTGTAGCATGTTTCTCTCAAGAATATGTCATTTTGTGCTGTTAACTTCTTTCCTCCTCTTAAGAAATATGCAGGAGCCGCCACTGGCACATACAGCATATCGGGTTAGCCTCGTATTTACAAGGACAAAGATTCAGAATGCGGAAAATGGCTGCGTTTATGTTTCGGATTGTGTTTGTTGCCTCCCAGCGAGAAACAAGTTGCATTCGCAGAAGGCCAGAACTATCTGAAGCGGCTACTCCAGTCGCCGATTATTTAGTGGAGAATTATATCGACTCCGAAGGGCTTTTTCCACCGGCCATGTGGACAACACAGGACTTATCATCAGATCGGACAACAAATGCCTGCGAAGCTTTCCACAGTACTGCTTAACTAAGCAGTTTAATAATTCACATCCAAATATGTTTTTATCGATATAACATATATATCAATCAACAGCAACAGCTAGCAAAAAAGACAATAAAAAAATCCTAAACACCTCAAAAGACAGAATTTCCTTAATAAAATTGTCCAACTCTATCAACTGGGATTAATAACTCGCTTTAATTTCCTTAAGCGGGCTGTTTACCACTACAGTAAACAGTGACAATAGAATCAAACACCTCAATGACGTAAAATTATTTGTAATTGAATTCAATTTAATAAGAGAGAAGTTTTATATTATATTCTTATTTAATTTGGTATTTCCAAGAAACTAGTTCGATTAATTAAAATGTGTCTCAGTGAAACGTACAGCAGAGTCCGTATAGGTCAGTTTCTGTCAGATGCGTTTCCAATTCACTGTGGGCTAAGCAAGGAGAGCACCTTAACCTTTTAACTTTGCTCTAGAGCAGCGGTTCCCAAAGTGTGCTCCGCGGAGCCCTTAGGGCTCCGCGAATGATTCTCAGGGGCTCCGTCCGCGGAAGTTATGAAGATGACAAAAATTGCTAATTCCATCTAGTCTCTAGCGGGGAAAACGGAAACTTCTTCCATCAAGCGAAAAATACTTTCTGGGAAAGTAGTTTGCGTTCTTCTTGCTACATGGAAGCATTAATAATAAATCTACTCGTCACTGGAACTATCTCGATCTTTCTTGCTTGCCAAGTACTCAATGATTCTCGAAATTTATTTTATTTTTTATATACTGGGCAGGCAGCGTTTGTTATTCGTGGAATCTACAATCTATTAACTGTTAAGTTACCTCAAAAAAATATATATACTGTATACCTGCATGTTAATTTGATAGCAGATGTGTTAGCTAAACTTTCGTTGAACCGGAACTGTCGCTTAAGACGGGGTCCCTAAGACGTAAGAGTCATTAGCCATCAACCAGTGCTCAGTCAAAGGGAGATAACAACAGCTATAATAACCTTACTTTCAAAGAAGATAGTGCGAATTCCTGGGAATTGAGTTCGGAATATGTTGAACATGATCCTGTCTCAGAGTCTGCGATGCCCAGTGTAGAGGTATTGAAAGTAACAAACGAAAATATTGTGATTTATATTTAATGATAAAACACACATGTTAGGTTAATAATACAGTGTTCATTGATTTTATGAAATACATTAAAGGTGATATGTTACAGTTGTTTGAACACTACTTATTAGTGTTCATACAACTGTAACATATCACCTTTAATATATTTCTTTACGATATATATTTGGACATGGGATTCACTGAATTTGCTGATGAACGTCCACAATGTGTGATATGTAACAGTTTTTTCCCAATAATTCTATGTTCCCTGCCAAGCTTAGACGGCATTTCTCAATTCAAAAATTCACAAATAAAACTGCAGACTACTTCGAAAGAAAAAGTGACGAACTCTATGCAGTTCAGACAAAATTTTACCTCGTGTAAAACAAACAACGAGAAAACACTGAAAACGTTGGCATGACCAGACTCTTGGTGGTAAACCTCATCCTTGCTGAAACTCTTATGAAACCACTATTAGTGAAGGTAGTGAAGTGCATGGTGGACGGGAAAACTGCAGACTTGATTTCCAGTGTGTCCTTATCAAATAACACTGCATAATCGAACCCAGAATCTATGAAAAGACGTAAAAAATATCATGGTTTCCCGTATCAGTTAAACGAAATTTTCGTTACAACTTGACAAATCCATGGTCTTTGCCGGATTAGCTATGTTAATGATGTTTGTGCGGTATGAATTTTCAGGTTCTCTCATGAAATATTTTGTTCTGCAGCCATTGCCATCCTCTACAAGCGGTAGGCCTACTCAAATTTTTTCGTCTTCATTGAAAACTCGATACCGTGGGACAATTGCATTGACGTGTGCACAGATGGCGCAAAGGCCTGTTGCTGGCGCTGTTACAAGGATCAAGAAAGTTTTAAAAACTGGACAAGTAGTCACTGTGTACTACACCGACACGCCCTCGCAACGAAAAAATACCAGCGTTATTAAAGCAGGTACTAGACAACGCCGTCAAAATGATCAACTTTGTTAAGGCACGACCTTCGCAGTGTGGGCTATTTAAAATCCTGTGTGAAGAAATGGGTAGTATACACAAGTCATTGTTAGTAATATTACACACAGAAGTGCGATGGTTGTCGCGCGGTAAAGCTTTGTCCCGATTACATGAACTTCCAACCGAAGTTTCTTCACTTTTAAATTACCAGAACAGTTTGTTAGCAGATTATTTGAATAATCAGGAATGGTTGTAAAAATTATGTTACTTGGCAGACATTTTTCAAAAATAAATTCAGCACATACATACAAGGTAAACGGAAGACTATATCCGATGCTGATGACGAAATTGTCGCCCTGAAGAAAAAGATAGCGTTCTACATAGAAAGCGTCAACAATAAGGATCTTACGTTTCTCATTGACTTCAAACTTTATAGAAGAACGTAACATAACAATGAATGTCTCATTCATAACAATAATGAAAGAACACCTTGACAATTTGCTTCAAAATATCAATTCATACTTTCCAAGGGACACTCAGGAATCGATTCTAAAGAAATATGAGTGGATTGTAGATCCATTTCCAGTGATGTCAAAACCAGCAGCCCTCACTGCTTCAGATATGGTTTCGAACAGCCACTGTCGGGCATAATTTAAAAGCAAACCATTTCCCGAATTTTGAGTTAAGTTAGGGGAGGATCTTTTGATATTAAGTTCAAAAGCTAAATTTCTCTCACTGCTTTTTGGTAGCCTACTGTGTACCTCAGTGAAACGACGTTTCCGAGGTACACGGTTACAAGAACAAAATATCGAACTTGTTTGGACACAGAAGACGATATACTTCTTCAATTGACTTCTAAGACACCGGACATTGTCAAACTCTGTCGCAAGAAACAGGCACATTCTTCACGTTAACTTCGGGTTTACATGTAATATTGTAACATTTTTTGAATATCTCAACTACATGTGAATATCATTTTGTAGATTTAAATAAATTATATCCAGTACTTTTTTACTATTGTTTCCTTTATTAATATATAGGGGAATTCGGGGGAGTATGGGCACGTGGGGAATATGAGCAATATTACGTTTTCATGTCGAAACTCTTGCAACGAATTATGTTTCTTCGCTAATAACGGTTAGTATAAAGTGAGAGTATCGTAATGGTTGTTGTGGGAAGTGCGCTGTGCAGTATTGTCTCGTATTGTTGTTAAAACAGCCATCTAAAACGTGAGTATTGACTTCAAAGTATACTAAAATTTCACAATACTTATTTTAGCTATGTTATATGCAATAGATTACACATGAACTTTAGAAAATAGTTAAAAATCTAGTAGTATACATACAGAATACACATCTTTAACTGCCGTTCTATTCCGTCAGACGTTGTTTTGTGAATAGTTTACGGTAGAGCCAACTGTTGAAAATAAACCCTACATGTCAGGGTAATATGGGCGCTAATGTTCGGGGGAATATGGGCAAGCATTACACTTCATAAAAATGACTCTTCAATCTTGATGAAAATGGCCTACAAATGATTACAAGAGCGAAAGATGTCATTGCAACCAAAGAACACAAAGTGGTGCGTTGCATTTACCCTAAAGAAAAAGGAGAACCCATTACCCTTCTGGCCGGCTTCAATGCAGCAGGGAACAACTTTCCTCCAAGTATCATTATAAAAGGAGCGAGGACAATCATGACTAAAAGAACAGCCGCCTGCTGTCAGTAAGGTGTACTTCAACAAGCACTCTGCCTACATTAACGGAGATACGAGGTGTGATCGTTAAATTCCGAGTCCTGCCCCATAAGTGGAAATAAAATTACCTCATTTAAATTTGGCTGCCATCCCCTTCAAGGTAGTCCATTTGGGCAGCTATACACTGATCCCAACGTGCCTGCCATTTTTGGAATGTCTCCTGGAAGTCGCGTTCTTGAAGTCTGTCAAGCACCTTCTGCGATTCGCGTTGGATCTCCTTCACAATGCCAAAACTGTGACCTTTAGCTTGAATTTCATCGTCGGAAACAAAACAGTCGCAGGTGGCCAAAGCTGGTGAATAAGGGGGTGAGGAACGACGACTATCTTATTACGGGTGTAAAACTGGAGTGTTGCGAGAGCTCCGTGAGCTGGCGCAGTGTCATCGTTCTTTTTGTCCAGAGTTGTGGTCGTTCATATTAAAAATGGCCGTGAGGATCATTATGCACAATTTGTATAATTTTTTGACATTTTCGGCAGTGTTGCACGTGTGTGGTCGACCTGGCCTCTCGTCGTCCTTCAGCGATGTTCTCCCATTTCTGAAATGCGGATGCCACTCAATACACCTCGCCTGACTCACTGCTTCGTTCCCGTAGGCTTGCTTCAACATTCCATGGGTTACGGCTTCAGATTTCCCAAAGAATTTGACGTTGACTCTCTGCTCCAGTTTCGTGATTTCGCAAATGAGCGGATGCACGTGCTAACAAAATCTTGTGTAACACAGGTCTCAATGAAGATAGCGCTTCGAAACTTTGTGTCGTATCTCTTCAAGGTCGTCTAGTGTCACTGCTGCGCACGCGTGTCAATCACGTGATCCCTTCGCCCACAGCAGACACAATCTCGTAATTTAGTGATCATACCTCGTACATTTTTCTTAATAATCAAGAATTTAGTTGTTTATTTCAACATCAGTAAGCCATGCACCTGCAATTATGATAGTAGGTGGACGTGATTCACATAGTTGTAATCCTGACACTCTTAACTTTGCAGTAGAAAACGGATTATGCATGTTTTGTCTTCCTCCACACACCAAGCCTGGCTTCAATCAGCAGATAGTGGTCTGTCTGGTTCTCTGAAGAAAGCTTACAACAGTGGTGCTACAAATTTTTTCAGGCAAAATAGGAGACCTTTTACGAAGGTCGAGTTTGCTTCCATTGTCAAAGAAGCATGGAACAGATCTGTCAATGTATGTCTGGCTGTAAATGCCTTCCGAGCTTCAGGCCCTTTTCCACTGCACATGAGTGTCATTCCTGATTATGCTTACATTGGCACTGCAGCATCAGGTGACAAACCTACAGTTCATACAATTCCTTCCACTGATTCAAATGTCTTAGAATCTCCAAACGTCATTCATCTGCCAATGGCCTGACGCAGTAACCATCACAAATTGCATATACAATATATAATATAGTTAATAGTTATATTTTGAAGTATTTTAAGTGTTTTTTCACTTCTTTCAGTTGATTGTGATTCACATCGTTAATGCCCATTTTACCCCCACACTCAGGGGAATACGGGCAAAACACATTAACTTGCATTTTGCAGTTTTACTTGCATACGTTTAGGAGTAAGCAGTCAGGATTCTTATATAATATAGCTAAATTGTTAAGAACATATCCCAGCTGTAAAATTAATTATTAGAAAAAACCGAGAGATATTGTACCCGAAATAGTACTAAGGTGCCCATATAGTATATCTATTCATACTTCCGTTTATGTATCGTTTGAAATATGCTTCATAGAACGTAACAAGATAAAGCTAAAAAGTAAACGTTTCTTGGGGCTCCACGAGAAACTTTTGCTTCAAAAAGGGCTCCGTGGCTGAAAAAGTTTGGGAACCGCTGTACTAGACCATATCTGCACAAACAGCGCTCAACGAGCGCGCGCGCTCCTTCCGACCGGGAGAGCTGTGTTTACCGCTCGCCGAATCGGAGAGGAAGATACATCAGAATGACATAACTGCTACAGATAGAGGAGAGGGAAACGACCACTCAGCTATCTAGTGGAGTGCAGTGCGTATTATCAGTAACTGTTTCACGTTGCTTACCTACTGCTACAGTACGGATGGAGGAATCTGAAAGACGGAAAAGTAGTGATCAGGCAAATTCTTTCAATGTTGCATGGGAAAATGCTTATTTTTATGGCTGCTGGAGTAAATACTCAGTGCTTTATCTGCCATAATATTTTGAAATGTAGAAAGAAACGTAACATAATGCGTCATTACGAGTCCAGACATAAAGATACTAAAGATATTAATCTTCAACAATTTAAATATCTCTCTTCAGGGAAAAGGCCAGCTCAGTGTTGATATGTTGAATAAATTACGGGATTTCAGTCGTAAACTTACACTTTTCGTAAGTCAGTTTCGGGAAGGTAAAAGCCTATGGCTTACTTTCGAACGATAGAAACTGCTCGTGATGAAGCCATGTTAAACGATTATGTGCAAATATTAATTGAAATTAAAAATGAATTTAATTCTAGGTTCCAAGATCTTGTCTTAAGGTCCACACCTGTGGAGTAACGGTTAGCGCGTCTAACCGCGAAACCAGGTGACCCGGGTTCGATTCCCGGGTTAAGTTACGTGGTTGAGTTTTTTCCGGGGTTTTCCCTCAACTCAGTATGAGCAAACGCTGAGTAACTTTCGGTGTTGGACTCCGGACTCATTTCACCGGCATTATCACCTTCTTCTCATTCAGACGCTAAATAACATAAGCTGTTGATAAAGCGTCGTAAAATAATCTACTAAAAATCTTGTCTTAATTTGAAAGAAGTTTAAAGTTATCATAATAAATTCTTCAACACCAGTTGAAACAATGCCAATAAGTTACAGGTGGGCCTGGTTGGCGCAGTGGGTATAGCGCTGGCCTTTATGCTCGAGGTTGCGGGTTCGATTCCGGGCCAGGTCGATTGCATTTAAGCGTGCTCATATAACCTCGGCTGTTGTGAGCGTCGTTAAATAAAACATAACATTTAACGATTTACAGCTCGGACTTAATGATCTTCAATGTGGCCTAAGGGCTAAAGATCGTTTGAATAATACTACTAGCCTGGTTGAGTTTTACCAAACTAAACATTAGCAATAATATCCACGACTACACAGGCTGGCTGTGAAAATGATTGCTATGTTTGGCTCAACATTTATATTTGTGAGCAACTGTTTTCTATAATCTATACCAATAATAAATGTGGCCGAAATTTTTCTGGTAATTTTCGATTTTCTAAAAATATATGGTCCTAACATATATAATTAACCACCCTGAGACCGAAAATCAATTTTTTGACATTTTTGTTTGTATGTCTGTCTGTCTGTCGGCCTGTCTGGATGTTTGTTACCTTTTCACGCTATAATGGCTGAACGGATTTCGATGAAAATTGGAATATAAATTAAGTTCGTTGTAACTTAGATTTTAGGCTATATGACATTCAAAATGCATTATTTAAAAGGGGGGTTATAAGGGGACATGAATTAAATAAATCGAAATATCTCGCTTATTATTAATTTTTGTGAAAAATGTTACATAACAAACGTTTCTTTAAAAATAATTTGCGATAAGTTTTATTCCTTGAAAAATTTTGATAGGACTGATTTTTAATGAGATAAATGAGTTTTAAAATTAAAATAACTGCCATCTAAGGCCGTGTAATGAATTAAAAAACAAATGACTTCGTCTATAAGGGGCCTTGGACAGCAACAATCGAAAGCTATGAAAGATAGCCTACAGAGAATGTTTCTGTGTTTGTATGAAATAATATCGGAAGCTAAATTAACCGATTTGTATAATTAATTATTATTTCACCATTTGAAAGTGTAATTTCTCTGATGGACATAATGCTATATTGTTATTACAGTAACTTCTGATACATAATATAATATAATATAATATAATATAATATAATATAATATAATATAATATAATATAATATAATATAATATAATATAATATAATATAATATCTATACTAATAATAAATCTGTAGTCCACGCCTGTGGAGTAGCGGTTAGCACGTCTAGCCGCGAAACCAGGTGGACCGGATTCGATTCCCGGTAGGGACAAGTTACCTGGTTGAGGTTTTTTCCGGGGTTTTCCCCTCAACCCAATATGAGCAAATGCTGGGTAACTTACGGTGTTGGACCCCGGACTCATTTCACCGGCATTATCACCTTCATCTCATTCAGACGCTAAATAATCAAAGCTGTTGATAAAGTGTCGTAAAATAACCTACTAAAATAAATAAAAAAAATAAGTCTGTAGCCGAAATTTGTCTAGTAATTTTCGATTTTCCAAAAATAATTGCTCCTAACATAAATAATTAAGCACCCTGAAACCGAAAATCGCTTTTTTGAAATTTTTGTTTGTATGTCTGTCTGTCTGTCTGTCTGTTACCTTTTCACGCGATAATAGCTGAACCGATTTATATAAAAATTAGAATATAAATTAAGTTCGTTGTGACTTAGATTTAGGCTATATGGCATTCAAAATACTTTATTTAAAAGGGGGGTTATAAGGGGGCCTGAATTAAATAAATCGAAATATCTCGCTTATTATTGATTTCTGTGAAAAATGTTACATAACAATAATTTCTTTAAAATTGATTTCTGATAAGTTTTATCCTTTGAAAAATTTTGATAGAACTGATATTTAATGAGATAAATGAGTTTTAAAATTAAAATAACTGCCATCTAAGGCCGTATAATGAAATAAACAAATGACTTCGTCTATAGGGGGCCTTGGACAGCAACAATCGAAAGCTAAGAAAGATAGCCTACAGAGAATGTTTCTGTGTTTGTATGAAATAATATCAGAAGCTAAATTAACCGATTTGTATAATTAATTATTATTTCACCATTGCGAAGTGTAGATTCTCTAGATGGACATAATGCTATAATGTTATTACAGTAACTTCTGATATATAATATAATATAATATAATATAATATAATATAATATAATATAATATAATATAATATAATATAATATAATATAATATAATATATCTATACTAATAATAAATCTGTAGCCGAAATTTTTTTGTCATTTTCGATTTTCCAAAAATAATTGGTCCTAACATATAGAATTAACCACCCTGAAACCTAAAATCGCTTTTTTGAAATTTTTTTGTTTGTATGTCTGTCAGTGTGTCTGTCTGTCTGGATGTTTGTTACCTTTTCACGCGATAATGGCTGAACGAATTTCGATGAAAATTGGAATATAAATTAAGTTCGTTGTAACTTAGACTTTAGACTATATGACATTCAAAATACGTTATTTAAAAGGGGATTATAAGGGGGCCTGAATTAAATAAATCGAAATATCTCGCTTATTATTGATTTTTGTGAAATGTGTTACATAACACAAGTTTCTTTGAAAATGATTTCCGATAAGTTTTATTCTTTGCAAAATTTTGATAGGACTGATATTTAATGAGATAAATGAGTTTTAAAATTAAAATACAATGCAATCTAAGGCGGTGTAATGAAATGAAAACAAATGACTTCGTCTATAAGGGGCCTTGGACAACAACAATCGAAAGTTATGAAACAAAGCCTACAGAGAATGTTTCTGTGTTTGCATGAAGTAATATCGGAAGCTAAATTAACCGATTTGTATAATTAATTATTATTTCACCATTTGAAAGTGTAGTTTCTCTAGATGGACATAATACTATAATGTTATTACAGTAACTTCTGAGTGAATCGAGGACAGGTAAGATTAAAATAGCTTCTTATGCAGAGAAAACTTGATAGGCTATTCTGTACATTCGTTTCCTGTATTTCTTAAAATAATGTTTATGTAGACATTCATTTTATCAAACACGAATGTTCCCTGGATCAAATGTCCTATTTTAATTATGTAATTAATTTATATTTATTTCTAACGGGTGCAGCGGAACGCACGGGTACGGCTAGTAATATAATATAATGTAATGTAATATAATATAATATAATATAATATAATATAATATAATATAATATAATATAATATAATATAATATAATATAATACAATATAATATAATATAATATAATATAATCTATACTAATAATAAATATATAAGCGAAATTTTTCTGGTAATTTTCGCTTTTCCAAAAATAATTAGTGTTAACATGTATAATTAATAATCCTGAAACCGAAAATCGCTTTTTTGAAATTTTTGTTTGTATGTCTGTCTGTCTGTCTGTCTGTTTGTTTGTTACCTTTTCACGCGATAATGGCTGAACGGATTTCGATGAAAATTGGAACATAAACTAAGTTCGTCGTAACTTAGATTTTATTATATATGGCATTCAAAATACTTTATTTAAAAGGGGGGGGGGATTATAAGGGGGCCTGAATTAAATCGAAATATCTCGCTTATTATTTATTTTTTTGAAAAATGATACATGACAAAAGTTTCTTTAAAAATGATTTCTGATAAGTTTTATCCCAGGCAAAATTTTGATAGGACTGATATTTAAGTCTGTCTGTCTGGATATTTGTTACCTTTTCACGCGATAATGGCTGAGCGGATTTCGATGAAAAATTGGAATATAAATTAAGTTCGTTGTAACTTAGATTTTAGGCTATATGGCATTCAAAATATTTTATTCAAAAGGGGAGTTATAAGGGGGTCTGAATTAAATAAACCGAAATATCTCGCTTATTATTGATTTCTGTGAAAAATGTTACATAACAAAAGTTTCTTTATCCCAGGCAAAAGTTTGATAGGACTGATCTTTAAGGATATACAAGAGTTTTAAAATAACAATACAATACATTTCCACCGCGCGCCGCCTCAGATTACAGTGTCCTTGTTCCGTAACTTCTATGTGCAAAATATTACATTTTTAGTAGGAAGAAAAACAAATTTATTCATTCTATAGCAGTAGTGCATAGGAGATCGTGAACTCTTACATTTTCGAAAGAAAAAAATATAATTAAGTTATATATAGTAGATTGTATTATTTGGTGCATCACTATTTAAGTTATTTAATAGAGCAAAAATCTGAAAATCGATATGTGACATAGGAGTTATTGCAGGAACGACGACGATGGCTACAATGAAATCAAAACAAATGACTCCGTCTTTTTAAGGCGGCCTTGACGTTTATCAATATTAATATACAGAGAAGATTTTGTGTGTTTGTATGATGTAATCTCAGAAGCTAATTAATCGTCACTATTTGAAATTTGTAGTTTCTCTAGATTGATGTAATGCTACAAATGAGGATTGAGGTAAGATGAAAAGAAATCTGTACGCACAGAAAACTTGATATTGTGTCGAAATATTGTATAACTTGATTATTGCAACTTTATTTGGTCCACATAAAATACTCTAATTTTATACGCTCATTTTACCATAGAGATCACTGGAGCTGAGTTATTTTAAAAGGTGTCATGAAATGGCGTTCCTGCGCTCATAATTTACCCATATTCATTTCCTGTGTTTTTTTTAAATAATATTAATGTAGGGTACCTCATTTTTTTTATTTGCATAAACAATGATATACAACCGAGCGAATTGGCTCAGGCGGTAGCATTTGAGACACGCATTCGGGGGTCCCGGGTTCAAATCCCGTGGCCGACCAATTTGACTGGGGTTTTTCATGATTTCCCTTAGTCATAAAGGCAAATGCCGGATTGGAAAGATACATGCCATTATTCATCACCGCCTCAATTACCAATACCAAAAACATTAATCAAAGTTTATAATCAGTTACATGAACACAAGAAATCTACAACACACAATAGAAACAGAAACTCAACAAGAGTAAAAACGGCCTGCTGATATACCCACTCATTCTAAACACGCGACATGACCACAGATGTTAAGCGTGAATAAAATAAACTTAACAAAAAAAAAAAAAAAAAAAGATGTACAGTAAGGTTAACACAAAAATGATCTTCATACACAATCAACTCTATTAACTTGGAGTGATTTATTAAAGGATGCATTCAAGACTAATTTAAAAACATGTTAAACGAATTATCTTTGCACCAAATGAGTGGTCTCTGGACCAAAATGATAGCATTTTAATTATTTAAATACAATTTAAATCAAGTAGCATATTAAACGATTTATTCTTCTATCAAACACGAATGTTCCCTGGACCCAGTGTTTTATTTTAATTATGTAATTACTTTATATTTATTTCTAATAAGTGCAGCGGAGCGTACGGGTACAGCTAGTCAACTTTAATAAAGGCAGACATCGAACATCTGTAATTGACGTTTCATTATGATCAGTAGGCTACTGTTCCTTTCAGCTGCCAACAGCATAAAACCTCGTTTTCATGTACTGATAAATAAAAATATAACAAAATGATATTGTACATTTAAGTATGTATAAAATGTCTATTATTTCTGTAAAATAAATATTTCTGTATTAATTAATAAGTCCAAAATAGTTTTGCAAACACTGAACGGGAATTCATTTCATAAACACTCGTACTAGTACTTCCCTTTTGTGTATATTTTGTACGAGATCACCACTTCTTCCAGTCCACCCTATACTGAACGCAGCTAATATCTGCATTCTGCTCATGAGCTGTGAGCCGGCTCGGAGAGCGGAAACCTTGCGCAGGCCTGTACCAGACTGTGGTACGATGGTCAGTTCCCTTCCCCCTCCATTACATACAGTACATCACCGATTAGCTACAAGTCTAGTACACTAATCAGACTTCAGATGCATACAAGCAATTTTTATTTCTCTGACTGAAATCGTCAAGTGAGATGTACTGCCTGTTAATAGATGTACATAGCCTATCAGCCAGAACCTCAATCAGAGGCAAAATTAGTATTGCTGGTATTAAAAGGAAAATATAAAAAATTACATTATTGACCCTCCTATAGTTTATATACCTACCCCATTATCTCCTGGCTTAGTTTCCTCTTGAGTGATTCCTGATCGGTGTCACTCATGAGGTTCAGACCTGTCTTCGGACAGTTACCCAAGTAACAACAACTACAACTATTATAGCTGATATTGGAAACCCAAGCTTATGGTGTGTTTATACCCTTCGATAAATTACAGCAAGTTTTCTGTCGACAGACGCTGCGAATATTAATCAAAATTAGCCTAAGCTATGGAACCTACGTGCCTTAACATCACATTGAATGGCTCATTAATTATTATAATTTGTTGCAATATTCTTAGACTGAAAAAGTTGCTTTGATTTTTTGTACAGGGACATCATTTTATTTTTACTAACATTTTTAATATTAACTTGTCTATACTTCTGGATCAATGCCGTTTGTTACCCCCTTCCACGATTGGAGTTCGATGATACTGGCGTAATATACAAACAAATCACTTTACTAAGTATAGGAGGGAAGAAAAGCAGTGCATCCATTTACGTAAACTAGGAAATATTGCGCTTTTGAGTTTGATCACTTTCATTTGGTTTTTGTTTAATCAAACTACAGTACAGTATTAACAATGAGTGCTTTTACTTACGAACTGAGTTTTCCATGTGGACGTATTCATTATGCAGTGTATATTATACTGTCTACAGCACATTAGCGTACAATATAGAGAATGAAGTTAAATTGAAAAATAATCATAATGTGGATATTTAAACACATTTTTGAAAATGGTGGCCGTTCATTTCGATACAGGCTTCAGTTATAATGTGCATATTATCGCACTATAGACTATTGCACCTAATCCCAATTACCAGTTTCGTTCTTCGTACTAGTAACTCATGTTGAAATAATTCTGTACCTATTCTATAAAAGAGTACCGTACGTACTGTAAATTCAATCTTCACTTCTGCCCGATCCGAAAAGACAAAATTACTCAGACATACTATCTACTGTCCGTCCAAGTTATGTCGTAGGGTCGTAGAAAGGGAGGAAATCACGTGACAGTTAATTACTTAACGAGGCCCTTTTATTTCAGTAATTTTAAACAGTTGTATAATATTACGTAGACGTCCAAAACCTAACAGAAATTAATGTTCTCAGAAAAGAGCGAAGACAGCCCAGCCACTAGCTGGCGAATAAAAGCTGTTTGGGAAACCGGGATACGACGTAGGCAAATGGACGACAGTACCTGTGCGAAAATGATTCAATATTGAAAGCTCTTTCGTCACTGAAAAGCGCGAACATATTTTTGGAACGTCCTGTTTACTATGACCGTAAGGCTACTATGCGGTCTTGGATCTGTGTGGAGGAGGCTGATCTTCATTAGTAGAAGGGGTGGGAGTGAAGTACATTCAAAACCTCAGGTACAATAAAAATTGAAGTAAAAATAAAATGAATTCCCTGTACTATGTTAATCTAACAATAAGTAAAACTTAGCACAGTGACAAAACAAACTGAAAGCATATGGACATACTTAAATAAGAGTGTTCACTAGGATGTAATAAAGGCGTTCCATTCTAAAGCTATAAATTGACATATAAACACACACATGCACTACAACCATTCTTTTTGCGATGCTGCTAACGAATTAAATTTGGGAATGGAGTCTATGCCTATTGTATCACACGACAGAATGATGTATTGCGCCTATACTTCGTTCCATAATGCCTGACAGGAGAAGTAAACATTGCCAACAGAGCAGGAGGGACGTATATTGTTACACAACCAATGGAATCAGACCTATGCCATTGGTTGAATAGCAATTATACCTCTCTCCACCTCTGCCGGTAACTTTTACATCTATTGTCAGACATTATGGAACGGAGTATATTCAAAGAATAAAGTTCTATGACGGCGCAGAGTGGAGAAGGTGAGTTACACAGTAGACTACCTGTGGTCACTGAAGCACTGGACACCAGGTGGCCCGGATTCGATTCCCGGTCTGGGCAAGTTTCCTGGTTGAGGTTTTTTCCGGGGTTTTCCCTCAACCCAATATGAGCAAATGCTAGGTAACTTTAGGCGTTGAACCCCGGATTTATTTCACCGGCATTATCACCTTCATCTCATTCAGACGCTAAATAACCTAAGATGTTGATAAAGCGTCGTAAAATAACCTACTGAAATAAAAATAAAAAAAAACACTGGACATACCTGTTGAATTCCCACCAGAGCTTCATGACTGCAACACGTTTTTGGAGTTTTAGAAAATACTATGCATCACTGAAAGTATCTATCGGCAAACGACACTCAACACGCAACGCACTACTACACCGGTACACAGTTTTGGAACAACTGCATTGCTGTCCGCAGAGTCCCCTAGCCAACTCGAGCGCCCCCAGCAGCTGGCGAGTTAAGTGGAAATGCGAGAGGCCAACAATCATAGTTACGTCATGCGAAAATTCAAATTAATTCAATCATTCTGAAATTAAGTATATAATCTTGCTATTCTATTTACGTTATGAATATGTTACATTCATGTATTAATTTAGATAAATTCATACGTATTAAGGTTCGTTTAATGTCTCTAGATTGTTATGCAGCTACAGACGGTTTGTTTCCTCTGTCCTGTGCACTCATAAGCCTAATACGGGCAGAGTGAACATGACTCCGATTATAATATGAAATGGTCATTAATCCGCGTTCTTTTCATATAGAGTAGCTTTACATATTTACGTAAGAAAAATGTTTTAATTATCGTGGTATCCGACAAAGTTGGTCTCTGTCACCCCTATTATACATCAGTTGAATCATTCGACGCTAGCGTTTGACAGTACATGGATCCATCACACTCCAAGGAAATAACACTCTATATCAGCCCTGGACACAACGGAGAAGTGAAAAGTAACTCAGAAACCCGGCATATGTGCTTTTCGATTACACTGCCTTATAAACAAACGGGCAGCAGGCACTGTGAATCATGAAGGATTTCAGGCGACCAGCGAAAGCCGAAATTTCTTGAAAGCCTTATACAATCCGTCATTGAGCAATGCTTACTTTCCTGTGTACTCGTCTCAGCCGGAGAAGGTGGAGTGGAGACTTAAGGGGAAATCTGCAGTGTATCAAATGAGTTATTAGTGCCCAGACCTGCTCTAGATACTCTGTTATATGCTAATCAAGTTCTTTTTGGCGATACCGAAGATGAATTGCAATACTCTATTAATCACCTATATATTATACAAAAACTTACAATTTAGAAATTTAAACAAGAAAAAAAAATGGCTTTTGAGAGTAAACAACCCGTGAGAAGTAAGATTTACATCGATAATTTCATACTGGATCAGGTCAACCAACTCCTTCAGATATTTGTTACACCCTAAGATACTTGAAGAGTGTGATATTTCTAATAAAAACCAAAAATTATAATAAATCTTTGAGAATCATGAACAAAGTCTTTTCAGTCACAAAAGTACAAAGATAAACAATACTTAAATTGTAAAAAAATTGTCAAAACCAGTTATCTGCTATGGTAGTGAAGCCTGGATTATTCGACTCCAAGATGACCAACGATTCACAGCTGCAGTAATAAAATTTCTACGAAGAACTGCTGGCTATAGCCTTCTAGATCACAAGACAAACACTGGCATTGCAGACGAATTAGAAATATCACCTACAGTACAATAGCTATAACAATGCGGACAAGACTGACTTCAGCATGTGCAAAAAATGTAGCGCACCGGACTACCTAGACCAGCCGTGGCGAAAATGGCATCGTGCGCCGAGCCACTGTGTAACCTGCAACGTGCGTAGCACATGTGGAGGGAGGCGGACACCCGAAGGGGAAGTGAAGCAACTGTCTGACTTATTAAAGGATTTTCATTTTCCTTACGTCAAGTACATAAATACAGTTTTATACAGTACAAGACTACAAACTAATTTTTAGTACGTATAACGAAGAAAGAAATGAGCAATGAAACATAGGACACATTATCACAACCTAAAATTAACTGTCTTCAGAAAGTCTGTGCAACAAAGTTTCAAAATCAGGAATAATGTCACTTACTGCCAGTCGTAGTTGATCACGAAGGTATTTGTCTATAAGTTGTGATCTAATTTTGGTTTTTACTATTTTCATTGTTGAAAACAATTTTTCACAAACATAATTTGTAGCGAACATGGCTTCAAAAGAGCAAGCGAAAGAACGAAGCTTCGGATATTTATTTTCTGGCAAAGATTTGAAAAGTTCAACATTTGTCAATTCCTTTCATCTAGCTTTCATTTAACATCCCATTGTAAATCTGTGAGTTTAAATTGAAGATCTAACCACATTATTCGTACATCTGCTGAAAAAGGATCGACGTACAGAGGAGATAATAATAATAATAATAATAATAATAATAATAATAATAATAATAATAATAATAATAATAACAACACTTAATATTTTATTTTTTCATGAGTAACATATAGTATAATGCCGTTTTATGTTATACAACCGTTTTCCTCGTAATAATTGTGAACAAATCATACATTTAATATTCTCACCATATTGGCAAAAAAAAATGCGTCCTCCCATCCTACTTGAAAATTTCGTTTTTGTAGATGTACATGTATTCGAGAGAGACATTGCGACGATACGGTACTCGCAAGTCAGAGACAAAAACAAATGGAACGGAGTTCGACTCCAGTGAGTGAGAGGGGGTTGTGGGAAGTAGAAAGCAAGAGAACTGCACAGCTATCATTGCGAGCCACAATGTGCTCGTGAGTCACATTTTCGCCACGGCTGACCCAGACAGATGCTTCTCGATACACCACGAGGGAAAAAGACTCATTGGAAGACCTCATAAAAGATGGCTGGAGACTGTAACAGGCCCTAGGGTTACTACTTCTAAGGATGATAATTTTATCATGCGTCAGGCAGCTGACTCACTCAGCGGTGAGTTTCTCGGGTCACGCGTCCTCTTGCCCCGTGTAGTCGGCGCCTATAATGATATAGAACACAATGCAGTTTTAGAACTGCAGGTTATTCAGGGTTTTATGACTTTTTTATTATTGCAGAAATTTTGAGGGACTCTTTCCGTTCGTCTTCTCACATCTTTGATGTTTGTAATATAGTTGGACCTTCACTACACCTATGGAACTCCGAGGACTACATCAAAGTCTGGATCATAACTGATAGGCATGCCGTGGACAGCCAAGTTAAAAGGCAAATCTACACGTGGACCACTCTCATCGCTATACCTGCTTGTGAAAACTTTATACTTGTGTTTCCCTCATTTTTTTCTTGCAATTAAACCCTGACTTTTTAGATATCTTACAAGCTAACTCTGTGAAATTTTCCTCAGACGCTCTTATCAGTTTTTCCTCCATCGTTTAAATTTAATTTTAGTCAGCAGAGTTGATAAATCAAATGGAAAAATATTTTTTCCAATTCTTCTATGCATCCAACATGAAGCGTGCAGGTATAATGCACTTGTAGTATAGTAGGAAAAAGTGTTCTTGCAAACAATGCACCAAGGAGAAATTTCAACGATAAATTCCTATCTTCTATTCACACTATTTACTGGAATTAATATTTACAATGAAGTAACGGACTCCCAAGACTCAAGTGTAGTATCACTGGGAGTATAATGAAGGCTCAAACATAACTTCTGATTTAATTGTGATCCTTCTCTCAGTTTCTCAGAAATGTGGTTAAAATTTGATTTACTTTTAACATTCTTCAGCAGAGACAATGATCCACATTGTTGTAGCAATGTAGCAGCAATGTACGTATATAAAAACGGGAAAATGAGGATCGATTTGCTGATTTCCTAAGTTCTACTGAAACCTCAACTAATTTACATTTAACAGCCACTCTGAACAGGAATGATTTGAGGGACGAATAGCTACTCGTAAACTGGTAACGCAACAATAACTAATTAAAAGGGAATTTGTAACATATTATAATATGACAAAGCCTCGGAATAGGACTGATTCTCTGGCACGACCACAGCAAAGGAATAAGGTTTTGAGATTTGGCACTTGGAACGTAACTAGTCTTTATAGAACAGGAGGGGTAACATTAGTAGCTAAAGAACTAGCTAGATATAGAATAGACTTCGTGGGAGTACAAGAGGTTAGGTTAGATGGGAATGGCATATCACAAATAGGAGATTACTTGTTGTATTATGGGGAAGGAAACAATAATCACCAATTAGGAACAGGATTCTTTGTTCATAAAAGAATAAAATCAGCAGTAAAAAAGGTCGAATTTATCAGTGACAGGTTATCATATTTAGTACTTAAGGGTAGATGGTGCGACATCATAGTTATAAATGCTCACGCCCCTACAGAAGAGAAAGACGACCATATAAAGAATAGCTTCTATGAGGAATTGGAACATACTTTTGATCATTTCCCTAGATATCACATGAAAATTTTATTGGGGGATTTCAATGCTAAAGTAGGACGGGAGGATATTTTTAGACCAACTATTGGAAAAGAGAGCCTACACGCAATTAGTAGTGACAATGGAGTTAGATTAGTCAACTTTGCCACATCGAAAAATTTAATTGTCAAAAGTACAACATTCCCCCATAAGGATATACATAAATATACTTGGACTTCTCCAGATGGATTCACACACAACCAAATAGATCACATCTTGATAGATAAACGGAGACATACTAGTATAGTAGATATTCGAACTTTCAGGGGTGCAGACTGTAATTCTGACCATTATTTGGTGATTGGAGAATTAAGAGAAAGATTATCAGTAGCCAAGCGAGTAGAGCAACAAGTTAATATTACTAAATTCAATATTTTGAAATTAAAGGACGAGGAAGCTAAGCAAAATTATCAGGTCGAAATTTCGAATAGGTTTGCCACTTTAGAAAGTTCCGACGAAGTTGAGAAAGAATTAGATGTTAATAGCGTGTGGGAAAATATCAGAGATAGTATCAAAATTGCAGCTGAGCAGAGCATAGGTTATTATGAAACTAAGAAAAAGAAACCGTGGTTTGATGAAGATTGTTGCATGGTAGTAGAAAGAAGGAAACAGGCAAAATTGAAATTCTTACAGGATCCAGTTGAGGAGAAGAGAGATAATTATTTCAATGAAAGACGGGAAGCAAGTCGTACACTTAGGAATAAAAAGAGAGGTTACTTGAAGGAAAAACTGAATGAGGTAGAAACAAATAGTAAGAATAAAAACATTCGAGATTTATATAAGGGTATAAAGGAATTTAAGAACGGATATCAGCCAAGGGTAAACGTGATCAAGGATGAGAATGGTGACTTGCTTGCAGACTCTCCATCAGTCCTAAACAGATGGAAAAACTATTTTGCGCAACTACTAAATGTACATAGGCCAAATAGAAATGATCGGGACGAAATTGAAATACAAACTGCTGAGCCATTTATACCCGAACCCACGCTTTCAGAAGTCGAAATTGCGATAGAAAATCTGAAAAAGTACAAGTCTCCAGGTATCGATCAAATTCCAGCAGAATTAATACAAGAGGGCGGAAGCGCATTATATAGCGAAATTTATAAACTTGTACTTGCTATTTGGGAAAAGGAAATTGTACCAGAACAATGGAAGGAGTCCATAATTGTACCTATTTTTAAAAAGGGGGACAAAACCAACTGTGGTAACTTTCGAGGAATATCACTTTTGTTGACGTCGTACAAAATTTTGTCCAATATTCTTTTGAGAAGATTAACTCCGTACGTAGATGAAATTATTGGGGATCATCAGTGCGGTTTTCGGCGTAATAGATCGACTATTGATCAGATTTTTTGTATTCGACAGATAATGGAGAAAAAATGGGAGTATAAGGGTACAGTACATCAGTTATTCATAGATTTCAAAAAGGCATATGACTCGGTTAAGAGGGAAGTATTATATGATATTCTTATTGAATTTGGTATTCCCAAGAAACTAGTTCGATTAATTAAAATGTGTCTCAGTGAAACATACAGCAGAGTCCGTATAGGTCAGTTTCTATCTGATGCTTTTCCAATTCACTGCGGGCTAAAGCAGGGAGATGCACTATCACCTTTACTTTTTAACTTCGCGCTAGAATATGCCATTAGGAAAGTTCAGGATAACAGGCAGGGTTTGGAATTGAACGGGTTACATCAGCTTCTTGTCTATGCGGATGACGTGAATATATTAGGAGAAAATACACAAACGATTAGGGAAAACACGGAAATTTTATTTGAAGCAAGTAGAGCGATCGGTTTGGAAGTAAATCCCGAAAAGACAAAGTATATGATTATGTCTCGTGACCAGAATATTGTACGAAATGGAAATATAAAAATTGGAGATTTATCCTTCGAAGAGGTGGAAAAATTCAAATATCTTGGAGCAACAGTAACAAATATAAATGACACTCGGGAGGAAATTAAACGCAGAATAAATATGGGAAATGCGTGTTATTATTCGGTTGAGAAGCTCTTATCATCCAGTCTGCTGTCCAAAAATCTGAAAGTTAGAATTTATAAAACAGTTATATTACCGGTTCTTCTGTATGGTTGTGAAACTTGGACTCTCACTCTGAGAGAGGAACATAGGTTAAGGGTGTTTGAGAATAAGGTGCTTAGGAAAATATTTGGGGCTAAGCGGGATGAAGTTACAGGAGAATGGAGAAAGTTACACAACACAGAACTGCACGCATTGTATTCTTCACCTGACATAATTAGGAACATTAAATCCAGACGTTTGAGATGGGCAGGGCATGTAGCACGTATGGGCGAATCCAGAAATGCATATAGAGTGTTAGTTGGGAGACCGGAGGGAAAAAGACCTTTAGGGAGGCCGAGACGTAGATGGGAGGATAATATTAAAATGGATTTGAGGGAGGTGGGGTATGATGATAGAGACTGGATTAATCTTGCTCAGGATAGGGACCGCTGGCGGGCTTATGTGAGGGCGGCAATGAACCTTCGGGTTCCTTAAAAGCCATTTGTAAGTAAGTAAGTAAGTTATAATATGACATTGTAACATGAGTGAAATTGCGATTTTCAAAACGTGACCAATTCACATTTACAAAATTATGTTTCTCTTAGATTTCAAAATCACGGTAAATTTCTCCGTGGATTCTTTACAGGTTTCCAAACTTTTTTGACTGAAGACACATTTACTGAATGCCCACGATATCGCGGCACACGTGTTTGTTTTTATTAATAACAACATAATAACAACTAGTGATTTTCTTTTGCAGGAAAGCGTGGTGAAACTCTGTAGAATTTTATAGCGTACGGGGCAGTGGCGTAGCCTGGTTTTCAGACTGGGGTATGTAACCCAGTTAATATAGTTTGAAAATGGAATTTCTCATAGCTGTATCCAGCATAGCGTATATACCGAATACAATTGTATCATGTAGCATAAACACTGCATATATCTTCCTTGCTAATACAAATTTACAAGTATATTACGTACTGTACCTAGTAAAACATCGACAAATAATAGACACACTGAAAAGTGTTTTAATAAACTTAGTTTAGGACTATGAAGTAAAAATAAAATTAATAAACTCACGTTTACTATCCTTGGAGTTTTGTTTACTTGGTTATATAACGACGCTGTAACAACTACGAGGTTATTTAGCGTTGATGAAGTTGGTGATAGTGAAATGATATTTGGCGAGATGAGGCCGAGGATTCGCCGTAGATTACCTGACATTTACCTTACGGTTGGGTAAAACCTCGGAAAAATCCCAACCAGGTAATCAGCTCAAGCGGGAATCGAACCCACGCCCGATTGCAACTCTGGATCAGCAAGCAAGCACCTTAGCCGACCGAGTTACGCCGGTGGCTCTCCTTGGAGTTTCCCCGAACATTTTTAGTCGTTTTTTTTTTCAAATATTATATGGTTACAGAAATAGTTATGTTTCTTGGCTGCCTTATAAATGTTATTTAAATCTTCATAGCCATTGGTATTTCAAACGAACTTTTCATTAGAAAAGAGAAGACAAGACCAGTAAAACAGTTGTTTAAAGTCTTACAACCTCACAGCCACGACTTACTTTCATAAATCTTTACATTAAAATGTCTTACGCACTTTTTTATGTTCGTAGTGATATTCAGTACTAGTTTTGAAGCTTTAATTACGTCTTCTTTTTCAGAGAACGTTAAAGTCCTTACCTTCAATTTGTCGATTATACAACAATTTGTTTCCATATTTGATACAGTGCGACAATGAACACGAAACAATTTCCCTTTCACTCATGCGTGACCTCTTGGATGTACAGTTACCCTTAAAAAGAATGAGACGATTCTTGGTCGTCGGAAGTTAAAGTTCTACAGCGCGGTTCACTCGATATCGACGTAACGATAAGTACCATGAAAAATAGAACAAGAATTGTTACAAGGACCACAAGGACAAGGACCAGAATAAGGATCACGAAGAAGACAGCCATTTAAGGCCACGATTTCACAACTTAGCTCGGGTAACAAAATATCATTGCTTCTCTGTACCGAATGGCAAATGCCTGCTATCGGATCTACATTCTGGACTGCTGCTGTCATTGTCTTGTCTCGGTAGCTCATATAGTAGCGTGTCGGTTCCTCCGTATAACCGACACATCTCGTGTTCGATCCCAGGTGAAACTTCTTTTTTATTGAGTTGTAATTAATTTGTTCAGAGTTCCTCTACTATCTAATTTGTTGAAAAATATGGAATAATTTATGTCCAATTTTTGGGTCTTACAAGTGGGCTGAACCTCGTCAAAAAAAAAAATAAATCTTACTTGGAAGTTAGAAGTATTCTTCCTCAAACAAAAATCATAAAAAACTAAAAGAGACCTGGTAATTTAAAATCTTGTCCACATACCATCAGCTTCTATTACAGCTCTAAGTCGATCCGGCATGAATGTCACGAGATTGTGGAATAAGTTCTGATCCCCGGCCAGATCTTCCCAGGTGTCAACAACTTGATCCCACAATTCGTCTCGATTTCGAGGGCGTCGGTGGGCATAGGTGACTATCCTTCTCTTTTAAAATTCCGCCCATAAATTTTCGATGACATTCAAATCAGGTGACTTCGGAGGCCAATTAATGATTTCGATCTCGGATCTCCTTTGAAACCATCTTTGAATGCTTGCAGCATAGTGCACGGGATGGTTACCCTGCTGGAACAGCAATGTTCCTTCGGAAAAAAGTTCTCGGACGGAAGGAAGGAAAATATTTTCCAGAATGTGCTAGTAAGTTCCCGCATTAAACCGGCCATCGATGCGTTCTATAACGCCAGGTCCACCCCCAACACGATATGCTAAAGTGCCCCGATCTTTCACGTCGGTGCACATAGCGCTGATCATGTCGGAGACCATCCTCACGATAGACACGGACAGGACCTTCGTAGTTACTCGAGATGGTTGTTTCTTCGGAGAAAATTACATTTCTCCAATCGAAATCCACTCGATTGGTAGCGAAGGCAAGACGGTTGACAGCTTGTGCTTCCCCCAATATTTCCATTTGCGCAGCCCTCCGGCTCCTAATACCGCGGTTCCTCAACCTGCTGATCACAGTCTGTGAAGAACCGGGAAAGTTAGATGCTGCTCTTATTTCGTTAGCAGTCCGAAAGGGGTCCTGTCGAACTGTCTCGAATAAGAGAGCATCCTCTTCCAATGAAGAAATCCGCGGACGCCCAGGAATAGGGCGATTTTTGACCTCCCCTGAATTTTGGTAACGATGAACCCCCTCGCGACTGTACTTCCAGGAACACCGACCAAACGGCCAGCAGATCTAGCCCCATATCCAGTCTCAACTAGAGCTATAAATCGCTGTCTCATGTCACGTCGGTTCGCCATTAAGATGAGAAATGAGGGATGACGATAATACTTTAGTGTAGACATGACTATTTAACGTAATATAGAATTATTGAAATAAGAGGCATCTTGCACAGTAAGAGTTCATAAATCAATCCTAAATTAAATATTTAAATAACAGGATATAACAGGAAGTTCAATCGTTGCGAAACTAATCAAATTAAATCTAATTACATTAAGTAAACAAATCCCAAGTTATGACACCACATTGCTACAGCTAAATTGTAGGTTATTAACATAAGCATTGAATAGGTCCGTGCTTATGCGTTGGACGACAAAACCAAACATCGAAAGTTCGAATCTTGCCGAGGAATATAACTTCTTGCTTTGTATAATGTAAATCAGACTTCTAACTACATTTATATTTCTTACATTTATTAATATTTATAGCCAACATTGAATTTGTAAAGAAAAGACTTTAGAAAGCTCATATGGAATTTGTGATCTGTAGTGACATAAACATAGATTATCTCTCGGAACTTTTCCGTAAAAGTAAATTAAATTCACTCCTTGAAACTGGAAACCATAGTCGTAGAGTCATTTTCCCACCTGCATACAAGCTGAAGTAGCACAGCCATTGATAAAAGTTTTGTACACAGAATTAGACTGACAGAACCTATTCGACAGAACCTATAATCAATGGCTTGTCTGAACATGATAAACAATTCCTAAGTGTTTCCAATGTCACTGAACAATTTCAAAATATTAATTTAAAAACTAAAAAAGGGTCGTAAATACTGTAGCCTATATAGCGATTATTTACATTTATGTCTACGAAATGAATCTTGGGAAAA
The DNA here is from genome assembly GCF_040183065.1 of Periplaneta americana. NCBI lineage: Eukaryota > Metazoa > Arthropoda > Insecta > Blattodea > Blattidae > Periplaneta > Periplaneta americana. The sequence goes on from NC_091125.1 coordinate 18,615,414, forward strand.
CGTATATGATACTGATACTACTGATATTAAGAGTAAATGTATTGTATTTTTCACTTAATTTCAGAATCACTTCAGTAGTGTTCTCCACTCGATGTTGTAAAAAAATTCAAAAGTAAAAACATGTAGATAACGCAGGGACTTAAAAATCTCATGTATTAAAAAGAAGAATCTATATGTAATGAGTTGCAATGTAATGATCCTCATGTTCTTAAATACTACAAGAAGTACAGTGTAATTTATTAAAAATTATGAAAGAGAGAAATAGAATACATTTGAATAGAAAAGTACAAAATTCAGATAATGCAATTAAAGCTATTCAGAATATTATTAAAGTTAAACTTGTAGATATCCTAAGAAAGAAAATATTTTTTCACTAAAACCAGTGATTATAAAGTAGAGGATCCCAAATCTATTGCAAATTCTTTTAACGTCTTATAGTATATAGTAAAGAAATATTATTGACAAATTAAACATTCAAGATTTTGCAAAAGATTCTGCAATTGGTAACTTCACAGTTGCATTTAATAATTAGTATTAATATATGTAATTAGTCAATAACTGCAAATGTGCTTTTTCGTTCAATCATAACATGAATAAAATTGAATTCACATTAAATTAAACACTATTGCAAACACGTAGATAAAATAGTTAAAATCAACTGAAGGGGTGAGAATGAAATAATGCAAAGCCACACTTTTAACAAAAATTGTTTTTGTGCGAGTGCATTTCTTACACATATGGGAAAGCTACGAATAAAATATTGTAATAATTACTCAACAAATGACATAGCCTAAGGACTCTAAACCTTTATAAAAGTGTATCTATGTGGCTTAGGAATATTTTTTTAATTTCATTTTAATTGTTAATTTTTAATATATATGCATTTACATTGTATGTGTGTATGGGTAAATGCATTCATTAGATTAACGTTTATAATATTATAATTTGTAATTTTGTATTGTCTGTGATCATTAACACTTAATCTGAGGACTTTTTAAAACTCTATTTCAACGTTATTTAGCTATTTCAAAGTTATTTAGACAAAAAAAAATAGTTGTGTAGACGAGGAATCGAACTCGCACTCTTCTACACAACACGCAGAAGTCTTAGCGTCTGAGCTATTGAAACGACACGAAAGCTTTCCTTTCTGTGCGGAGTGTCAATCTAGTCATGAAGGTCCATTGTCGATTTAACTACACGATTTATGTATATATTTATCTTTTATTTACGCAATATTATCATATTTTTTGCAGTTTTTGAAGTGAATTTCGGAACGATGCTAGTAACAAACCAAATAGCTTGAATTTAAGTAACTCAATATTCGTTATCTTGTGTATCAGTGCTCTGGTCTCTGATCATGCGCAGTGTCTTACATCTGAGACTTAGGAATATTCAATCGTCTCATCCTTTTCTAGGGAAACTGTACATTGTCAGCTTACATATCTTGAGCCCATAAGCGCGTAACACAAAGATCTTAACCTAAATAATTTATTTCAACACTAAACAATTAACCCATTATATCCCAGTGGCAACTAAAGTTGCCAAGGCAATAATGTTTTACTGAATGGTTGATTTGAATTTTTTTCGTTGTTCACAATAATTGGTATAAAGATTAAGATGTCCTCCACTAGTTCGTGTTGAGTTTTAGCTCATCCGTTCGTTACGTCGTTAGTACAGAAGAAATTAATGAGGAGTGCACACACAAGATTCTCGATTGCTACACATTCCTTCAATAATGTAATTATAAATATACCTAACAATTGCTGCACAACAATTTAAATTACATAAATCTATTAAGAATATGTGAAATTTTATTATATTAACCAAATTTTTAATGTACAAGTTATCACAATTTCATTAGAGTGGCTTGAATTTGTATGGCAACTTTAGTTGCCAGTGCGCACTTACGATTCTTTGTTTATCCATTTTACAAATTCTTCCAAATATGACCATTGCTAACGCTGGAAACGAACAATGACATAATATAAATTTTTTATAGCAATTCTTTCCTTCACTACTGGCTAGTTCGTAGTTCGATTTTATTTACGTAATATCTGGAACTAATACCTCTGATTTTCATCTGTTATAGCATTTTCGTTTTATAGAAAGGCTATATATAAAACTGTAAGTATAGAGATTTTATACATTCATTATGAAGTAATTGGAATAAAATTTATGTTTATTTTAGGATTTCACAAAATTCCAAGAAAAGGAAAGGTAAAATCTTTAACAGTTCACGAAATTCTGGATATTGCGGAAGACAAAGAAAGCACGGTGAACAACATAGCAATCGGTCCTCCATTCGAGGAGAAGGAAGTGAAACAGATCAGGATTTAGACCGCTCGTATAATGAAGCTCAAGACAACGTTGATCACCTTCCAGCTAGAATACAAATTCCCTCTTCTACCAAGTCAATGACGCGGGGGTGGAAGGAAGGAATGAGTGACGTATTCGGATGAGTGACGCAACGCCACAATTGGCGCCCACTTCTGCGAGCCTGTCTTAGACCCTTTTTCTCTACAGAATTACTTCAGCTTATAGTTATGGAAACCAACAGATATGCGGCTCAGCCAGCAGCTTATGCATAATTGGAATATCTCAAGGGAAGAGATTTTTATTCTAATTGGTATTCTACTTCTGTCTGGGTACCACAAACTGCCATCAAGAAGGCTTTATTGGAAAAGCGATTCGGATGTTCATGTGTCACTACTGTCAGAATCTATGCGACACAACCGATTTGATGAACTACTGAGATTCCTTCACCTAACAAATAATGACGGATTACATGTTCTGATTCTCTATATAAAGTGAGACAACTCTTCCATACTGAACGCTTCCTTCAAACAGGTGTCTGGCAAATATGTAAGCATTGATGAAAGTATGATCCTATGAACTGTTTAGCACAATGACAATTCATAAGGGGAAAGACTGTGCGCGTCAGATTCAAATTGAGAGTTGCTGATGATCCATCTGGGTTTATATTTCATGCTGAACCATATTGTGACAGTTCAACTTGCCTTCCTGAAACAGATCCTGGCCAAGGAAGTAATGTTGTTTTGGGATTGGTTGATCATGTGCAGTTACCACAAGGAATAAAATTCTACTTCGATAATCTCTTCACAACTGCAGTTTGCATTTTTATTTTTCCTGATTCATGTCTCAAAGCATTTCATGATGCATGAGGACTATTTGGTGTTGAATAAAATCGACTTTTTCCTTAAATTTGACATAACAATTATGGACTGAGTGAAAAATAATAGTCTAAAGTGATGTGGTGTTTGTAATTTTGTTAGTGCTAAATAAAGCAAAAGCTTTTATCGAAGTAAGATGCATTTATTTCACAATAACAAAATATTAGACACGCAAGTGCCCAGTGGCAACTAAAGTTGCCAGCCTAGAATGGCACTTTTGGTTGAAAGTACATGAATGATATAAAATTATAGTGCTTAGGGTTCTTCCAGGACCACATAACAGAAATATCACGCTAAAATCTCATTCAGGGAATTACGGGCATTAATGGGTTAAGCTTTCAAAACAGTCTCCAGTGTTCACAAATGAAAAGAGTACCCATTTTGGAACAAATAACTCACTCATCATTCTTTATAAGTCACTGGAAATAATATTATAACCGTTGCTTAAGTGATTACACAAGCTGGCGCATAGCACGATCGAGAGTAGGTCTCTGTGAGTCATGGCAATTTCTGCCGCTAGGTTCGCCTCCCTGCCCTATGAAATGATGAATAGTACCATTACAAAGCATTGTGCATCGTGAAAATAGTTCGATTAATTGTGCATTACTCATTGAGTACGAATATTACAAATATGCCAAGCATATTACAGTGTTATTTGAAGTTTGTTCAGCTAAGTTATATTCGAAAATTGTCTGTGTTTTGTTATGTGAAGAACTCTGTACCAATAGGTCGTATCTTTATAGGTTAAGGTAAATGTCAAAGTTCTCTCATATAACAAGCAATGCTATGTTAAAAGTGGCGAATTGCATTTTCCGACTCTCGAATGATGTGACCCGAAATGTAAAATAATTTCATGCATTGTTTCACTTACCAAGCATTACTGATATAGGCTTAATGAAAATGTGAACGACGTGATGTAAACATTGAAGATAATGTTGTTACTGTTTTCCCTTTCTCTTTTAGAAAATACCGACAAAAGTAATGAATTATCTTCATGCTGTACTTATTAGGTAATTAATGTGTATTTGTCTGTATTTTAGACCTGTGTATTGTTACGTAATTATCAGTGAATTAGGTAAGAGAACTTAACAAGGTTAGTATGAGATTAGGTAATGCACCTCAAACTGGTAACTAATGGCTGCTGCGAAATAGGCTGAGGTGGTTATCGTGTGAATCAAATTATATCTAGAATATCTAGTTTTATTATATACAGATACGTAAAGTTTTTTTTTTTTTTTTTTTTGTTTTAGCATGTGTTTGTAATTTTGTGAGGTTATGTCTAGCCTAATTTCTTTTTATTCTTGTATCATTACCAATACATTTATTTTATATTCATTTCAGGTGTTACGGAGGTGTTACATCTATGGTGGCAACTCTACTTATGTTAGGATATGAAGTAACAGTATATATTCAACTTCTTCATTTGCTAAAAATTAAAGAAAACTGTATGTCTTCGACTCATTCCATCGTCATTTCTTCTTATGTATGTGAACCACGTTCATTCTAAAAGTGCTACATTAAATGAACACTATAGACAACGTGATGGAACAATTTACAAGTTACTGTTAAAGTGCTCAACATTTTCAAGTGGTGCTATACCCATTGTTTCAAAATGTACATACATATTTTTACATTTCTATAAGAGGTGTCATAAATTATTTCAGCATATTTGTAAATTCTTCAAAATTAATTCTTCTAATTAAGACCATAAAGTAATGAAATAATATAGCCTAGGCCTATATGTGATTTTATACTACCGGTATTGATGTTGATCTTGGTAAATTAATCCAATTTCACAGTGTTGTCTTTTGTATTGTGGTTCATAACAATTATAACAGTATGTACGTGGAAATGTTTTTAAAATAATAAATTCTAGCTCATGATTTTAAGTGGTCGTTTCAATGGGAGGTTATATTGGAAAGATGATCACAAATGGATAATTTACTGCAAGATACAAGAACTGAATATAAGTGAGTGTTCCGTTGAAAGTGAAAGTGAAAAATTTCGTTTTACAAGAGCTAAGTAGGCGTAATATTTATTTTATAAATTATTTGAAAGCTACAGAATATGAAGAATAGACCTGTAACCATAGAAATCAACTGCGAATGGTGAGTGGCCAGGTTTCATTAATAATTGAAAGGAAGTAAAAATTATTTTCTTCTTATCATCCTGTTTTCAATATTTAAATTTAAGCACCTTTCTCTTCCTTGTTATTTCGTGAGAGATTACTTCATACTATCACATAAGCTAAATTTTTTCTGTACAGATAATAAAAATTACATACATAAGTAGGCTACTTGAATACTGACGATACAAACTTCATATACATACCTCATCAGGTATATTCAAGAAGACATCTAATGTACTGTAACCAGCACATGATTAAAATACTGATCAGATGTCCAACAGTTTCTTACTGCACTCTTCACTTCAAAAGTTTGGCACATAGTTAATGAAAATCTTGATCAGGAAATCATTCATAAAAAAGTTAAATGTACACGTTTAAAACTTTCCTATAACATATGGCATCCTCATTGTTACTTTTAAATTTTAGGAATGTACGCTTATAACTGTATCACAATCTGAAATAATCATAATATTTATAACACGAGGGTCCTTGTAGATAGTTCCAGTGTTCTATATGTAATTAAGAAATGGCCTAGTTTATTGCACTTTCAGCACTTTTCTATTTAGGGGCTTCTGATTAAGTTTCCTAATCACTTCGTATTTACTGGAAATATCTTTGGCAATATTGTCCAGTAGTGCTTCACAAGTTTTCCCAAAAGAAAGAGGGACATTTCCTCATCTTTACATGTGTCGCACTTCAGTTCTTGCGAAAATCTTGGCTTCAGAAAAGAATACTACAGCGTTTACTATTACTATGCTCAATAGATTAATCAGTAGGCCTATAGAAATGTTTTCACCACTGCAAGAAAAAATCGCGTAATAATTATACTTCTCAATTATTGTGACGTTCGTATTTTTTTTTAAAGAGAGGGAAAAAGTTACGCCTTCTTGCAAATGCTTAATTATGAATTCAAGGAAACGAAAGATAATGCAGTACCTTAATTAGTTGCAATATCTTATTTAATAACAATATTAATAATATTAGGTGAAAAGGGTAGGCTATAGTGCGTATATGTAAGATGTCAAGTTAATTTATTTCCGGAAATGTTTGGTGTATGAACTGAAGTACAGAGCAGACAGTCCCTCAGTTTATATGTAATATGTTTTAATATCAAGAATGACAGCCTTTTATTGTAATATAACTGAGGAGTAGAAGTTTGCAAATTACGTCTATTGTCCATAAAATATTGTACGAAGCATTTAATAAGCAATGGTGAGTCCTTTAAATGTCCCAAATGTCAATGTCTTTTAAGTGTTCTGCTATGAATATATAGGGCAGAACAGCGCTCCGAGCGGCGGAATTGGCATTACGAGGGAACCACTTCAGACTCGTTTTTCAAGCTCTATGCGCCAGCTTGTGTAATCTCGTAAGCAACGATTATAACACAAGCATGACTATACGACAATATGTATTACAACGCTGTACATACACAGGGTCACGAGCATGCTCACTGCACAAGTTTCCTCGGGCTGACGACAGATGTCGTTGAGACCTTGCGAAGTGTTTTTAAACATCAAGCGAGTCGTGCCCATAGAGTTACAGTATAATTCTTACTATGGTCGCGCCTTCTGTTCAAGGTGATTAAAACATAGTGCGAATTCAAAATCAAACATTCTGGGAAAACTTGGTCTGTCCGAAAACGATTATATGTTACAATATTATAATTCATAATTCAGAGTCACTTGAAGGAAATTGCAGGGTATGTAACACATCTCCCACATCCATGGACGCTACGCCCCTGGTACGGGGAGACAATTACTGTTCACTGCACGGGAATTTTGTGCTTTTATCCTCCTTTTCATTCAACTAAGACTTTCAAGGTGTAAGCGGAATTAAATGAAAAATTAAATTAAAACCATAGTTATCCATACATATTTCGCTTTCATGATAGAAAATACAAGAAAAGTGTCGGAACACCGTTCCAGCGCGTTCCAACAGAAAAAATGCACTGATAACTTCTATGTACTGTTGGACATCCAGTGTAGTAGATAGGTCGATGTTAACACGCAATCTAAAAAGAACAAGCAACAACTTGATTGGCATTAGAAAAAAAAACAAACTTAGTAGGCTATGTGTCAAAAATCCGAAATGATAATCTATGCTGGATGTCCGATAAAAAATTTTTATGATCGTTTTTGAGAACTCCCCTATTTACAGTAAATTAATGTCAAGTCTGCGCTTGGTAGGCTGCACAGAATTTCTCTATACGTGGCCTTATGTTTCACAGGACATGTAAATCATCTTCAAGATGCAGCACTCTGTTACATTGTTTAGAGTTCACTATTTTCATGGTAGAAAATACTGATTCACACAAATATGACGTTGAAAACGGCAGTTCTAAATGTATTTTTGGTTTATTCGGCACCATAGACTGATTTGACAAAAATTTCCGCATATAATACACTCGGTATTTTGTTTACATTCATCTCCACGTCACGTAAAGCCATATTGCTTACAGAACGCAGTACGTTTTTGTGAACCTGGAGGGAATTTTCGTGCACATTGTTCGAATTAGCATTACTGTTATCTAATTCTAACCCAGAGCTTGATTTCGAATTAAAAATTTGCCCATGATAAAATCTAAATTAAGCACATTTCATAAAATAGTCGCACTATCACCCGCTCATAATGAAACTGACCAATATGTTCTGACGATTGTAAACTCTAGGGGACCCTTTGTTAATAAGTGGAAACATGAAACGAATTACTAGCATTATTGCAGATATTATATATGTATTAATTTGTCATACAGAATAATATCTGTAATGTTGACAACTAGCCGTACCCGTGCTCTCCGCTGCAGCCGTTAGAAATAAATATAAAGTAATTACATAATTAAAATAGGACGTTTGATCCAGGGAACATTCGTGTTTGATAGAAGAATAAATCCTTTAATATGCTACTTAATTTAAATTGTGTTTAAATAATTAAAATGCGATCATTTTGGTCCAGAGAGCAATCATTTGGTGCAATGACAATTCCTTTAACATGTTTCTTATTTGTTATTACATGCAACCATGGTTTAATGAAGATTGACATATCATTTAGTTTTAATGTCTATACTTTATTTTACTTGCTATATGTTTCCATTGAATTATGGTAATAACTTAATTTTAACCCTTCTTCTCTACGTATTCAGTAAATGGCGTTTGGCCCACTATGGTTCTGAACCCTTCAAATAACTTAAATTATATTATATAATATGACATATTATATTATATTATATTATATTATATTATATTATATTATATTATATTATATTATATTATATTATATTATATTATATTATATTATATCAGAAGTTACTGTAATAACATTACAGCATTATGTTCATCTAGAGAAACTACTGTACACTTTCCAATGGTGAAATAATAATTAATTATACAAATCGGTTAATTTAGCTTCCGATATTACTTCATACAAACCCAGAAACATTCTCTGTAGGCTATCTTTCATAGCTTTCGATTGTTGCTGTCCAAGGCCCCTTATAGACGAAGTCATTTGTTTTTTAATTCATTACACCGCCTTAGATTGCATTGTATTTTAATTTTAAAACTCATTTATCTCATTAAATATCAGTCCTATCAAAATTTTTCAAGGAATAAAACTTATCGCAAATTATTTTTAAAGAAACTTTTGTTATGTAACATTTTTCACAAAAATCAATAATAAGCGAGATATTTCGATTTATTTAATTCAGGCCCCCTTATAACCCCCCTTTTAAATAATGTATTTTGAATGCCGTATAGCCTAAAATCTAAGTTACAACGAACTTAATTTATATTCCAATTTTCATCGAAATCCGTCCAGCCATTATCGCGTGAAAAGGTAACAAACATACAGAAAGACATACAAACAAAAATTTCAAAAAAAGCGATTTTCGGTTTCGGGGTGGTTAATTATATATGTTAGGACCAATTATTTTTGGAAAATCGAAAATTACCAGAAAAATTTCGGCCACAGATTTATTATTAGTATAGATTATATTTGAGGAGAAAAATTCGCCCCGGCGCCGGGGATCGAACTCGGGTCCTTGGTTCTACGGACCAAGCGCTCTGACCACTGAGCTACGCCGAATTCAATCCACAGCACCGGATCGAATTCTCCTCCTTCAATGTTTCCCTTTGTGGCCAGACTCCAAGTTAGACATATATGTTCACGTATATGTCCAATGTCAACTGCCATTATATTAGGAGCGCACTCAGCTGAGTGACTTGTTTGGACGGGATTCCGCAGTTAAGTGCACAGTAATCTGTACAGACATATGCACTGCTCAGTGGTCAGAGCGCTTGCTACGTAGAACCAAGGAGCCGGGTTCGATCCCCGGCGCTGGGGCGAATTTTTCTTCTCAAAGATTAATTGTTGCAGGTGTTCACGTTTCATTGGTAAAGTCTGTCCCAAAATAAAATGTACCATACTAAAGACTTTGTTGCAAATAAAAAACGCGTTGTTAAGAGACTTTCTAGATGGCATAAAATTTCTTTTTGAATTCCAAACTTTTGCGACACACTCCATGGAGCTACGCGACACACCGGTTGGGAACCCCTGGTTTACAGATTAACAGATTAAAGATTCATTCATTAATAGTTTCCTGCTCAAGGCAAGTATTTTGCTACAAATCCAGCATTCTCTAATCTTCCATCTTTTCCACCTTCTCCAGTCTCTGCATACGATCAATTTTATCTTAATGTTATCTACCATTTAATATCTTCTCCTACCCCGAACTTGTCTTCCGTTCATCATTCCTTCCAGTACATCTTTCAGTAGGCAGTTTCTACTTAGCCAGAGAACAAGGCAATTTGTCTCTCTCTTCCAGATCAGTTTCAGTATTATTCTATCTCCACACACTCTTTCTAGTACAGTTTCATTTCTTATTCTGTCTGTCCATTTCATACGCTCCACTCTTCTCCATATCCATATTTTAAATTCTTCCAGTCGTTTCTCTTCACTTCGTCGCAATACCCATGTTCCTCACTCATACAATGCAATATTCCACACAGTCCTTTTCAATGGTCTCTTCCTTAGCTTCTTTTTCCAGAGATCCTCAGAACATACTTCTTTGCTATTGAAAGCTTCCTTCGCCATCGCTGTGCTCTTTTTGACTTCCTGGCAGCTACTCATGTTACTACTTATACAGGGACATCATTTTATTTTTACTAACATTTTTAATATTAACCTGGCTATACCTTTGGATCAACACCGTTTGCTACTCCCTTCCACGACCGGAGTTCGATGATACTGGCGTAATATACAAACAAATCGCTTTACTAGGTATAGGAGGGAAGAAAAGTAGTTCATCCATTTACGTAAACTAGGAAATATCGCGATTTTGAGTTTGATAATTTTCATTAGGTTTTTGTTTAATCAAAATACAGTACAGTATTAACAATGAGTGTTTTTACTCACGAACTGAGTTGTCCATGCGGACGTATTCATTATGCAGTGTACGAGTATTATACTGTCTACAGCACATTAGCATACATTATAGAGAATGAAGTTAAATTGAAAAATAATCATAATATGGATATTTAAACACATTTTTGAAAATGGTGACCGTTCATTTCGATACAGTCTTCAGTTCTAATGTGCATATTATCGCACTATAGACTATTGTACGTAATTTCAATTACCAGTTTCGTCCTTCGAACCAGTAATTCATGTTGAAATAATTCTGTACCTAATCTATAAAAGAGTACCTTAAATACTGTAAATTCAATCTTCACTTCTGCCCGATCCGAAAATATAAAATTACTCAGACATGCTATCTACTGCCCGTCCAAGTGGGTACGTCGCAGCGTCGTAGAAAGGGAGGAAATCACGTGACAGTTAATTACTTAACGAGGTCCTTTTATTTAAGTTATTTTAAACAATTGTATGAGTATAATATTATGTAGACGTCCAATTCCTAACAGAAATTAATGTTCTCAGAAAAGAGCTAAGACAGCCCAGCCACTAGCATTTACAGAGAGGCGAATAGAAGCAGGTGGGGGAAACCAGGATGCGACGTAGGCAAATAGAAAATGATTCAATATTGAAAGCTCTTTCGTCACTGGAAAACGCGAACATATTTTTGGAACGTACTGTTTACTATGACTGTAACGGTTGAACTTCATTAGTAGAAGGGGTGGGAGTGAAGTACATTCAAAAACTCAGGTACAATAAAAATTGAAGTAAAAATAAAATGATGTCCCTGTAGTACACCCAAAGTTATTTGAAACTGTCCACCTGTTCTACCACCTCATTTGGAATTGGCACCTTTACCTTCTTTTCTTCTTCTTCTTCTTCTTCTTCTTCTTCTTCTTCTTCAGATAACAATAGTCTTCGTCTTGTTCTTCCTCCCATACTGCTCACTGCCGTCATTTACCCTCAGTAGCGTATCACCTGTTATAATTTCCTTTTCTCATATATTAAGAGAGACATCATGGAGTAACACACACAAATGCTGGGTCAGAAAGGCCGAATATACTGCGCCGTTGCTGTTTTCATAGACAAAATAGGCTCAATAATCTCGCAATAGTGATGAGAAAGCGGTCTTGAATGTGTACCTACAATACTTCCTACTATGTGGATTGGCGTCTGCGTAGTGGTGTTCGTTGCGACGGTTGATATTGCTCTCACTCCCCATTGTGCACTCATCTGTCCATAAAATTTGCCTTTAGGAGTTTTGATCGTCAATACATACCTAAAAGATAATAAAACTAAATAATGTAATGCCAAAAAATGGCATATTGTAATTGTGGTAATGATTTGGAATTCAATCTGCTTCACAAACCACTCGCAAAATTCTTCGTGATGGCGGTCATAGTCACTAGGTTCTAGCCTGAGTTGTGTGTCGCTTAAACGGATGCCGTTTAAGAATTCGATGGACCATCATGTGATTCAGATGCAAGTTTCGAGCCACAGATCTCGTACTGGTGTGAGATTCTGCTGCTAACCCTCTCTACAACAACAGAAGGTCTTTGTCGGACTGTTATGGATGCGTTCATATTGCAGTCTCTCTTACTCTCTAAATCGGCCGTGGATTGCTGTCGCCTTTTCGGATATAATCTATATATATATATATATATATATATATAATATATATATAATTTGAACTGGTAATGGAAATTACGGGAAAACGGCTGAACGGATTTTAATAAATGACCCCTCAGTTTGAAGTTTCGAACCCAACGTTTTTCAGAAAAATAGTAGTTTTCAGTGAAATTTCAATTTTCCTACATCATTTTCCTATTTTCCAAAATCCATCTTTCGTCAGTCTTGAGAACTAATTAATTGCATTTCAGAACAAAACAAAACACGCATTACAATAAACAATAGACTGTTACACGAAGTCCATGACCCACAGGATTGCTGACATAGAGTTCAGATGGCTCAGATTCTTTCACATCATAATGCCAATATGTCGATCTTCATTTGTGTAATTTTTTGATAACGTATAAAAATAATTAGGTCTGATTCTCTGGTCTTTAGTTTTCCGAGTACAGCTGTGTATTGGATATTAAGAACTACAAAACCTAAGAATGTTTGATGACATTATTACCATTAAAATAAAATATTATTATAGTTAATGCAAAACACAATGCTGATACGAAAGTGAAACCTTTTGGGGCTTTATGTAAGTAGACGAAGAGAAAGAATATTTTATATTAGATCTTCATTTCTATAATTAACTGAGTAACGGCTATATATACTGTATGTTACTAAAAACTATAAAACTTACGTAAGGTAACAATATTATTATTAAAAATGAAATACTTTTATAGTTATTAATCAAATGGTGTGGATCTTTTTCATATATTTAATGGCAGTGTGATATAGATAATTATTTGTCTGATTCTCTAATTTTCCTTGGTAGTAACTGAGTCACGCTTCCTATTTTAGCTGCGTCTTTAAACTACATCAAATTTAATTTCATATTTCTTTGGTTTAATAGATTAGATTTGTGATCGCTGCAAGCAGATTTTGCTATAAGAATAAATAGCATGCCATTTCACTTCTTGCTACCGTGATGAGTAAGTTTATTTCCCGCAACCAGCAACGAATGAAACACTGAAACTGCTAACGATTTACGATGGACAATTTTATTTAGGGCGCATATAAGATTTTACAACTCTGACATATCATTCGCCTCATTTTCCGCATCTCAGCAATAGATTCCTCACAACAGCCTATATTACAGAAAATATACGGGATAACATTCATTGTTACAAAAATTAATCCAGCGGTATTTGGTAGATCAGTACTGTCTGGAGGAAGCGTAAAAATTGCAGTTCCTAAGAAAAGACCAAAAGGTACGTATTACGTACTGATAAAATAAGAGGCCTACAAGATTTTATATTCTCTTGATCACCTCAGCAAGATCTCTTAGTGGGAAAAAGTGATTCTGCCTTCTACATTTCAGGTAGTTCACGAAACATGCAGCAGCTATACCAAGATGCTAAGTCTTTTGTTCAAAGCATGACAAACCTACATTTTCTTAACTTTCACCTACAATCCGCAATGAACTGAAATAGCTACTTCATTACTCCCACATGAAAAACTCGCTGATCGTCCTGACATTGTTACTTGCTATTTCGCAGTGAAACTCAAGAACTGAAGACGAATAAGTTCAAGGAAAAGTATTTGGCATAAAAAACATTCAGAGGCAGTATGTTTCACTATTATGGATGCAAATAACTTTCAAAATATCTGGTATTCTTCATTGAAAATAAATCTGAGCAATTTTTATTTGAACTTCTTATGAACTTAGTTTGCAGCATTTGCTGCACAAGCCACTAGTTGCCTACAAAGGCAGCTGCTTGTCTCTAATTTCGTCCACTTGCCCCATTCGCAAACAGCATGTCCAACTCGTCCGTACTACTGTATATCGTTCCCGCACCATTAAATCACAAAACTCAATTTACAAATGCACCAACAGACCGGATACTAATGTTCTACTGCGAGCGAATTAATAACAACAATAAATCTCCTCCCCTATACAGTAGGAATCTGCAGTTTTCGCCTGTAGAGTGTATTGTCTCACCACACACCTGAGGAGAGAAGTTGCCTACAAATCAGAGATTTAAACATAAAATCTGCTTTTACAAAGGACCTATTATTTTAGGTAAACTCAACTTACTAAGCTGTTACATTCTGTATGTCTCTAGTTTTGTAATACCTGCTTGTTCCGGACATATAGTCATATTTTATCTTTTGAATTAAACTTAACACTTTTAATGAATTTCTTATGTCGTAATTTTTTGTCCAATGTGTAATCCGCAAGGTACTTTAACGGCTTCATTTCCTAGCCGAAGTTTTACGTTTTCGATCCTTCCGCAATACCCAGTTCTCACTGCTGGTAGAACCATCACTCTGTAATGCTTATTTCTTATCTAATCTGCCCAAAGTACGTCGTCTTGTTTCATAAAATCAATGAAACATGTTTATTTTGTTTTCAATCTCCGAATTATTTTCGTTACTTACAATACACCATAATAATTTCAAAATAATTGATTGTTCCAATATTTCATTACGCAATTCAATTTTAACCTGTAACAGTTTTGATCCTACAAAATAAATGCATTTTTTTTTCATAATATCTTCATATTAAAATTACTGACTACTATAGGCCTATTCAATCGATAAATTGTTTTGTCAGTCATTTTTATTCCGACTAATTATCACTTGGTGATTTTTAAACTATAAAATTCATTTTATTATGAATAAAATAAGTTTTCGTTAATCATACTTTGTTTGTCCAGATATACCTTAAGGTATTGAGTGAGTGAGTGAGTGAGTGAGTGAGTGAGCGTATCCACTTACGTGATTCGGGTTCCTAATATTGCGGATAGATGGTAGAACTGTGACCCATTTCGTGTGAAAGAAGACTTTTTGTCTAACTCACCATTTTATTTCTATTATCTCACTCTTACCATTCGGAATTTTAAACCATCGCTGAAATGTTTTAGTAAAAGCTTCGTATAACACTAACTCATACGGGATCCTACGTTTTATCTCTATTTTCCATAATAACTAACCCTCTCTACAACGACAGAAGGTCTTCATCGGACATGTTAAGGATGCGTTCGTATTGCAGTGTTTCATGTTGACGTAGCCTCCCGATGGATTATACCATTGACCGTAAGGTCAACTCTATCATCAAAAGCCTTGTTATAATCTATAAAAGCGAAACAAATTGATGAAATAAATCGTAGTCTCTTTTTTAATTTATTCTGGTGTAGTTAAGGTCATCAGGCCTTCTCTTCCACAACACCAGGAATAGCCTACAAATACAATAATAGAAATAAACAGAAAAAAATACACTATATACAAAGTAAAGCTACACAAGAAATAAAGAGAGAGAAAAACATTATAAACAAAGTAAAGCCACACAAAAATATACACAGGTTGCAGTCACACAAACAGTCTCTTTTCGTGTGATGGTGAAAATATAATCTAAGTATGATTCCATCTTCTTGAATACATCATCAGGTTCTAATACTACCAAAGGTGTCAGCCTAAGGAAACGTAACCGTCGTACCAACTTATGAAAATTATCGTACTTCAGCATACAATTGTCGTAGGCTACTTCTCACCTCACTAATTTTGTACACACTATGTCAAAAACACATTTCAGTGAACACCTACAACAATTATCACAGTAATATAAAATTTCGTACGACATAGTGTTCGGTAGTACTCGTACATTCATTCATAGTGTTTTGCCCAAGGGCAGGTCCTTCATTGCAAACCCAGCATCCTCCAATTTTTCCTGTTTTCTTTTACCGTCGGAAGACTCATCATGTTATGTTTGCAATTTCTTCGGGAAAGATAAATGCGGTAGCTTCCCGTTGCTTTCAGCACCTCTCTCTTTCTCTCTCTCTCTTTCTCGCTTTAAAAGATTCCAGGAGCTCCAATGTGGAGATGAGGACAGTGGATTTGACTAATTAGACCCTCCAGACTTCGACGAAATTCACTACAATGTTTAAATATCAGTTCTATTATGGTTTTTGACCCATTCAGAGACCGGTAAATGCTGATTAGTCTTTGCTTCAAAATAGTCGTATGCATACGACTATAGCCATACATATGGAAACCCTGAATACTACTGTTACTGCAATTGGTTTTGGTACGTTATAGGCTATTATTATTCTAGAATAAACCTTATAACAGGATAATATTGTAGTATATATAAAATCTAAGGGACTGACGGAAAAATGTAAAAATACTGGGTTTGTAGTGAAGGGAGGAACACTTAAATGCACGAACGAACGAACGAACGAACGAATACACCCCACCGCTGTGTTATAAGTTATAACGCTTAGCATGTCCGACCGTGAAAACCGGTCCAGAGTTGAAACTATGTTTGGGTTTTTCCGACGTTTTCCCCTCAACCAATTGAAGCAGAATTGCTGGGTAACTTCCTGCGTTGGACCTTGGATTTAACTTCATCTAATATCTTTAATAGTTTCTGTTCGACCAGGAGATGCAGCAGACATAGTATCGCAGATGGCACCTGTCTGAGGAAGCTGCATGCATCTCAGGAGACGGAGGGGCTTTCATAGCGGGCTGCGTCAGACCAGGGAGTTGTGTAGCAGAATCGACGGATGGCACTATGGTGACTCACGATATCAACGATAATTCGATCATCAGGTCAATATAGGATGAAGCAGGACGTAGTGCGTAATTTGTGAACAGATGACATCGATCTGAGGAGGCTGCAGAATACAGAATGTGTCAAAAATCAGGAACAATGGTGATATTCTTTCAACAGGATCGAGGTGAACCCAGACATTGCAACGTACATTGCGTACTTTTATGTGAACGGTGAGGTCAACACGCAGAACTGGCGATTGTGGAGTGACTAAACAGATGCTACCGTCCAAGATGCAGGGTGTGAACAATATAAGTGTGGTGTGGAATATGGGTGGGAAGATCGTTGGTTCGTTTTTTAACGAAGGTACCCTGATCGACGAGGAGTACAAGACTCACTCTCTTAGAGGAGTGTGTCAGTTCTGAAAGACGACGGCAAGTTCCCTACAATGTTTCTGCAGGGTGGTGTTCCACCGTATTATGGTTTACTCGTACATCAATGGCTTGATGACCAGTTTCCAAAGAGGTGGATAGGTCAGCGAGGCCCCGTTGAGTGGGCCGCATTGTCTCCTAACCCCACACCAAAGGATTGCTACCTATGAAGTCATATGAAGGCAATGGTATAAGCCATCAATCTCCGCGATCTACATCATATGAAAAGAAAAATAAATACCGCCTGCTGTAGGCCTACTCCTCCTCGTCTTCTGAAGAAATAGGAGCGTTGTTTCCTGAAGAGGGTCGCCATACTAAACATATCGTACAGGCAATACACGCTTAAGTAAACACTAAGGGCGCTTTGCATAGACATTTCGCTAGCCCGCGCTACGAGCGTGCTAAACTAGCACCGGCTATCGAGTGATTACTTGTACAGGATTCATATCATATCACATCGCTAAAACTGGTTTATGAATACGAAAAACGTTAGTTCGCTGATCATTCACCGGAAGCCCGCGCTAAGAATGTCTATGAATATGGCCCTAAGGTTTCTGACATTTGCCTCACTTCATATTGACAGAGAGGCGGAAGGGCTTTCCTGTTTACGGTAAGTCCATAGTCCCCTTCGCATCTTACGTTTACACGTTGAGGAATATCTTATGCAAGACTCCGCTATGTTCTTCATTTGCTTTTGTTTGTTCAATTTTCTGTATATTTATATATCAAGTGTTTTAAATAATTGTTTATAATAAAAGTATTTAGCTACAAGGGGTAAATTAGGTTCAAAATAACATCCTTTCCCTAGCCGTGTGGATCAGGCGCTGCCCAAAGTGGACATGGACAAATTCACGCTATAGGAGATTTTTTTTGGGGGTTAAACACAGCACACGACTTACGAAAAATAATTAAAAAAATTAAAATAAATCTGAATACTAAATGGCACTCGCAAATCGTCCACTATCAATGCCGACGCGCACTATTTTATTAATTTCTGTGTGTTCGTTTTGTAATAATTACCGATGTAAGTTGGTTAAAATTTTATTCGGTAATTTTAAAGATACAACGAAAAGGTATGATTGGTGAAATTAAGGCTTAAGTACTTCCGGTGATTTCGGTGGTGAAAATCGTTGAATTTGTAAAGTTTATTTGTGTAGTTGCAATTGATCATATATGCACGGCATAGGCCTAGCATTAGCCTAAACTGTTGCAGATTCGTATAATTATCACTAAAATAATTTATTCAATAATAATAAGATGAAGTTCAAGAGATACGTGTAATCACCAACCGGCACACGGGAAATGCCATGAAATCACTAACAAAATATTAAAGGCACTATGGAACCTGTGTCCATATTGCCGACCTAATTATGTCCTTCCTTATAATTAAATGAAGAATAGACCAGCAGGGGGATTGTTATGCGGTAATAAATTAAATATTCGCACATATTGGGCTGTCTTTCCACAGCTGTAAACGTATAAAAGTATATTCCACAATGCGATTCCATATTTCGCAAAGCTAGTGCGTTTTGCGTAATAATTCATGCCCGCACTTTAGACAAAGCTAGCAAACATGTCACTGTGGACACGAAGAAGGCTTTTCTGTAGCACGCAACTTCCAACTTGAATATTTGTAAGTTCTAAGGTACAGGAATCTGTGACAGGTTAGGTTATATTAGGTTAGATTAGGCTTTTCATATGCCTTGTGTATACGAATCTGTAACAGGTTAGGTTGGGTTTGTTTAGGACTTTTTTATGCCTTGAATATACTAAGTGAAGTATAATGTGCGATTCACGTTTATTTTGAAGTGTTCTACATCTTTATTTCATGTGTTAAATAATCACTTTTAGGTTATCGGTACAGATCAATTATTTCCACTTTTTACCTACTTTCTAATGTATACAAATCAATTGACGTCCTATACCAGTGGTCGTCAGCACTCGCTGAAATGTGAAAAGGGTAAGCGGAGCCATCCCGTGTGCACCGTCGTGCAGCAGGAAAAGGTAGAGAGCATACCCGCTAGCAGCTACGAGTGCACCATGGTGCACTGTATTTTCCGCGGGTAAGTGACGTTAGCCCCAGGGTGCTCTGTGCTGACGACCGCTGTCCTATATGATTTTTTCACATTCCAAACTACCTTCCCACTGAAAATTAGGCTCTTTCACTTTTTTTCGTCAATAAAATGGTCAGTGTCGAGAGCTATAATTAACCCCTCGGAGAATATTAAGAGGAAATGCCTCTACATAGGCTATAGGCACCGTGCACGCTCCTCTGGTGGCGACTGTTGTTACTAACTGCGGGACAGCAGCGATAGAGTTGTGCTTGAAGCGTATGAATATACTTAACATCTCCGGTTAAATGATTAGAAATATGGATGATCCTAAAAAGCGGAAACGTAATGCAAATTACTGTGTTCTTGAGTGTAGTAATGCTTATAGGAACACACCAACCGATATTGTTTTTATCCATTCCCAAAACAGAAAACTGAAGCGAAACGACGCTAATTGTGGATCCATGCAGTACGCAGACGAAAGTAAATAAGGCTACACTGCTTGTAATCATAGTATTATTATATACTAGGCCTGATATAAAAAATAGAATGTATGTAGTATTATGTTTATAAATAACCATTAAGTATACAACAACAGGAATTTATAATTTAAATTTCAAAAAGTGCGTAATTACCGAGTTCTTTACATATATATTATGTATAATATTAGCAACAATAAATAATAATATAGGCTACTTATTTTTAAATGTATTCATATCGATATTTATTTTCTTTCACAATTGAATTGTGTGAAGTGTCTACTCAAGTGTCTATTCCATTACATGCCTAACTGAAGTCACATAAGAAATGTTATGACAAGCGTTCAGGAACAGATGATATGTTTAATGAAATGCAAGGTTTCCGAAATTATTCTACAATAAAATATGAGACAGAACTACCAGACTTAATGGGAGTGACATTTGTGGTTTCGAATATATTGTTAAAATTGATGCCAATTGAAACACAATCATACCCGTAGAATCATAATACGAAAAATTTCCAATTCTATCATTTAACCCAAAAGTAGTTACCATAGATAGACGAAACGCCCCAGATGTAGACCATACATATTATTTTTGCCATTTTTATTAGTGAAATTCACATCGAAAGCTTTCGAAAAATTCTGTCCAAGAGTAAGATTAGTAAAGAAAATCGTCTACTCATATTTTCCAATTAAAATGAAAACTGGATTGTCGTATTCTGCTATGAGGGTGATGTTCGGAGTTAATCGTACAATTATAATTATAATGTATTTTTACCGCCACTTTAATGTTGTTGACATCCACAATGGTTACTGTAATTTTGGGTTTTGGCCTAGCAGAGAAAGTATTCAGGAAACAATGCCTGCAATATTGAAAAATGTAGAGTGACAATTAATTGTTTAGAAGTGGAACAGCCACATAATGTGGATCAGATGGTGGCCTTCAAATATAAATGCTACCGAGGCAGATCGAGTGACACATTCATAAAACTGATTGCGGATTATTGACTTTGTTAGAAGGTGGTGATGAAGTCAGGTTTTCCCGGAATAATAACAAACCTCTCCGATAAAGGGATCATTGTTGTTACTCCACCGTATGTGCACGATGGTAAATTAACAGCTGAAGAAGTGGAAACTATTTACAGCGTTGCCAGTGTTCCAATTCATGTTGAAAGGTGCATTCAGCGAATTAAAATATACACTGTAACATTTTACACAAACTATTAATTGAACTGCTTCCGCATGTTGATCTTGTTGTTTATTCAACTGTCCAAAGAGAAGTCTGAACCTCATAAGTGATACCAACAAGGCACCACTTATGAGGCAACTAGACCAGAAAATCATGGGGTAGAGTGGCCAGTTCCTTTTCCCTTCCATTGCATATATCGCCGACTAGCTACAAATTACACTAGTAGGACTTCATATGCATAAAAACAATATTGTTCTTCCTCTGACACATATCGTCAAGTGAGATGTACAGCCTGATAACAGATGTACATATCAGTCAGAACCTCAATCAGAGGTAGTATGTTGATATTGTTCATTATGTGTTGTGTTTTAGAGAATTTGCAGTCGCCCATTATTCAGGGAGTTTATTAAATCACATTAAAATACGTAATTTATAGAGACATTATACACACAAATATTACACACGTCATGACATCAAATATAAGTATATCAATGTTTTAGTAATATGACTGTTCACCCTCATTCAATGGTCTGAAATCTGATTTAAATGCCAAACATCTTCACTGATATTTCAGGAACTTCGTAGTTACATTTTTACACTCCTCTAGCAGTACTGAACTTTCCACTGAGTCTATAAAATAATTAAAGACTGGAGATTGCTGGGATTGCAGTGAAAGACCTGCCCTTGGGCAGAACACTATGAATGAATGAACTCAATCTTACTAATATTACAACTTTTTATCGGCAGAAAGCCGCATGCAATTTCTATATCACACATGAGTAGTGAATGACTGCGAGCCTGTAGTTAATTAGGAATTGAGACACTGCGCGGCGCCACCAGTACGATTTTGAGACCCGTGCACGGTGCCTATAGGTCCTACAGAAATTCTATGATTTCAAGGCAAATATAATGGATCAATTTTTGGCGAAAATGAGATTTTTCTGTATGTTGTGCATCCTAATGTTATCTTTATTGTGGCAAAATATGGCATGCGCATTGTATTTCTATAGCATTCTCTCTAACCAATTGGTATGAAACATGGTATGTAAAGAGTGCGTCAGAAAGAACGGATGGATTTCAAACTATCGATACGCAACAAGGAGAGAGATATAGTGAGGGGGACCACGACTGTTGGGTCAGCCATAGAATGCAGTTTCAGTTGAGAATATGGTGTTGGTCTGGTGTACAACGTGCTTTCATCGTAGAGACATTTTTGAAAACTGAAGAGTCTGTGATCGCCACTCAGGACTCATTTCGACATCGGATGTCACGCTAGGATTCCAACTCAGAATACAACTTTGCGGTGGGTGGCTTCATTTCGTATCACAGGTTCAACATTAAAGAAGAAATCACCTGGACGAAATTCTATTGCACCGAGATTGTCCGAGGCTACGGTAAGATCTCGCGCCCTGCGACTTCTTTCTTTGGGACCATTTGAAGGCGTAAGTTTGTAAACATCGATCACATACACTGGACGAACTGAAGACAGCGATTCGTGAAGAAATCGTGGCAATTGCACCAGCTATGACTGTGAAAGTGATGGCGAACATCAGAAAACGCCTCGATGCCTATATTGAAAGCCAAGGACATCATATGGACAATGTTGTTTTCCATAAATAAACTGCATGTATTGGTGAATATGTTGATTACAATAAATTTTTGATTTGATGAATCTTTACAATTTTCTTGCCATGTGAAATCCATCCGTTCTTTCTGACGCACCCTGTACTATGATTTTATACAGTCGTTCAAAATTTAAATTCTCGCTCCTGAAAGACTACAAAAAATGACATCATATTTTGTCTTGGAACAACAGGATTCCTATCTAAGAAAATCTACTTGTACTTGGCTGATATAAGAAGTATTTAGCCGGTTATTTAACGGCGTTTTATCAGCTACAAGATTACTTAGCGTCGATGACATTAGTCACAATGAGATGTCTTTTAAAGAATATGGGGTCGAAGATTCGCCATGTGACTAGGCTATCTAACATTCTGCTTACAGTTCGGAAAAACTTGAGAAAACAAAGCCAGTTATTCAGCTGAAGCGCAACTCCACATCAGTAGGGAAGGGAATGTGTGACTAAGCAGTGTTTAAGAATGGCTCTAATATTCCTGCTGTTGTAACCACCGGACCAAGATCCCTACCTATTGAAGTCAAAGATAGCCTAGACCTACTGGTTAGAGATGGGTAAAAAATAACACAACAGTTATTTTGGAACTGTTCCGGTCTCGGAACTGTTGCAAAAATGAACAGTAGGTCGGAACCTCCTGTTCCGAAATAACAGTGTTCCGACTCCGAGCTGCTCACTTGCCCAGCTGTTGCGAGCTTGCAGTACCGCGTTGCACAAGGTATGTTCCGACTCCCTCGGAACTGTTGCAAAAATGAACAGTAGGTCGGAACCTCCTGTTCCGAAATAACAGTGTTCCGACTCCGAGCTGCTCACTTGCCCAGCTGTTGCGGGCTCGCAGTACCGCGTTGCACAAGGTATGTTCCGACTCCGAGATAACAGTCGGAACGTCGGAGCTTGTTCCGATGAACCAATGACAGCAGCAGTTACACTGTTTTCGTTGTTCTTTATGTTGTACTTGGAACTTCGTTGGATGAAGTTGGTATTTGAAACTCTCACGTGGTTGGAGGGGGGCGCATGGAAATTGAAATCCTTGCGGTGGCGCGAACTTTAATATCAACATTTGTAAGACTGGCCAATCATCTGTAATGTTATAGTAAGTATTTAATAATCTGTAATATTCATTCCCGTTTTATGGTTTATTTCACCATTAGTTGACTAATTCTGTTTTATAAACATTCTACAAAGTCATAAAGTACGCATACTATTATTAATTCATTGATCAGCTGATTCTATACAAAGGTTAAAGTCGTAAATGGTAATGAGAGGTTTAGTTACAATGTCTGTATGTCGTTTGTTGAGGTTAAGTCTGACAAGCACAAGTTTTTGTGCTATCTTCTCTGTTATCAAAGAACGACAAAAATGTTGTAGCATTATTTGTTGGAAACTACCCATATAAGTACTGATTTGGAGAGCGATGTTTAATGCGAAGTTTAAATTACACTTTGGTAAAGATGCGATTCCAACATTTTACTAACCCACTGCGGGGTTTCCAGGTTTCAGTACTGCCAATATATATCTTTTTTATTTATGAAATTGTAATATTTATTATTATTATTATTATTATTATTATTATTATTATTATTATTATTATTATTATAACTGTGCATTAAGAAAAGTAAAAATAAAAATTAATGATTTGTTTTTTTTTTTTTTTTTTTTAGTTGGCTACCATATCTTTATAACTTTATGTACGAAAACAAAGTGTTGTATTCTGTCCTTGTAGTCAACAGCTGTGTAATTACTAACATTAAGCTTTTGAGTTCTGTCCGCATGCACAGCAATTTTCCAAAATCGATTCGAATGTGCATTGCAGTGCCATCTATAGATAAGAATGTGTACTATGTCATGCCTATGAGTGCTCCAGTGTGAGCTGCATGGTGTTATTTGTCTATGGTGAAGAGGGAGGATACTGTACCGTTCGTTTGAACGACTCAACGACTCCGACTCATCACCACTGGTGACTGTTATTTCGGAACTGTTATTTGGAACATAGTATTTTTTCGGAACCGGAACCGTCGGAACTGTTCCGGGAAAAGAACAGCTTCGCCCATCACTACTACTGGTACAACAGTGTTAAGTAATATACGCAGTTGCAGTATGAGTGTGTAACCTATACTAATAAAAAACAAACACTCAACATTTACTTCGACACATATAATAAATTCTAAGGAAGAATTCTCTGGAATAGTCCGAATTCAAGTTGGAAATATGAACTAAATCAGTTACGTGTAAAGCTTGAAAAGTGTACATACGGTACATATTTCTTCCCAAATGCGTAAGTATTTTACCCCTATCGTAAATAAGAAATAGACACAGGTCTGTTTATAACACGTTTCTTAATATAATAATAAATATACATAATACACACCAAGCTTCAGCTTGTAGCTTGAACGTTCAGTAAGTATTACAATGACTATTCCACTTTTACTATGTCATACTACTTTTGACCAATAAAACGGTACGAAAAGACGTATTTCAACCAATCATGGCTGCTTATCGCACAATTTTATCGCGTCCCTAGCATTTGTTTAATTTTATCGCGTCCCTAGCATTTGTTTCTTTGTTTGCCAACATTTCAAACTGCGCTGGTCTGGACGTCAAAAAAAAATGGAAAATTACAAACCACTCCAGTCGATGCACAGCAGTTTCAAATATACTCGCATTGACATTCAAGAACAAGCATTAACAAAAATCACTGGTCATATCTATGCATCTTCCCTGAAATCCTATTTACAAATAAATGAAGAGCACCATTCGGAAATCCTGAATAAGTTGAGGAATACGCCATGTAGGCCTACATCAACGAGTTCCATTCTTTTACGCACACGTCCAATATAACATCAATTGAATCACCAACCACTAAAATATTCAAATTTGAAAATTGTACATTCAATATTTATTCCTTTTAAAATTATTCACGTTTATTTTTTATGTCATCGTCGTTAATTAAAAATTTTCTAACACTTGTATATATTATTTAGGTTATGTTATAGCTTCTGTTATATGATATTAGCCTATGGATAGTCACGTATTAGAGATTGTTTAATATTAAGATTTATTGAAAATCATCTGTCAAGTGACGTTGATTACTGGGATTCGGATAATTTAAGTGGAATGCAACTGTTTTAATAAAAATGAAACTGAATCAACAAAGCCTGCTTGACTAGTAGCACTGCCATCGTGATATAGATCGAGAAGGCATTGCTAGTAATCATAACTCACTACTGTCATCTAGCATGCATCTAGCGTAATTTTGTAATGTTGAGATGGTACAGTACAATAGTACATTTGAAGACAGTTTTATCTTCGTAAGTCAATTAATATTTTATTGTATTGGAGTACTTCGTTACTTCCAATCTTTATATACTTTCTTCTAATCGTGGAATAGTCAATTAAATCCCACTCCAGTTTTGATTTTCTCTAGAAAAATCAAAACGTCTAGTGAGATTACTGTTGATAAACGTACAACAAAAAAGATTTTTTTTTTAATTTGGAGGTTAAACGTGATAAAACATAAAACTTATTTTATTAACTATTTTAAGTATCTAAACTGTCTTTGCTGTAAATCAGGCATGTCAATTGATGCCCACAGGAGCAAGCGCGCGCTTTAGAGCCCAGGAGAGCCTGAGAGCTTTACAGCAGAAAGAAAAGAGACAGACGGAAGAGGTGGTATATGCCGCTTGGTCGAGCTATATTCAGGGATGGCCAGCACTGATTCAATAGATAAAGGGAAGAGAACTTAATAAAACTGTATCCATGTTAATTTTTAGATTTGCCTGAGAAGTATAAGTGCATTATAAGAATGTAAGTTTTAATTTTAATGCTCATTTTTCACAAGTTTGATTTTTTTTATTTAAAAGAAATATTTTCTCAACTTTTCGTATAGAAAAGTGAAATTTTCAGGTACAGGCCTATTTATTTAGTAGCCTTATACACATTTTTCGTAAATCTAATATACCGTATATATGTATTACTGAAGATTGTGTAATGGAAAATTTTGAAAATATTCGCATGGAAATTGTTTGTAAGGAAATGAATTAACAAAGCAACTACTACTACATCATAAGCAAAAGATACGTGCCCATGTATTGTAAAAATGTCAGCTCTATAGCTTCAGCAGATTTCGAGAAAATAATTTAATATTCTGATGATAGGAAGTTGCTCACAAATATCACCTTAAAAGCATAATGCGATAAGAGTTTTGTTATGTAATATTAGTTTTGATTAGTCTATTGATTACTTTTGTAAGGCTAAAGATAGGCTACCATCAATATAAATTCCAACTTATCATGTCATACTCAATCTCTTTCTTTGGAATATCACTTTCTTTATGAATGATGTGTTTCATCCACTTAATACAGTATAATATTATACTACTATGGAATTTAAGTGAATATTCCTTCTTAACTCTCTATTATGTTATTAAGATTTAAAACACAAGTGCAATATTAAGAAATCAGTGTTAGTACTTTTGTTTTACAGACAATATAGATAATATTAAACAGAAAGAAGCCATATAAAAATAACGACATAAAATTTCGCGTTCCTTTTGAAGTTTGTGCACCATTGTTTTCTTAATCCAACAGGTTGCTTATTCATATACACAACCCTTCCTCTTTCCATACTTAGCGCTTGCTGCCCGCGCACGACGTCAAGAGGTCAGAAAAATGCGCTTGCTTTGACATCACTGCTATAAATCATCGGTATGTAACTTACCGTTATGTTGCACCGTTCCCTTCGTAATCTATTCCTATATCTTAAGGTTTACACCGAACTTTAATTAAACTCAGTCCACAGAAACTATTTACATGCACACAACAGATTCCAACGAACGAATACAGTCAACTACGCACTACACCAGACGTCTCAATAGGGCCTTCTCAGAGCACTTCCTCCTCTTTCTCTTTTTCAATGTAAGAGTGAAACAAGATGCAGGAGAAGTTCGTGTATCTCCGGATGACGTCATTGACCGCGACGTTTGAATAGACATCTGCAACAGTCATTGTGTCCATCTCCGAGGAAAGAATGTTCTTATTACCGCAAATGTATGAAGAAATATAAGCTTTCATAGGGAAAGCGAAATTGTGGGAGACGCAAGTTTCAGTGGGTAACTGTTACCACTTTATTAATCTAAAATTATTACCTGATTTGAATCAAGACCAGTGTAACAAATATAATGAAATACTGGAGGACTTGAGAAAAGAATTTCAGATCAGATTTAAGATTTGAATAGTTCTAATTTAAGGTAATTGCTTGTGAATTTCTAAGGTGTTTAGGTTATTTTTAATTATTGAAAACATTACGAAATATATTATTTAACTATTATTGTAATTAATATATTAATATTAGCGTAACGTAAGAATACTTACTTTAACAACCAACAAGTTTTTATTGTAATTTTATTATTATTATTATTTAATTGAATTTTATTTTATTAAATATAGTATAAACTTAAAAAAAGAGTGATACCAAAAACCTTTATTAGAAATGAAATATTGTTATTGTTTGGTCAACTGTTCGAAGACAGGTCTGAACCTCACAAGTGATACCAACAAGGCACCACTTATGAGTCAACTAGGCCAGGAGATAATGGAGTTAGGTGGCCAGTACCTGGTGCTTAAATAATTACGTAACATGTATGGTTCTTCATGCTTCAGATGTCTTCTTTTTACTCATAGATAGTATATCATTAGAAAATAAATGTATTATTATTATTATTATTATTATTATTATTATTATTATTATTATTACTGCAAACTACTTAAGAAATTCCTTCCGAAAACAACCGTCTATAGTGACAGTACAACTCAAAAGTGCAGCTTTGTGGCATTTCTCTCGCGACAGTTACAACTTAGCTCGTTCATGCGTGTGACATTAATCAGGGATCGGCTATCTTCGGGTACTGAGCTTATCTCTTCAGCTGACTATGTTATTTATACTTGCTCTCTATAACAAATTTTATGCGTTGGCCTTGAGACGCCTGCACTACACAATAATAATGGTAAACGCAATCTTGAAGACAGATGGTCGTGATTTTAGCGTATCAGCGTAACTATTTAGAGAAATTAAAACTCTTCCTAGTCTTGAAATAAACTCAGTACCATATTATATGGAGATAATGTTTACATTACGGCAGATTTTTCAATCGAATACAATGAAACCACTCACGAGTTATGCGACAGGCGAAATACTGTAAGCTACAAAAAAAAAAAGTCGAACCGTTCTTATTTCCGGCAGCAAATCACACGACAGCTTCTGGTCAGCTGACACGCTGCTTCACTGGCAGTGGTTGTAATCAAGGTTATGCAGATGACATACCGCTTCCCGCTCACGGTGGATGTTACTGCGTTGTCAAGTCTACCCTTGTACTCTTAACGAAGTTTTAGCACATGTTTAGTCTTAAACATCGAACGAAAAATTATTTCCTACGATAAATAATTAGTAATATATGAATACATAATATTATATATTATTGTTATTGTTGATCCTCGCATCCCAAGACACAGAAGACTTACCATGTTGTGCTATGATTGGTTTTTCCGACCATTTGAAGTAACGATTTTCATAAATACAGAAACAATATTATAAATTACTAAAATGGGAGAAAGCTGTAAAATATAACAAATAAACATTTTTTATGTGAATGAATAACTAAAACCACACAACATGTAAATTAAGTAAAATAATACTATGGTAGTATTAAAAATTTTGTCATGATAAGTCATTGCTACATAAAAAAATTACACGAAGAACCTTGCCTAACGGTATTGTTCAATTTAGAGGTGCTACGCCGAGATCGCTACAATCATTGTTAGTACTTGCCGCCGCCATAGTTCTCAGTTTATTTTTTTCTTTGCCGGATTGTCCGTACTTCTCTGTCGTTATTTGAGAAACCGTGAACTTGTTCACATCACACGCATCAGCTGTTCATTGCACCACTTGCATTAAAGGCAATAAACTACTCTTATTTTACGTTCATTTTCGAAATAATCTCTAACGCTAAGAATCATTTCTCTGCTTTGCGAATTGATGGTCTTCCGACTCCTCCGCGGCATTGTGATGCTGAAAACTCAGCGATAACACAGCACTAACAACAATACCGACTGATTGTTCGACAACCAGCTATTAGAACTGCATCCGTTCACTATTGGCTTGACAGAGATTTAGCAACACCGCTATTGCCTACCTTCTTCGCGCCAAAAGTCGAGAAGGCCGGAAATAAGAACGGCTCGACTGTAGGAAGTCGCTGTATAGAGATGGCGTTGACATCAGTTTACCAATAGACATACGAATTCACAACTGTTTCAAAATCTTTAAACTCGAAACATTAACAACTGAAATTTTATATTTTATCAATTGCCTATCATTTGATCACAATAACGTCAGTGTTGTTATATCGACTGTACGGATATCAGAGTGAATACAGAAGCAGAGAAGTACTAGCGGTTACCTGCTGGTACAGGTTGCATACAATTAACAACCCGACTTCTAACCCACTGGTAGAATTTATCACAATGAGCTGTCTAGCCTAATTACTTGTCCCTGCTTATCATGCGTCACAGAAGTAATTCGCCTGCCTGCCTGCCTGCCTGCCAAGCACACCCATGTAACTGTTAACTTAAACAGCTTACTGCGCACACTAAAAATAAAACAATGAAGTTTTTTAGTCGGTTATTTAACGACGCTGTATCAACGAGGTTATTTAGCGTCGATGAGATTGGTGATAGCGAGATGGTATTTGGCGAGATGAGGCCGAGAATTCGCCATAGATTACCTGACATTCACCTTACGGTTAGGGAAAACCTCGGAGAAAACCCAACCAGGTAATCAGCCCAAGCGGGGATCGAACCAGCGCCCGAGCGCAACTTCAGACCGGTAGGCAAGCGCCTTAACCGACTGAGCCACGCCGGTGGCTAATAATGAAGTTATAATTAACTTAACATAGTAAAGTAAACAACTTCTGACGTTAATTCGTCTGTAATTTCGGTCCAGTACTAGGATGCCATCTCAGAAAGTCGACCAACACATTTTCAGGTCAGCTTTGTCGCGCATATAATTCCTAACTACACGACATATTCCAATGAGGTAAACGGCGATCGATAGCCGAAGAATCAATATATCCAACATGACTTGAGTTTGAGAGGGTGACGTCATCTAGCAATACGCGGAAGGAACGAAATTCAGGCATGAATTGGCGGATCGTAGGCTACCAAGGCAGTGTAACTCGAGAACGCGAAGTGGTAGGACGTTCGCTGTGATGTCAAACCAATCGTAATGAAGCAGGTTAGAATAACAATTAAGCCATCGGCGTAGCTCAGTCGGCTAAGGCGCTTGCCTGCCGATCAGAAATTGCTCTGGGGCACGGGTTCGATTTCCGCTTGGGTTTTTTCCTACGTTTTCACCAACCGTAAATAAATGTCTGGTAATGCATGATGCATCCTCGGCATCATCAGGTGTCACCAATTCCATCGACACTAAATAATCTCGTAGTTGATACAGCGCTGTTAAATAACAAATTACAAAAATAATAACAATTCATTAACAAGCAGCAGTCGACAGGTTGAATTGGAAAAATTCGCGAGTGAAATGGAGAGAAGGGAGAAAACTCACAATTTGGAGACATATGCATCGAAAATGGAAGCAGACGTGTAAGCTGCAAGTAGTAAAGATAGAGCACGATGGTTACTATAGCAACCGATGGCAATTATTCTACTCTCAATCCATATAAGATGGCTACTCCCAGGAGCCTCAGCCGCGAATATATACCGAGTTTTAGGGTTAAATGTCATTGCTGACGTTTGCCTCAGCTTCCCTCCTATGAGATCTGTCCATGACACGTCTTTCAAAAATACCTGATGTTCTTGTTTGGACATGTTTGCTAACTTGACGGGATAGGCTTTGATGTTCGGCAGATTAGGAGTCACGTTTGCAAGAGATTTTCTCCTTGCTTCAGACATTAAAACATACACGTGTGGTAGAAGAGTTCCAGTCATTGGCATTATCGTGTAGAAATGTGTTGTTGCAGAAATAACACCTGTTGAACCAAAGATGCGTTTCATTCCTTTCACAGCAAGGGAGTTCCTTCTCGAAGCTCCACTGGTCAGCACATCCTAATCCCGTATCTGGTACGTTGCTAAAAACGTCCGCACATTACCGACAAAATCTTTATGATCGAGGAATCAGACTTCTTAAACTACAATCGATTAACGTGCTCCTTAATTTGAACTGTCCGGTCATGGATAACATTTGGATAAAATATTCCAACAATTCGCTGCATAACTGTCACATCAGATACCAATGTTTTAGTCATAGACAGATTTTCGATCAAACTTTCGGAGAACTGTTTTGTTCTTTATTCTTCCCTTTAGGGCCATAACCAAACTGCGGCCCAGGGCCACCGATTCGCGAGACTGAAGTTTAAACTCACGGAGTATACACGACGTCATGACCCAAGGGGTAGGATGGTACTATGAGAGTACAGTTAATTTCGTGAGAAATTACATTAGCGCCTTTCTAATTCTGCTTGGGATGTGTCCTTGCAATCACCAAACGTACTTGACATTCTGTGAGTAAACAAGTGTATTTTATTTCTTTTCATTTATTTATTTGATTAGGCCTATTTGTAACATGAATATTTGTGTTAGTGTTAATTTTGCTGTTTTATAATTCACACTACTGAGGAACATTTTGAAAATTAAGAGCACCAAGAGTTTCCTTAAAAAGGAACTTATAGAGAAGTTCGGAAAAGAATATTTCCTTATAAAAGGAAAATAAAAAACACTGAATTTTGCAAATTGTTAAGAAGTATGAGGACAGATAGAACTCTATTCTTCAAAAGCAGTGTAACAGCAAAATATACATGCAAATATTTAATTATACAGTCAAAATTGGCCTTCAACACCAAAATCAGACATAAAACTTAATCCAGATTTGTGTAATGGTGTCTTAATTTAAATGAGGTTAAGTAAGCCATCGAATACGTGGCTCACCTTACCCGAAAACATAGTAGTTATCCAGTCAAACAGTGTTAACATTTACCGGTATGTGAAAATTATTTTTTCTAAGGTAAGTATTCATTTGGAATTAATATGGTAGAATTTTTTGTTGTTCTCTATTCAAGGAATAACCTGTTAAAATTTGCAGATTTTATTTCTTTGTCTAGAATGGAAATTTATTTATTCAACTAGCTAAATTCTATTACATCCACTAGATTGTATTATATCCACCCTGTATAGAACCTACTTAAGTTGACCTCCTGTCTAACGTGAACCTTGACCACAGTTTGGCTATATTTATGCACTTTTCACCACTTTAAGAATAGGTAGTTTAACAATTGGTAATTATTTTTAGTGCTGTACACAAATTTTTTATAATACACTACAAAGCATTTTTTTTAATTTCACCCACCCCCTTATGCTTAGAAGTAACAGTAGCTAGTTTAATGAAAATGTTGAGGAATAAGAACGCAATGATAACTGTAATATCCTTGCAACGGCAGAAGAAATGAAAGATTCGCTTCTAACACACAGCGAAATCCTAAAATGTATCGACCAGTTAATTATATATATATATATATAAAACCAATGGCGGGTCCACACCTGTGGAGTAACGGTCAGCGCGTCTGGCTGCGAAACCAGGTGGCCCGGGTTCGATTCCCGGTCGGGGCAAGTTACTTGGTTGAGGTTTATTTCGGGGTTTTCCCTCAACCCAATATGAGCAAATGCTGGGTAACTTTCGGTGCTAGACCCCGGACTCATTTCACCGGCATTATCACCTTCATCTCATTCAGACGCTAAATAACCTAAGATGTTGATAAAACGTCGTAAAATAACCTACTAAAATAAAAAAAAAAAACCAATGGCGGGCACTTGACTTACATCATTCACCCATATGAAGGCAGATATGTAGACAATTTACCGATACAGTCGTTGCCCAGGGTTCGCCATACGAGTCCTCGATGAGATGATAATGGAGATTTGTTGGGATGTCATAGGGGAACCGGAGATTCCTGGAGAAAACTCCTGTCTTACCTGGACCACGAACTTGCCTAACACAATTTATAAATCGGGAGTACACCGGGATCGAACCCGGGAACGTCCAGCGCTCTAGCCACAATGGCGCCTAGTTAATTAAATATTACAATTCCAATAATTCACATGCTGTAAGAGAGCTGTTCCAATCATTTACGTAACTATACGTTACTGTAATTTCAAAAATTTTGTAGGTCAAAACCACAAAAAATTAGGGTATAATAAACTCGTTTGAATTAACGTGTATCTTTTAAAAATAGAACAACATGAAAACTGGTACAAAATATAGGCTTAGTTTTATTATGGCTCCTTTATTTTCGTTATCCAAGAAGGCTCCATCATAACCTATCTGAGGAAGCCAAATTGGAACAAATTAACCAATTAACTAATATTTCATAACATTATTCTCTCCCTTACACAAACGCAGAACTGGTTAACGAAAATTCTTAAATGTTTGGTCTGATTGACTGGTTTCTTCCGAAGTTTTCCTCAGCTATGGGGCGGATGCCAAGTGATCTATGTCGAGTCCTCGGCCCCACCTCACTTCATCCCCGTTTGGCCCCATTACCTGGTTGGGATTTTCCGAGGCTTTCCCCCACTATAAGGCAAATGTCAGGTAATCTGTTGGCGAATCTTCTGCCTCATCTGACTACATCTCGCCATAAAATGGTAATCTTTTAAATTTTTGACTTCCTCCACATCTTAAAGCTTCATCGGTAATGTAACATCCAATAAATGAATGTTACAAAGTGTGGTATTATTAACTTAAGCGGTGTGAAAGCTACACTATGAAAAACAGACTACTATGATCGTACTCGTACAATCCAACTTTATGCGTTGCAGAATATAGTTTTCACGCAACTGTAGGCCTACGCACTCAATGTAGTCCTACTATCTTTGGTTCTGGAAATAACCCAGTCATACGGCGTTGCATTTTACCATACGCACTCACACTCGGATATGCATCCATGCATAAAATCTAGGTCTAGTATAAATTCGTACATAAATAAATTAAAAGACCATATTATAGCCCTTTATTGAGCTTCAATCAGCTCTATTTTTTAACGGTTGTGTTACATGCAAAGTAATGCATTACATGATACTGAACTAACCTTCCCGTTCTACCATTTATCATAGTTTTAAATAGCTGAAGTAGCGCTGAAGTTGTTCCCTTCGTACCGTAGAAGTGGGTAAAGTCAATCAGTGGGTGTAAAATCGATCATTTGCGATTTTTATTGAAGAGTATATATTTTCTCAGTAACTTGTTAAAATTTTGTTATGCTGACTTAATGGCCTTACATTGTAGAGGGACAACAGCCTGCGGATGCCAACAATGGGAACACTGTGTAATTACCGTTGAAGTGAAAACTGTTATTTTCTACTTTTTCTCTTAAATGAAAACAAAGTCTTACAAACTCTAAATTATAGTCAGCAGTGAAAGGAGACAGGAAGTATACGTAAGTACTTTTCGTGGAGATTATATTCTGAAATAATACTTTTGCAGTTCGTAAATGTTAGTATTGAAACTTATTATTTTAAGAAAACTTGTACCTTTGTGGGGTTAAGTCGATCATGCCATCGACCTACTCGAAACAGATAGGACCAGCAGGAAGAATAAATTGTTCACCGAAATACCTCCAACTAACACTTATAAACAGAAAAGTGTTATAGTATAGCTTATATTGATGGGATAGTGGGGAAAGAGGAACACGAAATTATGGTGAATTTCTTGTGTAAGAGAAGCACTGCCAAAGGGACATATTTTGTACACCCCTCTGTACCTGACTATGGGAACAAAGTAGTTTCTAAAGTGACATGAGGAGGGGAAGATTTCAAATAACATCTGATATAAACCTAAGCAATGTTGAATTGCATTTTAGATTATAATTGAAGGGTGGTATTTCAATGTAAATTTTGAATTCTTAAATCTTTGTTTGTTGGTATGTGAAGTATTAAAATGGGTTTTTATGTTTTATAAGTTACCAATCATTCACGATTGTACAGTGGAGACCTATAGGCCTAATTATATCGAATAGTATGATCACAGTAACAAAAGATACACTATATAATGCTATAATAATAATAATAATAATAATAATAATAATAATAATAATAATAATAATAATAGTAATAATAATAATAATAATAATAATAATAATAATAATAATAATGATTTATTTAACCTGGCAGAGTTAAGGCCATACGGCCTTCTCTAACACTCAACCAGGAGTAAAAACTGCGTTACAGAAACACTACAAATTTACAAAGTACACACAAAACTGAATAAGATAATAATAATAATAATAATAATAACAATAATAATAATAATAATATGTAAACAACAAGTAAGAAGAAATCAGACATAATATATAACATAGAGAAGGAAAGAAAAAAGCATAATAAAATGTGAACAGCAGGTCAAAAATAAATTAGGCCTACAAAGTATAAAAAATAAGACAATTATTGATAATAATAATAATAATAATAATAATAATAATAATGATAATAATAATAATAATAAATAATAATAAAATAATAATAACAGGCCTAATAATAATAAAACTACAAATAGTAGTAATAAAATAGTGCAGTACAAAGCATACAATGAATACAATATTCTTAAGTATACACAGTAAGGAAAATTATGTTTATATATAGCTCAACTTATCACATTAGAGATATACCATTATCGGAAAATATGAAAACAAAAATATAAAATAAGTTAAATATCACTAGAACATAAAAAAATGTGAATACGTGGAAACATGCAATACAACACTTGTCATAATAGTAAGTTAGTTTGGCAACTCGTCATAATATAGGCATATATTGAAGATTATTATTGTTTTTTACTCCCCTTATAACAAATAAAATATATGTAATACACTTAATTTGTTTTTTAAAAACATAAACAGTGATCGACTTTACTCCGCAATATTTTAAAATCGATCTTAAACTAAAAATTCAATGGTGATCGACTTTACCCTTTTAAGCAGGTAACTTCGATCACAAGTAAAAAAAAAAACAGTTTTTATAGATTGTAACTCAATTCTTGTAACGTGTCTTCATAAGTGAAGGATATGACGACAAAATGCTATTTTCTGAGGAACTTCGCTCCATTGCATAACCTCAATATCATTCAAAAATTGCAAAATTTGCATCGACTTTACCCTCTTCTACGGTACTCGCGTACTTGCATAAATGAATTTGTGACAACTTACGTTTGGTTAGTTTATGCTTTTGTTATGTCATATATACCATCAACCAAATATCCACAAAAATACCTTCTAAATTAAACGATTTTCACTTCTGAAATCACGGGAACAACCTCAAAGCTAGTTTCCCCTTTCACATTACCAACGGAAGATTTTAACAAACAATCATCTTCAGAAAATGTCAAATATAATGTACAATAAAAATGTGTAACTACCTTTCAACTCGCGAAGATATTCTCAGGCTGTATATTTATCCACATCCTCCAATTATCCAATACAAAAATTAAATCACGCACACAACACTTCGCCGGTTACAAACAACCACGAACTGCACATCTGCGATTCCCGCTAGAAATTAAGATGAGGAGCGTTCGGCATAATATCATTCAGCAGTACCAATAGTGTCATGCTTCTATAAAACAATAAAATTGCACTGCGATGCGCTTAGTATGTCCATATGAAGGAGATTGGTATAATCAGAACAGTTAATTCCATTTATGTATGTTCCTATTCCTTTACTTATTAAATATCTAAGCGTCTGAATTGTTTTCAAATATATTTAGTTGGCCATCTTTCCACTCCCTGTACTCAATTCCATTAACCAATGAGGAGCAACCATTTATACTACCCCTGCGTTCTGTTTCTTGCAAGTAAAAACTGTTTGCTTATGTTTAAAAACATACACAATGCAGTCAATATTTTAAGTGAAACTTTAGCAAATCATTAAAAGTTTAACCCTATAAATACACAACTTTGAAATGAAAATGTATTTGCTGGGCATTTATTCATTACATTTAGAAGTTTAAAAATAAAATTGTTTCGTAGATATATTGCGGGAGCAGTTAATGGAACGTCTGTGGCTACCACGATTGTTACAACGCGTTACAACGAGCGTCAAATCATGGCAAGGGGAGAGGGGAATGAACTGTAGCGTGTAGCATTTAACTGTTCGCAGCTTCTAAATACTGTATATAATGAGGAAATCAATAATATAATATTATGTATTTCTGATTTAATTCACATTTCAACAAGAAATATGCTATAACTATGAACGTTTAATTCTATTTATTCGTTCAAATCAATGCTTATGTAATAAAAACCTTTCTCATCGCATATTATCAATAGGTGTCTCTCGTTGTAGCTGTGTGGATAGCGCATGCATGTGCTTCCCAACACAGGACTGGGTGTTATCCTTGTCTTGTGATTGCTCTGTGTTATCTCTGCGGTGGCCCTGCGTCATACCGATACCGTTTTCAGGAAGGTTCGAATTTGTCAACACTACCCACAGTGGTGTGTAAGTCGGATAAAGGGGGAGATTTATCAGAATAAGAAATAAGTTCATCTAAATGTAGGTATTCCCCGAATTGCGATAGACGACTTCCTCACATGTTTGACCACCAAATCACGGCAGCAGAGACTGCAGGTAGACTAAAAGGTGAAAATCTGCCTATCTGTCGGTCTTGTTTCACTGCAGACTGCAATTATGCGGCAATATTATGTAGGCCTATGGTACATGAAGCAAAATTATTCTCGTAGTTGAAATATTATGACATATCAGTATTGTTTACGTACAGAGTAGAAAGTAACTAATATAAAGTAAGTAATTAGAAAATAAATATGACCTGGGCCGGCTTTAAGCCGTTTGGGCCGATTTATCCCAATTGGGCCCCACGCCTATGGAGGCCTCGCAATGATTTTTATTTTCAGGACTTATCTGTGGATACTATAGGAAAATGCGCAGCAGGTCTGGAAGTGCAATGACTGATGTGAGAGTATAATAGACACAAGAATAAGTGAATAACATAAAGTTGTTAATTTAAATGGTTACAGGCTTGTGGAGTGAGGTACTGAAGACAATAATTCTTTCAACTGAAATTAAAATCCGCATTATTTTATTTTTATTGCTCTTCGGATCTTTCTGATAATCCTAGTGATTGTTGCGAAAGAAGAAAAGTTTTTCCAAGCTTAAACAGATCAAAACTTATTTGACATCAAAGAAAAGAGATACAATTCAACAAAGGTATCATTTTGATATATACCCCGGCCAATAAGTGGATCCGGAATCACAAGGGTCTTTCCTGTAATGAGTGGAGGGAAGCAATCAAGATGAATGCGAACGTGTCAGCTGCGCGTAGTGTACCTGGCAGGTCTTCGGGCAGTAACCTCTGTCGACGTTGCGACAGGGAGGTTGAAACCCTTGCCCATGTCCTGGGGGCCTGTCCACACGGTGAACTTCTACGAAATACGCGGCATCATACAGCAAGATCTATAATAGCAACTGCTTAAGGAACAAAGGTTATTCAGTATATGAAGAAGTACACGGCATATCCAGCGAGGGCAGTAATCGAAGAATCGACATAATTACATTTAAACTTCCCTCTCTTGAAGGTTATACATCATAGACCCTACTGTGAGATTCGAATCGCACGAACACCAGCCAGAAGAAGTACACGAGGAAAAAAGGAATATATATATATATATATATATATATATATATATATATATATATGAACCTTCCATCAGTTTTTATAAGGACAAATACCATCTGGAATCCGTCATTACGGGACTAATGATAGGAACCCGTGGGACCATACCCCGGTTCCTAGTCGACTTCTGTAAATCTTTTGGCCTGCATAAAAATATTTTAAGAGATCTAACAATTGCAGCACTCAAAGGCTCAATAGCTATTTTCAGGCATCATACATATGGACCATGACTAATTCGCATCTCCTTGACATTACTTCGTTTAATATCATGTGTTTCAATATAATTCAAATTGTTATTTTTCACTCTAACAACAATGTATCACTAAGCCTCAAGGCATTTACTCTATTGTACTGTATTATGGTACTCTTTGTCGATGGCAACCTGTAGTGGTTACAGGAAGAAATTAAATCAGAATCATAAGCAAAATTATAAATAAATAAAAATTATAAACAGACAATATGAAATAATAATAATAATAATAATAATAATAATAATAATAATAATAATAATAATAATAATAATAATAATAATAATAATTTTAGTTGGTGTGAAATTAAAAGAAATAAAACTGTGATTCGTAATTCTCCAAGAACAACCGATACGTTTAGTCCAGTATCTCTTCGGAATTAGGGTTTATACCAGGGGTCGTCAGCACAGAGCACGCTGGGGCTTGTCTCTCTTACAGTGCACTAGGATGCACTCCGTAGCTGCTAGCGGGTATGCTCTCTATCTTCCCTGTTGCACGACGACAGCACCGCGTACTCATTGCACATTTCAGCGAGTGCTCACGACCACTGGTTGATACTATACTCCACCATAACGTGTTCTCTGTAGGGAAGAAGATTGAACTATGAACTTACTAAACTGCACAGCTCTCAACATTTCAGAAAACAAAAGTCGTTAATATAATCGCAGGTGTTTACAGGTATATTAGAAAATTAATGAAGAAAATCCAATGTTGCATGTACTTGAGTAATTATTTGAGATCAGTAATACAGCAAGAAGGTTTGGACAATTTGATAAATTTTATTCTGCCCATTGAATATAAAAATTACCTGGAGATTGTTAAACTTAGACAAGATTCTGAAAGTCCTTGAAGACAACTTTTCCACATTGAAGGCAGTAATATTAATATGTCTTTTTATTATCTATTCATATGTAGTGGTAGGGCTAATGAGAGTTAATAAAAATAAAAAATATAAATTGCTTCGTAATAATGATGTTCTTACATTTTTATTAAAAAGAAGTGTAATATTTTCACAGAGAATATAGTAAGTGATTTTCTACCTATTTATACTCATCAAAGAACCGTAATCAACATATCACATTGTTTGTTTACATGTACGTTTAATTTGCACTAAGTCACAGTCTTTTTCTAAATGCATATTGATTGATTTTCTTTGAAATATACATATACACACTTAGAAGTTCAAATTAAAATTTTTTCAACTTTATTGCCAATGAAGAATACCAGACATTTTGGAAGTTATTTGCTTCCATGAAAATTAAATATACTCCTCTGAATGATTTTCTTCCTGCTAAATACTTTTTATTGAACCTATACATCATCAGTTCTCGAGTTTCAATGAGAAAACGCAAGTAACAATGTCAGGACGATTAGTCCGTTTTTCACGTGGAAGTGAAGCAGTAGCTATTTCAGGTCATTGCGGATTGTAGGTGAGAGTTATGAAAATACCAGATTTACCATGCTTTCCAATAATAGACATAGCCTCTTGGTGTAGCTACTGCATGTTTCGTGAACTACCTTGAAATGTAGAGGGTAGAATAACTTTTTCCTGAGAGATCTTGCTAAAGTGATCGGGACACTACAACATTTTGTAGGCCTCTTATTTTATCAGTAAATAATACCTTTTGGTCTTCCCTTAGGCATTATAATTTTTGCGCTTCCTCCAGATAATACTGAAGAGAATCATAAACAAAAATATCTACATCACTTACATATAAATGGCTTTTAAGGAACCCGGAGGTTCATTGCCGTCCTCACAAAAGGCCACTATTGGTCCCTATCTTGAGCAAGATTAAGCCAGTCTCTACCATCATATCCCACCTCTCTCAAATCAATTATCATATTATCCTCCCATCTACGTCTGCCTCCCTCAAGGATTTTTCCCTTAATTTCTTCCAACTAGCACTCTATATGCATTTCTAGATTAACCCATACGTGCTACATGGGCTGCCATCTCAAACATCTGGATTTAATATTCCTAATTAAGTTAGTTCTGCGTGTGTAGTTCTGCGTTGTGTAACTTTCTCCATTCTCCTATAACTTCATCCCTCTTAGACCCAAATATTTATAGTTATAAGCATCTTATTTTCGAACACCCTTAATCTCTCTTCCTCTCTCTAAGTGAGAATCCAAGTTTCACAACCATAAAGAACTACCGGTAGCATAACTGTTTTATAAATTCTGACTTTCATCTTTAAATATCTACAACACACCACTATTAAATGTACTATCGAAAAGACCCATACCACTTGATTAATAACTATAAAAATATTTCATTTCAATAACAATATTGTTATATATTACTTAAGTTTTGTATAGACTACTATATAGCCGTCACTCAGTAAATAGTATAGAAATGAAGATCTAACTTCAAATATTCTGTACGCCTACTTACATAAACATAAAAGATTTCATCATCAATAAAGCATTAATCCGTATAATTAGTGACAAATACATCATGGCACTCACTATAATAATATTTCATTTTTAATTATAATGTCATCAAACATTCCTAAGCTTTGTAGTTTTTAATATCCAATACACAGACAGCTGTACTCAGAAAATTACACATAAGACAATCTGATCTGTAAATTCTTTTTAGTAAGTCTTGAAGTTTTTGATTATCAACATTACAGAAACATTCTGAAAAATTTACACAAATGAAGATCGATAGTCGCCCTGGGTGGCAAAGTTACTATAAGTCTTAGCGCTGGCCTTCTATGTCCGAGGTTGGGGGTTAGATCCCGGCCCAGGTCGATGGCATTAAAGCGTGCTTAAATGCCACAGCCTCATGTCACTAGATTTAGTAACATTTAAAAAAAAAACTTCTGGAACAAAATTCCGGCACACCGGCGACGATGATATAACCTCGGCAGTTGCGAGAGTCGTTAAATAAACCATAATTTAAAAGATCGACATATTGGAATTATGATGTGAGAGAATCTGAGTCATCTGAATTCTAAATATATCAGCAATTCTGCAGGTCTTAGCCTTCGAGTGATATTGTTTATTTGAGTGTGTTTGTGTTTTGTTTTATTGTGAAAACCCATTATTTCTCAAAACTCACGACAGATGGATTTTGGAAAATAGGAAAATGATGTAGGAAAATAGACATTTCACTTAAAACTACCATTTTCCCGAAAAACTTTGGGTTCCAAGCTTAAAAAATGAGGGGTCATTTATTAAAATCTGTTCAGTCGTTCTCCCTTAATTTCAATTAGCAATTCAAATTATATATATATATATATATATATATATATATATATATATATATATATATATATACATACACACAGAGTCGATCTGGTTGGCGAGTTGGTATAGCGCTGGCCTTCTATGCCCAAGGTTGCGGGTTCGATCCCGGGCCAGGTCGATGGCATTTAAGTGTGCTTAAATGCGACAGGCTCATGTCAGTAGATTTACTGGCATGTAAAAGAACTCCTGCGGGACAAAATTCCGGCACATCCGGCGACGCTGATATAACCTCTGCAGTTGCGAGCGTCGTTAAATAAAACATAACATTTTTTTTTTATACACAGAGTGAGTATAAATGATTTCCCTCATTACGAAAATTATTTGTGGACAAACGATTGAACGTAGAAAATTTTTAAATATAAGGGTGTATTATATTTATATTTATATTTCCAAATAAGTGCTTTTCAAATAAAAATTTTCAATTTAAGTGTAAAGGTACAGGTAAAGGTATCCACGTAACATGCCATGAAGGCACTTGGGGGGCATGGAGGTAGAGCCCCATGCTTTCCATGACCTCGGCACTAGAATGAGGTGGTGTGGTCGGCACCACGCTCTGACCCCGGGAAAGACCCGGTACTCAATTTTATAGGAGGCTGAGTGAACCTCGGGGCCGTTCTGAAAGTTTGGCAACGAGAAAAAACCCTGTCACCACCTGGGATCGAACCCTGGACCTTCCAGTCCGTAGCCAGCTGCTCTACCAACTGAGCTACC
This sequence comes from Periplaneta americana, assembly GCF_040183065.1. Taxonomy (NCBI): domain Eukaryota; kingdom Metazoa; phylum Arthropoda; class Insecta; order Blattodea; family Blattidae; genus Periplaneta; species Periplaneta americana. The sequence goes on from NC_091125.1 coordinate 18,659,035, forward strand.
CGGCCGCCTTTCAATTTAAGTGTATGTACAAGAATTGTTATTTAATATTATGCACATTTGGCTTTCATGTAGATGCTTCCTGTGGATCAGACTTTAATAATTTCAAGAGAAAAATTGTTCTGGAGCCGGGTATCTATCCCGGGACCTTTCGCTTACCGCACGCATGCTCTACCGACTGAGCTACTCCAGGAGCTACACGACACCGTCACAATTTTTCATTTTATATCCACATTACTCAAATGGGCTGACAAGATGCCAGAAGCCCAACTTTGAGTGCCCATAATTCTGAGTGACTTAAATTGTGGCTTTGTATTAACATACCAATAGTAACGAACATATTATGCTAATCTGGTTTTCAGGTAGAAGCTCCCTGAGAAGCAGGCTTGAAAAATTTCAAAGGAAAAATTGTACCGCGGTCGAGTATATCCCCACAACCCAAATGGCCTGACAAGATGCCAGAAACCCAAAGTTGAGTGCACACAATTACCTATACGCTGGTATTACTCCAATACACCTTGCACCAATCAAATTTGTAATTGCCGCGCAAGTGTTGCTGGGAATAAAATGTAGCCAACATATATTGCAGCAATGAAATTTGTACACGCCGCGCAAGTGTTGCTGGGAATTCAATATAATTATACAACAAACACCAATCAAATTAAGTAATCGCCGCGCAGGTCCTTCTGGGAAAAAATACCTAGCACCAATGAAATTTGTAATGGCCGCGCAAGTGTTTCTGGGAATAAAATGTAGCCAACATACATTGCACCAATCAAATTTGTAGTCGCCGCGCAAGTGTTGCTGGGAATTCTATATAATTATACAACAAACAACAATCAAATTAAATAATCGCCGCGCAGGTTCTGCTGGGAATACAATACCTAGCACCACTGAAATTTGTAATCGCCGCGCAAGTGTTTCTGGGAATAAAATTTAGCCAACATACTTTTCACCAATTAAATTTGTATTCTCCGCGAAAGTGTTGCTGGGAATTCAATATAATTATACAACAAACACCAATCAAATTAAATAATCGCCGCGCAGGTTCTGCTGGGAATACAATACCTAGCACCAATGAAATATGTAATCGCCGCGCAAGCGTTTCTGGGAATAAAATTTAGCCAACATACTTTTCACGAATTAATTTTTTAGTCGGCGGGCAAGCGTTGCTCGGAATTCAATATAATATATTATACAACAAACACCAATCAAATTAAGTAATCGCCACGCAGGTGCTGCTGGGAATACAATACCTAGCACCAATGAAATTTGTAATCGCCGCGCAAGTGTTTCTGGGAATAAAATGTAGCCAACATACTTTTCACCAATTAAATTTGTAGTGTCCGCGCAAGTGTTGCTGGGAATTCAATATAATTATACAACAAACAGCAATCAAATTAAATAATCGCCGCGCAGGTTCTGCTGGGAATACAATACCTAGCACCAATGAAATTTGTAATCGCCGCGCAAGTGTTTCTGGGAATAAAATTTAGCCAACATACTTTTCACCAATTAAATTTTTAGTCGACGGGCAAGTGTTGCTGGGAATTCAATATAATATATTATACAACAAACACCAATCAAATTAAGGAATGCCGCGCAGGTGCTGGTGGGAATACAATATCTAGCACCAATGGAATTTGTAATCGCCGCGCAAGTGTTTCTGGGAATAAAATATACCCAACATACATTGCACCAATCAAATTTGTAGACGCCGCGCAAGTGTTGCTGGGAATTCAATATAATTATACAACAAACACCAACGAGTTAGAAAGAGAAGACTATAGAGTGGTCATGTTGTCCAGTACAGCGCTCTTTGCGGTGCCACCGCGAAACGCGGCAGATCTGAGCTAAGCGCCCACCTTTGTAAAAATTCGTCTGCTTACAATGTTGTATAACGGAGGTAAGAAGCACAAAAAAACGAAGAAAAAACATGCCTGATGTGTGTGCTGCATATAACTGCAATGTCAAAAGGAAAAAGACAACTGATATATCATATTTCATGTAAATTTTATGAAGTTAAATCCATAGTTTTGTTAATTAGCAGCATCTTTTTCATGCATAAATGTGTAACAACGCCCGGCATAAACAAAATAAATGGTTTACTGGTAAATATGGATAAAATCAATACAATTCCGTTTCAGACCCAGTGAAAAACAAATAGCAATACAATATTAAAACTGTATTTCGACACCGGCATCCTTTATTTCTGCTCCTTCTGTCCTTACTGCTTATACAAGAAGACGATGAGCTGTAGCTTATAAGAAGCAGGCCTATTTCGAAGACAAACGATTAATCAAATGAATGGTTCACTAGTAATAAAGTTAAAGTAAATACGGATAAATCCGCTACAATTCCGTTTCAAACCTAGTAATAGCAATCAAATATTAAAATTGTATTTCGACACTCGCATCCAAAATAACGCAAAACTCTGGGGGTAGGTCGTATTGTTGTTAGTATTTTGACTGGAAGGACATGAAAGAACATAATTGAGCACCCACGTGCAATAATGGGGTAAGTATGAATATATATTTTCGTAACTACTTACCCCATTACAGTACGGGGGTGCTCAATTATACACTAATAATTATCTGTGATGCCACAGGCCTTGTAAAGGCTCGGACAGACCAGCCGGCTGTTGGCCTCACGTTCACATTTCGATAATAATTATACTTTACTGTAACAAAAAAACTGAAAGCGTGTTTTGTCATGTTTCACCCACGTTACAAGCTTGGAGGTAAAGGTTGTTTACTACAGATAGGGCCTACTTTCATTCTATATCTTATGGTATAGTAAATAGTTTTGCAACGTGTAGAGACTGGGAAAACAATTTAATAAAATCATCCGAATGATACTCGTTCATTTTATAGGCAATCTTGCAGGTCGCATTTAAAAGAACCTAGGAATATTAACATTTTCTTCAGTATATTTGCTAGGACTTCTTGTCATACTGCATGACAATTTTGCTTAGGTTATTCTTTTAAGCATTCCTTCTAGGAATAGCTCAAGTGTTTTATATTTAGCGTACATAAGTTTAGATTAAGTTCCTAGCACGTATTTGACGAAATACTAGGTTTTTCCACTTCAGTTTAACTGATTTTTGCAAACGAAATTAAGACTGCTGACGATTCTAATGTCAATTATCACCACGCCCACTTTGTTTTGGGCGCATAAGTTCATTACCGACGGTCGTTCAATTTTCTTCAAACATGGCGGCGCAATGACCACTCTATATCTTTCTCTTTCTAACTCGTTGACAAACACCAATCAAATTAAATAATCGCCGCGCAGGTCCTTCTGGGTAAACAATACCAACCTAGCACCAGTGAAATTTGTAATGGCCGCGCAAGTTTTTCTGGGAATAAAGTGTAGCCAACATACATTGCACCAATCAAATTTGTAGTCGCCGCGCAAGTGTTGTTGGGAATTCAATATAATTATACAACAAACACCAATCAAATTAAATAGTCGCCGCGCAGGTCCTGCTGGGAATACAGTACCTAGTACCAATGAAATTTGTAATGGCCGCACAAGTGTTTCTGGGAATAAAATGTAGCCAACATACATTGCATCAATGAAATCTGCATTCGCCGCGCAAGTGTTGCTGGGAATTCAATATAATTTTACAACAAACACCAATCAAATTAAGTAATCGCCGCGCAAGTTCTGCTGGGAATACAATACCTAGCACCAATGAAATTTGTAATGGCCGCGCAAGTGTTTCTGGGAATAAAATGTAGCCAACATACATTGCACCAATCAAATTTGTAGTCGCCGCGCAAGTGTTGCTGGGAATTCAATATAATTATACAACAAACAACAATCAAATTAAATAATCGCCGCGCAGGTTCTGCTGGGAATACAATACCTAGCACCAATGAAATTTGTAATCGCCGCGCAAGTGTTTCTGGGAATAAAATTTAGCCAACATACTTTTCACCAATTAAATTTGTATTCTCCGCGAAAGTGTTGCTGGGAATTCAATATAATTATCCAACAAACAGCAATCAAATTAAATAATCGCCGCGCAGGTTCTGCTGGGAATACAATACCTAGCACCAATGAAATTTGTAATCGCCGCGCAAGCGTTTCTGGGAATAAAATTTAATCAACATACTTTTGGATGGGCGAAGTTGTTCTTTTCCCGGAACAGTTCCGACGGTTCCGGTTCCGAAAAAATACTATGTTCCAAATAACAGTTCCGAAATAACAGTCACCAGTGGTGATGAGTCGGAGTCGTTGAGTCGTTCAAACGAACGGTACAGTACCCTCCCTCTTCACCATAGACAAATAACACCATGCAGCTCACACTGGAGCACTCATAGGCATGACATAGTACACATTCTTATCTATAGATGGCACTGCAATGCACATTCGAATCGATTTTGGAAAATTGCTGTGCATGCGGACAGAACTCAAAAGCTTAATGTTAGTAATTAAACAGCTGTTGACTACAAGGACAGAATACAACACTTTGTTTTCGTACATAAAGTTATAAAGACATGGTAGCCAACTAAAAAAAAAATAACATAACATTTAAAACATATGGTATGTAATTTCTGTTCTCTCTATTACATAATAAAAAAAAAACAAATCATTAATTTTTATTTTTACTTTTCTTAATGCACAGTTATAATAATAATAATAATAATAATAATAATAATAATAATAATAATAATAATAAATATTACAATTTCATAAATAAAAAAGATATATATTGGCAGTACTGAAACCTGGAAACCCCGCAGTGGGTTAGTAAAATGTTGGAATCGCATCTTTACCAAAGTGTAATTTAAACTTCGCATTAAACCTCGCTCTCCAAATCAGTACTTATATGGGTAGTTTCCAACATATAATGCTACAACATTTTTGTCGTTCTTTGATAACAGAGAAGATAGCACAAAAACTTGTGCTTGTCAGACTTAACCTCAACAAACGACATACAGACATTGTAACTAAACCACTCATTACCATTTACGACTTTAACCTTTGTAGAGAATCAGCTGATCAATGAATTAATAATAGTATGCGTACTTTATGACTTTGTAGAATGTTTATAAAACAGAATTAGTCAACTAATGGTGAAATAAACCATAAAGCGGGAATCAATATCACAGATTATTGAATACTTACTATAACATTACAGATGATTGGCCAGTCTTACAAATGTTGATATTAAAGTTCGCGCCACCGCAAGGATTTCAATGTCCATGCGCCCCCCTCCAACCACGTGAGAGTTTCAAGTACAGTGTAACTGCAGCTGTCGTTGGTTCATCGGAACAAGCTCCGACGTTCCGACTGTTATCTCGGAGTCGGAACATACCTTGTGCAACGCGGTACTGCGAGCCCGCAACAGCTGGGCAAGTGAGCAGCTCGGAGTCGGAACACTGTTATTTCGGAACAGGAGGTTCCGACCTACTGTTCATTTTTGCAACAGTTCCGAGGGAGTCGGAACATACCTTGTGCCACGCGGTACTGCGAGCCCGCAACAGTAGGCAAGTGAGCAGCTCGGAGTCGGAACACTGTTATTTCGGAACAGGAGGTTCCGACCTACTGTTCATTTTTGCAACAGTTCCGAGACCGGAACAGTTCCAAAATAACTGTTGTGTTATTTTTTACCCATCTCTTCTACTTTTCACCCTTCGAACATAAAATAGATAGAAGGGGCAAGGCTTGTTGGGTAGTGGGACCAGAGTTAAATCAGCTGATCTAGGGCAGGAAAGCGATATGGAAAATGGAAAGGCCATTGTGTGTTTAGTGAAATACAAGTGTTTTGAATTGATTTTGGGGCAAAAAATGAGAAATAACGATAATATTTCGTAGGTGGGTACACTTACTACTTATTAATAACCTCACTGCAATTTATTAAAGTGCGATAATGTTATTTAACCTAATGATGTTTATTTATTTCGTAAAATTTCAGTATACGATTTCTACACTGCCAGAAATTTATCTTAAGAAAAGAGCAGATTTGTCTGTGTTGGTACAATGTGTATCATCACGCTTACGAATTTAAATACATAAAAATAAATAGGCCTACCTCAAGTTACCAAATTACCCTATTTGTTTCGTGTTCCTCTTTCAGTTTTGCAGTCGAATCTTCAGTAGATCTCAAGTTATTGCAAGAAAGTAATTACAGTGTGTCCTATTCAATTGCAAAAATGGTAATGTCTTGTGCAGCATATAATTGCACCCAAAGGTTTGAAAAAGGGAGCAAGATATCATTTCACAGGTAAGGATTAAATTTTTAACTCATTAATAGTACATTAAATAAGGTGCACATACAATAAAATTTTGGTAATTGTTCACTTCTTCATTACCATAGTTGTTGACGAGCGAGTGTTGTATCATTCACATAGTGCATTGTGTTTGTGACAAGGCGTACCGTTGTTGGCTAAACTAGCGCTGAGGTAGTTCCTTTCGTATTCCGCTTATACACCTTGCATAATATATAGGCTATGTGTAACTAATGAAAGTTGTTGACGTACAAGTGTTGCATCATTCACATAGTGCACTGTGTTTATGACATGACATTGTTTAACATATAAGTAACATAACATGGTCGCTTCTAACCTAAGTTAATAGTTTACTTTATCGATACCGTAGTTGTTGACGTAAAAGTGTTGCATCATTCACATAGTGCGTTGTGTATGACATGGCGTTGTTTAACATACGTTATATAAGTAATTAACATAACGTGGTTGCTTCTAACCTAACCTAGTAATTATTTACTTTATTGATACCGTAGTTGTTGACGTGCAACTATTGCATCATTAACATAGTGCATTGTGTTTGTGATATAGTGTTGTTTAACATATAGGCTAAGTAACTAATTTCCGAAGAGTGAGGAGTAGTCTAAAGCATGGCTGGATGGAAGTCACACAGAAAGAAGTGGGCAAATAGTGGATACGAACGGTATCGATAAAGTAAATAAAACCAAATTTGTATAAATAGCCAGTGAAGCTATCGCTGAGGTAGTTCTGGTGATTTCGGAAGTGAAAATCGTTGAATTTATAAGTTTTGTGTGTGTATGTGTGTGTGCGCGTGCGTGCGTGTGTGCGCGCGCAGTTGATCGTAAATGCAAGGCATAACAAAAGCCTAAATGAACAACACCTAACCCGTCACTGATTCGTATATGCAAGGTGTACAAGCAGAGTACTGCAGTGCTAGTTTAGCCAAATAGCCTACAAGCAGGCTATATGTGGGACACAATCACAATGTTTTTTCCGTCTGATCCTGAGCTACTAAAAAAATGGTTTATAAACATGAAAAGGGAGAATTTTCATCCATCGAAATATAGCAAAATATGCTCAAAACATTTTGAGGATAGCTTTTTCGACAAACAAAGGTTTGGCCATCCATTTCTTATAAAAGGATCGGTGCCAACACTTTTTTAGTTTCCTGAGCATCGCAAGCTTCCTAAACCTCGTGTTGTAGGTCTAATTAATACTTCACAATCCTACAGCTCTGAACAACCAACAACAGTAGACCTATCACAGCACCCAACCTCAGTTGGAAACTCAAACGAAAGGCTTAATACTTCACAATCCTTCAGCTCTGAAGAATCGACAACTGTACACCTACCACAGCAGCCAACCTCAGTTAGAAATGAAAAGAAAAGGTTTAAGAGAAAACACTTCATGGGCGACTTTGAAGAGTGTGACATGAAGTCTCCTAAAAAGTGCCTATTCATGGCTCAGAATACGATCAAGGATCAAAGAAAAAGAATTAGAAACTTAATGAAGAAAAATGTGAGATGTAAGAAGAAAATTAATTCTTTAAACTCTTTAATTACCCACTTACAAAAGGAACTGATGATAAATGAAAATGCTGCAACAGTGTTAAAGGTTGGTTACAGATATAGTTAAAATGTAATGTATTTTTAAAATCTTGTTTTAGTATTTTTATGTCAAGTCCCTACTATAAACTGGTCTTTAAAGGAATATGTCACTTGCTGGTTAGATCAGGTGACATTGTTATAACAATTTTGTTCGAAAGAGGGTACATAATATATAGTGTGAGAATGGAGAAACACATAATGGAAAAACAAATCATTCACAGTAGAGCAATTAATTTTACAATAGAATCTAACCTAACCCAACCCATGAGTGATCTAATCTAAGAAATTACCAACATATTTGCATGTGCACTTTCATATGTTCATTGCCCTTAAAATGGGAACGTTGAGGCTTTTATGGTTGCCCATATTATAATATTATTAAACAAAATTAAATTGACTTTTCGTAAATGATGTAAGTAATTAGGCAAAACAGCAGGATCTGAGAGATTTCATGGTTGTCTATTACATAGAATGTTTCCATGGATGTTAAATTTAGAGCGTCAGGTATAGTATAGCTATCCATCCATCATGGCTCCTCCTGTTTTCCTAATACTGTATTTGTCTGTTATAGCTATGTTGTTGAATAAGGAAGCAAGAATTTAACTATTATTTTATTTTCCTCCTTAGGCTGCATTTTCTGGTCCTGCAGAGGAGCTGTTTAAAAGAATGGTAGAAGGAAAAAAAAAAAAGATACTTATTCTCAGCAACTACGAAGTTTTGCCCTTATACTACATTTTTATTCAGCAAAAGCATAAGAGTATGTGAGGAAAACATTTAATATATGTCTTCCACATCCCCGTACCCTAAGAAGATGGTACCAGCATATTGATGGTTCACCTGGCTTTACACAGGAAGCATTAACAGCGCTTAAACTAAAAGCTGAAGAAGCTGAAACATCAGGTAAATCAGTTGTGTGCAGCCTTCTCATGGATGAAATGGGCATTAGGAGTAAGATTGAATGGGATAGTAAGGAAACATGTGGCTATGTTGATATGGGAACTGAGGTTGATGACGATTCACTACCAGAGGCGAGGGAGGCACTTGTGCTGTTAGTGAATGCTGTTAACGATTGTTGGAAAGTTCCAGTTGGATACTTTTTAATTGATAGTTTTTCAGGAGAGGAGAAAGCAAATTTAGTAACAAATGCACTTACAATGTTACATAGGCCCTAATACTGGAATTCATGTTGTTAGTTTGATGTTTGATGGTGCTGCCAGCAATATAACAATGACTAAATATCTAGGGGTTGACATCTATCAAAATAGTGCAAAGATCTTTTTTTCACATCCTGTCACAAATGAACCAGTGTTTATTTTCCTTGATGCATGCCATATGTTAAAATTGGTAAGAAACTCCTTAGCCAGTTTAGGTGTGATATATAACAGCGATGGCAGTGCAATAAAGTGGGATCACATATTAAAGCTAGTTGAGAAGCAACTTGAAGAAGGATTAACTCTGGCTACTAGGGTTAGAAAGCGTCATGTCAATTGGGAGTCAGAAAAAATGAAAGTTAAACTAGCTGCCCAAACTTGCTATTAAAAAAAAAAAGCAGAAAAAAAATGTTCTTGTGTACATTGTGTTTAATACCTAATAGGTGGGGTTCAGGCATAGGCTATACCAATTTTTTCCATGTATTCCTAATTAACTTTTTGGTTTGGTACATTTGTATCTTGTTATTTTGTATCTTGTGCACATTGTGTTTAGGGTCATTCCATGCCAATGCAACCAAAGGGTGATGCATAAACACCACCAAATTAGCTCTGTGGAAAGTCTGAAATTTAGAAATTTATTTGCCATATTTCAACATGAAATCCAGTTTTTATTTCCAGTACAATGAAATGTACATTTATGCATTATTATACAATGAAAAAAAAAAAAAGTCCATGACTTGTTGCAAAGAAATGTCATTTAGCCTTTACCATGGAAGTATTTTGTATGGATCAGTATACCTGTGAAATTCTTATTTTTTTTTCTAGCAGCACCATCAGAAAAATAAAGTATATTTTGCATATCAGGATGCCTTTTCCTAAGATACTGAGTTAGGCCTACAACTTGAAAGTACTGGACAGCTACAGTGCTAATTATGTTCCAAAATGATCACTAATGATGCACATAGATATGAGATTCCTCAGATTGAGGTTGTGGCTATACTACATCTCAAGTCTGATTAGTGAAATATGTTACTAGTCAGTGATGTATGCAGTGGAGGGGGAGGAACTGGAACTAAAACAGTTTCACTAATGTAATTACTTGTGTTGTAATAATAGATCTGTTTAATACATTTTAAACCATACCTGTAATGTAAGCTTCTATTAATATTTATGTTTGTTAATAAATTGTGACGGATTAACTTCAAAACATCCATAACAAATTTGAGAATGCACCATTAAGGTAAATTATTTATTATATATTTCAGTGATTCATACTCTGAAACAATGCTCGTGCCTGTAACTCACAACAAAATTCGCGAAATTAATGTCAAATATAAATACTGGTATTATGTTCTTGAAAACTTCCTATATTTTGTTTCCTTAACCTTTTTATTTCAGGTGGACTAACAAGTGAACAGAACTTTAGGTAAGCTTACCATACATCCCATAAAAAATGAGATAGTCTCCTTTTTTGGCCTAGGTGTTGGGTGTCCCTGATAACAAAGGAATTAAACATAACCCCCATTCACGAACACATCAACAATTATAGACAGAATTGGCTCCAGCATTGTCAACAGGATGGACCGTTCCAGATTGCCTCGACAGATCCTCAGATACATACCTCGAGGGAAAACATCTTTGTGTCGGCCCTTAAAAAGATGGAAGAAGACAGTAACAGGCCACTAGGCCTACTGCTTGAATGGCTGATGATGATAAATGTTTGAATTTGAAATCAACAAACGTAAATGAACTTGGTATGAAGGGTAGGGTGAAGTGAAGAAAAAAAAATTGAGTATGATTATGTAAATAATCGAGACTTATCCATGTTACCAGCCATACTCTTTTACTCCTACCTTCTGTGCTGACTCTACCAAACATCCTATGTGCATGTGCTATCATCTATACCCCATAGCACAGTTAATATCTTTTCTTCAGTTAGTGACCAAGAGCTGACCTTAGTAATGAAAGAATCATGATTATTAACCCACTTTGTAGCATACAATGATTTCAGTTGTCTCTTTCGGTGGAGAGAGTCTGCTTCAGAAACAGTGGCGGCTCATACATATTTAATCCATAGTGCCAAATCAGTGGTATATCCAGGATACCCTAAGGGGGAGGGTAACTCTTTTTTCTACTATAAGCAATAATAATAATAATAATAATAATAATAATAATAATAATAATAATTAGAGACGAGAATTCCATGCAAATGCATGTTTTTATAGGAACATAGGACATACGTAGCTCATACTTGGTACTTATCCATTTCATTACTTTCCGGTTCCAAATATGTGTACTTGTCCCGTGCATATTTGCATGTTTTCCACTTTTTAGGGATAAAAACATGCATAATGCATATTTAGGTAATTTTTAGCTTAATAATGCATATAATATACATTACATTCAGTTTAAATGCATGTTTTAATGGTTTTGTGTGGACACCTTAGTTTCTCGATTTTATGTCCCACATTTTAGCTTCAGAAATCAGGATTGAAAAAAAAAAAAAACTAAATAACAGAAAAATTAAATTAAATGTTAAGATTTTCTCAATAAGGTGTTAGAGGACCTTTCCTTGGAGGGAAGTCCACTTCTACGACACTTTACCGACGACCCTCTATACACTGCGTGTCATAAATTTATTACGTTGGATATTTTGAGAATAGTAAGTAGAGAGGAAATATAGAGGGTTCAAGGAAATTGCCGACAAATAATTTAGGTCAAAAGCATCCTCTTTCAGGGAGGTTGTAAATTCTCTTCCTTTTCTAGTACTAGTAGCAATTTAGATTCTTCTAAAATTGGAATCACCGTAAAACTGTGTTTGCAGTGTGTGAATGTCGTAAGTTGTTAATGTGCTTGTTTATTCTGTTTTTGCGGGTTAATGTGGTTCTAATGTTTCCAATTTAAAGATTCCAAAAGTGTACTCTTTGCACAGTGGATTACTGTAAAGGAAAAGATTTTGTTAGATCAGCTGAGGATGTCGTATTTTGCGACTGTTGGAGTAAAGAGTAAAGCAATGCTGTTCTGTTTCCGAACTTTTATATGACAATTGTTCTTTGTAAAAAAATCACAAAACTTGTTCAAAATAATTATTAAATTACGATGTCCGTTTTTAAATCGTATCTAGGTAACCGTAACGTCTATTATAATTTCAGATGAAATGTACTAAAAAATTTCAAATCGACCAGCATGTCGCATCTGTTTCACATATTGCAAGAATGCAACAAAAGAAATAATCTTCAAAGAATTTCATAGATCCCTCAGTTATGCCCGTGGGAAAGTGAATGTAGCTGCGAAAAACAAATTGGACAGGGTCCTAAATGCTAACCCGGACTGCGGATTCTTTTGTTCAGTGAAGGTTATTTGTGGCGAAAACTTGAATGAAGAATTTGACCTGACACTGTCACAAATATGTTCATTCAAGTTTAAACCCGTAACTTCTTGCAATATAGAGACAAGTGCAGGAACCTCACAGAAACCAATTTAAAAATGTTATTAAGTTTTTAACTGTGCAAAAAAAGTGAAGTGAAATAAGACATTTTGAAACAAAAATAAAAGTGCATATTTTAATGTATTTTTCGCTTGATCATGCATATTTCATTGTTTGATAGTTCATGAATGCATGCATATTTTGGGATTTTATAGTGCATCAAATTCTCGTCTCTAATAATAATAATAATAATAATAATAATAATAATAATAATAATAATAATCACTCACCAAAATTTATACAACTGGAGCACTTGAACACTTTTGTTGACCAGGTTAATATGCGCGATAGATAAAACCCATTCGCCTATTCTTCTGACTTGAAAATAAATCCATCATTTTTTTGTTGAAGTTGTCTATTTTGCAAACAAAACTCCTCAGATTCATCGTGCCTTCTTAGTGCTAAATCTAGTGCCCCACAAAATCGTATACAATTTATTATTAAATTTAACACATATCTGTTTTTATCAACTTGCTCATTGTGTTTTGCAATCGCGAATTTAACTGATTTTCAGTGTTCGCTTTACCCAGCATAGACAAACTGAAGACGTTATTCATATTAACCTTTGACTTATATGTGTTTTTATTTTACCCCATAAGTGTACTAAATCTGTCACACCCACTTTTGACCAGCTAAGTTCACCTCCGAACAGAACACACGGGAAAAAGAAGAACGCATTTTTCACATCACATCCACACAACCAGTTGTTTTTTAAATAAATATCTGGGTTGAATTTGCGAGATCTGTTAACTTTAGCACTTTGCTGCTTTCGATGAATATTTAAGTGCGTTGTTGGTCTGCCTAATTCTTTAACACGAAGTTTGTTTTCATATGTTAATGTTGAAAACTGAGATTTCAATAAAGCTCCAACCGAATTAATTTTTTAACAGTACACAACACGATAACACGACCACTATTACGATGACAACCTCACGACTTAACACGTTCACACTACACTTGGTACTGTTGGTAGAAATAATAAAGTGAAAACTTTCTCAAGCCAAGTCTTCAAGAAACCGGGAGAGATTTTATTATCTTATTGTTGCAGTCTTCGCTTAGAAACATGTTCCGACAAAGCGGAAGGATAGACAGAGCGCGAGGTAGTAAGGGATCGGCATAGTAAATGGGGATGTACAGTTTTAGAGCTGAGACGAGATGTTATGGCACCAACCTGCGCGAAGTTTTAAATTTCCGGCCAGCAGCGTAGAGGAGTGGGGGTTGTTTGTGTTACGGTTCTCAAGCTCAGAGCGGCAGGCATATGCGTTTCATCTCTTTCTAAAAACATTCGTCTTACCTCAGTATCACCACTTTCCTACTCAGAGTCTGAAGGTACCTAATGGAATTACGCCCGCTATTCCATCTTTATATTCTTATTCTCCGTCCGAATCAGACGACTGATCTGTGCTGGAATCAGATGTCCCTAAGTTTATGAAAATGTTCTCCAAAATACTGTCCATCACGTGCTCACTTTCAGTGTAATTGTTCTCTACTTTCTTCACATAATCATACACTGATATCCATTCTTGGAAGAATCGATTGCAGAATCGGCCTCTGCTTATGCGTAGCGTAGAAATTATAGACGAGTCTTCTTATGACTTCCTCATCAAAACTGTCTACAGCTGCAACAATTTTCTTCTTCGGCTGTGATTTTTCCGGACTGGAGAAAGAATCTGCTGTTCCTGCCTCAATATCTTTCCCTTCTTTCCTGATTCTGCCAAGGTTCGCTTTGAAATACTAGTGGCAGCCAGTACTCTTGCACACACGCTTTTCAATGGAATTGGTATTCCGTTTACAGCCTCTTCAGACATGAATTTCCATACATTGTATGCTATTTCATGTTTTTGACTATGAACTACTCTATGATTTCACACCTTAGACAATGCCATAATGAGGGCGCTCGGAAGGACAATGTTTTCAGTATTAGCAATAGCGGTAGTAGCAGAACGATCTGAACACTCGGAATGCTAGTAACCAACTAACCCAACACCCCTCCAGTTGAGTGTGAGGGCGAGTCCAAGCAAATGAACTAAAATGCGTCCCTCGCGCCGGTGCCATAACTTTTCGTCCGGGCTCTACAAGCATTGCAAAAGCCAGCGGCAATTTGTGCCTGGCACATTTCAGATCATGCTTTTAGATGCTGAAAAGGACGAGCGAACATGAAGATTGCGCGCGCATCCCATTATATTTCTTATGGGATGTAGTGCCTGGCACAGATCCATCCTCCAAACACTGGTTACAACGTGTTTCGCTGCAAAGATCATATTGACGGTAGAGTTTGTGTAAGCGTAACTTGTTTCTCTCAGGTTTTGAGCGGAAAATATGAATTCTCCTTTTCCTTCTGTATTCTGGTAGTGCCATGGCACAACGGCACTACCTCTAAAGCCGCCCCTGTTCAGAAATAATAGTGTTAAGTACAGCCACTCTCTTGGGCAATGCTGACAAAAATGTAGACATTGACTGGAGGATTAAAACAGTGTGTATAGAGGGCTCATCTTTTAAGATAGATACTGCAAGCCATTAAATTTCCCCGACATATTACACTCTCCACAATATCTTTGTCCATGAACATCATTGTAGTTTAGACCCAGGACCTTCAATTCCTTTATACATTTCGTAGAGGTCATTGAAATGAGAAGAAATTGTCTGATGCTGGTCAGCGATGTATGCAATGGATGGAGTAAAGAACAGGCCACCCTACCCCATTTTCCTGGTCTAGTTGCCTCATAAGTGGTGCCTTGTTGATATCACTTGTGTGGTTTGGATAGTTGACTAAACAACAACTAAGATCGTCATATTCACATATCTGATTGTCATCTGCTCTGTTGTGCCTATGTCTATGAAAATATTTCAAAAGATTAATGTGTCTGATTATGATCGTGCAAGTAACTTCCCTATAGATAAGATTAATTAATTTTGTATAGTAGGACTTATCATGGTGCAATTGAGACTTTGTCTCTCAAATTGATTATGTAGATCTTTAGCTCCCGCATCCATAATAAAACCTAGAAGCCCTCGAAAAATGTCCTGAGTACGGTACTTGATAGAAGTGGCTCAACTGAGATAATAACTTTTAATGGATCATTGTCATGATGGCGCCTCTTAGTGGTAAATAAATGCCAGGCAGGGAAGTGTTGTTTTTATTATTGGAATCTGTTTCCTTTTGTCTTGATTATTGCTACCTTGTCCTTATTCATTAAAATTTTAACTGTCTTTAGATTTTGAAGAACTGAACAGCTTTTCAGATGAAAGTAAGCGGTACTGAATTCACAAATCTACAAAACCATTTTTAAACATTTGCAAGAGCTCCGAATAGCATATGAAGGGATGTAATGATCAAAGATAGTAGTCAACTTCTAAGGAAATTTGCTTTGAGAAGAATTCTAAAAAAAAAAAAAAAAAAAAAAATGGAAGTATGAGAGTATGAAACTAGCATTGAGGTAGTTTCTGTGATTTCGGAAGTCAAAATCGTTTGATTTAGAAGGGATTTTTTTTTTTGTGGATATGCAGTTGATCGTATATGCAAGGCATAACAAACGCCTAAACTAACCAAATCTAACCTGTCACAGATGCAAGGTGTTTAAAAGGAGTACAAAGGGAACTACCTCAGCACTAGTTTAGCCGAAAATTGAATTACAGCACCACTAATTTTGAGGACTATGTTAAGAAAATGGTATGGAAATATTAATCAGTGATCCAGAAATTTCGGCATCGGAGTTTCCTTTATTTCCTTATCACACTCAACCAGTTGAGAGGTGCATGAAGCTTGTGACTCAAGCTTCCAGTTCCACTGTGGGTAAAACATAGATGATTTATAAGCAACCACATGAATTGATTCAAAAGCAGTTTTGCCCAGATTCGGAACAAAATCAGAATACCGTATATAAAAATAAAAAAGTACCGGTATTAGGCCTAATAATGTTATTTATATTGTTTTTATTCCCGTTTAAATGTTCAATTTATGTGAAATAACGTAGAAATATTATTTTCCCCAAGTTTTTATTTAAATAATTTCTGTGTCATGACTTCATTTGTAAGTTTTCATTTTATTATTATACTTTTATATTTAGTTATAAGGGCTATTGTGAGGATTTAATTCTAATTTACAAGACATCGATGTTTCTTGTTACCTGCGTAAAATTACCGAGAAAATTTTAAAACTGAAACATAATGGGTTAACATTTTTCGTTACATTTTTTGAAACATTCATTTTACGCTAAAGAGCGAAAAATCATGTTCTTTCCCTTCCTCTTTGTATAAGTAGCTGCCAGTTTGTGACCTATTCCTTTTTATGGGCTTACATAATTATATTTTTTATTAATCTGTGAATTAAAGTATTATATAAAGACACGGTAGGCCTAGGCCTATATTCCAGTTTTACTAGTAAATAAACTTGCCGAACTTACGAATAACTAAACTAAAATACAAGGTTCGGTAGAGCCCTCAAGATGTTAATCACAAAATCAAAGCTATTATATTTAATATTTCAGTAAGACACAACTTTACTTTCTCACACTATTATAGTTTTAAAATCAATAAAAGTTACATAACCTATGTTTTCACTCGCCCCAAATGAAGTACTGTCAAGTGACGTAAAGAAATTGTCATGATTAAACATTTTTAAAAACAATAGTATCCTTCCTTTTGTCAACTCCTTTGTTTCAATCTCACTTGATACATTTTCAGTAACTTCCAACTGCAATTTCCTTATTAAAACGTCTACAGTAAAAGTATCCCACATCATAAGACATTTATAGCAGGCTTATCTTTAAGTTATTTCATGTTGTATTATAAAACAAGCCATTAAAACAAGACACTTGTTCAATTAGGATCTACCGAAACATTTTTTTTATCTTAATACATTCTAGGATAGGCTGGCTTATCCGCAATCATTGCAATAAATTGCTTGTTCGTAAGCATAGCCTACTGTGTAATGTTTTGCCCGAGATCAGCTGATCTGAGAGAGCTGTTATTATGGTGCCACATTCATCCGGCAGAGTAATATTGAGCGCCCTCTGTATATACTTTAATCATGGATAAATATATATTTATCCATGCTTTAATGCTCGAAGTTTTCACCAATAAAATATTTAGTCGACGGGCAAGTGTTGCTGGGAATTCAATATAATATATTATCCAACAAACACCAATGAAATTAAGTAATCGCCACGCAGGTGCTGCAGGGGGAATACAATACCTAGCAGAGTAATCGCCGCGCAAGTGTTGCAGGGAATAAAATGTAACCAACATACATTGCACCAGTCAAATTTGTAGACCCCGCGCAAGTGTTGCTGGGCATTCAATAGAATTATCCCACAAACACAAATCAAATTAAGTATTCGCCACGCAGGTGCTGCTAGGAATGCAATACCTAGCACCAATGTAATTTTTAATCGCCGCGAAAGTGTTGCACGGAAGAAAATGTAGCCAACATACATTGCACCGATCAAACTTGTAGTCTCCGCGCAAGTGTTGCAGGGAATAACATGTAGCCAACATACATTGCACCAATCAAATTTGTAGACCTCGCGCAAGTGTTGCTGGGAATTCAATATAATTATCCAACAAACACAAATCAAATTAAGTAATCTCCACGCAGGTGCTGCTGGGAATACAATACCTAGCACCAATGTAATTTGTAATCGCCGCGAAAGTGTTGCACGGAAGAAAATGTAGCCAACATACATTGCACCAATCAAATTTGTAGTCTCCGCTCAAGTGTTGCTGGGAATTAAATGTATCCAAAAACCTACCACCAATTAAATTAATTAATTAATCGCCACGCAGGTTTTGGAGGGAATACAATATAACCAACATACATTACAACAATTAAATTTTTTATCGCCAAGCAAGTGTTCCTGGGAAAAAAATGTAGGAAACATCGTTGTAAGCTTACCAATCAAGTTTGTAGTCGCCGCGCAAGTATTGCTGGGAATTCAATGTATCCAACAAACCTTGCACCAGTCAAATTTGTACATTTTATTCCAAGCAACACTTGGGCGGCGATTACAAATTTGATTGGTGCAAGGTACGTGGATACAATGTGTTCCCAGCAACACTTGCGCGGCGGCTACAAATTTGATTGGTACAATGTATGTTGGATTTTTTTATAAGTAATCAATGCAGAAGTATTCCTGGGAATAGTTCTTGTTGTTGTTGTCACTTATTTTCGGACGTCCTATCGCCTCTCAAGACGCGATGTCAACGTCCTTGTTAACCTGCAGTAGTATCTACCTTACAGATGCCGATAACACAAATTATTATTAATGGTATGACTCTTATAACTTAATCTTACAGTTGGGACGGTCGTTCTGTGCCGGTGTGCTTGGTTACTTGTGCAACAGAGTGAGTTTATAGAACACGAGACCTACCGCCTCGGCTGGGATCTGTAGCGTGTAGTGACATCATCATGCGCAGTTGGTTCCAGGATGTGCGATGAACGGCGCATTCCACTCACAGTTGTCCAGTATCACTTATCACATCACATATGTTATCATAATAAATACAAACTGATTATAAACATAACATGATATCCATGGTTCAATTATATAGCAATGAAGAGAAACAGACGCAATCAATATATCTAATCATCAGACAAACTTTCGATACCAGATATATCACCACCATTGTCTCGTGATTTTCGTTATGGTCATCATCTTCATCGTCGTCGCTTTCACTACTGCTGTCTCCGCCCGTAATTATGAAGCTTTCAATTACATTTTCCATAATTCCTTCCTGTTCAATATATTCATCTTCGATTTTTTCAACATGTTCACATACTTTTTCCCATTTTTCTACACTGATGTCATCAACCCGTTGTTGGCACAATTTCATCACTTGCTCTAATTTAAAAGTTGTGTTTTGACCGGCTACCCACTGCTTGATATCTGCCCAAATCAATTCCAATGGATTTAGCTCAGGTGAATACGGCGGCAATCTGAGTACACAATGTCCATTCATAGCTAAGAGATTGTCAATCACGTAAGTTTTATGAAGTGGCTTATGTGTTTTAATGAGCCCGTAAAGCTCCACTTTCAGCATATTTTCCTGAAACTGCACATTGTTTCTTTTAAGCCAGTCCTGCATATCACTTTTTTTTTAATTACTTGAGGGAGCTTTATGCAACTGCACGTTATGGTAAGGTGCGTTATCTATTATAAAAACAGATCTAGGGGGCAAATTCGGAATCAACTTTTCCGTTATCCACCTCTGGTAATTGTTGGCATTCATTTCATGATGGTAGTCTCCAGTTTTCCTGTTCGATTTAAACATCAGAAATGCGCCAGGTACAAAACCCGCTCGACCCCCTGCATGAACAATAATACGCCTAGGTCCTTTCGAAATAGGCGGCCAATGTCGGATACTAGCTGAGGGCAATGTCGGATACTAGCCGAAGGCATTGTCGGCTGTCTTTCAATGCTGCTCGCTACATAAAAGCTGCCTTAAACCCATTTATATGTTTTCTATAACAAACCTCTACATTTTTACTCATGGGTATTTTTAATTAATGTAAGTAATTAATTTTCTAATTAATCGAATATTATGAAGTAACGAATTGTTTCTTCTTCTGATATTTTTAGATGCCTAAATTAAAAGAAAAAAGAGATTCAGTCTAAAAAAAATGGAAGTCTGAAGATATGGTAAATGCCATTGTCGCAGTACGGGAGAAAAGAATGGGCTATCTTGCTGCTTCCAAAAGATTCAATGTATCTCGATCAACATTATTTGATTATGTACGGTCCAACACTGAGCCCACCAAAGCCGTTAAATCGAAACTTGGACGAAAACCAACACTCCCAGCTTCACTTGAAGAGAAGCTAGTTGACTATGTGTTAATGATGGAGAGAAAATATTTTGGATGAACCAGAAATGATGTTAAAAGGCTTGTATATCAGTTGGCTAAACAGAACACCATTGTAATAGTTTCTGATATGCAATATATTATTTTAAATGCATTATCATACCTCTTAGATAATAATGTCTAATGTATCCGACATTAGCTTCCCATTCTGTCAGTGATGATATTATTTCTGTTTTGTCTTTGCAAGTTATACAGCAAATACATATTATGTAAATTACCTAATACTTATGTACAATCTGCAGGAACCCCAGTGAGGTTTGGCGTTCCTATTGGCAAGCGTGGGCAAAGGAGAGAAAGTTGCATGAGGATGGGAGGTTAGGAGACAGCATAACGGTTGTCACAGCTTGCCTTTTTCTGAAGACAAGGACAACAATTGCGTAGTGTATTTCAAACGATGTACACACTTTGAAATCTGAGCCTCAAATGACCTATGTGGCAACTGTGTTTTGCCTCTACATTCCTCTACATTCCATCCCGGTATCCCCACTCGCAGACTTGACTTAGGCGAGCTGTAATAAATGAAGAAAACTTGTCAAAGAGACAAATTAACCATAAATTTTATTTTTATTATAAATCAACATTATAAGTTCCCAATTATTTTTTCCTTCAGTAAATAATGTACAAAATTGCAGACGACAGAGTCTCTGCTGAATCTCGCTCACATCCGCAACCAGATTTTTGTTTTCAGTATTCCTTGCCACATAATTATCATTATTCCATGCCAAGGGTGTCAACTGCGATATGATTTTCTAGTAGTCTGTTTATTGTAGGGCAGAGAAATGCATTGCCATGAATGCACGTCACATTGAGCGCTTCCTACGAACAAGTGTTCAGATCTCAGGAAGTATGTGTTCTAGGACCCATGTTTATTAGGCATTATTTTCTTATTCTGATGCATGCTATCAAATCCTAAAATATTGGATACTTTTATAACACTCTGTATAATAACATTCTTGCCGTTTCAAACAAATAAAAAGAGATATCAGACTGTATGAGCAATCACTGGTAACTTCTGTAAATACGAGAATCTCCTCTGAAAATAAGTACCGAAATAAAACAAGAGAACAGATTCCGAAAAAAGTGGAATAAAACTGATATCCACCCCTTATCTGTTATTTAGACTTCAACGATTGTGAGACCATGTCCATGTCCAATTTATATAATAACTAATCTCTGAAGCTATGGAGGAATATCGACCGATGTCATTATACTTAAACCAATTCACAATTCATCAATATGATGTCGGCCACATGTGTAGCTACTATCCAAGGTCCGTGGACGGTCGGTCGCTATCGCTCTCACAGGTCACTTCATAACAGCCTTTAAAGAGAAAGTGAAGGCGTTGTAAATCTGTGACGTCAACACGGGGACATACTCCACTGTCAACCCCTTGGCTTGCGCTGCCTTTATTAGTAGTTACTGGAATTTAGAAAACGCGGGGTGTGTTTGTGATTTTGTATAGACCTTGCTAGTGTGCTGTTTATAATAGGCCTATATTGTTACTATTATAGCATGAAAAATGCCAAATTGTGCGGTGAGCAAGTGTCAGAATTATAGCAGGAAAACTAAAGGCTCGAGTGTTATTTATCATACGTTTCCCTCTGATCCAAAGCTCCGAAAGGTTTGGGAGATTAAGTGTTATCGAAAAGATGAATTTAATCTTGAAACTGTGCGTATTTGTTCCGAACATTTCACATCTGATTCCTACGAGCGTGATTTGAAAGCCGAGCTTTTGAACATACCAGCAAAGAAAAAATTGAAATTAAACGCCCAACCATCGCTGAATTTACCAGTGTGCTATGTGCAAAACAGTGAGATAAACAGTGCTAGAAGTAAACGTGTAGAAGAGAGAGCTTGCAGAAAAAAAGTTTTGTCTGAGGTAAGTGAACAATTAGATGCAAAAACAACAGTGCGGCAGGACGATCCAGTGGGTGTGTTATCTTTCGTCTGTTCATTGGAAAATGAGGGGCTGGATCTCAAAAAAGAAAATGAAGAACTACATATAGAAAATGAAAAACTTAAATTAGACATTGAGAAGTTAGAGTCTAAATTAAAAAAATTACAAATAAAATATAAAAAGCAAGCACATTTTAGAGTCAACCAAAATTCACAACGACAAAGAAAGTGTTTAAATCGCTTAGTAAATGGAAAAGTAAAACATTTATTAGTTAAAGTTTTCACTCCAGGGCAAATAAAAATGCTTATAGCGGGAAAAGAAAGCAAAGATGGGAAGAACAAGACATAATTCCGGCATTAGCTCACCGAGCAATTAGTGATAAACTGTACAATCATTTGAGATCACAGGTGGGAATTCCTCTACCAAGCGTTGCTACTCTGCAGCGTTGGACAAAAAAATTGCCCTTTTCTCCTGGTATTCTTACACCAGTACTGAAAATTTTAAAAGAGCAGGGGATGTCTTTGAGCGAAATGGATAAGTTATCAGTGTTACTATTTGATGAGATGAATATCAATGGTGTCATTTGTTACGATCACGAGGATGATTCGATATTGGGCCCTCACAGAAATGCTCAAATCGTAATGATCCGAGGATTGACAGGTGAGTGGAAGCAGCCCATCTATTATGATTTCGATAAAACAATGAACAGAGAGCTACTGTTTGAAATTATAACAGAAATTGAAGTGGCAGGTTTCAGAGTAGTTGCAATTGTTTCTGATCTGGGTGGCGGCAATAGAAGACTGTGGAATGAGTTGCAAATAAATGCAAATCAAACCTGCTTTTCAAATCCTGCTTCGGATGCAAATATTTGGGTTCTTGCAGATTTGCCCCACCTGATTAAGTTATTAAGAAACCATTTTATTGACAGTGGGTTTCAATTGAATGACACAATTATTGAAAAAAAAATGTAATTGAACGGATTATTAAATCCGATTCTTCGGAGTTGCAACTATTCCCAAAATTACTTTGGGGTCACATTACTGTGCAAGAGAATGATAGGCAAAGAGTTGCACCAGCCATGGAACTTTTTTCACATCACACTGCTGCTCTAATAACATATTTGGTACCCGAAAGTGAAGAAGTTCATGAATTTTTTCAACTCATAAATGACTTCACAGATGTAATGAACTCGGGAATTCCGAAAGATCCTATACACAATAAACTGAAATGTGCCTTCGGAATTAACCACAATGAACAAGTAGAGATGTTAGATAGAATGGAGGAAACAATAAAAGAACTGAGAGTCAGAGGCAAAAATACTCTTCTACCTTTTCAGAATGGCTTCCTCACCTCTATCAAGAGCTTGAAAGGGTTGTATAGCGATTTAAAAGAAAAAGGAATTGATTATATAATGACCAGGAAACTCAATCAGGACGCCGTGGAAAACCTATTTTCCCAAATTCGTGGGATGGGACATTTTTATAATAACCCTCTGCCCGTCGAAGTAAAAAATCGCTTACGCCTATTGATATTAGGATGTCGACTGCCCCACCCTACAAGTGCCCCAGTAGAAGATTCAGGTGGAGTAATAATAACAAAGCAAATGTTTCAGGATCTCATAGACATTTCTCATGAAAGCGTGAACGAAATCCCTGAGGAACTAAACTCATTAGAGATGGATATTGATGATAGAATTGACACAACAGAGCTGATGAAAAGAGAAGAAATGGAAGCGCTCAGGTATGTTGCTGGTTATATTGCTAGAAAATGTAATAACAAAAGTGCTGTTTCGAATGCTAATTCCAGTCAACAATCTCCAGGATGGATAGAGGTCGTTTCACGTGGTGGATTGGTTTATCCCTCTTCTCAGTGGATGGCAACAATTGAAGAGTGTGAAGTTATATTTAGAAAATTGCACAAAAAATCAGTCAACAGAAAAAAGAATGTAATTGGCCGTTTATTTAGATTTTTGAGGAAAAAGTTTCCAAATGAAGATCCGGAATTATTGAAGTTAATTAGTAGAGCACGGACATTTTTTAGAATTCGTTATCTAAATAGAAGGAAACAGGACGTCAAAAGAAGAAACCGTATGAAGCAGAAACAATGGTTGCAGAGCTGCTCGTCGCGTCCTTCACAAGACTAGGTGAGTCAGTTTAAATTTGTGAAACATTCTTAAAATAAATTGTTCTATTTGTAAAATCAGTGTTAAAATTGGGATATTTTCACTCCCCGCTGCTATTGAAAACCACTTTATTAAAATATTATAGATTAATTTACAAAATATTCATTTAACAATTCTGTATAAAATTAATTATTAATTAGTCCAGTGTTATTAAGGGAAATTTAATACATTTTGCGTGCGTAATTTAAATTCTGTCATTCGCCAATGTAGTTTTTAATTATTGAACACTACTTTAATATAATTAATATTTTGAGGCTCGGAAACAGAAATTGATGTGTAAAATAAACTGAATATACCTATTGTGCAATGCGTATTCGTTAATAACGTTCTCTAAAATTGGACCGAAATATTCTACAGAGGTTAGAGATACAAAAGCAAGTTGGTACAATGAAGCATTCGTAATATTTTTTATATTGCTATAAGAATTTGGAAAGTAAACGATCACTGATTTAAAAAAAGATGGGGCATTGAAGTGGGAGCTCTATCTCTAAGCCCTTACTCCTTCAGTGTGTATGTGACCCAAACAAATATATAAATATAGGTCTTTAAATCACTTTTTTATCGCTAGAAAGTGCAAGCTGAGGGTTGACAATGAGTATAGTGTTCCCGTGGTGACGTCACAGATTTACAACCCTCTTGACTCTCCCTTTAAACGCTGTTATGAAGGGACCTGTGAGAGCGATAGCGACCGACCGTCCACTGACCTTGCCGTATAGTATCTCTGTCTCACTCTCTTCCTAACACGTACAATGTTCTCGAAAGTTTATCGCACAAGATAGGCACGTCGAATCTGGCCAAAGGATAAAAAAAATACTATTAATGCCATAATGATTCCTGAAAAAAAAAAAAACATACATTATATTTTATACAGCCAACAATATAACTAAACTAAGGACATTTACGCCATTAACCAACTTTTAGACACCTGAAGTAGGCTATAAAATAATAAAAAAAATAGGCATTAAAATACAGATTAGGCACCTAAAAACAATTTCAGGCAGCTAGGAATACGATTTTAGGCACCTAAATATTTTTTACCCGCTCAAACTACAGTAATATAATGATGCAAATAATTAGTGAATATTGTGTATTACGCTATATAGTGATAAAGACAGTAAAAAAATATTATGGGTAGAAACTTCATTTTATTATGTCTTAAATTATGAATAATCAAATTATTAATGAATTCATTGGCCTCATTACTCTGTATGGCTGCTGATACGTCTCAATATTACAATCAAACTAATTAATTTTTATCAACACATTATTTATAATTGGCTTTGCAGGACATAATGATCATATAGGCCTAAATTTTCTGTTGTGAGACTTCACCTTTGCTAGTTTTGCGCTTATAAAATGGTTCTATCTTTCCACGCGAGAGACTGTTCTTTTGTATTCCTACTGGCAGCCCAAGTGCTAAAAAAACCTGTTACTTTCCGGGAGTTTTTCCATTTCTACTAGTCGTCCACAAGCATTTATGGTTCTCAAGGTCACACACTTTCCCTTCTTCTTACTGAAAACTTACTCACCCTCCTGCCACCCTAATGGGCTGGGGACCGGTTCTACTGTAAAAATCTGAACTCCCTACGCTGCAAAAACAATGCCGAAATTCAGTATCTTGTCTAAGCTTGTGCTGTGCTCTTCTGTGTTATATGTATAGCTGAGAGTTGTCTAAACTAGTGCTGTGATATTCTGTTTTATATATGGAGACACTCATTCAATAACCTGTGGCCGAGTGATTAGTCTCTCTGCCTTGCACCGTGGTGCCCCGGGTTCGATCCCCGTCTGGATGGTGAACAAAGTGGGCGCGAGGGTTTTTTATCGGAATTCTCCCATTTCCCCTCATCATTGTCATTCCACCAATATTCCATAATCACCGTCACTCTGCGAGATCCTAAGCCAGGTGTCCAGAACAAATAAAAAGAAGTCTGAAAGTTGTATAACTTGTGCTTAATAAATACTATTATGCTTCGAGTATGCTTCAGTCTAAACATGCGTAGCCAGAAAAAAGAGATCATTTTTTATGTTTACAAATATTTTAATATCTTTCTAGCAGTGAGTCATCCGCTATTTCTTCCATGCACAATAAAACTCAGAGTTATGGGAACAGATTTTGGTGTTAGTTTAAACATTTTAAGAAATGTTTGTATTGACGCGACTGAGTCCCTACAGAATGATCCACGCCCACCTTTCCGTTCTCCTAACCGTCTCATGATTCATTTTCCGTTTCATAGTCTCGTCCATCATCTAATTTTCCTCTTGATCGTCCCTTCAATCAGTTTACTAGGCGTATTATTAATCTCGTCAATCTTTTTTTTCTTCCCTCCATTTCACCTACAATTGTTTCTTCATTAATTTTTCTCTGATCAAATTATTTCAGTTCTGATTGTCCTTTCAGCTATGTCCCTATTAAAATGTTCTCAGCTATCTGTTATTTCACGCCGTCTCGTCAGTCGTTCTACCCTAATAGTCCCGGATATTATTTTCCTTCCCATTGCCTTAAATCTTTTTTTATCATCTCTTGTCACTTTCGTCCCAATCATTTAATAACTCCTGATCGTCTTCTCAGTTACTTTCTCGTGATTATCTCCTATTACTACAACAGTATTTCATAAGCCTTCTTTCACAATTGATGAGACGCTCACTAGTAAATTATAAACGACCTCTAGGCCTAAAAGGAACTGAGGCGATCAAGAATGAATGGGCGAGATGAGCACAAGGAGACTGACGAGATTATTTTTTGCAGTGTAACTTGCAAAGGGAAAAGTTCGTGAGGAGGGTGGGTAAGCGACCGAAACTACGTACGACCTTGAACACTTCAGAAGTCTGTGTTCCACTATACCAAACTATTACAATGCCTTTGAACCAAAACTTTCTCTTTCATTGCTGCACTAAAATACCTCGCCCATGTTGGAGTGGTTAGCCTCTCTGCCTTCCACCGTGGCGATCCGGGTTCTATTCCATCTGAGTCAGGAAGAAATTTGTGGTGGACAAAGCGAGCACGTGGGATTTTTCTCGGGGTTTTCCCGTTTCCTTTCATCATCATTCAACCATTACTCCTCAACATCCTCTTTCTAAGAGTCCCGAGCACAAACTAACAAAACAGAAAGAGACTTTTTTTCCTCTAAAACCTTAAAATAACTCATAATGGGGGAAAATAGGTATTATGCACCGGGAGTTTATGAGTTGCGCGCATGGAAAATTTTTACCTGAATTTTGTGCATCAGTTGTGCATAGTGGCTGCTAGTGAGTACTCATCAGTTGCGTGCAGTCGTTATATTTTCGCTACATATTCCTTCCCATTTTAGAGACTTAGGACTCTCTGCACGTTATTGGCAGGTATGGTTTAAAAGTTTGTTCCAATTGCACCATGAAATTGGTATTCATCAAAGGAATAAAAATGATCGTAACATGAATCGGTACTCGTCAAAGGGAATAAAAATCTTATAAATAATTTTGTATTCATATTCTCTTACAATAAATAGTACGAAATGCTCTTTAAAAAATCAATTCTACTAATGTTCCCATGTCTGTATTTATTAAGGAGTTCTTCAATATACTATTTCCGTTTTCTCTATGTAGGATTCATCCTGGGAATATTATCTCTGTCTCATTTTAATACTGCGTGTTCAATTCAGAGTGTGTCATGGCTCGCTGTATGCCGTCATGTGGCTAGTCGATGAGCCTAGAGAATTCAATCTTCCTACACTTCCGCAGAGGCGTATTTCCTATGTGCCAGAGAAGTTGCATAGCAAGTACGGCGTTCATTCTGAAGAGTACTTACCAATACGTACAGTAAAGCCTGTAGTGGCAGGAAACACGTACTGAGGTGAGTTTTTTTCTTACTGTCGGGATATGGGGAGAGGGTTAAGACGATTACTTACGTAGCCTATTTGTTGATATTAACTTCAAAGTTCAACATGGACAAGGAGCATTTGATTTGTATTGTGGAAAGTTGCCGTACGCAACCGATGATAACAAATACCCTGCGCACGACTGGCCTGCGCAAAACACAGTTCGAAAGAGGTTATGGTAGCACACAGACCGTACAGAACGCCATCTGTTGCTACGACGTTCAAGTTATACCGTACACGTTCTCAAGTTCAGATTGAATGCCTTGATTAATAGGCAACTTCTCTGACATAAAAACTGAAACTCGCTTCAAATCGCTGACTCACAACAGTGACGTCATGACACACTTTGAAATGAACACCCAGTATAGTACTAATTTCTGTCTGAATGATAGCGTCAACGAATTTATAAATATGTGGATGTGTAGAGTTAAAATTAAGAGAAAATGCCTTATAATTTGTTTTAACTGTTAACCACTCTCTAATGGAGTACTGTTCCGACAGATGATATCCTTGCGAATTAAAACATGTATTGGCAATGGCGGAAGTACAGACCTTCTGGCCCGATAAATATTTTACCTAATTCTGGAAACATCTTGGCTAGTAACGTGAGCTCTCATATTTGAAACTTCGGTTCTGATAATTTTTAATGGTCTTTCTGATATAAGTATCACTTAGTGCCTTTCTCTTTACACTGTTAGAGACAATTTTATAAATATGTGGATGTGTAGAGATAAAATTAAGAGAAAATGCCTTACAATTTGTTTTAATGGTTAACCACTCTTTACGAGTATGTGTTACGATGGACGTTTACATATCATTACAGCATATTTGTAGTAAGCGGGAAGGGTCATAATTTGGTAGTACTAGATGGAAATAAGTTTAGAAAATATCGTGAAACACTAAGAGGAGTGGTCTGGAGATGCACAGTTAAAACTTGCAAAGCATGAATATAGATACCTTAATGAAACAGCTTTGCACATATGATTCAACAATGGAATTAATCATAACCATAAGGTAAGTGTTAGCTTAGAGTTCTTTATCATTTGAGTCTGAGGATTACTTTCAAAGGTGTTCAAACGAGACGGTTCGCCATATTGAACCAACGTCAGCGAGGAAGGACGGCACGTCATTCACGCCGTCCGTCCGTCGCACAGTGGTTCATTTTCTCAATTTCTTGGCCAAAACCTCTAGAGATGTTTGAATTAATTTGAACGTAACAAAGTTGAAACAAATCGTAAAAGTAACATAATTAAGAATTAAATATCGAGTAAATTCACATAAATAGCTATAATATATGCTTTTTTTTTGCGTTCATGATCATTTCATTGCTTCTTAGGGTATTCAAAGTTATAGTCTATTTTATCTATATACATAAATCTATATATAATGTGTGTATAGTACAGTAATTATTTCGTTCGCTAGCATCCTATTCTCCGGAGATAAGGGAGTCATCTTTATCAGAAGCCTGAGTGGACACACCTAAATGTGTAGATGCATCTGGAGCTGACAGAAGTGACATTACATCTGCAGACAAATGCTTCAGTTTCTTTCTTGGGACTTTCAGTATTCTTTATGAAGTATGGTCCAACAATGCCTGCAGATCAGTTTCAGCAGACTTTTCTGTTATTTGAATGGCATTGGTATCGGAAAGCATGTCTTTTGTACTTCTAGCACCGTTCTGTATTGCTGGAAAATGTAGGCGATGGATTTTTAGTCTCGGACCTAATCAGGTTATAATGGAATTTTGTTAATTTAACTTCAACTAGAATGGACAATGCTCTGAACTTAATTTATAAGCTTTGACGTACTGATTGGTGTTGAAAATTGTACGTCTTTTATTGCAGCAGCAGTAGTAACAATCTATCCTGCTTCACGAAGACTCATTTGTGTGGCATATGCGAGTTCTGAAGGACCTATGTTTGTCTTAATCCCTGTGCTTTTCGTCTTTTATAACGTTCACCACTTTACTAAATTCCAGTAATGGACGTTCGAATTTCTATTGCATTTCAGTAACGCATATTGGAAAACTCGCAGATTTTAAAGCCATTTCATATTCTGTGGTAGGAATCTTCCAACTGTCCTATTTGACCATTGCCATCTGGTTCTAAAATCATATATTAAATGTTTTAAAACATTCTTTAGTTCAGCGGATGATGTTGCAGAGGAATCGGTCATGATTCTAATGCGTTCTCTTAAATAATCATACTTTTCTTCAAAATTAGATTATGAACGTTCCTGTAGTATAGTGAACAATTCACGCCTAGTGAGGTTTATGTGATGACTTTCATATCCTGAAAGGAATTAGAGAAATAATTCAAATTTTAATAAATTGATGAAGGATTAATATACGACACAACATTTTTTTGTGGCAACGTATTTTATAGGTAAGCAAAATGAAATAATGCACAAGAAATCTAGAGGTTTCACCTATTCTTCGACATTGGAACCAAGTCTCTCGACATATTTCTCCTATCGTGACACGTTTCAGTACACCTCGTTCATAAAACTGTTTTTTGGGCGTAGGCCTATAGCTACCTGCGCTCGACCGATTTCACTTCTTCATCCGAACCGAAGCGTTGTCCTCCTAGCAATTTCTTCATTGGTCCGAAGAGGTGAAAGTCAGAGGGTGCAAGGTCTGGACTGTAATGTGGATAATTGCCGCCTTAATGATGCCTCTGACATTGGGTGGTGTTGCAGCAGTCACTGGTCGGCCGGAACGTGCTTCGTCGGCGGACTTCTTCGAAGAACTTGCACCACCTGGAGATGTTGCTATGGTCCAGACAATCAAGCGCCATACACCTCCAATATTTCCCTGTGGATTTCACTCGATTTCTTTTGTTTTTCGCAAAAAAATGGACTACACTTCGCTGCCCTTCACAAGCGAATGATGGTAGAAAACGCGTAATTTTTACTCAGTAGTTACAGCTTGTTTAGCCAGGGTGACACCCAATCGAATCATTGCTGTATGTAGTGCAAGATTCAAACTAACTTCCTCCCAAATTTGAACGTCCTAACCAAAATAGTATTCCGTTAAATAATTGTTGTGCGTTACCTTCCGGTACTCCCTTGTATTACAACGCAAAGACGCTGTGCGCACGTCATAACTAAATTCGAGCTAGTGGGCCCAGTAGCAGTTGGGGGCAGACTTTCTTTATTGGTACATGAAAAGCATCCACATAGGTATGATTTGTAATGAGTAACTTGACAGGACCTCGCAGGACCGATAACTTTTAACCTCCGTGAATCTGCCGCTTTCACATTTTCAACCACAATCAACATGACTATATTATTTAATATATAAATGCCGTTAGTTAATTAAGTGATAAATTAAAACTATGTTCAAATATTCTACACACCTCCAGGAATCGAATCCATGCTTCAGCTTTTATTTTCAAACTTATACCACTTATTTATAACACTTCAAAAACGACCTTTCTTTCACCACGCAAACTCAGCAACTGCATTGTCCAAGAGAGACGCATTTTCAGCCACATATTTACAAGCACAGGACTGGAAATGGAAGATAAGATATACGATGTCTACATGCCCTGTCCTTCCTCTTCAACTTAAGACAACAAACAATCCTCTCCTATATGTTTCAGTTTTGGGGTTTTGGCCAGGAATTCGGGAAAATGAACCACTGTGCGTCGGGTGGAATGAAGTCAGACGCCTCCTTCCCGCAAATTGATTACGACGCATGTCGGCGCTACAGAGGTGAAGCTGTTACACAATCTGGGGTCTATGCAGTGGAGCCAGACACAAATACTGTTTCTCGAAACGGAAGAAAAGTTTTGTTAATTATATTAACATGTATTTGTCAAAGTATAGCCTACGTGCATTGAAAGAGAAAAATGTGTAGCCCTGTCTCCACAAAATCGGGAAATTAATTTGTGGAGGATCATAATATTCCTATTTATGTTTCATGTAGAAGAAGGTAAAGTCGATCAACATTTTGCAATATTTTTATGATACTGAGGTTATGCAATGGAGCGAAGTTTCTCAGAAAATCGAATTTTGTCGTCTTATCCTTTACTTATGAAAACACGTTACAAGAAGTTAATTACAATCTATCAAAGATTGTTTTTTTATGTTTGACTTGTGATCGAATTTACCTGCGTAAGTAGGGTAAAGTCGATCACCATTGAATTTTTAGTTTGAGATCGATTTTAAAATGTTACGGAGTAAAGTCGATGACTCTTCATGTTAAAAAAAAAAAAACAAATTAATTGTGTTACATATATATCATTTGAATCAGGGAATACTAAAACGTTCTAAGTCACTATTTTTACGAAATTGATTTAATGGCGGGAAGTCATTCTTTGAAGGTAAATACAACTATGTATGCAAAAATATTCTAAGTCAAGTCTCTTTGTATGGTGATATAAGAGTTCCGTATTGCGTAGTGAAAACAAAAACGTTCTGAGTCAGTGACACAGAACCATTTTGTTTCCATTCGCCAGACTGACTCAGAAGTTTTTCGTTTGTATTGCCTAGACGCTAGACTGTTCTCCCGGTAAATTGAAACGGTGACAGCTGAGTTTGTTTTGTAAGATTTCAGTATTAGTAAGAGATTGAAAATAGATGAAGAAAATATAAGGAGAATTAATCAATCAAAAAAGTTTTATTCACGGCTTCAGTCTGAGGTATGTCCTGACAAATCTAAAGATCAACATCATGTTCTTGCCTTTGTATTCGATTATATGTAGAACATTTCATTGCCAGTTATCCCTGTACAAGGCACTTTTTATCTGAGATAGCTAAATGTCAACTCATTCTGCATTCATGATGTTAAGAAAAACCATGCAACTTTGTACATTTACAATGAAGGCATTGCAAAAGAAAGGCCCTAATGAGGTGTGTTCTTTCGTTTTCGAATACCTTAGCTCTGTCCTAAATGATATAAAAGAAGTTCATGTTTACTGTGACAACTGTGGAGGCCAGAATAAAAGCCACACTCTTAATAGTGTATTTTTGGCGTTCACAGAGTCGGAGAGATTTGAGAAAATTGAACAATTCTATCCTATCAGAGGGCATTCTTTTTTTCCCTGCGATAGGGATTTCGCAATTGTCAAAATGACCATGAGAAAACATGACAGATTTTACAGCATGCATGAGTTGACCAAAATTATTATAACTTCAAGTTTATCTTGAAAGTTTACAGTAGTAGAAGTTGAAATATGTGACGTTAAAAATTTTAAAGACTGGTGGCAAGAGTTTTACAAGAAAACATGTGTATTCGAGGAAACAAGAGGGCGATAGGTACAGAAAAAGAAACGAAGTGCAATTTGGTATAAGTTCTGTAATGCATTGTACTTACGATGGTGACACAGCTGCTAAAGGTACCATAGTCACAAGAAGCCACATTGATGGGTTATTAGTAAACACGTACAAGCTACTGCACAACAGTGACCCTCGACCATCTTTTCCAGTGCAATTAGCGTACGAGACAGGTAAAGTACATAAAAAACCCCAAAAAGTACAAGACATTAGATCAATATTGCCATATGTACCTCTAGCGTACACGGACTTTTATAAGAGTTGTTAAACTTGCCCACTGGAGGCGTAGATAGCGGCGCGTAGGAGCAAGAAGTTGATTAAAATAATAAAAATTGGCCTAAAACACGTTTCTATCCAGTACACTTTGTTAAAAATGAGTTTTAGTTGACACTGTTGTTTGTACACAAAATAGTTTAGACAAAATAAATATTCCATTAACAATTTTTCAATTTTTTATTAATTTTCCCACAAGTAAACTAAAAGGTTCTAAGTCACACACCCCAATTTAATTTTTTTCTCATACATTTTGTTAAAATGTGAGTTTTAGTTGACACTTTTGTTCGTACACAAAACAGTTTTTCCAAAATAAATATTCCATTAACAATTTTTCAATTTCTTATTAATTTTCCTGAAAGTAAACTAAAACGTTCCAAGTCAGTCGCCCTAATTTGAATTTTTTTTAGATTTATAGAAGAAAAAAAAAGTGATTTTGGTCATGAATTAGCTCAAGTTTAGGTCATATATTAAAATGTAATTTTTTCATATTTTTAAACAAACCCTGAAAGTAAAGAAACAGCTTTATTTAGTTTTCCAAAAAACAAGGTTGGATGACTTAGAACGTTTTAGTATTCCCCGATTCATTTGTTATAAGGAGTGTAGAAAGCAATAATAATCTACAATATATGCCTATAGGTTTATGTAGTTCATATTTTCTTACTGTAATGGTACAATAATTAGATACAATTAGGCATATAGGTCTATGCTATACAAACTTGACTATGGTTGCCAACTTATAAAACATAAAAACACATTTTAATACTTCACATACTAACAAACAAAGATTTAAGAATTAAAAATTTGCATTGAAATACCACACTTTAATTATAATCTAAAATGTTATTCAACATTGCTTAGGTTTATGTCAGATGTTATTTGAAATCTTCCCCTCCTCATGTCATTAGCAGTCAGTTTAGAAACTACGTTGTTGCCATCGTCAGATAGGGAAGGGTATACAAAATATGTTCCTTTGGCAGTGCTTCTCTTACGCAAGAAATTCACCATAATTCCGTCTTCCTCTTTTCCCACTACCCCATCAATATAAGCTATACTATGAAACTTTTCTGTTTATAAGTGTTAGTTCGAGGTATTTCGGTAAATTATTTATTTTTCCTGCTGGTCCTATCTGCTTCAAGTAGGTCGATTGCATGATCGACTTAACCCTATAAGGGTACAAGTTTTCTTAAAATAGTAAGTTTCAATACTTACATTTACGAACTGCAAAACTGCTATTTCAAGATATATCCTCAACGAAAAGTACGTACGTATACTTAGGCTACTGTCTTCTTTCACTGCTGACGATAAGACTGTGTTTTCGTTTAACCCTGCTGTTCTGTTAGATTTTACTATACGAATGTACTGTTCGGGTCAATATGACCCGACCTATTATAATTGCATATAAAATTACAAAACCATGTTTGTGAACATTTGCATGACTACAATAACATAGTTTATCATTATTGCTATTGTTAATATTACTGTTATTAATTTTTTTATTTTATTGTAATCTTACATTATTTTGCTTTTTTTTTTACTATTATTCGTTTGTGATATTTTATTTTCCTACATTTTCATTTATTTTTTTCTACATTCTTATTAAAAATTAATAACAACAAATTGAATAAACATGCTTGTTTGATTGAAATGTTTAACTTATAATATAACAATAGGCCTTGGAAAATTATAGATTGAACTAAATGCTTGTGCTATGTTATAATGATTAACTTCTGTCTTATGTCTTGTGTAACACACATGATATACATAATCACAATTCTTTCTCATTGCTTACAATTATGTGACTCAAATACGAGTATGTGACATGACCTTTACAATATGTTTGCTGTAGTTTCCGTACAACATGTTCGTTTTATTGTCATTGCTTGATGGACAGAACTTACAGCATTCACATTTTACAATTTTTCCTCTTGTAGACTCTGATACCGGTACTGTAGTCACAATTATAGGTTTTTGAATGTTCTTGACAATTCTGATTGCTTCCTCTGTTCTTGAAAAGTGCTTTCTTGATGAAATATGTTCCTTTGTCAGTGATTTTTCAAGTTCCTCTAAGAATAATCTCCTTCTAGTCAATGTATTTGCATTCCAATTTGGATCTATCGAAGTCCACAAGACATAGGCATTGTAAGCAGAAACATCAAGAATGTTATAGAAAAATAACACTGGCCATCTGTTTGTTTTTCTTTTGCAAGTATATGTATATGTTACTTGGTCAAATGTGTCTACAGCCCCTTTGGATGCATTATAATCTAAAATCATTTCAGGCTTCTTATCATTCCTGTTGATGACTTCATTGACATGATGCAGTGTACTCATTAGCACAACATTTTTGTTTTTCTTTGGGACACAATTGACCAAAGTAGTATCATTTGTGAAGTAGAATGAAGAACTATGTATTTCCTTTTTGTTCATTTGCTGTGGAAGTTCTGGCTTATTTTTCCGTATAGTCCCCAACATTGTCATTTTTTTCAAAAGTATTGTTCCAAATTGTAAGAAGTGAAAAATTTGTCACAAGTTACATTTTGACCCCTTAGGTTACTGGAAAGGTCACACACTACCCTCATACCCTAACTTTTTTCTGAATGGACAATGACTTCAAAATCCTACTAACTGTTTGACAGTTATATTTTCTCTTGGATTGAAGAATTTAGGAAGGACCTCCAGTCATTTCTCCCAAATGCAACGAATAGCAGCAAGTTTATCAGTGAGTCTACGTTATTCTCTAGTAGATTTCTTATCAAATCGAAAGACACGCGATATCTTGCAAAAGATTTAAAGTGACATAGTTGCCCGCAAAATGTTTCTGCCCGTTTTCTGATCCCACAAACATTTTGTTAACTCCCCATGAGATCGAGTCACACCAGAAAGAAGCAAGAGTCCTACATAAGCCTGGTAAACAATACAGTCGACATTTGCCCATTGCTGGCCATAAACTTGCCATCCTTCTATGTTTGGCATCTATATTATTTCATTATGGTGGCATACCATGTAAATCCTGGTGTAGTCTTGTTGAGGTTCGAGGCAGAAAGATGCTCCTGTTGTGGAGGTGGATTCAACTTCAATTCTATAGCTTTATTCTTGAAAGAATTGACTGAACAATATTGACTGGTTGTTGACTGTCAAAATCGTCATCATTTTCAATTTTAGATTCACTTACATTATCTTCAAATTCCGAAACAAACTCTTCACTGTCGGAGGAATTCACAATTGATACTAACTGATCATTAATCAGTGGTCTTTCCGTCATGGTGTGTGAACTCAAACTGAGAAACAACATTGAAATATTTATCCAGTAAAAAGGAATTCATTCAGAAAAACAACAGGAAACCAGTCCATTGTTGTAAATTAGTGTATCTGATTGTTGGGAATAATTCAATTTCTACTCATTATAATATAAGCATGATACAAATTCTTGAAAAATGTTAATAACACATTAGAAAAATAATAAAATCTTATGTTGGGTCATATTGACCCGAACGTTACATAAGTAACAATTACAGGTTATGACAAATCTATTTGAAAAATTTAAATTATTTTTAAATCACAAATGCATATTGCATTATTAGACAAAGTCACTGAGTCTCATAAGCATATCTCACTATTTCAAGAAAATATTAAGAAACCAATATTCACTTCGGGTCATATAGACCCAATCAGAACAGCAGGGTTAAGAGAAAAAACTTAAGAATAACAGTTTTCACTTCAACGGTATTTACACTATGTTCCCTTTGTTGGCATGCGCAGGCTTTTTGTTGTCCCTCTCACTTACATTTGCAAAGTCAGGCAATGAAGCCTGCATAACAAAATTGTAACAAGTAACTGAGAGAATATATAACTTTCAATACAAATCGCAAATGATCGATTATACACCCACTGATTGACTTTATCCACTTCTACATATGAATCCAATTCTGTGAAGGTTGTAAGCGTACCGTAGCTTAGTAAACAATGATGATCCCAGTTCTGTTCAGGCACTGGCACCGAGCACATCGCAGGCGGTAAGAGATGACGACTTCAAACATGCAACAAAACTGCAAGTTATTCGTCGAATTGAAATGGTGAAAACTTTAAACGCATCGCAAGTAATTACATAATAATTATGTAATTTGAATCGCCCCATGCAGAAAGGGCTTCAGTCCATTACACCTAGTTTTGAGAAAACTAAAAAAAAAAAAAAAAAAACACTCTGTACACTACATTATGAATTCAAAGCGTATGAAAAAAATCACGGTTATTTTTTGACCTAGCAAGAATGGCCTTACAGAGTTTCAACGACTTTGAAGTTTTTTAAATGATAAAAAAAATTGTTTTGTGTGCTGGACTGAAGCCCTTTCTGCATGGAGCAAAATATATGTTTACATCTTTTGTATTTTCTTGAGAAAATGAGCACGATTAATTATTTCATTGAGGTAATGGTTATAGTTTGGGGTTGTGGAAGGGTAATGAGCGTAAAAGAAAGTAAAACAATTGGTTCTGAAACAATATTTATGTAAACAAATGTTAGAAATTATATATATATATATATATATATATATATATATATATATATATATATATAATACACTATTTCTTTAGTAATCTTGCTCATCTGGGTCAACAATTTCACTTGTGGACCAGAGTATAATTTCTTGGTAGAATTCCTGATTACTGCGATATACCGAAGTACATATGATATTTCTGTGCAGGAATTCTGAATTTTCATAAGATGAAGGATCGGTGGAGCGATGTGTTTTGAACATTCAGCCACTGTCACACATCTGTGATACAGTGCATGAGGGTTGGCCACAAAAGGGAGAATAAGAGGTGGAGCTTAAACTGAGAGGATTCAATCCAGCATCGGAATTGGATAGAGCGTCAGCACGTAGATCTAAAAACCCGGGTTCAAATCCCGGTGCCGCACAGTGGTCTAAAATCCATATTTAGGAGGACAAATGCAGAAAAATAACATGTAAAAATATGAAATTAAACCCTTAAATTATTTTTCCTATATAACTGAGTAACACTGAATTGATAATCTTAATCAGCGGAGGTGGCTGCATAGCGAGATAAGAAGCCGGTAACATGCCACATTTCGCCACCCAGCATTCTTACTCAGCAAGCGCCGCGAGTCTGCCGTTTTCTTTGTGCTGTAACTCTGTAGTAAGTGGTCGATTCCATTCATATTTGGTACCAACATGTCAAGTAGTTCTTTAGGTATGTAACACTGTTTGTTTTTATTACATTTAATGTTATTATAGTATGCAAAATTAGCATGAATGGACACGGAACAAAATATAAATATAACCATTGAGTGCAGACTTTGCTAAGGTAGAGAAAAAAAAACCCCTTTGGTTCGTCAAAAAATGATTTTTTTTTCACTTCCCCCATTATTTACCTCTATTTTAAATGTAGTCTTAAGATGCGCAGATTTGCAGAAGTAATAATTTATGAGCACTATTCTTTCGAGGTGTAGTAGTGCAATTTTTCTCGGTTGCAGTTATTTCAATATCTGTGAACCGAATCTGCTTCCGCAGTATAAATCAGGGAATTCAAGATGAAAGCTTGTTAATTATGTACCAAATAAGCTTTCCGAGTGTCCAAAAGGTGCAATAGTACCTAAAATGTTACATTTTCCTCCCCCCATAAGATTTTGTCTAAATGCATCCCCCTGTAAGGGGCACTTCTGCTTATACCAATGTAAACAGAGTTTGTACACAAAACAAATTTACTAAGTGTAACTACTGTATACAATTTCATAAAAATCTGTTAGATAGGACAAAAGTTGCTAATTTTGTCTAATTGCGCCCCCCTATAAGGGGTAGTTACACTTAGACCAACGTAATGAGAGCTTGTATACAAAACATACATGCTACTGTAACTACTTTGTAAAATTTCATAAAGATCTGTTAAATAGGAGAAAAGTTAATAATTTTGTCTAATTGTGCCCCCTATAAGGGGTAGTTCTCCTTAT
Source organism: Periplaneta americana (assembly GCF_040183065.1). Classification (NCBI taxonomy): domain Eukaryota; kingdom Metazoa; phylum Arthropoda; class Insecta; order Blattodea; family Blattidae; genus Periplaneta; species Periplaneta americana. The sequence goes on from NC_091125.1 coordinate 18,698,822, forward strand.
ACCAACGTAATCAGAGCTTGTATACAAAACATATATATTCCTTGTAACTGCTTTGTAAAATTTCATACAAATCAATCAAATAGGAGAAAAGTTACTAATTTTGTCTAATTGCGCCCCCCTATAAGGGGTAGTTCCCCTTATACCAACGTAACGAGAGCTTGCATACAAAACATACATGCTACCTGTAATTACTTTGTAAAATTTCATAAAAATCTGTTAAATAGGAGAAAAGTTACTAATTTTGTCTAATTGCGCCCCCTATAAGGGGTAGTTCTCCTTATACCAACGTAATCAGAGCTTGTATACAAAACATATATGCTACTTGTAACTGTTTTGTAAAATTTCATAAACATCTGTCAGATAGGAGAAAAGTTACTAATTTTGTCTAAATGCGCCCCCCTATAAGGGGTAGTTCCCCTTATACCAACGTAACGAGAGCTTGCATACAAAAGATATATGCTACCTGTAACTACTGTGTAAAATTTCATAAAAATCTGTTAGGTAGCTGAAAAGTTATTAATATGTCCCGCTAAATTTGCATTCTAGACCACTGTGTGCCGGAGAGAATTTTTCTCCGCTCCACCGATCCTTCATCGTAGAATTCCTGATGCTCATTAGGTACATAAGGGAGTAATCTAGTAATGTCATTTATTTTTGTCGCTTTCATTGGAATTTTTGCCATTGGATATGCAGGGTTTGGTGGAAAAGACGGAATGTGTGTTTCACGATACCATCAATAAACTGGGATGTCATTATACATCCACGTAACTGGCTATTGTATGAAAACTGCTTCATTGTGTCTGACATCAAAATATACTTATCTCGTGGTACCGACTTCGGTGCAGTTTCTTTTATACAATATTGGCCACGAGTTCTTCAAATCCAAAATGTCCTCAATTTGGACTTTACATGCCTCAAACTTCGCAGATGCGCTACTTTGTATGATCAGTTCAGTTATTTCATGCACAGAGTACAGTCGATCATATCTTCTAAGGGGCTGTTTGACTGTAGCAAATTCTCTGTCGCAGGGCAGAAAAGAATGACCTCTTACAGAATATAATTGCTCGATTCTTTTAAATCGACCAGTGTTTGTTAAAAATATGAGCAATCTTGCTGCACAGTTGTCGGAAAACAAATGTAGCTCTTTAATTTCAAAAGGAATGTCTTGCAGGTAATTATACAGGAAAAAACACACCCCATTACATATTTTCTTGGCAATACCCTCATGATAAATGCATATTATAGCTTTATTTTTTCTAATGTCATGAATACAAAATATTTCAACAATCAGCTGCCTCAAGTAAAATGTTTCCTGGATAGGTATAACCAGTAAATAAATATTCTGTATAAAATCTATTGCAAGAGATAATACATGGGGTTGATCTTCAAGTTTGTTATAGAATTCCCCAGCCTTTCGTTTGTGCACCATTGTCTCACCCAATGTAGACTACGCCATTTTGCCTTATCATTAATATTGGGATGTCGAAGTTTAACTTTTATCCAGTGTTTCACCGGTAAAATAATAATAATAATAATAATAATAATAATAATAATAATAATAATAATTATTATTATTATTATTATTATTATTATTATCTTTGCACAAATGAGGGTTCTTAGCAAAAAGGGCTTCAGTCCTGGACTGAATTCCTTTCTGCATAGAACTCTGAGCCTGACGCTTCAGTATCTATCTTTCCAAGCACTGGACTGAATACCTTTCTGCACAGGCCGATGGAGCCACCCATAAAGATATGATTTCCATCGATATCTCGTTTTTAAAAATTTGTGACTGAAGCCCTTTCTGTATGGGGCGATACAATTAGTATTCCCACGCGATTTATAATATCACTGTCTGCTGGGCTAAACTTTCCATTCAAACTCTAAAGAAAAGCTGGGATAAATTACTTACATAAGAAGTCGAAAGGGCGAGTTCTGAAAAAAGAAAACTTATGTACAATCAAACGATACTTAGCGAAACAACAACTGCGGTCTCTATGGAGACGATGCATGACAACAATAGCAATGCCGTTGCTGTGTTACATACGTTCTGAGTAAGGCAAGATGTTCAGAGCAGCAATAAAATTCGTTACGCAAAACGCGAAGATACGGGAGATAGTAAAGCCAGAGAGGCTGGTGACAACCGCCATAACATCGATCGGTGTAGGCTCTCTACTGGGCACAGGCTACGGGGATTTATTGCATCGTGACCGGGGACAAAGGCAGGGTGCCTCTGGGGGTCCACCCGAAAGAGGTGATACTGGAGGACAGACATAGGCGGCCCCGTCTGCAGGAGGAGGACCTCAATTCCCCCTCCGAAAAGGAAATCAAGGTGACCGATTACAGCAAATACAAGCCTCGACCACCAGAGCTAGGACCAGAGCCAGACTACAACGCCCTAGCTGGCCAGGACGGGGAATTGGCAGCGGAAGAGACGCCTGTGCCGAGGATCTTCGTACCCCACGAAAACAGGAACACCGGGCGCTTCACGGTGGTGGAGGGGGGAAGTTGAAGAGGGTCTACACAGAGGATGAAATTCCAGAACATCAGGACCAAGATGAGAAGAAGGGGGAAGACCAACCGTCCTCGCCCCCTCCTCCGCCCCCCCAACAGTAAGGTATGAGCTTACACATTCAACTTACAGGGTATATAGGCCTATATTAATGTCAACATTTACATCCATGTAATGTGGACCTCACAATTTTGTATCCGGTGCCACAATTACATTCATTACAGATATACCTTTTATAGACGCTCTTGTATTTTAACTTTTGATCCTATTTAAATTAGTCAGTATTCCCACATTTAAAACCTAACAACTTAATTTAGATCATTCAAAATTGACGCTTTTAGGACTCTGTTCTTGATTTTCACTTCACTTATATCGAACACACACTGTTTCTAATAATACTTGTTACTAACACATACTGCACCATTGTCCAATATGTTCCTTATTATGTCTGTTTCTTGTGTACATTTCATTTTCAGATCTCACTCATTTTCTACATATTATACTTCCCTATCCTAGCTAGCCTCCTCCACTAAGGAAAATAGAATGTAGAGGCCATCACAACCCTCGTGACGTCATCTGCCGTCAAGGTCTTTTAACATGCCTCGTACTATGGAAAGCAATGACCCGAAGATATTTATGACACTCATAAAAATACCATTGTGATCGCAAACAGTTTTTCAAGTATTGTGGGCTCTTTAGACTTCGTTAAAACACTTATGTGAGGATATGAAAATAATACAGAATGACTCTCTAAGAAGAATATTATATGTTATTGTGCTCACATTACATAGTTGACGATTTTCTTAATTTTCTTCGCTGTTTTACGGCTAGTTGTGCTTTTCTGCCCTTGCCGGCGTTTGTTGAGGGCTTTCATGATGATCGAGTTGTGGAGTATCATTCAATGACGAATGGATCTATAGGCCTACTAGATATCTTTTCGTTCAGTATATTAGCAAATGTTTGTGCTAGGTTTTTGAACTTGTTTAATGTAGTCCCATGCTACTCCTCAAAATACTTCTCAAATTTGTAAACTACACGAAGCCAGTCAACAGAAGGACGAATATCTTAATGGCAATTATTTACTTCCACTGCAAGTACCTATATATAAAACTTATGCATTGAGATATTTCGAATCTTGTTCTACTTGATCATATCATTAATTTTAAGCAACGAAAATATCATATTACTATACTGTTTTATAATTAATGTTAACATATTATGTTAAAACAAAGTAATACCAAATATGCTAATATGAAATATTTAATATAAACCACGTGATAATTTTAATGTGTTCTCACCATGGTGTTAGCAGTATCTGGTATGTCAAAAGACTTCAAGCCTGAGCAATAATATCGCAATTGAACGTAATCCATTATTTTCCAGATCCTCGTCCTCGCCGCCCTCCTGGTGCTGGTCAGTACCACCACGACCAGAGTGGCACCGTCGCCCCCTTCTGAACATCCTACAGCGTGCACTCCATCAGCCACGCCCTTCTGAACATCCTACAGCGTGCACTCCATCAGCCACGCCCTTCTGAACATTCTATAGCGTACACTCCATCAGCCACGCCCTCGCCGCCCACCTGGTGCTGGTCAGTACCACCAGGACCGGAGTAGCACCGTCGCCCCCTTCTGAACATCCTACAGCTTGCATTCCATCAGCCACGCCCTTCTGAACATCCTACAGCGTGGATTCCATCAGCCACGTCCTTCTGAACACCCTACAGCGTCCATTCCAACAGCCACGCCCTCGCCGCCCACCTGGTGCTGGTCAGTACCACCACGACCAGAGTGGCACCGTCGCCCCCTTCTGAACATCCTACAGCGTGCATTCCAACAGCCACGCCCTCGCCGCCCACCTGGTGCTGGTCAGTACCACCACGACCGGAGTGGCACCGTCGCCCCCTTCTGAACATCCTACAGCGTGCACTCCATCAGCCACGCCCTTCTGAACATCCTATAGCGTGCACTCCATCAACCACGCCCTCGCCGCCCACCTGGTGCTGGTCAGTACCACCTCTACCGGAGTGGCACCGTCGCCCCTTCTGAACATCCTACAGCGTGCACTCCATCAGCCACGCCCTTCTGAACATCCTACAGGTTGCACTCCATCAACCACGCCCTCGCCGCCCACCTGGTGCTGGTCAGTACCACCACGACCGGTGTGGCACCGTCGCCCCCTTCTGAACAGCCTACAGCGTGCACTCCATCAACCACGCCCTTCTGAACATCCCATAGCGTGGATTCCATCAGCCACGCCCTTCTGAACATCCTACAGCGTGGATTCCATCAGCCACGTCCTTCTGAACATCCTACAGCGTGCATTCCATCAGCCACGCCTTCTGAACATCCTACAGCGTGCACTCCATCAGCCACGCCCTTCTGAACATCCTACAGCGTGCACTCCATCAGCCACGCCCTTCTGAACATCCTACAGCGTGCACTCCATCAGCCACGCCCTTCTGAACATCCTACAGCTTGCACTCCATCAGCCACGCCCTTCTGAACATCCTACAGCGTGCACTCCATTAGCCACGCTCTTCTGAACATCCTACAGCGTGCACTCCATCAGCCACGCCCTTCTGAACATCCTATAGCGTGCACTCCATCAGCCACGCCCTTCTGAACATCCTACAGCGTGCATTCCATCAGCCACGCCCTTGCCGTCCTCCTGGTGCTGGTCAGTACCACCACGACCAGAGTGGCATCGTCGCTCCCTTCTGAACATCCTACAGCGTGCACTCCATCAACCACGCCCTCGCCGCCCCTGTTGCCGCCCCCTTGGTTGCCACCGCTCCAGCCATCTACGCTCCTCACGCTGCCGCCCCTACATCTGTTAGAAAAGCACGCTATGCGATGTGGCGACCAACTAGGCTATGCAAGGGCAATACCAGGACGAGAGTCGAGGCAGTCTGTCTCGTGGGCTAAGCCATAAAATTAAAGTGATTTTTTATACAAAAGTTAAGTTCTGACTATAAGTAAATGTAGAAACAAATCTTGTACTTTCATTTAAATCCCGGAAGCAATAAAATCTGAAAATGAGAAACACGAAACTGTTTGAATGTTCCTAGATTTCACCCAATGCTGTACCGACGTTCAGACCCTACTAATCAATTGTGATCGATAATTTGTTGGTGTAAGTGTGTTTTCCTTAGTTATTATTCCTATGTATAGGCGCTAAAGGTAATAGTGAGTATTGTGAATTATAAGAATAATTTATGCTTAATCTACACAATCATTTTCCCTGATGGTTTTTAACAGTGTAGGGCTCTGAGTTCTGAATTCACGACTGGCCTTCGTCTGTGTTCATTACACAACGGAGTGGGGCATGAAAATTTTAGCTCTCCTTGACAACGCTTTGTTGTTAATTGATTTGAATCTTTCTTACTAGAAATAAAACTGTTCCTGACAGTGGCGGTTCCTCGGGGGAGGGAAGGGAGGAACGTCCTCCTCACATTTTCTTCTTCTGAAAGTAAATATCAAATAAAATATGTGCCTTGAAATACGAGGAATATTCGATAATTTTTAAGTTCACAGCTATAAGAAAACTCGGTTGATCGAGTTTTAAACGAAGAGCGCTCATGTGCTGTACAAAACTGTGAGAAAGATGCGAGATTGTCTGTAGAGGAAAGACACTCCATTCCTCCTCTACTGCAGTTAACACACATAGACAACAGCGCACTAGCGGCCAGAGAAAGAAGCAGAGTTTTAAAGCAAGTAAATGAACGGAGAGGGAGGAGATCCTCCACTGAATAAGTTATGGGGGGAAATGGAAACCGACTGGTCGTGCAGCAAGCTCGCTACCGCTGCCATCTAACGATGTTGCATTCAACCGGACTATAACACATCTAGGAGGAGACACAACAAAAGCAGTTGTAACGCAACGATATGAAAGACACCATGTAAACTTTTTTTTTCAATTATAAATCAAAAATATTATTCATTGCACTTTATATAGGCTACTATTCATGGTTTGAAACTTTCGTGGATATTTGAAAGTTTAAGTCGGGTTTATGTAAAACAAAGAGGAAGTAGTTTTATGTAGTTGACCCCTGAAATTCACTTCTATTCATTGTTTACTAGACAGGGCAACAGCCAAGTTGTCAGTTTTGTACAAATATATTTGAAACTGAAAGTAGGTACTCCAAACTACATCATTTTTAACATAAAAAATTAATCGGCCACCGGCAGCTTTGAACAATAATAATAGTATGACTTTACAAGATCTGACATTCTTCAAAAGTATGCGATACCGAACTTGTAAAATGTACATGTGGCAACACAGACCACGTGGGTGGGTGCAGTGTTCTCGCTTTCCTCAGATTATTTCCCATTCTCATTTCCTTTTCCGTAAAACGGTTCCGGCTACGAGTTAGTAGCTAGTCTCTTCCAACACGTGTGATGCTGTAGTGTGCTCGAAAAATGGTACGAGGTTATGAATTTCCTTGTAATTGTTAATTTGTGCAATTATTCAACAATGAATGGAAGTGAAATCATTATATATTTTGGACAATTTAGGAAACTCTGTTTACAAGAACAGATTATTGCTATACAGAAGGGAAGGCCAACCCCAACACTACGTGGTCTTACATGTATGCATGTAGGCTAATTTGTAGCATGTTTCATTCAAGTAGGTGTCATTTAATGCTGTTAATTTCTTTCCTCCTCTTAAGAAATATACAGGAGCCGCCACTGGTTCCTGAGTTTGATTTACTTATTATATTGTATTCACACTACTATATTGGTGAACCCGACGTGATGGAAACAGCGAACATTCATAAAGATACAGAGAAAAGTTCTATATCAACTGGTAGTGGTTGTGTGTGCACAACGTGTTGAGAAGCCACCTCCATTCTGCAAGGACGATCCAGATCTGTGGTTTGCAGAGGTGGAAAATGCTCTCAGTTTCTCAGGGATTACTCGCGATCAAGCAAAATTCCAATGTATAGTAAATAACGCTGATCATACGTTTATTCCAATTATAGCTGATTTAATTAAATCCCCACCAGTCACGGGCAGGTATGACGCTATTAACACACCTATCATTGCCGCTTTTGCTGAACCAATCAACAAATGGCTCAATAGATTATTGAGTGGCATAACTATAGGAGAGAAATGACCGTCCCACTATCTACAAGAGCTCAGAAGTTTAGCTTCCCTTCATGTAGGTGAAGAAGTCCTCAAGTCACTCTTCTTAGCACAACTAGCACCCACTATTAGGGTATTGTAGGGCCGCGTTTAGTAGCGACTTCTGAGAGCGGGGAAGTGGGGAAAAGAGAAGACAACCTCGTCACCTCTGTGTGCATTCTGCGGACCTCAAATAACACTGAGTATCACCAGTACGAAAACATTACCTCCTCACAGTTTGTATTTAGCAATGGAGCAACCAAGATCAACTCGACGGCGTGGCCAAGTAATACACAGTAGAGAGAGGAAGATTATAAAGAATATAATGGAATGTTGCGACGCAGAGATTCGAAACAAGAGGCTAATCGCTTCCCTAAGCCAGGCTACGTCCAGAGCTGCTAAATACGCCGGCGTTAGTAATGCTAATGTCATAAGAATCCGGAAAATGGCTAGCAAGCAACCAGATGACATTGAAACAACTCCTGGTAAAAAGAGTTAAGACTTTATTAACTGTCATTACAGCTCATTGCTGTTTCATCAATAATTCGCATTATTTACAAATAAATTTTAAGTCGATTATTTACTTTTTCCTGTAAGGAAATTTTACAATGATATTACGCCTAATTACTCGTACTTCAGAAATTTCAGTGTTGATTTAGGCCTACAAGCTATTTTTCATTGAAATAATTAGTAAATTAGCTATATACTAAACACTGTAGATGGTTTTAAAAACAAATAACACCTGTCAAATTATGTGCAAAAGTGAACCATACAACTGTAGATTTATATTTGAAGACTTCGAATAAATAATGAACTAAGTTATCATCATCATCATCATCATCATCATCATCATCATCATCACTATCATCATCATTAACAACATATAAATCTGGCTTTCTATGCTCGAGGTTGCGGGTTCGATCCCGGCCGAGGTCGATAGCATTTAAGTGTGTTTAAATGCGACAGGCTCATGTCAGTAGAATTACTGGCATGTAAAAGAATTCCTGCTGGACAAAATTTCGGCACACCGGCGACGCTGATATAATCTCTGTAGTTGCGAGCGTCGTTAAATAAACCATAATTATTATATCAACAACAACATTGGTAGCACAGCCTATTGCAGACCTTGACCGTCCCTACAGTGCGCCAACATTTGTTTCTATCTTTCGCATTCCTTTACCACCCTTGTACTTTCAGTAAGAAAGTGCCATTTTAAAATATTCAAGGTGGCCAGTCTATGTATATATTTGTATTTTATTTACTTATTGCTTAATGTTTAATAACGTCATAAGGAATTTGTGCAGTACACACTAGTTTCAGTAATGAGCTTATGAGCATAAATAAAATTTTGCCATATAGCCATAGAGAGTTGTCTTGTTATCATTTGCGGAAATTAACTTCATCTGTAGAGCGAATGTTTTTTGTACGCGAGTAGAACGCTGTCAACGCGTCTCTGTTATCGCGATTATGTCATACTCAGACTTGGGAGATTATTACAAAACAAAATTATTTCACACAAAACAATAAATATTATACACAAACTGAAGAATTACCAATGGGTTCACCTATATCAAGTATATTAGCTGAAATCTTTATTCACAACATAGAACAAACACACACACTAAACACTAACAACAACAAACACGCAGAGAGAATAATGTACTGGCATCGATACGTAGATGACATAATAGTCCTATATAATGGAAACAAAAGACAAACAATAGAAACAGAACATAACCAAGCTATAAACTTCTTAGACATCACCATAACCAAAACAAATAACAGACACGAATTCAAAATATACAGGAAACCCATCACAACCACAACACACATACACAATTCATCAATCATACAGCATAAACATGCAGCTTTTCGTACAATGACACACAGATTAATTAATATACCAATGAACAATGACAACTACACTGAAGAATTAAACACAATAAAATATATAGCACAAGACAATGGATATAACCATAACATGATAGACACACTAATAAAAAAGGCAAAACAAAAACAGAACAAACTAACACAAACACCACGTGAGAATAAATACATAACATTAACATGTCACAATACCAATACTTACAAAATTACAACTTCATTCATAAAACTAAAATACAAGATAGCATACAAAACAAATAACACAACACAGAAATATTTAAATAATCCCATCAAACATTCAAATAAATATAATTCAACGGGAGTTTACAAACTAAAATGCAATAGTTGCCCACATTTTTACATAGGACAGACAGGAAGATCCTTTCATACAAGATATAATGAAGATATTAAAGCTATAACGAAACCCTACATCACATCAAATTACGCAGACCACATTATCAACAATAATCATGACTACAATAACATAGAAACAGATATGGAAATTTTACACATCACACCAAAAAGTTCACAGTTAAACATCTTAGAACAATACGAAATATATAAACATACAATAACATAACCACAACATATACTTAATACACAATTACAGTACCCACACATTATTTGATGTCATGATACTTCATAACACACAAACAACCACCCCCACCATAAGAGCAACACACCTACAACTGACGAATGCACATCGCAGAATTCAAGATCACCAGTAGTTCAGGAGACACTGATGAAGACGCAACATCGCGTCGAAACGGGCCGTCTATCCAAGGTATATAACTTTAAAAAAAATTTTAACACTTTTTAACGTGTGACTAAATGAAGATATTTTATTCATTGACAATATTATTCTTCATGTTTTTAATCATATTACTGACGTAAATATTACATTATTTCTGGAATCTGATGGAGCACTCAGCAGGGTTAGAATTGAAACCTGCCTTCAAAGGAGGAAATGTTTTTTTTTGTGCGCTTGGGGAATTATTTCAGTTGATGTGATATTAAGTTTATAAAATGTTGTAATACATTACATTGTCACTGCATAGGTTTCAGTTCGATCCGAAGGATGTTACGGTTGTGCATCTGAGGGATCATTTTTTTGTGGAACAAAAAAAAATGAGCTCCTCTAGCTGAAAAATGAGTACAAATTAACTACTTAATGTTTTAACAAGTATAAAAAAATGGACGATTTTGTGATTTCCCCAGAATCAGTGTCGTTTTTTTTTTTTCATTCTTTATATCTTGGTCAACTTAATTCATTATGCGTGGATGTCCCTGATAATTAATTTCTTAACATCTACGTTTACAAAAAAAGGCAGTAACTTATATTTCCAATATAAATTAATTATTAACAAATTTGCACAGCTTTTATATTTCTTGTTGTAAAATAAAATAACTTGTCGTATTGCTATATACTATACATTCTTTATTGGTCTGATTTCATCAGAGTTGCAGCTTCATATTATTCTCAAGAAGTGAAATAGGCACTGTAAACCGTAATGGCTGATTCTACATCACATCAAATGTCCACCATTGAAAGAAGCCACGTATGTCAAATATCTGGGTATCATTATTGATCAGAATTTACAATGGCCTCATCACATTACTTATCTTTGTAAGAGGCTTCGTAAAACATTTTATAAATTTGTTAATCTTCGATGCTACTTACCCATAAGAGTTCTACGAAATGTTTATTTGGCATTATTTCAGTCTATCATTCAATATGGTATAATTGTTTGGGGTGGAAGTACAAAAATTAATCTTAGTCCATTAAATTTACTACAAAAACGAATAATTAAAATTTGTTTGAAGAAACGTTTCGATTATCCAACTAAATTAATTTATTCTGAATTTAATGTATTTAATATTGAACAAATTTATAAGTATACGCTGTTAAAATTTTATCATAAAAATCGTAATAAGTTTGTATTACAGACACACAATTATGACACAAGACAAAATATTAATTCAACATTAGTAGAACCTAAATGTCTCACATCTGCTGGTCTAAAGCATAGCATAAATTTTGGCCCTCGGTTGTACAATGCTTTAACTAAATTACACCCAGAACTTCTAACATGTAACCCACTAACATATAACAAGAAAATTAGAAACGTGTTAATATCTTCAATTTGATTAAATAAATTTATAGCCTATGTTTATGAATTAATCAACCTATATTATATTTGTATTCTATAATTTTGAAATATATATTAGTCCTACTTTTCACGTGCGATATTATTCTTCTCTAGTGTTAATATTATATTATATAATTCCATTGCCGCTGTAATTATATTGTAGTTCCTATTTTATTTTACTTATTTATTTTTATTATTATTATTCTTTTTATTTTAATATTATATCTGAACTGCGACCGAACACGAGCGCTGCTCATTCGGTCTCAAATTTTGTTAATACTATTGTATCTTCTTTTTATATTGCTTGTATTTATTTTATTTCTATTTCTTTTGTTTGTTTTGTAATTATATTCTTTATTCTGTATATTTAAATTTAAATAAATAAATAAATAAAAAATCTCCTCCATGCTGTGACAGCCGTTCGAAATAGTTCGGGTTCAGCATTCGTGGCGGACACATTACTATCTCTGTAATATTATGTAGCATTCTGCCTTACAATGTAGAATTTAATAAATAACGTCCAACTAATAGATATTCATATAAAAGTTGAATATTTACAGATAATAACATACTAAATTTTCACCTAAAATATTGCCTGCGATGAGTAGCCTATGTTTTGAATTAGAAAGATCGCAACAATGGGTTTCAGTTATTCCTGACTGTATGATGCGTTGAGGAAGATGGTAGTGGATACACTGTTGCCAACACATCGCCCTACAATGTCGCTAATTTTTCATCAAAAAGTAGCTAAATCTCTCCAAAGTTTATTAAAATATCCCCAGAAATGTCGCTAAAAATTAATAATAAATATCAGTAAAGAAAAATAAGAAAAACATACTTATGCAGGGAAAAACATCATTTTCTCGTCGTCATCTTCTTCTGTGGTGTTTGGCTGTGCTGTTAACGGCTATGATGTAGAGTTGGAAGGTGTGGGAACGGCTGATTGTGAATACACTGCACTTGATCCAATCACTGACACTACACTTTCTGGCAAATTGTAAGTGTGGAAATTTTCACTTAAGCATTTAAGGCAGGTATGCTCAAAATTTTAAAAGCGCCGATTACACGGATGATGCTGCACTGCATAACACACACAGTGTAGGAACTGGGCTCCGCAACTACATTGCAGCACCGCCCGTGGCATCGCTCTCACTGTCTTACAATTACGGATAATAAACTGGATTTGAAAAAGGAAATATTCAGTTATTACATTATTTATTATATTTTATACAGTTATGATACTATTATATCATAGATAACGTTATTTTCATATTCCACATTCAACATGTGTAGGCCTATTCTTTTCTGCAAGTAATCGGAAATCTATTTCCAACGAATTTACTGCAATGCACAAAAGATCCTTATCTGTTAATCGGGATCTATGTTTGGATTTTTGAATTTAGCAACCTTCATTCTCGAAAATAATTGTTTGCACACATATTTCGAGTGACAGCGAATAAGCTCATTTTGGGATATTGCGTTTTGTTCATTTTTGAATACTTCTATGCTTGGAAAGTCATATTTTCCGCATTTAGTTCTGAATTCTACGTGACTTTGTAAATCAATTAACTCGTCCTGGAACTGCACTCTCACGGATTGTACTAAATGTACTGTGAAAGGATTAACAAAAAGATTAATATCATTTTCCATACGTCTAAAATCATTAAATCCATCTTCTGTGAATTCACATTTGAGCTGTTCCAGTAGAGAGATGTAATTAACTATATTTTGTTCAGGCACCATAGATTTCTTTACAAGTTCACCATCCGTGAAGGGTTTTTAGTGCCTTAGCTAATTCCCAACATACTACATAACTTTGCTCCTAAACGTAGACTCTGAATTGTTCTACTCTTTTCAATTTTGGCCTATCATGAAGTGCTTTCAATTCTTGAAACTGTAGTGCACGTTGCACCTCTGAAAAATTACTTTATCATAACATGTATTTCTGTTGGAATAAAATCACCACAATAACAGTAATTGTACTAGTAATAATAATAATAATAATAATAATAATAATAATAATAATAATAATGTTGATATATGAATACATATTATAGAAAACAGCTTCCCTGTCACTTCGGCATGTTCTGGATGGCAGAGCGTATAATGTTTTATGTTGCTCAGTAGTATTCCTGACAATACCTTACAACATAGTAAACACTTTACGTTTTCACAACAAAAATAGTCTTCCTCCCACACTGTACGGAATGATCGTTTGCTTACAGAAGGTTTTGACTGTGTCATTGTCCCGCACTGTTCGTGCGTTCACTAAGTAATTGAACTGCCTTCCGCAGTCATCCGTCGAGCTTCGAACGAGGAACAGCACGCTCTACATTCGAAGGTTGCGATTACAGAACGTAATCGGGAGTCAGAGAATGAGCATACCTGATTTAAGGGAATTCCTAATGTGTAATATAGATGTCACAGTTTCCGTATTCATCTTATTTCTTAATTTAGATTTTACAATGCTAAGCTGGCTAAAAAGTCTTTCCACTTCTGCGTTTGAATGTGGAAGTGAAGGACCTTCATTGCAAAACCGCTGCGGTGCGCGAGCTTACTTTTGAAAATGATATTTTACTTTGTTTCGACGAACAAAAAGGGACTGCTCTGACTTTGTACTTTTTTGTCTCAGAATGTTTTTTTAAGATCATTGAATTTGGCATACAGTTCAACTTTGCAATAAACACAGTATGTTTATGTGTTATTTGAATATACGGGCCGTAGCCAACTATATTGCTGTTCCCACATATATGCTTGACTACTACGAACTGTCGGCACAGAATTCCAAAACTCAACTGCCACGTGTCAGTTCGAAGTGGAAAATAGAGATGGGTAAAAAATAACACAACAGTTATTTTGGAACTGTTCCGGTCTCGGAACTGTTGCAAAAATGAACTGTAGGTCGGAACCTCCTGTTCCGAAATAAGTGTTCCGACTCAGAGCTGCTCACTTGCCCAGCTGTTGTGGGCTCGCAGTACCGCACAGCTTTGCCAACCTGAACACGAGCGAGTCGGCTACAAACGTCCCGAAATTCAGCTACAAAGACTGAAATTAAGCTACGCTCAAAACTTGAAGAATTTGCGTATATGTTGTTCAGTGTGCTGTGTTTAATGATGATTTCATTGCCCGTTATATTAATTTAATAAAAATAATTCGAAGAAAAAAATAATATAATTATTATTAAATATTATTATTATTATTATTATTATTATTATTATTATTAATGGGGTTATTAATGTTAATATTTATAGTAATCATTATTATTTCTTACAAACAGAAAAGTCAATACATAGGCCTAAGCATCAACACACTTCTATAGGTTTGGTAAAGCGTTGCTCAACTCAGTCTATAAAGTATGCAGTAATATAAAAAAGGAAAAGTATTTATTAACTCACCTAATGAAATCTAGTTGATCCTTTTGATAACAATTGCTAACACAAACAAAAAAAATGTCACAGTGTCCACGTTTTATATATATAATTATTTGTCTACGTATTCATACATATTTACAGTCAAAATTTTGTAAACA
The DNA here is from genome assembly GCF_040183065.1 of Periplaneta americana. NCBI lineage: Eukaryota > Metazoa > Arthropoda > Insecta > Blattodea > Blattidae > Periplaneta > Periplaneta americana. The sequence goes on from NC_091125.1 coordinate 18,714,020, forward strand.
CTAACTAATACACATTGAAGAAGCCATCAACCTCGTCTTCTTTCTGTTGTTCGTCATTTGGTCCTGCCTTAGGATATAACACTGACTTGTCATTGATCTTAGCATGCGATGATAACAGGAGACCATTCTGTGTGTTCGTACCAATCTTATTACGTGGATTAATTTCTATGCGGCAGGCTTTTCTTCCTCGTGGATGATTGGCACTCACTGTCAGATGTATCAGAACTCAAGATGAAATCACAACACACTACACTAAACTGCACACAAAAGTTACATTTACAAAGTAGGTCCTATCTTAGTGGAACTCGACTGACTGGAAATCAGACACATGTAAGACTGTTTTCCTTATTTCCAGTATACTGACGAGGGAAGACGCCATAAAAGAAAATAAATAATAATGAAAGATGAGACTCACACATTTTAAAAACTGGACCTTCCCGGCCTTCCCACTCATATCTATCTCAGTGTCAATTTGTTGCGACATTTTGTGCAAAACGTTGTAGGCCTAAACACGGTGTCATCGGAAGACTATTCGTAAAGTGCTGTATGTATGAAAATAGTTAAGATTTTAGAAATTTAGACATAGCCCTTATTTTTTAGTAATAAATAGAACAGACGATCAATGTTATAATGTTTACAATGTTTTGCACAAAGTGTCGTAATAAGTGGACAATGAGATAGATATGCGTGGGAAGAGCCACTTTTTAAAATCTAAGAGGCTTAATTTTCATTGTTATTTGAAGCCGGAGTACGGTTATTTTTGCCGAGTAGGCAACCCCTAATAAAAACTCTGCTGTGTGCCGGGAAGTTCACAAACAGAGGAAGTTGGCTCGCTCTATGCATCCCCAGTTAAAGACAGAGGCTACCGCACGCTGAGCGGTTGTCTTTTGAAGTAAGACGGTCCCGCCAACCTTTTCTGCCCACTCGGGGGATGGGGTAATCTCTGTTTCCGCTTTCTGAGGCAAACATAAATGTTGCCAATTCTCCCCTGAATGCTAAAACTAACTGCAGTCTTTCTTAATATGTTCAAACAATTCACAAGTGCTTTTGCTCGCTGTTTGAAAGTCTTCTGTAATTTTATTATTATTATTATTATTATTATTATTATTATTATTATTATTATTATTATTATTATTATTATTATTTCGTGGAGTATATTGTAAATTACTTAGTTGTTTACAACCCCAAGATAGCAATGATAGATGAACAGCAATTTTAAAGACATAATTAACTTTATTAGGACAATAATATAACCTTGCCCAACCCCATACCTATCAAGGGAGTTATGTTGCAGGATATCAAAACAGCCATGCAGTAAGAAACATGCAGTGGAGGAGCTCGCAGCCTCATATGGACACGTTGCGTTACGACTTCCTCCGTACCACTGTGTTCTAAATCCTTTGGGAATGTTAAATGTTATGTTTTATTTAACGACGCTCGCAACTGCCGAGGTTATATCAGCGTCGCCTGTGTGCCGGAATTTTATTCTGCAGGAGTTCTTTTACATGCCAGTAAATCTACTAACATGAGCCTATCGCATTTAAGCACACAAACGCCATCGACCTAGCCCGGGATCGAACCCGCAACCTCGGGCATAGAAGGTCAGCGCTATACCAACTGCGCCAACCAGGTCGACCTTTGGAAATGATCTGGCATCAACTGAAGTCTAATGTTAGGAAAAACAATATTATCGCGACTTGAGTCTAGTGTGTTAACTTCTGCGTGAGGGAGCTGCAACAATCGGTCCTCATAATCGGTCCTCCTGTGTTGAACATGCAATTAAAACGGAAGGGAATTATATGAAGCACGGCAGGGACAGTAACCAAGAGAGATTTGTGATTCATTAAGGAGAGAGTGACGACGAATAGAGGTAAGAGAAGAAAAATGTCATATTTTATTACATAACATTTCAGATTTCGCTGCGAATTTAGACACGAAACACAAATTGACAATATTCTTTCGGTGTTATTATTATTATTATTATTATTATTATTATTATTATTATTATTATTATTATTATTATTGATATAGTCTAAGTATGAAAATATATTAGTTTGAAGAAGTTGACCGTACAGTGATTCTATAACGGATTTATGCACACAGTAACTCAAAATTAACCATTCATTAATTCGTGATTGATTGCATGAAAGTACAATTTGTTGTATAGAAATAAATATGTGATTGTTTTCATACCCACGTGGCGAAGTCAATGTAAAACGTGACAACTGCGCGCCTAGAAATTTCCGCACGCGTCCCTTAATGACCGGGGTGGACCGTGCGGCTAAGTTCTTCTAGCAACAAAAGAGACCGACTGGGGATCCTTTGAAAAATCCTACGGTTTACTTTTGTTAGGTAGGCGACCCCTAATAAACCGCCTGACGGGTGTCTGCAAATTCACGAGTACAGAAATTGTCAGTTAGGTAATAGCCGCTATTCACATAACAGGAAAATAAAACTGAAAATAGGAATGCTACCCTTGCCATAAATGCAGGTCACATTGTTAAGAATTCAGTCTGTGACACAAAGTTTCAACAGGTATGTTTTCGTATTTTAATGAGGAAGTGAGGAAATTCTGGTGGGTATTAGTATGACAAAATAAATTTGTTAAAAGAAAGTGTTTACACATGGTCGCTCGATCGAATCTCAATTCGGCTACATTTTGACATTCGGCTACGACCATTCTGCTACAAGCTACATGACTAAAAATTAAGCTACGTTTATCCGAATTCTGCCACGGTTGGCAACGCTGGACCGCGTTGCACAAGATATGTTCCGACTCCGAGATAACAGTCGGAACGTCGGAGCTCGTTCCGATGAACCAATGACAGCTGCGGTTACACTGTTCTCATTGTTCTTTATTTTGTACTTGGAACTTCGTTGGATGAAGTTAGTACTTGAAACTCTCACGTGGTTTGAGGGGGACGCATGGAAATTGAAATCCTTGCGGTGGCGCGAACTTTAATATCAACAATTGGAAGACTGGCCAATCATCTGTAATGTTTAGACATCGGATTTTTAGGCACTAAAAATTGCAGTTTTAGGCGCCTAAAATAAACTCAAAATTTGTAAAATTAGGCTCTATTTTAATGAAAATAGGCATTTTAGGCACATCAAGGTATCAATACTTATTTCTTTCACTGAAATTTTTAGTTATACACTAAAATACGCACAAAAAAGTATGTTTAACCCTGCTGTTCTGTTACATTTTACTATACGAATGTACTGTTCGGGTTAATATGACCCGACCTATTAAAATTACATAAAAAATTACAAAATCATGTTTGTGAACGTTTGTATGACTACAATAACATAGTTTAACATTATTGTTATTGTTAACATTACTGTTATTATTTATTATCTTATTTTATTATAATCTTACATTATTTTGCTTTTTTTACTATTCAGTGTTGTTATTTTATTTTGCTATATTATTCGTTATTTTATTTTTGTACATTCTTACTAAATTAGTAACAACAAATTGAAGAAACATTTATTTGACTTAATTGTTTATCTTACAATACAACACTAGACCATGAAAAATTATAGATTGAACTAAATGCTCGTGATATGTTACAATGATTAAATTCTGTCTTATGTTTTGCGTAACATAAGGAACTAGTACACATGATATACATTTATAACACAATTCTCTCTCATTGCTTACAATTTGGACATAAGTATGTGACATGACCTTTACAAATATGTTTTCTGTAGCTTCGTTTTATTGTCATTGCCTGATGGATAGAACTTACAGCGTGCACGTTTCACAGTTTTTCCTGTTGTAGACTCTGATACCGATACTGTCACATTTTCAGGATTTTGAATGTCGAAAAGTACTTTCTTGATGAAATATGTTCCTTTGTCAGTGATTTTTCAAGTTCCTCTAAGAATAATCTCCTTCTAGTCAATTTATTTGCATTCCAATCTGGGTCTATCGAAGTTCACAAGACATACGCATTGTAAGCAGGTACATCAAGAATGTTGCAGAAAAGTATCACTGGCCATCTGTTTGTTTTTCGTTTGCAAAATAATATGTATATATTACTTGATCAAATGTATCTACAGCGCCATTGGATGCGTTATAATCTAAAATAATTTTAGGCTTCTTGTCATTCCTGTTGCTGACTTCATTGTCATGATGCAGTGTACTCATTAGCACAACATTTTTTTTTCTTTGGAATACAATTGACCACAGTAATATAATTTGTGAATTATAATGAAGAGCTATGTACTTCCTTGTTGTTCATTTGCTGTGGAAGTTCTGACTTATTTTTCCGTATAGTCTCCAACATAGTCAATTTTTTCAAAAGTATTTGTTCCAAATTGTAAGAAGTGAAAAAGTTGTCACAAGTTACATTTTGACCCCTTAGGTCACTGGTAAGATCGCAAACTACCCTCATACCCTGATTTTTTCTAGTGCTCCATATTCTTTCTCTGTATAAACTTGTGCTACCCATGCATATGAAATTTTGCTGTCATATTTTTATTCCATTTTTCTATGGTTTGCTGGGAATATACACCTTGAATGGACAGCAACTTCACAATCCTAGTAACTGTTTGACAGTCATACTTTCGCCAGAATTGAATAATTTAGGAAGGATCTCCACCTATTTCTCCCAAATGCAATGAATAGCAGCAAGTTTATCAGTGCGTCTTCGTTATTCTCTAATAGAATTCTTATCAAATCGCAAGACACGCGATATCTTGCAAAAGCTTTCAAGTGACATAGTTGCCCGAAAAATATTTCTGTCCGTTTTCTGATACCATAAACTTCTTGTTGACTCCCCATGAGATCGAATAACACTAGAAGAAGCAGGAGTCCTACATAAGCCTGGAGAACAATATTGTCGATATTTGTCCATTGCTAACCGTAAACTCACCGTCCTTCTATGTTTGCCATCTATATTATTTCATTTTAAATTCTTGTAGAGAGTATTGCTTCAAACCAACTTTTTATATCAGTTATTCTAGTAACTCCCGGTGTAGTCTTGATGATGTTCGAGGAAGAAAGATTGCCCTGTTGTGGAGGTGGATTCAACTGCCATTCTATAGCTTGATTTTTGAAAGAATTGACTGAACAATATTGACTGTCAGAATCGTCATCACTTTCACTTTCAGATTCATAACTTAACATTATCTTCAAATTCTAAAACAACTCTTCACTATCGGAGGAATTCACAATTGATACTAACTGAGTATTACTCAATTGTCTTTCCGTCATGATGTCTGAACTCAAACTCAGAAACAACACTGAAATATTTATTCAGGTAAAATGTCACAGCTTAGAAGGAATTCATTCAGAAAAATAACAGGAAACCAGTCCATTGTTGTAAATGAATGTATCTGATTGTTGGCAATAATTGAATTTCTACACATTGTAATAAAAGTAGGCCTATGATACAATTTCTAGAAAAGTATTAATACCACATTAGAAAGTAATAAAATCTTATGTTGGGTCATATTGACCCGAACATTACATAAGTAACAATTACAAATTACAACAAATCTATTTGAAAAATTTAAATTATCTTTGAATCACAAACGTATATTGCGTTATTAGACAAAGTCACTGAATCTCATAAGCATACCTTACTATTTCAAGACAATATTAAGGAAACAATATTCACTTCGGGTCATATAGACCCGAACAGAACAGCAGGGTTAAACATTAAAAAAGAATACTATATTATATTTATAAACAGAGCTGCACAAATTTAATATATTGAAACTAATGAAATAATGATTATTGATATCAAGATTACTCATTTTAAGTTATTGTAATTCAGTTCCATGCTCAGACTTTATTATAATTATCTGCACAGTACACCACTAGGATTTTTTCTAAATTCTCCACAGTTAACCTTTGCCTCTTGTCACTGAGAATCATTTTGAAAGCAGAAAAACTTCTTTCAACCGAAACTGATGTGAGAGGCGCAAATTTTAAATTAGGTACAATAGAAACATCAATACTTACTGGAACATTTACACTTTCCCCCCGATATCACTTTTGATACTTTTTCCAACAATGAAACTCCTACATTCTTATTTAATACGTTGTCCCACTTATTTTTAACTTTTTCCCAGTTTCGCCCAAAGCAGAATGTATGTTCACTTGAGCTTCCTTTACTATTGCTATTTGGCTACAAAGAGATTGTTTTTCACGTTCTAATTGTTCAATGCTTGCAGGTATGAAAGAAAAGTTTGATGTTGTGTGGGCAATATCGTTTTTCACTCGTGAGTCATTGAGACAATCTTTCACTGCTTTCACACACGCTGCACTATCAGTTTCAGGTAATTTATCAATAACTGTGACCACTTCTTTAAAATACATAGAATTATACACCACTGACTGAATCCAGGTTCCCCGGCTGAGGTGGGAGTGGGATATCTGGAAAGTTCTCTCTGAATATTGAAATCCTGGATGGGGCTTTACAAAAACATTTTTTTTGTGTTAGAAATAAACGAATTGACAAGAGGAAATTCATTCCGGATTGTTTCAGAAACCCTGTGAAGGCCATGTGCTAGACAGGTTACATGCGTGAGGTTAGGATAAAATGTTTTAAGAAGTGGAGCTGCAGCAACCATGTATGAGGCAGCATCAGTACAAAACAACAGAGTATTACCTGAGTATAAAGACTGTAGGCCTTTATTTACAAAATAAGCAATGGCTTGGCTATTCACTTTCGAAAGTTCCTTAACACATACGAGGTGTGGAATCGAAGGTCCATCAGGACTAAGTTTTCCTACTACCATATTTGCTATATACCTATTCATAGGATCTGAGGTTTCATCCACAGAGACCCATATGTAAGAATCACCTATATCCTCCCGAATGGAAGCTAAAGTTTCATTGTATATTCTGTCTAAGTAATTTTTTCTTAGGGTCGACTCAGATGGGATATTTTGTTTGCAGTATTTTTGTAAAAACTGTCTTAAAACCGGATTTTCAATTGCATTCCAGGAATGTTAGCAGCAACAAACGCTCTGGTTAAATCAGCATAGAAATTGCTGCTGAGATTGGATGAAGTAGGCTGTGTTAGTAAAGTTTGTTGCAGTTGATTTTTCTGCTGAGCTTTAGCCTTATGAGCCGCTCCTTGCACATGCTGCTTTAGGTGGCACTTCTTTTCTTGCGAAATCTAAAAATGTAAAGTAAACTGAATTAAAATAAAATCCTAATTATTGTATTGCCGTATTTCTATCACAAAGTTTGTGGGTTCGAACAATCAAAATTTTAATGACCTGCAAATACTTTAACTATCGGAATTTAAAAGGTTAAAGTGTAGTGGTCTTAAAAAGAATTATACCTCAGGATAGCTCAGTCAATGTATAAATATTATAGGCCTACTCATTAAAATTAATAGAATTTATATATTTCAACTATTGTTACATACCTGTTTGCTACAAATCTTGCAGAATATTATTTTTCCATCATAAGTGAATTCTGAATATTCTGTTAGCCATTGCCGGATCAATGTAGATTTTGCACTTATATTTTTCGGCATTATCGCGTTAAACTTCACAGGAAAACGTCCTACCGCTCAAAACTTCTCAACACAAATAAGGTGAGGGAAAGAGCAACTGTTAACGAGCATTCAAATGAACCGTTGTTATTGAGATTCAATTGGACAAAAATACAAAGTTCCACTTATTGTTGCATTTCCTGGTAGTGTTAACACTAGGAGGGCCATTTTTTAAAAATATTTTGTAACGGTTTACCCTACTAATTCGCAGTTTTACGACTTTTCATAAATATTTCAAAAACACTCTTTCTCCAAAAACTGTGATTTTATGACACTCTGAAGGGCAGTACAGCTAATCGGTTTCAGACCGAAAACAGTCATTTTTATAGTATAGTATATCTCTGAATCGGTAGCAGCACATGTTGTGATTGTTGCCTGCTTCAAAACTAAGGTTGGTTCTTTGTCGGCATTTATGCCTCAAACATGTTAAATTCGGTGAAATCTATTGCGAGCGTCGTGAGATTCAAAACATTTTGTTTCCTTTATCAATGGTTTCATGGCCGGTGTAGAAACTTTCCACTTTTTAAATGCCTTAAATTTCGCAGTGAATGCATGTATAAATTATAAAAAGTAAGAGTAAAATGCGAAACTTTACAGTGAGTTAGGCATTTTTAGGCGAATATTAACAAATTAGGCTCTAATAACCGTTTTAGGGCATTTTAGGGCACTATAAAACTCTTTGAATACCTTTCAATTTCCATGAAACACAAATATTAATAATTATTTTTACTTTTGTCCTAAAGAAACAAAATAGGCATTTGCCCTAGAATCCGATGTCTTGTAATGTTATAGTAAGTATTTAATAATCTGTAATATTCATTCCTATTCAATTCCGCGGGAACTGTTAATTCCCGCTTTATAGTTTATTTCACCATTAGTTGACTAATTCTGTTTTATAAACATTCTACAAAGTCAAAAGTACGCATACTATTATTAATTCATTCATCAGCTGATTCTCTACATGTAAGGTTAAAGTCGTAAATGGTAATGAGTGGTTTAGTTACAATGTCTGTATCTCATTTGTTGAGGTTAAGTCTGACAAGCACTAGTTTTTGTGATACCTTCTCTGTTATCAAAGAACGACAAAAATGTTGTAGCATTATTTGTTGGAAACTGCCCATATAAGTACTGATTTGGAGAGCAAGGTTTAATGCGAAGTTTAAATTACACTTTGGTAAAGATGCGTTTCCAACATTTTACTAACCCACTGCGGGGTTTCCAGGTTTCAGTACTGCAAATATATCTTTTTTTTATTTATGAAATTGTAATTATTATTATTATTATTATTATTATTATTATTATTATTATTATTATTATTATTATTATTATTACTATTATTATTATTATTATTATTATTATTATTATTATTATTATTATTATTATAACTGTATATTAAGAAAAGTAAAAATAAAAATTAATTATTTGTTTTTTTTTTATTATGTAATAGAGAGAACAGAAATTACATACCATATGTTTTAAATGTCATGTTAATATTTTTAGTTGGCTACCATGTCTTTATAACTTTATGTACGAAAACAAAGTGTTGTATTCTGTCCTTGTAGTCAACAGCTGTTTAATTACTAACATTAAGCTTTTGAGTTCTGTCCGCATGCACAGCAATTTTCCAAAATCAATTCGAATGTGCATTGCAGTGCCATCTATAGATAAGAATGTGTACTATGTCATGCCTATGAGTGCTCCAGTGTGAGCTGCATGGTGAAGAGGAAGGGTACTTTCCGTTGGTTTGAACGACTCCTCGAAAGGAACAAGAGTCAAAGAGAAGGCACGTATCAATGAACGACTCCGACTCATCACCACTGGTGACTGTTATTTCGGAAATGTTATTTGGAACATAGTATTTTTTCGGAACCGGAACCGTCGGAACTGTTCCGGGAAAAGAACAACTTCGCCCATCACTAGACTGGAAAATCTCCGCGTTGCGCGGGGAAGAACCAAGATTACATCAGCTGCAGCTCGTGACTCGTTGCGTGTCAAAGTTCCTACCACCCTCAGTAGCAATGATAGAGAGAGAGGAGTGAGTGAGCGAGAGAGAGACCTAACCCGTGAGAATCATTGAATCAGCATCTTTCACTATGAATCATTAGACTACCTACTAAGTTACGCAGAGTGTTCTAAAATTAAAAAGCGCAGGACTTCAGTTGAATTTTTAAACTTGAAAGAAAGAAAAAAGCGAAAGGATATAAAAATTGGTCGAAAAGTCGCTAATCGCATTTTACAAAATTTGTCGCAGAGACTGGTTTAAAATTCCCTAGATTTAGCGACCTATCGCTAAATATGGCAACACTGAGTGGATAGCCAACTTCACAAGGCCGAAAAAGTAAACTCGGGCGATTCTGTCTTCCGTTGATATCTGTATAAAAGTAAATAAATAAATACAAATAGCTTACAGGTAAATGAGAAATACTGTACTATTTGTACCAGTTATTTTTACTCCATTGACATACAGTATACATACCTTAAGGAAATGGAATGATTTTACAGAACATTGCGATATTTTGGTACTACTGTAAAATAATATGTTGAACGTTCTCGTCTCTTTGTGTGATTAAAAGCGCGGACACGCGGTGGGTGATATTTCAGTGAATGGTGAAGTGTTAACTAAATATATATCATGCAAATATATCGTAAGATATGTGTGTGGTGAAAAATTAGAAACTACAGGGCTGCAAAAGAATCTCTTTGCGAGTTGAGAGGTTAGTTTCATGTTTATTATTATAAAAAATACATGGTTCCTGTCTGAAAATAATTGTCAAATCTTAAGTTGGAAGATTACCACACATATATTACACAGTATGACAGATGTTTAATATATAGAGGAGCTACTTTAAAGTATGTTTTTTCTCTCTATGTCATTGATTTCTATGTACAATTTACGGTGGAAACTTTGACAGTAAATGAATCGCTCTATGCAAAAAGGACTTCAGTACTTATTTTATCGAATATGAGTTATTGTTGAAAATTGGTATGTTACCCATGGTTACATCGATCTGTGATCATTTATGGCTATACAATAATAAAAGTTGCTAGTTTTAAGTGACATGTGCAGAAATGGCCTCAGTCCAGGACTTTTTGCATATAACTCGGCATGTATTACAGACTTAGAAAACTAAATTGCAGTACGTAACCAGCGGAAGTGAGGAAATTTAACTGGAACTACAACAAAATAACAGTCTGACGCCAGACGCGAAGTAAGCATCTAAAGAGCTCACAAAATATTGATTTAGAAAACAAAAAATAGTTAAAATTGTTACAAATTTTTACAAACTGTGTTATTTCTGTGTCAGGAGTCGGTCATGCTAAAACTTACAGTAATCACTTTCACTGGATACTGGATTGCTCACTACATGTATTGAAACAAACCTGCCAACAATGGTAGATATCAAAGAGACCAACTCAAGTGAAGTAAACATGCCACTCGTACACAAAGTATCACTTTCTGTCTTAGTTACGTAAATAACTATTGCTAAATGAATATTAAAACATATTGATAACTTAGGGAGTTGTAAATATATCGATGGCGTCCTCATCTCCTTGTGTGATTAAAAGCAAAGGAAATGTTCAATTCTACATTTGTTCGGATCAAATTTCTGTACATTTAAAGGGCGAAACAAAAACTATTTCATTTACTTATCACAATACACTCTTCTCTTAAATTGATTCAGCATATTGGGAATTAAATCAATGGGTTTCCCAATGAAATGTTTCATATGAAACAATTTTTGTCTCTAAAAGGAAGCAAAAAGAACAACATTGTATTAAACTTTTTTCTTTGAAATATCTAAAAAAATAATACACTGAAATTAATGACATCACTTACGTTTCATCCTCTTGTAAATCTTATGTTGTCCCTGTCTTAAGATACTCTTTAGAATAGTAGATTAGCTAGAATCGATGTTCACCTTTCGCTTGCAAGGTTTAGTGACTGGAAACAGTTTTTCGAAACAAACCGACACGGAACTACATTGTTAGGTTAGCAGTCAAGGTTAAAAAACTTAATAATAATAGTAGTAGTAGTAGTAGTAGTAGTAGTAGTAGGAGTAGGAGTAGTAGTAGTAGTAGTAGTAGTAGGAGTAGTAGTAGGAGTAGTAGTAGGAGTAGTAGTAGTAGTAGGAGTAGTAGTAGTAGTAGCAGTAGTAGTAGCAGTAGTAGCAGCAGCAGCAGCAGCAGTAGCAGAGACCGATATGGAATATAATTTATTTTCTAATCCTATCCTCTAAAATATTTTATGCTCGACCATGCCGAAATGTAGTAATTATGCACTTGGTAGCAGCCCTTTAATGGAGCTCATTAAAGTACACCTATTCATTAAAGTTCAGGTGTTCCACCAATCAGAAAACACCATTGTAGCAATATGAAAGCGCAAGTATCGATTATTTTCGGATATGCAATCGAAAAACAACTAACGAAACGTCACGGAGGCTGGAAGTCTAATACTGTCGCAGAAAGTTATGTTCTGTTACTATAATAATTAGCGTTAATTGTAAATAATTTTCAAATAAATTCAATTTGTCATCTCGTTTTTCAATGTCTAAATCAATTTCAAGGTTATATCAAGATTAATGTTCATTTTACTCTCTAAATTATATCAAGGTCAATGACATTTGTTCCTCGGAAAAAATCAATGCTTTCGCGTCTGCACACATCTCACAATTTACTAGATATTGCACAAAGGGTCAGTTCCGCTTCCCAGTCAGATAAGAATAACATGAATACTTATGAATAATTTCAAGTTAGAAATATGGTCGAACATAAAAAGTCGTGTGAAACTTGCCTATAATGGTAATTAAGACGCTCGTATAAAAATTATGAAATTCGCTTGCGTTCGTTTCATAAACATACTCGTCTTAATTACTACCATTATAGGCTCGTTGCATAATGTAGTATCTGTGGCAATACAGATTTTTTGTGGTAGTATGTACTACATACATATTAGGCTTGAGTACATCATAGACGTAGAAAACACTCGATGCATGCCATAAAGAAAATTTTAGAAAGACTAAGATAGAATAAAGGAAAGGTTTATGGAATAGAGAGGGATATAATGTATTATTCCACATTATGGATTACCCATGAGAAAACCATTGAAAATAATATCACTGATTAACGTTATAACTTCTTTAATGTTAATATTATAAAATTACCTGGCTGACTGGTTTCGACGTGGTGTCCGTCACTAGGCTTCGGACAATGACGGACACCACATCGAAACTAGTCAGGCAGATACTTTTTATAACATTAATAAAGTAAAAAAGTTACAACTATAATCAGTGATTATGCAAATGTTAAAAGAGTACTTTGTCCAAGAGCGAAGATTAAAATATTATTAAAAATGATTCACATTCTGCGCACTCTTCATGGACCACAACTCACATTGATACACATTATCCAAACGTCTCCACTGGTATCTTCAACAAAATTGACTCCCACAAAATATGTCGTCTACATTGCAGACTTCCAAAATTTTCATCACACGATTCTTTCAACTTTACTTCACGATGGTTTGAATTTGTTGTCGAGGGCTCCGTAGCTTTCTGCTTCCTGATGTATTCATAACACCCGCCTCAACCAGTAACGACTTAGGATTCACCCCGCCGTTAACTTCGCTCGCAAAGATCAGTTTATACGTCATTCACAAAAAAGTTTAACTGCATTATTTGGAAGCACATGTCAAGCTCTTCAAGACAACCTATGAAGAATCAGACAATTCACAACAGTATTATTTTGTTATATAATTTTTACAATTTTTGCAAAAAAATTTTCCAACCACGAAAGACATTTTCTTCTATTGTTGTAAGACCATTTTTGCCAAAGCGCACCTGCCACGTTATGACGCTAACTCAAACGTAAGGGAGAAGTTACGAGATGGAAGAACCAAATAGTGATGATTTGCCGGCATTCCAAAACCGCCTACTATTCCATATCCCCTCCTTTAGTCAATAATAATAATAATAATAATAATAATAATAATAATAATAATAATAATAGTAATAATAATAGTAATAATAGTAATAGTAGTAATAATAATAATAATAATAATAATAATAATAATAATAATAATAACAATAAATTCCGTGGCGCTACAGCCCATGAAGGGCCTAGAGCAACCAGCCGGCTGCTGGCCTCACGCCCACATGCCGAAGCAGAGGTGGACGATCATCGAACCAGAATGGAGGTATCGTGTGGTTAGCACGATGATCCTCCCAGCCGTTATAGCTGGTATTCGCAACCGGATTTCGCTACCTATCGTAGCTCCCCAAGTGCATCACGATGCTGGGTGGGCACCGGTCCCATACACTGGCCGAAATTTCATGAGAAAATTTCTTCTCCCACGCGGACTCGAACCAGCGCGCATTCCGTAACGCGAGTCCTAGGCAGGATGCCTTAGACCGCGACGCCACGGCGCGGGACCAATAATAATAGTAATAGTAATAATAATAATAATAATAATAGTAATAATAATAATAATAATAATAATAATAATAATAATGTGATAAAGTATTTTCGTATAAGGCTAATATAAAGTGTTTTGTTTTGTTGCAGGTAAGCGACCCCTCCATGTGTCCAGCTCTGTGGACGTCGAATGTAAGGTAAGTTTTTTTTTTTTAATAGTGACTGGGTATGCCGTGTGGAAAATCTGTTTATAGATGAATGTCTTTTTATGAGAACAATAAACATATTAATTAAAAAAAGCATTTCCAGACACTCTATCATCATGAGATGTTTAGTCTTCCTTTTCGATGGAAGAAACTAACCGTATGACATAAGTTGACGTGTGACTTAATTACCGTAACACATAACATTTAGAGAAACAGCGTCTGAGCTGACTATACTCGTATTATATAGAACGACGTATCTCGTATATCGAGCCGTAATCTATCCGTTGCAGTACTTCAAAAAATCTATTTCTGTATTTGTAGGCAACGATGTTAATATTCTGGTATTGGAATTCGTTTGAAATTTCCCCATTTAGTTGTGAATGAAACCACTATGTGACAGATATTGAAATACAGCCGTAAAATCGACTGTGTAGGCTAACCTTTTTATCGGGTTAGTTGGTGTGTACTCATTGGATTGATTGCAATGTTCCTAGTAGGCCTATATCCTGGTAGTGAAAAGTTTACATTTTCCGTTAAATGCGTTCTACTATCAATGTCAGTGAAATGTGTCACAGTGCCAGTGAAGTGAGGAAGTGAGATGAGAGTGAAGTGAATGTAGTGAAAGAGTATCAGTGCCAAAATTATATACATGTGCATTTATGAATATATATATATATATATATATATATATATATATATATATATGTATAATTATATACTAGGCCTATGTGTACACGGAGGAGAATGAAACGTGTGGAATGGACAGACAGAATAAGAAATGAAGCTGTGTTGGAAAGAGAGGGTGAAGAAAGAATAATGCTGAAACTGATCAGAAAGAGGAATAAAAGGAATTGTTTGGGTCACTGGCTGAGAAAAAACTGCCTACTGAAGGATGCACTGGAAGGAATGGTGAACGGGAAAAGAGTTCGGGGAAGAAGAAATCGGATGATAAACGATCATGTGCAGAGATTAAGAGGAAGGCAGCGCATAGGAAAGATTAGAGACAGCTGGATTTGCAGAAAATTATGAATGAATGAAATATAATATAATATAATATAATATAATATAATATAATATAATATAATATAATATAATATAATATAATATAATATAATATACATATGAATTGTAATGGCAAATTAGATTTACTTTAATTAATGTGGTTACATTAAAATATTATTATTATTATTATTATTATTATTATTATTATTAATTGTAATTATTGTGTGTAATTATGTTACCAGTGTTACAGGGTGTTTGAACATTTTCAGTTTGAATAAACACATACAAATAAACTCTATATTGACTAAGAAGATACAGCCGTTCTCCCCTCATCGTCTACATTTAATATTAAAGGACAGTGACTTGATCACACCGTGGCTTTGTTCCCATATCATCATCAAAACAAGTACTGACAATACAGATGTGTAGGAATTCTAATATTGCATCTGTTTTGTGAGTAATTCACTCACCTGAATCACATGGGATGTGAATAATTTTTTTTATGCTAGAGACGTCCTTTCGTTGTCTGCAGAAATTTACCATATCGGGAAAATATAATAATTTCTTTGGATATAAATTACTTTCAGTATCTTTGTAAGAATGGAGAGAAATATTTCAAGTTGACAGTAAATATTGAAATGATATTTGTAGATTAGCACGTTTTACAGTATAATAATTAATTCTACTTCTGGTACATTAAATAGCGTACCGTATTCATTCAAGTTTAACCATTAGCTCAACTGATGAATAATTGTAAATTGAATCATCTGCTTGCTATGTACTGTATATTTTTTTTTGTAGAGCCAACAGCGTAGCTCAGTCGACAGACTCGCTAGCCTGCTGATCTAGAGCTGCGCTAGAGCTTGGGTTAGATTCGCGTTTGGGCTGATTACCTTATTGAGTTTTTCCGAATTTTCCCCAATCATAACGCAAATGCCGAATAATCTACAGCGAATCCTCGGCTCATTTCATCTGAAAAAAAAAAAAAAAAAAAAAAAAGATTGTAAACTTGTAAAATCTTCACTTGTTCCACATCTTAAAACTTCAACGCTAATGTAGATATATGGAATACAATAAGTGAAAAGAAATGAAATGAAAAATATGCAGATCCGAGCGATGTAGATGAAGCCTGTTGCATGGTTTCCTCGCTGAGGGAAGTAAGACTGGGACGTCCGTGCAGAAGATTTCAGACACGTGAAAGAAATCTGTACCTGTTGGAGTGCTTTGGACTTACACATTGAATTTGGACACTGAATAGCCTCTGCAATAGAGAAGTGTCGCTGTAATAAATGAAGTCCGATATTGCTACTACTGTCGCTACTACCTACGTCACTACCACTATTACATTTGAACCATAATCTGTCGGGGAGTAAAAAGAAGTATTTATAGAAGACTTGTGATCTTATAGAAACGTTGAGGTTTGATATTTGGTTGAAGCGCTTATGCAGATTCTTTTATTTTGAAACAAAATATTATGCAATATTTGCATTGAGTGTTACAAATTAATGGAATCATATCACTTCATTACTTGATATTTTTCAGTTATGCAGAGCTTCTTGAAATAGTTTCTTAATTTTGTTTCGGGCTGTAGCTGTCTTTTGTAGAGATACTTTTCTTTGTGTTCAAAGTGAAGATAGAACTGATCCATCTCAGAGTTACTCCTTGCAGGTCTACTTAAATATTGAATCTATTACAAGTGGCACATGTATGTGACTTCGATAACTTGAATCCAACATTAAAATTTTCGCAAAAAATTTGCCGGAAGTTGTCGGAACTCACTTGTGGTTTCTCTTTTCTTCACACCACTTATGATAGTGCCCCAATAAGAGAGGGTTAATGGTAAGATTACAATCTAAATAAACTATATGTGAAATTTGTTGCCTACTATAGTGGCTTTGATATTTACGGTAGATGATCTATCAAAGTTTCTACAGATTCTGTTCAATTTTTCTTGTACCTCTTGTTGTGCTTGCCTCGTTGGTCACTATACGAATCTGTGCTGCCATCTTAATCTGCTTCTTGATAGTCTTTATTCTGGTAGAGCTGGGATGTAATCTATGAAGAAGCGAACATGTGCTTGCATACGTTTGTTTCAACTTCATTTACTTTCACCGTATACATAAATAACACAATTCATTGCGATTTTCTTTTCTTCACGTACCTGTATTGGAAGATACAAAAATAATAGAATAGTCTAAGACCACAGTATTAGAACAAGGCCTACATGTATGTCTCAACAATGTTTACTTACGATTTTTATTGCTTACATTTTTATTGCCTGAAACAAGTACGTGTTCTGGCCAAGATGGCTTCTCATATCCCAAAAAGAATTCAGCCTTTGATTTAACGTATTCCAGTACTGGTTTTGACAATCACATTGTGGCCAAAGTTATTTTCCTGGAATCACATTTCCGTTAAGAGCTCTCTTATGTTCCAGGTCTAAATTCACTTTGAGATTTCTTTATTATTATGATCTACATTTCTCTCTCTCTCTTTCTCTCCATCCTACTCTCTCTCTCTCTCATTTTTCAACTCCTCGTGAAAGAGTTAATCCTGAAAACTGAAAGAAAGTAGGCGTATGTGTTTCTACTTTATGCACTCACATTCCATGTTGCACAAACACGGTGCTCCTAATCACATAATGATTAAAACATACCTTTCGATCGCTGTCTGTCGGGTCGTCTGGTCCACACCTGTGGAGTAGCGGTTAGCATGTCTGGCCGTCAAACCAGGTGGCCCGAGTTCGATTCCCGGTTGAACTAAGTTACCTGTTTTCAGTTTTTTCCGGGGTTTTCCATCAACCCAATATGAGCAAATTCTGGGCATGTCTGGCCGTCAAACTAGGTGGCCCGAGTTCGATTCCCGGTTGAACTAAGTTACCTGTTTTCGGGGTTTTCCGGGATTTTCCATCAACACAATATGAGCAAATTCTGGATAACTTTCGGTGCAGCACCCAAGACTCATTTCACCGGCATTATCACCTTCATCTCATTCAGACGCTAAATAACCTAAAATGTTGATAAAGCGTCGTAAAATAACATACTAAAAAAAAAAAAAAGAAAAACATCGTCTGTATCTGGGTTATGATCAGGATCTATATCAATAAAATTTCCAAATTACACCACGAGACTTTACAACTGAAGCAGAAGAACATCAGTCCTCGGTGTGTCTATTATGCTGAATGCCGAAGTTGTGTTGCACACTATAAATGAGTGAGAGCAGTGCTGCTCAGAGCAGCTGCAAGAAATCCAGCTTTTAAATAGTTACCAACAGAAGTCAGAAACTACTCAAAACACATATTATCTTGTATCAATCAGGGTAAAACGTAGCAGCACATAAATCAAATTGCGCAAAATGGTGAGTTAGGGCAGTGTTGCACCGATTCATTCAAATATTAGACTAAATATCGAAAACGTTAAATTTGTGGATACGTGCAATTTTTTTAAATATAGCGTTCATTGTTCAATATGTACAGGGACATCATTTTATTTTTACTTGCATTTTTATTGTACCTGCATTTCTGAATGTACTTCACTTCCACCCCTTCACTAATGTCCTTCTCCCCTCAGACACACAAACTTACGGCCGCTGTTGCATTCGAAGTCTTCAAGCAGGGAAGTAAACACTGCAGTGTATAGTGTATTTCATAAATATGGTTGCGTTTTCTATAGAAGAATGAACCTATATTAATAATATCGTACTAAAAATTATATTTAAGAAACGATAAATTCAATTTCAGAGAATATGCTTCAAAATGTTTTTAATAATATGCGTAAAGAATTGAAGCCTGCATTGTAATGAACGGCAACCATTTTCAGCAACTTGTTTAAAAATTCAGATTAGCTTATTTTGAATTGAGGTGGCTAGAAGCAAAGGAATGCTAGTGACATTTGTAATAACATGAGTTAAGTGCATGCAGTGCAAGCAAAAGTATCTAAAATGTTAGTGGCAAAGGGATATTTTAATCGCATCACACATTAAAATTTAAATAAAAATTTCACCGATTTTACGAAAGCTTAAATATTTAAACCCCATTTTCTCAAAAGTAACTTAAGTGCACTTACAGCCCTTTACTTATGAACCCCCAGTTTAAATGCACTCTCTATATTGTATGTTAACACCAATAATTAATTATGCTAAATAAAGTAGACATTACATAACGAACATAGCCACCTGAAAAGTTGAGTTTTGAAAAAAAAAAATGCTACTACTCTACTGTATTTTGATAAATTCCGTAAAAGTGATGATCAAACTGAAAATCGTAATATCGTATTTCCCTACAACATAAATGGATACACTACTTTTCTCTCCTCCTATACCTAGTAAAATGATTTGTTTACATATTGCACTAGTAACATCAAACTCCTGTAATGGAAGGGGGCAACAGTGTTTCCGAGTATAGCCAGGTTAATGTTAAAAATGTTGGTAAAAATAAAGTGATGTCCCTGTATTTAATGCAAGTATTATAGTTATCTTAGTACAGATGCAATGAGATACTGGATGGCGGTTGGAGTAGCTCCAGATATTCAAATTAGAATCGTTACGAAAAATAGAAATTATATATTGCTGCTGAAAGCCCGGCGCTGTAGACATTATGCGAAGGTATTCCGTCTCGCGGAGTAGTCCAATTGTTATCATTAAATCAGAAGGGGGATAGCAATGGCAAATGCAGTTTTTAATAGAAAAAGGAGCTTCTTCTGCGAACTTCTGGAAACGTAACTAAGGAAGAGACTAGTGAAGTACTTTGTGTGGAATGTGGCATTGTATGGTGACAGAAACATGGACATTACGACATGGAGAAATGGCTGGAAGCTTTTGAAATGGGGATGTAGAGAAGAATGGAGCGTGTGAAATGAACAGGCAGAGTAAGAGACGAAGCTGTCCTACAAGAAAGAATGATGCTAAAACTGATCAATAAGAAGAAATTTCCTACAGTTTACTGAAAGATACGTTGCAAGGAATGTTGAACCGAAGGAAAGCTCGAGGCAGAAGAATTTATCATAAGATAGGTAATATTAAGATACATGGATCACATGCGGAGACTAAGAAAGACTATGGCGGAAAATAGGAAAGATTGAAGAATGCTGGATTTGCAGTAAAAGATCTGCTCTTGAGCGGAACGCTATGAATGAATGGCATGTAATTACCTCATTGGTAATGTATTACGATATTATTTCAGTGAACACTGCTTCACCATGGTCATTCGTTTTTTCTCTGCTCCGAAGTGTCCACATGGATTGCTACGGAGAACAAGAGAAGCCTGCTATAACGTCACAGAGCATGTAGTTGGAAATGATCATTGCAATAACAAAAATTCTAACGAATAAAAAATTTAGAAAGAGTTTGCAATTTCAGGCGTAATCAAAGGTTTATATGTAGAGATACGAATATCATAAATTAGTTGTAAATTGATTAATAATCTATAAAATTCCGTTTGTATACAAATTTACAGTTTGAAGGTGTTTAAAAATGTACAATACATTTTAAATTATACAGTTACCCATATCACGTTTGACATGATACCAGTTAATTTGAAGAAAGTGAACTGAAACTCCAGGCCAATGTTTTAATCTTAAACCTACATTCATAGTATCTGATTTTCATTTGGTTTCAATCTTCAAACACTGAAGTTGTGAAATGTTACAAAGTTAGTGTACGTACAGAATAAATCTACAGTTTTTTTGTCAACAAACTGCTTTAACCCATCTTGTTTTGCGACGTGCACAGTAGAGCTCGTAACAGATACTGCTGCATACAGATTAGTAGGTTAGGTTGCCTAAATAATAGACGCTGGGGAAAAGCAGACTTATGGTCACGTGCATCAATGTCGGTTACTGTAACCACTGGTTAAAATTAGCACCAAATCCCTGGTTAAGCATTTTTATGGTGCATCGACCTACGTTAGGACTTAAAAAGGAGATTAACTACGGTAATCTCTAACCGGCCGTATTCGAGCGGTTAAAGGAAATAACCAGTGATTAACAGACCTAGTAAAACAAAATGGCTATCAGAGCTACAGCTAATTATTTCGTATAGGGATGTTGATGAGGTGAAGATTTATTAAAGGAAAGAGAGTTCTTACTGGGAATTAAGTGACGGAAAATTTCATAAGCAATTTCGTTTATCAGAATCTATCGTGTCATTTCTGCTGCAACAAATGGATCATCTGAAATGACCCACAAATAGTTCCATTCCCACATGAATCGGCTGTTTACATTGTGATTCTATGCAACTGATATTGTCAGTATCTCTTTTCCTACGTCACAGACTGAACGAAGAGACGTTTTGGATGGATATTAGGATATTTCATACCGGTACTTCCCTGATATAATTGCGACCTTGGATTGTACACGCATTCCTACTAATATTCTTCATCCATTTCCTTTATGAATATTTCTTTTTTTAATACGAATGTTAAGGATTCCCCATATTTAAATCTAGTAATGAAATCTATCAATACTTCAGACCCACATTGGGATATATAATCATTTTCGCTTTTAATTTCCCATTTTGTACGAGTCTAACCTAACAGCACTAAAAAACAAAGAAATACAGTGCCTAATGACAAACAAATCCAACGCAAAATACGGTATACTGTATAACACATTCCTTTCGATGTAGACCGGAGTAAGCTTATTCGTTTGACTATTATCTTCGCAGAGGTATGGATGATTTACTTCGGTAGTTTTGTATAAACTGTGTACCCCCCACAGACTTTACCCTGGTTAAATGAGGTGTAGGGCAACGATGTTTAAGTAACTCGTGATTGTGATTTGTACACAGCTATTACATTTTAACCATAGTTATTTTCTAATCGTGGTTTCATAAACCCTGGTTACTACATTTTCAAGGTCGACCTGGTTGGCGAGTTGGTATAGCGCTGGCCTTCTATGCCCAAGGTTGCGGGTTCGATCCCGGGCCAGGTTGATGGCATTTAAGTGTGCTTAAATGCGACAGGCTCATGTCAGTAGATTTACTGGCATGTAAAAGAATTCCTGCGGGACAAAATCCGGCACATCCGGCGACGCTGATATAACCTCTGCAGTTGCGAGCGTCGTTAAATAAAACATAACATTTTTTTACATTTTCAACCGACGACGTGATGCACGTGTTCATTACTGTCTGAGCCCCTGACATGTCGGCAACTTCACTGCTTTACGTGTGCAACGGGACGATGTGGTCTAAAGGCGAAAGCTTAGAGTACAACATAAGAAAAAACTTAAATAAACAATGCAATATTTTGTTATTGTGTAACATTTTATTTATTTAATATGTTCAAAATAACCACCCTGCTGTTCTGCACAAAGCACTGTACGTCTTATAACGCTTTCTTGCATCCTTGACAGCATGACGGTTGTGACATTTTCACTTCCTTCCGTAATCCTTGCCAAAAGACGATCATTGTTTTGGGGCGGTGTTGCGTAAATTTTGTCGCTCATATAGCCACATCAAAAAAATCCGGCGATCTTGGTGACCACTCATGCAAATGGTTATTAAGACCAAGACGAGGATAGTTTTCATATTTTTATAAACTTTGACAAAATCTTGTTCTGTGTGCTGGATGGCCACTATGTTGGAAGATAATATTCGCTCGAATATCAAGAGGGACATTGTCGAGTAATATGACCAAATGCTGAGTCAGAAAACCGACTATTCCGTGCCGGTGACATTTCCATCGATAATATAGGACCCAATATTCTAGTCGTTAATGATACCCATCCTAACATTGATGGAGTCCACACCCGTGGAGTAACGATCAGCGCTTCTGGCCGTGAAACCAGGTGGCCCGGGTTCGAATCCCGGTAGGGGCAAGTTACCTGGTTGAGGTTTCTTCTGGGTTTTTTCCTCAACCCTATACGAGCAAATGCTGGGTAACTTTCGGTACTGGACCTCGGACTCATTTCACCGGCATTATCACCTTCATTTCATTCAGAAGCTAAATAACCTAGATGTTGATACAGCGTCGTAAAATAACCCAATAAAATAAAAAAATAAGTAGAAACATTGATGGATAAGCAGCCTTGAATATGCACCTTCTTCCTATAATGTGGAGCGTGACGTATGCGTAGTGGTGTTCCTTGGTATTGCCCTCACTACCGAATGTGCTCTCAGTCGTCCACAAAATTCATCTTAAGAAGTCTTGATTGTCCATATCTACCTAAACGATAAGAAAAATAAATTATATTTCGCCAAAAAAAACTAATAATCATATGAAATATGTTTTTGTTTCTTCTGCAAAAATGAGGTCTGGGAAGTTAAGGTCCCTTTTCCCAAGGATTGTCAGAAATTTGTAAAGCAAAGATAGTAGATGTAACTAAGATAGTTCTATTTAGGGCCTATCTGCACTCATGGAAAGAAAAATGAGCGGCTTAGAGAAGTCTTCATGGTGGCCATGGAGTAGAGCTCTACCGAACTATCTTCGTGATCCCGCTTAGTCTACTGTTTTACTTGCCGCGCCTTTACGAACAATCTAACTCTATTCTCCCGTCGTGCCTCCTAATCTAGACAATGATATAACTCACGAACTTCCAAATACACGAATTTAACAAAGAATAGATTTTCCAGCTGCCCGGGTATACATGTGGAATGGAGATCGACAAAGCTTGTAGTCTAAGTGTGTCATAGCTCAATGGTATAATGTTTTATTATTTGTCGGTACCAAAGGAATGTTATGGTGTTCGAATCGCGCTCATTGCTTGATTTTTATAAGTTTTTATATAGTTTCATGTGATAGTAATTTTATTCCACTATCGGTACAATCTCACGTTTGACTGACACTCCATCGGTGTGCTTCTGGTCGACCAGTTTTTTATGATACGTGTTTTATTGTTAGCAATCAGCAATTTTATTGGTTTTTAGGCTCGACGAGATGTTGAATTTGACAAAAGGAAATGTAATATTAAAACTTATCGCTATAGAAGAATAATATATTAATTAAACAAGGACGGTAAATTATACTTTGATGCGACAATGAAAAAATGAAAATTTTACTTTAACTTCCACTAATAGCCTTCCTTATAAAGCCATTCTGGTTTATCAGTGCAGAGATTATTCCCTCGTGCACATGCGATGTTACAACTACATTTTAATTAATTATTATATTTTCTCTTTCATTCAACAAGTTGTAAACATTATTTCAAAATGACAGTAATTAAATTTACGTACTAACCCTTTTATATGCATTTTATTACAATTTATTTTATTTTATATTTCGTCATTAACATTTTTATATTAACGTTATGCAATAATTCTAGTTGTGAAAAATACCAAATACTTTAGATATACTATGAGTTTTATTTAAAGAAAAAGAAAGGTTTAGGTAAATTGTAATTAGACTAACTAAGTTGTTCAGTCAACTGTTCGAAGATGTCTGAACCTCTAAAGTGATACTGACAAGGCAAGTAGACCAGGAGGTAATGGGGTAGGGTGGCCAAATTCTTTTCTCCTCATTCATATATATCGCCAATTAGCTACATATTACACTGATGAGACTTTTAAAATTCTAGCGGACACATTATTTATAAGAATGGAACAGTTCTATAAACCAGATCAGTCGTCTATATTTAGTATCTATGATGTATGACTAGCCTTATCATTACGTATTCCACTCCACAATGAATGAATGACGGGAATACTGACAAAATAGTTAGCCCGTGGAGCTACGTAATTAGCCTATATGACGATATTATTTAACGTTTTAAGTATTTTGTCCGTAATCTTACAAATAACATGCTTCCGTGAGTAGTGATAATTTCCTTATTCTTTTCCATTCAACTATAAGAAGTCGCTCACAACAGAGGACATTGGTGTTCATATTGAATGGACACTCAAAAAGAACTCATTTCAGGGCTACATAATTTTTCACAAATGTGTAATAAAATAGTATTCAAGAAACATACAATTGCCATTTAGACCTACCATAAAGTAGAATTATTAGGATATAAATAGTAAATTACTTAATTGTGTGAATATTTTAAAGCTCAGTCTGCAACATAATGTTATTATCTGCATTGCTGTTAGTAGTAGCCACCGGCGTAGCTCAGTCGGCTGAGGTGCTTGGCTGCCGAACCGGAGTTGCGCTCGGGCTTAGTTTCGATTCCCGCTTGGGCTGATTACCTGATTGGGTTTTTCTGAGGTTTTCCCAAACGTCAGGTAATCTATGGCGAATCCTCGCCCTCATCTCGCCAAATACCATCTCGCTGTCATCAATTCCATCGATGCTAAATAATCTAACGGTTGATACAGCGGCGTTAAATTACCAATAAAAAGATAATAAATTAATGAGCAACAATAAATTAGTTTAAAATAATGAAATGAAGAAAAGAAAAGTTGAGCTAAGCTTCGGGTGTTGTATTATTAATTTTCTCGATGGATAAATTTGCAAAAAAAATATATTGAAATGGCGAATATGGACGAGGGAGGCTTTGGTAATTCGTTTGAAGACTATGTTTACAAAATGCTTTATGAAGGGCTCAGAGCCAAAAGCGGCCAACCTACATTTTTGTATTCATTATTAAGAATTTTTCAAAACTATACATTGTTGTTATAGATTAATGATATTTTTTGGCTCAGAGCCAAAGGCGACCAAACCACAATTTTGTATTGTTCATTATTAAGCCTTTTTTCAAAGCTATACATTGTTGTTATAGATTCATGATATTTTTTGTTTTTATTCAATGTAGACCAATTAAAATAAATTGTGAAACCAATCATTTTTATCAGGATTCTCTTAATATCAACTCTTATTTACTCACTTTGTAATTGTGGGTTAGTCGCCTTTGGCTCTGAGCCCTTCATATATTGTCAATGCAAGGCAGGCGAACTCCTTATAAAACGATGAATTTGCCATATAACGTGCAAATTTGCATCGCCATAGTTCAGCAGTAAATTGCCGAGCTTAAAACTTGTAACGTAATGTTTGTGTCGCGGAAATTCTATAGTTGAAAAGAGCATGGTTTGTGTTACAATGTTGAAAACTACTTCAACTGCGGCCTTTTTCTGCTATTTCGGAACTCGCCTTATGCTACGGCCACTTGCTTCCCCCGAAACTTGCGGCTCTATATATTGACTACATTTATGCTCTGATTAATCCGCCACTGCAGAGAAAAATCCTTCTGTTTAAGATAAGTGATAAATAAATCATTAAACTATTGAGTAACAACGGACTCGTCTCAATAGGTTTGTTCCAGCACTGACTGCTCATTTGCAGTAGCCCAATGTGTGTTGCAACAACACTAGAACCGATCTGAACTCCCAGATCTCTGTTCCAACGTGCTTTAAACGAGTGAAATTGGTCAATCTTGAGTGATTTGGAAGGTGGTAGTGATATAGTTTATGACAAATGAAGTTCGGAAGATGAATATAATTTTAAAATGAGAAGGAATTCCGAAGGCCGTGAAAGAACAGTTCAAGAAACATTGCAACAACGTAAAATTCTGAACTAGTTCTGACACCGTACACAACTGGCGCATGCGTCGAAAGAAGTTCGGAAGGCGTTCTGAATTGCTTGCTGGAAACAAACCTATTGTTTTGGCTGCGATGTGCTTAATCATAATGCATTCACAACAGAGCCTATGTGGTGCGTTGCCTGGAGACGTTCCTCAAATCATAACACATAAAGATGTGGACCTCTAAGTTCATTTTAAGTACATTGGCGAAATCTTTGACCAAAGCGGGGACCGTCAGTAAACTGGCGGCCACCGGAGGGGCTGCAGTTGGGGCTTACATGCTCTATAACAACTGCAGAGAAAAACAGCCCTTCCGGGAGATGACAACACTCTATATTTTAAAACCGAATCAGGATGGAAAAAGCACTCCAGGTACTAGTGGTCAAAAATCTAGTGCCACGAAAGCCAAGAAAAAGAAACCTGGGAGTGCTAGCACAAAAGAGAAACCAAGTGCACCCAAGAGTGACGGCACCGAAGACACTAAACAACCTGCGAGTGACGAGACAGCAGAACCGGGAAGTGCTGACTTGGGAGATGAGGCAAGTGGACCGGAGAAGGCCGGCACGGAAGACGCCTCGGATGAGGGACCAACGGTTGACGATGATGGCAAAAGACATGTAACTTTTGCCGATCCTCTAGAGGAAGTCCTTGGAGAAGAACCTCCACCTACACCTCAACCGGAGGAGACCCCCAGCGCACCAACAGATGCCCCAGCGGAAGAGGAGCCACGAAATTCCTACGAAAGGCTGCTGGACGAAGTGTGCCGCATGTTCGGCACACGTAAAAGTTAATCCGGTAAGTGCAAGACCCTGTTTTGTAATTGAACCCTCTTTTCAAAAGGGCTTCATTCCATCTTTTCGAAAAACGAATTTTCTGTTGGAATTGGCAGTTTAGGAGTCGGTGCATCATTTTACAACAAAATAACTTCAGTCCAGTTGATAGTTATATGTGAAATGTGGGTATAGAAATGTTGTTCTGTTACAAATGGACGTTAGTCCTAGACTGTTGCCCGTTTGGAAAAAAAAGAAACTATTGCCAACCAAGATTTGCCTATGGCACTGGATTGATAATTATAATCGAAATATATCTAACGATTTGTATTGTAATGCTCTGTTGGTAGTACTGTGACTATTGTATCGTTATTGAAGACATTCCTTGTTCATTTTGTAAGTAAAAAAGTGGATCAAGATAGGCCTGATGCTTCAAGAATAGTGAATCCTGCAATTTACTGATGTTCTGCAAAGGAATTTTACAATGTTACATCGTAGTTACTTACAAATGTCTTTTAAGGAACCCGCAGGTTCATTGCCGCCCTAGCATAAGCCTGCCATCGTTTCTGCATATCTAAAGAAAAATAAATAAATTTCTTTCAATCATTTGTTATCATAGTGACTGATCTCATAAATTGACTGAGCGTATTTGGAATTAAATCAATTTCTTTCTCAAACACGCTATGAAATGTTTCATACAAAACAATTTTTATCTCGAAAATGAAGCAAAGACAAGCAAAATTCTATTCTAAATTTGTTTGTATTACATCAAAGAATAACCCTTCATTATTGAATCATATTTTCGCACAGGTACTGTGTCCGTTTGGTTACGTCCCTTCCCGATTTCCCACTCCCGTTTCTGCTGACCCCTCTGTGAAGGCTAGTGGCTGGGCTGTCTTAGCTTTTTTTTCTGAAAATATTTGCTCTTAGGAATTGGACGTCTACGTAAAAAATCACAAAGAAACATTACATGCTAACATTTCAATTGGCTTTATCCAATGTTTAATATCATTTTTATGTACAGTACTTCATTCGATATGTAAGTATAAATGTAATTAGTACACCTGTATTTCAAATGATCCTGATTCGGTAATTTTGTAAAGATTAAGAACGACTTTATATAAAAACACACGAAGCTATAATATCTCGCACAATTGAGGCGGGTTCCGGAATAAGGGCACATGGGCGTATGTGCCCCTTTTCCAAAGATTGCATTAATTGACTGCTCGAGTTCATAGGAATACACATACTCCAATTTCCGTTTCTTAATTATGCTTCAACGAGGCAGGAGAGTTGTTTATGCAATGATGCTGGGGGTCAGGATCGAGCACTCCATGTGCATCGGCAGTTCACTGCTCACAGGTATACCATTCTGTCCGTACGCCGTTGTGCAGTTGGGTCGACGGTTTACAGATTGAGACTATAGAGTAAGTGCTTATAGGTGATATTGTTTTATGTGCAACAATTTAAAATCTTATCTTGTAATTATTGTTAAGTAATAGAAAATACTTGAAGTAATTTTGTTCTATTGTTGCTTCATGGAAATTCCTATTTTTATTTTTCATGGAAACTCAAGCAAGAAAGAATGCTAATTCAGTGGCATCGTTTTTGTATGACTGCCTTCAAATAAATCTTAAAAAATGTCCTAACGTGGAAACTGTCATAATGATGTCTGATGTCGCAGGAGGACAAAATAGAAATTCGAAGCTTCTGAGGTTTTCTGCTTGGTTCGCCAAGGTATATCAGATAGAAATAATCCATGTTTCCTGTTAGCCACATTTACACAATGTGACAGAATCTTTGGACTCGTGAGATCTGCTATGAAAAGAAAGAAACCATTGGAACTGCAGAACCATGGTTAAAGCTATAGCAACATGCAGAAAACATCCTAGTAACTTTGAGGTGTAATGGGTCATACTTTACAAAAGAGTCGGATATAGCTTTAACGCCCTATTTCATGAAGACTCCATTTCCTACACGCAAATTTACGATTATGAAGTATTTTATAGTGCGATACAAAGTGGATGGTACTTTTGTGTGCTCTGAAAATTACAATCCCTTATGGATTCCCTTCAACTATTCCATCAGACTGAATAGAAATAGGTATAATGATATCAAACCTACGATTGTTCCATTCCCACAATCAACCAAACCATGTTTGACGACATAAGATCTCTAAATACTTAAACGAGGACGACGTGAAATGGCTGAAATATGTCTTCGAAGAATCTCATAACGTATAGAAAAACGAAGGTAGGGGCCATCACACCCCTCGTGACGTCATCTGCCGTCAAGGACTTTTAACATGCCTCGTACTATGGAAAGCAATGCACCGAAGATATTTATGACTCATAAAGAGGACATTGTGATCGCAAACACTTTTTCAAGTATTGTGGGCTCTTTAGACTTCGTTAAAACACTTATGTGAGGATATGAAAATAATACAGAATGACTAAGAAGAATATTATGTGTTATTGTGCTCATATTATATAGTTGACGATTTTCTTAATTTTCTTCGCTGTTTTACGGCTAGTTGTACCTTTCTGCCCTTGCCGGCGTTTGTTGAGAGCTTTCATGATGACCGAGTTGTGGAGTATCATTCAATAACGAATGGATCTATAGGTCTACTAGAGATCTTTGCGTTCAGTAAATTAGCAAATGTTTGTGCAGACTGTCCATCACCTTTCACGTATATTTTGTCCCAGTTCGAATTCCGATCTTCACTTAATATCTGTTTAGTTGGGCTGGTCGGTATTAATCCATGTCAATGATTTCCTTCAATTTCCCTACTTTCCAGTTTGTGCGATAACTGCGGTTGCTTCATTTATTTGTCTCTTGACCTTTCTTCTTCCTCACGATTGTAATTCCATCAGTTTGCCCATTCGTACGTTGTGCCTCGTGTCTTCAGATGTCCTCTGCTCTTTTGCATATTGATGTTCTCACGTCTTCGTACTTAATTCATATATTGGATGATCATCATTTGGTTTACAGAATTCTACGTCATAGAATTTCCCATTGATTTTTAATTTGTCTTCGTATAATTTTGCAAAGTGTCCATTCGCTCTTGCCGCCTTCATGATGGCTTACTTTTACATATGATTTCGTAGCTCAGGTCATTTTCAACTCTCATTCCCGTTCCTCGCACTCTGTGTAAGTTCCTTAATATTTTTTCTTTGGTTACTATATTTGAGAATCTTATCACAATAGGTATTTTACATCCTAATCCGATTCTATAAGTCTCCTCGATGTCTTCTGCTCTTACCTCCAGTTTGAAGATCTCGTAGCATACTCTGCGTACTGCCTCCCCGGTTTCTATTGCGAATTCACGTCCCTTTTCCTCTACTCCGAAGAATAACAATTTCCTTTTTCTTTGACTTATTTCGTACCGCTTAATTTTCCTCTTCATTTGTTCTATTTCTTGTCTCAACAATTCAAATGTTAAGTGTTATGTTTTATTTAACGACGCTCGCAACTGCAGAGGTTATATCAGCGTAACTGGATGTGCCGGCATTTTGTCCCACAGGAGTTCTTTTACATGCCAGTAAATCTACTGACATGAGTCTGTCGCATTTAAGCACACTTAAATGCCATCGACCTGGCCCGGGATCGAACCCGCAATCTTGGGCATAGAAGGCCAGCGCTATACCAACTCGCCAACCAGGTCGACTCAACAATTCAATCTTCTCAATGTGTCCCTCTATATTTGTCTTAGCTCTTTCAATCTCCTGTCTGTACTAGATTCATTATTAATTGTTCTTTCTTCATTATTAATTTAGATCTCCTTCTTCCGATCTACTAATTCTTTCGCCCCTGCTAATATCTCCTGTTGTACACTCCTGTGCATTTTCACTTTCTTGGATTGAATCTCCTTCCCGAATCTCCACTTGCAACGTCAGAGCCGCTCAACTTACGTCCGTTCACTACCAGTGCTTATTGACAACTGTGGCTTACAGTATATAATAATGAACTCGTCTCCATCTCTAGCAGTTCTATTCTCTGTTACTAGACCAGTGGGCCCCAGTCTTTTGAGGTCACAGACACCGTAAGTTTCATATATCATTTTGACGGACCCTCTAAAATGTTTTGCATATTTTAGGCCCAAAAAATGTGTTCTGCTTATATTTTTACATAATCTAGTGAAGTAAGCATCCTTAATAAATCTGTAGAGAAATTAAATTTTGGTTTTAGCTTTTGAATATGATCTGAAGTTGCATAGGTAAATACAAATGTGATATATTTTATGCCATCCTAGCATTATAAACAGGTTGTTACTACATCCAATATCGTTCGAAATTGGCTGATTATAGCACGCGTGCCAATAAAAACAATGACGTATTCGCTATGTCCTAATACCAGAACGCTTGCTGTCTTGCTTACCACTACTACGCGCGACGTAACAAGAAATGAAATGCAGGACAGAAGGTAACATATCATTTATTTCCAATATTTAACAATTTTGTAATATCACATAAAACAATTCTGTGGTTTAGAGAAACTATCTATAGCCTATTGACAAAATAAAGGAACATTTGTAACATAGCTTGCAAGGTCATCCATTTCTCTCTATTCAGTGTCACTGCCAGGCGCAACTAATCGATACGAACAAATGAAGGCTGTCAGCTATGGATCCCGAATTTCTTTCATAATTTATTTCCTACAGTTTATAATGCTAAGATGCCATAAAGTGTTGTATCCAACTCGTGGATAATCTCATTATGACACTCACTAGCGTTCGTACGAAAAACATGCACTCTTGCCATAATCATCAAGGTTATCCACTTTCTGCATAAATAACTATTACGTTGCATGACATTTCCTGAGAAAAATGAATTTAGATTTATATTTACCATAATGTTTTTAATGTGATGGTTGTTATCGCATTACAGCTGTCAGTTCTAGGGCTGCCTATCCTCCCGTATTTCCCGGGATCTCCCGTATTTGGCCCTAATTTTAACCCGTACTTTTTCTTCTTTTCGAGCATATCACACTCTTATTTTTCCATAATGTACGAATCATTATTCTAAACACTTGATTTTGCCCTGAATGATGATTGTTTATATGATGAATTTTGTTGTTCAAGAGATGCATTAAAATATGGAGTCTTTTTAGAAGTAGGGGAGATCGGGGTAAGTTCGGCATTAGGAGCAACTTCGTCATAGCATTTGTTTCGAAGACCTGAGCAAATAAGGGCTTGTTCAGAGGGTAGTGTATTGAGAAAACATGGCCTCTTGCTGTGAATAACGCTTGTGTGGTATGGAGCGATAGTTGCAGATCTGACAGGTAAATATATTTTTTAACTCATGGTTTATTGTAATTATGATATTGTATGTCTTAAAGAACCCGCAGCTATAACATTGACGATATTAGTGAGTGGCATCATTATTTAGAATGACTAAATCTGTATCAGAATATCAGCTTGGCAAGCTGGTTGCAAGCCCCTAGTAAGGGTACTGATGAATATATTTTTTTTCTTGCCAATTGGGGCAACTTCGGCAGGAAGCTGCCGATCTTTCCCTATGGAAAAGAGGAAGAGGATAGTGTTTCTGCATTGTTTGTTAACTATATAAAATAAATATATATATTATTTTAATGTACCGAAGTACATATGATATTTCCATGCAGATATTCTGCGTCATCATACGATGAAAGAGTAATGGAACGAAGAAAAATTCTATCCGGCACCGGGATTTGAACCCGGGTTTTCAGCTCTACGTGCTGATGCTTTATACACTAAGCCACACCGGATACCCATCTCGGTGTCGGACAGAATCGTCTCAGTTTAAGTTCCAACTCTTGGGTTCCCTCTAGTGGCCGGAGAGAATTTTTCTCCGTTCCATTACTGTTTCATCGTATGATGACGCAGAATATCTGCATGGAAATATCATATGTACTTCGGCACATTAAAATAATGTATATGATATGCGTAAATCACTTCCTGATTTAAGACGGCGCTTATTCCGTCGGATTCCGGCCAACTAGTCACCCATAACGAGTGCACCTCAGCACATGTGTGGACTTCGTCCTACGTGCAGAGGGCGGCCACTAGATGGAACCCAAGAGTTGGAACTTAAACTGAGACGATTCTGTCCGACACCGAGATGGGTATCCGGTGTGGCTTAGTGGATAAAGCATCAGCACGTAGAGCTGAAAACCCGGATTCAAATCCCGGTGCCGGAGAGAATTTTTCTCCGTTCTATTACTCTTTCATTATATAAAATAAGTAATTATAACATTTAAAGTAATTTAAAGTAATTATTCGAAGGTCACTCCAAAAGTAACGCACAATATTTGAAAATTACATTTTATCCTATAGCTAAACTATTTTCACAGAACGTAGATACATCCTTTAGGATCAAAATGTCACTTTTCCACATAATCCCTGTTCCTTTCAACTGCCTTACTGCACATTGGAACAAGGGCCTGTATATCTACACGATAAAAGTCTGAACCACCACGTTTGAGCCACTCTTTAGCAGCGTGCACGAGGGAGTCGTCATCTTCAAAACTCGTTCCGCGAAGAGATTCCTTCAGTTTACGAAAGAGATGATAATCGCATGGTGCCAGTTGAGGACTGTAAGGCGGATGTTTCAGTGTTGTCTATCCGAATTTTCCGATCTGGTCTGTGGTCTTGTGACTGACATATGGCTGTGCGTTGTCGTGCAATAGCAGAACATCCTGCTTCTCCCGATGTCGTCGAACACGACTCAGTCTAACTTGAAGTTCCTTGAGAGTTGCAACATAACTTACCCGTCAGAATTAATGGTGGTCCCGTGTGGCATGATGTCCACAAGCAAGAGTCTTTCTGAATCGAAAAACACATTAGCCATAACGTTTCCTGCCGAAGGTGTACTTTTGAATTTCTATTTCTTTGGTAAATTTGCATGATGCCACTCCATTGTCTGCCTCTGCTTCCGGTCCAAAATGGTGGAGCCATGTTCCATCTTCTGTCACAATTCTTGCAGGAAAGTCATCTCCACCATTCTCATACTTGTCCAAAAGTTCCCTAAACACTGTTTTTCGGGTTTCTTTGAGGGCTTCTGTCAACATCCTCGAAACCCACCTGGCACAAACCTTGGAGTGACAATTCTTTCACTGTTACTCGTTTGTCAGCCACAACCATGTTGTCAAAACGCTGCACATTGTCAGGACTTCGTGAAGTGCAGAGTCTGCCGCTGCGAGGAGAATCCCGAATATTGGCTTGTCCTCTTTCACCAGATAACCTGCTTGCCCACCGATTAACCGTACTGCAATCGACAGCTGCATCTCCATACACCTTTTTCAACCTCTTATGAATTTTTCCCACAGTCTCGTTTTCACAGCACAGGAACTCGATAACAGCACATTGCTTCTGACGAATGTCAAGTACAGCAACCATCTTGAAGGAGTGCTATTATGGAGGCACTAACGAGAACGACTTAAATTAAAAATGAATACAAACGGGAAGGTCGTATATATGGCCTCCATAAATTGCAAAGGTGTAGAATAAAAAATGAATCTAAAAAATGTTCTGCATTACTTTTTGGAGTGACCCTCGTACACTTTAGTTGCCTGTTTATTACCAGTTAAATGGTTCTAAATTACAAGTGGAAAACTGAAAATAAATATGATCAGGACGCACTCAAGAAAGCTCTATGTGAGCATAATAAGAGAAGATAAGCCTGACATCTGCCGAAAAAATTATAGAGTGCCATGAACTACACTTCAGTATTCGCTGAAAGTAGATCTTTCAGCACCAGATGTATAAAATAAAGTAAGGTTTAAAAGAGTGTTTGCTTCAGATATGGCTGAAAATTTGAAGCAGCATGCAATCAATCTGCAGAAAATGTTTTTTTCGCAAAGTTTAGAGTGGAATTTCAAAGATTAGGCTTCGGATTCGCAGAATCCAATCATAGAGCATCCTTTCAACACAAACCAGAAGATGGCTGGATCTGCCTGGCTTGAGACTTTCATGAAGTCAAAAAGCTGTCTAAACAAGGATTAGCCACGCATATGAACATGTACAGACATGGAAAATTTATTTGGGCACTTCATTTGTGATATGTTCAGATATTAAATTTAGTCCTATGAGAGTTTGTTATGTTGTAAATCAAATCTGAACTCGGAAATAAGCTATTTTTTTGACGATACAAATACTGACGAAGTTGCCCCAGAGTGCGGGGCAACTTCGGCAAATGTAGCGTCTTTAATTTATTTTTGTTTTAATTCAATGCCTCACTTTTTTGTAAATTCTGATCTATATATATAATATAAATATATCAAGTGTATTTATCATTAAGATTTTGAAACATAAATTGTCTTTTTATTGTATTTACGTGAGTGTTTAGCTTAACGTGCCGAACTTGCCCCGACCTCCACTAATACTAGCTATAAATGGGTTTTAGTGCCATTTCTTTAAAATCAAACAATATCAGTATTATGAATTTAGAAAAACTGGCTGGTTTTGTTCCAAGCATACCAAGTAGTAATGCTCATAGAAAGAGGATGTTTTTTACTCATGAACAATAATTGGACAAATGTTCGAAACAGGAGCACGACACATCTAATCAAATCACAGTAATAAACTGCAATTTACTTCAGCTATTACGCGAGACAAAATCTGTCTCAAAATACTCTTAATTTAAATCTAGTTATCGAAGTGCAGAAAAAAATTGTTTTATAGTAACTGAACAGAATAATCTGTCAATTTACTATGTGAAATTTTATCGATTCCTTAATTTCTCGTATTTTCTTAAAAAAAAAGTTGGCAACCCTAGTCAGTTCTGAGAAGTCTGTTTCAATTGTAGGTAAGTCTAGCTCAACATTAAATTTACTTCTATGTTTGTTTTTCAAGAAGACCAAAGCAGAAAATGTACAAGTACGCAATTGACATTTAAATATTGTATTGTAATTCGAAAACATCGGGCACCATGGTGGTGCATGGAACCAAGATTACATAAGGTTAGTTGTAGAAACCATTTTTAAGCTGTACCCAGAAGTTAATTCTAACAGCTTCTCTTCTTTGTAGAGCAAACTGTTTTTATTTTTTTCACCAGGAAAGTGTTTTCACCCAATTATTTTTTTCAGTTAGAAGAAGAAAAATATTTCATTAATTTCAATGCTAATTAATCATGATATTCTTTATACTTTCTGCGATATCGAACAAGAGTTCATCATTATTTCTTGCTAGAAAGTCACTTCGAGTGGGAAATCAATCGAATTCTCTACTGACAACTCAGCGACGCAACAAGTTTAACTTCTTTACTGTTGCTTCAATCTTATCCAGAACGGTGAACACTTAAAACTGAACACTGAAAACTGAATTTATAAAAATTAAAAAACTAAAAATATCAAATAGGTATGCAAGATTTGGGAGCCAAGAGAAGTCCCTCAAGCGATCTCTCTTCTGTTAAACCCTGCCTGTCAGAAGTCTGACAAAAGCAAACAAATAGTCCCAAAATCTGAGAAAAATCAAAGAACATGTTAAAGTTAAGTTTAATCAGTGATGCGGCTCGTGACTTTTCGTCGTGGGTGTGCATTTTTAATTTTTTTTAATATTACTAAATATTTAAATAAGCATACATGAAAAATTACTATAATATTAACTCTTAAATATAAAAAAAAAAAAACAATAGTCCGTAACTTTAGTATGGATGCTTGCATGAAAAGTTCACCCTTTTCTCTTTTACTGCGAACTTATCCATTTTTTTCTCATTAAAATTCTGGATGACCCTCAAGTTTATCATAGCCAACGCACTAAGTCTGTCCTAAGACTTCGTACAAAATAACCTATTCGTAATTTCACACCCTCAAATCCAAGACTTTTTAATATACATCGACATTACATTTTCGATTCAGCTCCCCTGCCTTTGCACATACCGGTACTACTTTGTAGGCCTGCTAAATTTACTGATGTCTAAGTCCTCCATTATTTTTAGTAATCAATTTTTCTTCCATAATTAATCTAGATAAATTTATATTTTTCAGTTTCATAACAGAAACTTATAAAACACTTTACCATTACAGCACAATAATGAATAATTGTTAACAGACTCCTCGTTCTTCCGAAAACAACTAGTTGCCGCTAATCTGCACATCCCAATGTCGTACGAGAGTAATAAATAATATTGACATCTCCTCTCAAGACAGCCGACATGGTTGACAACTTTCATTTTACTTAAAACAGAATTGAGTAATATAAAATCATACAATCTCTAATTCAAAAAAAAAAAAAAATATATATATATATATATATATATATATATATATATATATACACATACATAGACAAACCACTCAATAAAAAATTCGAACATAAAAAATCTATGGTTCCAAAGCAAATGTTTGGTGAAAGTAACATTTTGCGATATGTGATTAAGGGTTGTCAACTGTGGTAAATAAAAATACCGGTCATCTTACATCTGCAAGTTTGCATGAGTAAGAGTATATTAATATACTAAATACAGATTCGACTAATGAAAAAATTTCGTTTTATTGAACCTGGTGAGGCATGTCTGATATGAGAAATACAAATGTTTGACAAAGAGCAATTTTCCTTCAGTGCTCCAAATTCACTTTTAAAATTTCTGTTTGGAGCATGTTGCCACAAATTCAAGAACTTGTTTTTCTTCTCCTATAAATCGCCACTCTGCACAACTAAATTTAAGGCTTATCATGTCGAAATGTTCAGCTTTTAGTGTTTTCACTTTCATCATTGGATTAATATGTTATTTATGGTACTGAATACACGCTCCACAAACACGTTTGAACTGCTACTCTTACCTCTGAGACACCTTCATCCTGAAAATATTTATACAGTTTCCTAAAACTTGTCAAATGTTCATGTCTGCCCCGCCAGCCGGGCAGCCACCATCTCTGCTCCTCCAGCTCACCATCATGCCACGCCGGGCAGCAACCATCTCTGCTCCTCCAGCCCACCATCATGCCACGCCGGGCAGCAACCATCTCTGCTCCTCAGCCCACCATCATGCCACGCCGGGCAGCCACCATCTCTGCTCCTCCAGCCCACCATCATGCCACGCCGGGCAGCAACCATCTCTGCTCCTCCAGCACAACATCATGCCACGCCGGGCAGCAACCATCTCTGCTCCTCCCCACAATCATGCCACGCCGGACAGCAACCATCTCTGCTCCTCCAGCCCACAATCATGCCACGCCGGGCAGCCACCATCTCTGCTCCTCCAGCCCACCATCATACCACGTCGGGCAGCCACCATCTCTGCTCCTCCAGCCCACCATCATGCCACGCCGAGCAGCAACCATCTCTGCTCCTCCAGCCCACCATCATGCCACGCCGGGCAACCACCATCTCTGCTCTTCCAGCCCACCATCATGCCACGTCGGGCAGCCACCATCTCTAATCCTCCAGCCAACCATCATGCCACACCGGCAGCCACCATCTCTGCTCCTCCAGCCCACCATCATGCCACGTCGGGCAGCCATCATCTCTGCTCCTCCAGCTAACCATCATGCCACACCGGGCAGCTACCATCTCTGCACCTCCAGCCCACCATCATGCCACGCCGGGCAGCAACCATCTCTTCTCCTCCAGTCCACAATCATGCCACGCCGGGCAGCAACCATCTCTGCTCCTCCAGCCCACCATCATGCCACGTCGGGCAGCCATCATCTCTGCTCCTCCAGCTAACCATCATGCCACACCGGGCAGCTACCATCTCTGCACCTCCAGCCCACCATCATGCCACGCCGGGCAGCAACCATCTCTTCTCCTCCAGTCCACAATCATGCCACGCCGGGCAGCAACCATCTCTGCTCCTCCAGCTCACCATCATGCCACACCGGGCAGCAACCATCTCTGCTCCTCCAGCTAACCATCATGCCACACCGGGCGGCAACCATCTCTGCTCCTCCAGCTAACCATCATGCCACACCGGGCAGCCACCATCTCTGCTCCTCCAGCTAACCATCATGCCACACCGGGCAGCAACCATCTCTGCTCCTCCAGCTAACCATCATGCCACACCGGGCAGCAACCATCTCTGCTCCTCCAGCTAACCATCATGCCACACCGGGCAGCAACCATCTCTGCTCCTCCAGCCAACCATCACGCCACGCCGGGCAGCCACCATCTCTGCTCCTCCAGCTAACCATCATGCCACGCCGGGCAGCCACCATCTCTGCTCCTCCAGCCAACCATCATGCCACACCGGGCAGCAACCATCTCTGCTCCTCCAGCTAACCATCATGCCACACCGGACAGCCACCATCTCTGCTCCTCCAGCTAACCATCATGCCACACCGGACAGCAACCATCTCTACTCCTCCAGCCAACCATCATGCCACACCGGGCAGCAACCATCTCTGCTCTTCCAGCCCATCATCATGCCACACCGGGCAGCAACCATCTCTGCTCCTCCAGCCAACCATCATGCCAAGCCGGGCAGCCACCATCTCTGCTCCTCCAGCGAACCATCATGCCACGCCGGGCAGCCACCATCTCTGCTCCTCCAGCGAACCATCATGCCACACCGGGCAGCAACCATCTCTGCTCCTCCAGCCAACCATTATACCACACCGGGCAGCAACCATCTCTGCTCCTCCAG
This sequence comes from Periplaneta americana, assembly GCF_040183065.1. Lineage (NCBI taxonomy): Eukaryota > Metazoa > Arthropoda > Insecta > Blattodea > Blattidae > Periplaneta > Periplaneta americana. The sequence goes on from NC_091125.1 coordinate 18,753,936, forward strand.
CTAACCATCATGCCACACCGGACAGCCACCATCTCTGCTCCTCCAGCTAACCATCATGCCACGCCGGGCAGCAACCATCTCTGCTCCTCCAGCCAACCATCATGCCACGCCTGACAGCCACCGTCTCTTCCCCGCCAGCGAGCCAGCCAGCCAACCTAACCTGACTGCCTGGAATTCCACATCACGACCAATGCATGCCGCGAATCCTGGCCGTGCCCTCAGCACTCGACACCCTGCGAGTCAACCCTCACCAGGCCATCACGTCCGTGGGGCAGTGCTGCAACATCATGGACACGGAACACGTGAGCGACAACATCACGCACTTCATTAATACTCGTATAATATAGGATAGCATTTATTTAACGTCTCCTTTAATATACTCTATTGAGACGTAACGAGGCGAAAAGAGCAGTTCTTTCATAAACGCCCATTCGAAACTACAGATACTCCGGTTATTCAATAGAAAGAGGTGATCATTGTAATTATATACAGAGTGTCTCAGGACAAAGGTAAAATACCGGTAGCTGAGGGTAATGTAATTAGGATTAACCTACATCGGTTTAAGGGGGATATACAGGTTACGGGGAATAGCTCCCCGCGTGAGTCTTACCGAGCTACCTCTCGCAAGATCACGTGAAATGATCAGTACAAACTCCGAAAACCGAAAACTACTATTCAGTTCATTATAGCCCACTTGTGAAGGGTACTCTGAATGCACACGCTTTCTTTGTTCGAGGAGTCGCTGCCATGGTATTACCTCTCTTTGACATTATTGTAATAAAAACCTAAACACGAAAGAAATTAATTAAAATGTGAAATGGCATTTCTATCAATCACCGAAGTACATATATCACACCGTATGTTATATTTATTTACACTTATCCGACTATAATCTTGAATTGTAACCACAACAAAACGCAGCATATAAAATAACTGTTATACATTAATATTAATACTGATATTAATTAATTACTAGTATGTTCAAATTTCACTAGCTTCCAGTAATCGGCTCAGAAAGCTAGAACAATTTTAATTTTATAAAATTTCACTATTGTCAACGGCTGTTATTGCTGCCAGCATAACAGTTAGAAAATCACTACTAGTTGTTGTATTTCTCAGTACCGAAATTCGAAACGAAGTTGGCAAAAGAAAATTCAACCTTCAAACTAGAAAAACACCATAATCCACTAGCATATGTAGTACTGGGGAAAAAATGATTAGGTTTCACCCTTACGCTATTAAGTAAGGTGATGCGGACTATAACATGCGCACATGCAAGTAGCCAACATGGCAAATGCAAAATGTACAACTTCATGTCGTTTTGGTTACATCTGCTTCAATGTGAACAATTATGCGGAGGAAAAAATGGAGACTGTTGCTTACTATTTTGAAATATTTTTTTTCTCGAAAACCATTGAGAGTAAGACGTAGCCTATATTTATATAATGTTTTTGTTTTAAAATCACACATACTAGCATCTTCAACGTGCACGGTCCTTTCCTGCGAACCAACCTGTATAAAGCTATTGAGGGTGTTGTAATGTGGGTCTTGAGTAATAGGTAAAATTTATTAACTATGAAAATCCCGCTCTACATTATTCTTCACAAAAGAATACTGATCTGGTGGGAATCAAACTATGATGGGGCGTTCATAATAGTGTATCAAACAATTATTAATCTTTAACCTTTTGTCAAACTGTGATATATATTTGTTTGTGTGTTCAGGTGGAGGTACGCGTGATGATGTGTCTTGATGGAACACGGGAACTTGTATTCAAATCCGCCAAAAGCAGCTCCTGTTATCACTGCAAGAAGGACTGAAACGGCTGCTGAGACGGACTACGCCCCCTGACTGCCCCCGCTTCATTAGATTCTACTCCCTCCCTCCCTTCCCGGATTTGAGTGTTCCTACATAACTGAACCAGCGAGGACATGTCAACTATTGCAAATGTTCACAATATTTTGCGCGTTTGTTGACATCCCTGGCCTGTGAATGTGTTGTGGGTTCCATTTCAGTGTATATTCTCTCGTACAGATTGAAATAAAATTGCATTGTTGATATATTTTAAATCTGGTGGCCGAAATATATTATTTTCCATATAACACCTCTTATTTTCTTGTATCTCTCACGAGAGATGACCACGTTGAAAACGGACAGTTGAAATTCTGACAAGCTTCTCATTATTTTAAAGTTTATCTGAAACTGTCATAACTTCTATAACATAGGGCTAAGGCTTCCCCCCCCCCACTATCAAATAGTTCAGTAGGTGGCCGCTATAATACGCTCACCATGTGGTTAATATCTCAAATTTGCATCTTTTGGACTAGGGTTCTTACTTTTTTAATTCCTTCAATTAAAATGCCACCGGACTAGCTCAGGCGGCAGCTCGTTTGCTTGCTGATCGGGAGTTGCGCTCGGGCTTGGGTTCTATTGCCGCTTGGGTTGATTACCAGGTTGGGTTTTTTCAAAAGTTTTACTCAATCGTAAGACGAATGTCAGGTATCTATGGCCTCATCTCGCTATCATCAATTCTATCGTCACTAAATAACACAGTAATTCATATAGAGTCGTTAAATAACCAAGTAGACAGAATTAAAACATTGTAACTTAAATCATTAACGAAGCAGACTATAAATTAGGCATACGCGGCAATTTTAACGTCCAACAACAGCTGAATACAACTTTACTGATTGGTTCGCGAGATAGTGTGCACGCATGCGCGCAAAGTGTTCTAAACAAAACTGCTTCCGTACTTGACAGTACCGGTAACTAAAATTTAATTTCTTTGTGGGCCTCAGTTTCTTATTGCTTTGCGTTTGGAGATTATAGCAATTATTTAAAAAAATGCTGATTGAAAATTCATCCGATGTAAGGATGTAATGTAAATAACATCTGTAACGAGATTCTATATATCAAACAAAATATTTTGTATAAATTTTCAAATATATAATTCTTTATTTTCACTGATTAACTTTGTAACTTCTTTACAGTGTTAAATTACCTGGGTGACCAGTTTCGAAGTGATATTCTTCATTGTCCGAAGCCTAGTCTTTATTTTCTATTTAAAAGACGAATATTTATATAGCTTATAGTAATCAAATATTCTTTATAAATAAAAGTCAAAAACATAAATTAAAGAAGAATAAAAAAAAACAATGAGATAGTGTAAAACATGATTGAAACTAATCATGAAATATGCTTCGGGTTGTTTTCTCTGGATCAAACTTTCATATTATCATCGCAATATGGAAATTTGCTACAATCTAAGGTTGAAAGTTCTCGAACAGATCCATTACAGCCCCGATTTTCCTTCTTCAGCCTTCCGACTATTTGGAGAATTGTAATTATACATGATAACGTTTTGTCTCTGATATGAATATGGCAATTGGAGCAGGGAATTAGCTTAATAACGTAAGAGACAAAAATTTTAAGTAGAAAAATAAATAATTCATTGATACTCTGTAATAAATTGGTGTAACTCTTCGGTGACCGTGTGGAGGATTGAGTAGAAGTAAGATTTGTAACAAGTCTATTGATTAAATTAGTTTTAATGTCTGTTTAAGTGACTCTTATTGTTGCAACTTCTCTCGTATTTCATAATTTCAGGAGCTACTACCACACTAGCTATGTAGTAAGTTAATGGGATAGAGGTCATGTTCCTGATTTTCGACTGCTTTGAGAAGTTAATTACAAAACAACTTAATAGGCCTACTTGATCATTATCGTAATTGTCAGTAGAACCAGCGTCATCAATACCACCACCTCTCCATGTATGGGACATATTAATTATGGTATTCTACCAGTGTTTTGGAGTCTTCCCAAAAGTCATTCACCTCTTTGCAATTGTCTAGGTAGACTTGCTGTGTGTATAAGGGGTATAAGTGCCATTATTTTAACTGATGATTATTCATGTCATAAGGAAGTAAAAATATACTTACAATTTTTTTCTAATTGCAATATTTAACTAATTATTCAAATTTACAATATTAGACGTTTTGAAACGTTGCTGGATGGGGAGGAGAGGGTTTATAAGTGCACAGTACAGCTCAAGCAGGAAGGAGGGGGGTTTATAAGTACACAGTACAGCTCAAGCAGGAAGGAGGGGGTTTATAAGTACACAGTACAGCTCCAGCAGGAAGGAGGGGGGTTTATAAGTATACAGTACAGCTCAAGCAGGAAGGAGGGTGTTTAGAAGTACACAGTACAGCTCAAGCGGATACAGTCATACCGATACATATGCTCTTTTCTAATGCAGGAGCGATCCATGATAATACTGTTTACATAAAACGAGCAGCAAATACAAACTTTCAATATCATTAATAGAACATTATGGTAAATTTACATTTTATGTAACAATATTGCTCAATTTTTATTGTAGTCTAAAAATAAACAATAATGATTATCTGCACAAAATCACATGTACTTTTTTTCTAATGCAACATTTTAATGTCTCCGACTTCCGTAAAGCAGTATCGTTTGTAAACAAATTTCTGATTGTGTGATTTTCGAAACGAGGTAAGAGTTTCTAGTTTCTAATAACTGTTGAGAAACTGCTGCAAAAGTTCGCCGATTAGGTAACCTTCTTTGAGGAAAGCGTTGACGGTACATCCTTCTTGTCTCACTTGAATTACGACGATTTTCTCTATAAATTAATACCATGTGATATTCCTAAACTGTGAATGACATTGTAAGTTGTTTATCGAATACCCTGTACTGAACTGTCATCCGCTCGGCAGTAGAGCTATGGACAGGGAGCTTGAACTCAGCTGACTCGTACTTTCGTCTGTGCATAATACTGCCTGCTGAACACGTTGCCACGTCTCTCTCTCATGTCAGAAGATTAACAAATTTAAGCATGCATTTTTATTTAATTTCATGGAAATATTTATTTAAACTAATATTAACTCTTTCATAGATATACCTACTGATGTAATTGTTTTCGTAATTTTACTAACGATACAAGCAGTATAATGCAAATAAAATAAGAAAATAAATATTTTTTTTTCTGGGAAAACTATAAAGTTGTATGTTGTATGTTGTATGGACATTTCTGATCCTGTAGACCGTCCCCGACGAATGTGAGAAGAACGGTACTTATACCCCTTACACACCCTATATAGAGAAAATTATTGTTTGCAGGTTGAATAAGCAAAACTTTTACGTGGAATATTATTCAATAACTCAAGAGTTAAATGGCTCTAGAATTAATAATATGGTTAGCTATGAATAATACAGGGCAAGTCAAAACTAAGCCTTACGAAGAGATCGCCAGTTGCCGAGGATAATGTGCTCTCGTTTCATGGCACTACAGTCTGGCAATTGATTTTTCGTGTAACTAGTGATTTAATTAGTTAAGGAAAAGGAGACATCTTTCTTTAATTTCAGACCAATTGCTTAACATGTCCTGTCCCTCTGATGCATGGAACTTGCGCTAACACAACTCGCATGACATTATCAGTAGGTACGTTACAACGAGAAAAATGCGATGTTGTATCTAACATTAAGTAGGTTTAAAAATACGTATTTCTCAACACAGTTCAGACAGCCGACTGATTGGGGTTGGCAATGTAAAGTGCTAGCAAAACTGAGTACCTCAATTGACAAATACCAAAATTTACCGAATTTAATTTTTTACATAACATATATGTTGTGTTTTGCATAGGCTATCATCCTATAGACTCTAAGCCTGTGTTCTTTAATTACACAAATATATATTTCAATGCTATTTATGGCAAGCCTATGTAGTTTTCTTCCTCTCCTGAGCTATTTACTTCAATGGACTTGGTACTTTTGTTAATCAGGTCTTCAATTGTGTTGTCAACGCAGTGCAATAACTGATTAAACAAAACCCACGCATTGTGTCCTAGATAGGTATTAAAGCAGACCTAAGTTGTCGATAGGCATTCTTACCGAGCTAAGAGATTGCTGTGGTGCGTTGTGTTACCAGATCTTATACCTATAACGTAATGGAGAACATTTTGAGCAACTACTCAGAAATCAAGTTAAGATTGTCTTCCTTTCCTTAAATAAATAATTCACTAGTTACGAGAAAGATGACTTTGCCACACTGCAGTGCCGTGAGACGAGATTTACATAATCCGCGAGATCTGGCGATCTGTTTGTCAGATTGTAGTGTTGATAGGCGGCAGAACCGCACTGAATTTTGTGAACATACGTTGGTAAATCTCAGGCGTTGTTGCATCTACCATAATAATAATAATAATAATAATAATAATAATAATAATAATAATAATAATAATAATTTTATTTATTTATATATTTTTTTATTTATTTACTTTTATTTAATGTGCTGTACAACAGCCAGAGGCCAATTACAGTTCAGCACAAACAGTATAACAAAAACATTAGCAATAATTTACAATAAAAGTACAAAGAAATAATTAAATTAATGGCAATTAATTAAAATTATAATTACAAATGAAATAATGGAATCATAAATGAAGAATGGAATCATATAAAATAGTATTACAAAGATATACAATACAAGATTATAATACAACGACAATAATGACAATGAATGGACGGGATAAAATGGATGACTAAACTACGTAGCATAATGAGATTAAATGTAATTGTATTTGAAAATGAAAGGATGGAATCAAGTAAATTAATAAATAACGAAATGATATGAAAGTTAGCGAGAATATTTAAACAAAAGATATAAATGAAAACTGATATAAAACTTCAAAGTATATACTACACATTAAATGGATCCAAGTTTGATCCATGCAAATTAGCATATTTTATACATCTGCAGACCGGAGAGAGAGATTTAGAATTTCTATTGTAAAAAATTTTATGATATCTTAAACCCTTAGCAGGAATACGAAGACTGATATTGCTTAGGAAAGATTCACAATCAATATCACCCTTAAGAACTTTACAAAAAAATAAGTAATCAAGATCTTGACGTCTGACAAATAAACTACAGCAATTAAAATATTTGCAGTTAATCTCATATTTATAATCATCAGAATTAGGTAAAAATCTATAAGAACACAGGGGAAATAAATTTTCTTTGAATATTCTCTAGCTTAGCTGAGTCAGTGGAAGTAATAGAGTTCCATACTACAGATGCATAGGCCTATTCAAGCTTGGATCTGACCAATGTATAGTATAAAATTAATAAACACATAGGAGTAGAAAAAGAATAAGTTATAGATCTAATTAAACCAAGCATTCTTAATGAATGGGTATAAATATATTGCACATGATCATGGAAATATAATTTAGAATCAAGTAATACACCAAGATCTCTAATAGTATCTTTCCTAGTAATTATGGCATTATTAAGAGTATAATTAAATTTTTGGGAGGTTTTTTACGTGAGAAAGGAATAGCAAAAGTTTTGGAAGGATTAATTTTCATTCCGTTTTCAACAGTCCAAAGTGCAATTGAATTTATATCCTTTTGAAGAATTTGACAAGCAGCCAAACTACTAATTTTGAGAAAGATTTTGAGATCATCCGCAAATAAAAGAAAGCTAGAACTTATTCTTTTACTTATGTCATTTATAAATAATAAAAATAAGAGAGGCCCCAAAGTATACCCTTGAGGGACTCCACATAAACAATTAAATGGATCCGAAAAAGAATTACCTAGTCCAACACAAGATTGTCTATCTGTTAAATAGCTTTCAAACCATTCACGTGGAGAGACCAAAATTACTTAATTTGTTTAATAAAATTTTGTGAGGAACAACATCAAATGCTTTGCTAAAATCAAAATAAATTGAGTCAATTTGACCTTGAGTTTCGACAACAGGCATAATGAGATTCAGATAGGAAACTAAATTAGTAGTTGTAGATTTCCCTTTAGTAAAACCATGTTGGGCTGAATTGATCTTATTTTTGAAATGTGTTTGTGTATAATTTTTTCAAAAATGTTAGAAAAATTGTTCAGGATAGAAATAGGTCTATAATTAGTAACATTTTTTTATTACCATTTTTAAAAACAGGAATAATAGATGCTTCTTTCCATAGTGAAGGATAAATTCCTATTTTTAAACTAAGATTGAATAAATAAGTTAAAACAGGTATGAGAATATCAGAGCATCCCTTAATTATAAAATTAGGAATGTTATCAGTACCTTTAGATTTATTAGGCTTCATCTTTTTAATGGCTTTAGTTACATCAGCGATTGTTATTTTAGGTACGGGCAAACAGTCAGTAATATTAGAGACGTAAGTAATGAAATTAGAGTTATAATTTTGTTGAACAGATTTAAATTAACTAGCAAATGCATTAACAATTTCAATTTGATCCATGATGTGAACCCCATTTATTAATAATTCTGTTGGATAATTATTAGTTATACGAAAAGACGCAACGTATTTCCAAAATTTATTTGGTTCATTCTTTAAATTATCATCAATCGATTGCAACCATTTAAATTTGTCCAATTTAATCATAGCTTTGACTTGTTTTCTAAGATTAGAAAAAAATTGATAATGATGATCGGTTTTGTATTTTTTAAATTTCCGATGCGCTTTATTTTTTTGCTTTATGAGTTGACGTAAATTGTTTGAAAACCATTTAGGATAGTGTTACTTTTTTTTAACAAAAGTGACTGGGACAGACAGAGATATAGCATTATTTATAACTTGTGACAATGAATTAGTGGCAGCATTTACATCAGTGATCTGATAAATACTGTTCCAATCATAATTTTTCAGAATAGAATAGAGATTCAGGTAATCGCCTTGAGAATAATTTAAGTAGGAACTATTATTGGAATTATTATGATAATATGCAGGTAACGATAAATTTAGTTCAATATCGATTGATATAGATGGGTGATAATTATCCTCAGGAACTAGAAAGTGGTCAGCGAGTTTAACTGAATTATTATAGATATTAGTGAAAACCAAATCAAGTAAATTTTTGCTAGAAACAGTTAAGTTGATTTGAATTAAACCAAGAAGGCAAGACGAGGAATATAAATCCATTGATTTAATTTTAGAGTAATAATGAATGTCATTAAGATTAAATCCAGTAGACCAGTCCATACCAGGAGCGTTAAAGTTCCCAAGGAAGACGATTCTAAAATCATGGGTGTCAAGGTTTTTCTCAATGAAACTGAGATAAGATTTTAAACGATTATGATCTGTATCAGGTGAGAAGTAATGATTTCCGATTAATAGGTTATAACCATCAGCCATTTTAATTTCAACCCAATCACATTCATTAATAATTTCTAAATCATATTGGCGATATGTAAAAGGCAAATGGTTATTAATCGCTATTAGGACTCCACCACCCCTTGTTTTATTAGTGTCTACAAACATTCTGTCTGTACGAAACACAGTATAATTGTTTGGAAATAAATTTGTATTTAGAACTGAATCAGATAACCATGTTTCAGTGAGACAGATAATGTCATCATTATTACTCACTATATTCTCGAAAAATTCGTTAGTCTTGGTATTCAAACCCCTGACATTTTGATAAAATATTTCAAGATGATTACTTGAATTGCACATTGTAAGATGGTTAAGTCAAACTAAGAGGCATTCACCCTAGATTCAACTGGAACACTAGTAGTTGCAGAGCAAAATGCTGCTCAAGTTTAAATTTTCCAAAGAAGGGTGCAATGAGACGCCCGGCTGGCCAGACATCGGTGTTGTTTATTAAGTCAAAATCCCTCTCGTCAACAGATATATGGAAAGAGGAATACGTCTGATATTTAGTTTTTAATTTTGTAACTACAAGTGACCTTACATTCAGTTGACTTTTTAGTGAATCCTCAATGTTGGACTTATTAACATTAGAACTAAATCTTGAAACGAATAGAGATTTAGTTTTTATTCTCTCGGGAGCCATGTCTAATTTACTGTTGACCAAAGTTCCAACTCTGTGTTCGCGATTTTTATTTCTCTTACGTGTTACAATTTGGAAATCATCAGAATTCTTATTACCAGATGAAACATTGGCCTGAATACCGTTACAATTAATATCTTGCTGAGTCACCATACTATTGTGTGGCAACATCCTACGAGACGCTGACCCAGCGGAATTCGCAGTGTTTACATTCTCGGATAACACTTTACTATATGATTTCTTAATGCCAGATTGACTAGACAGCTGACCCATTTTGGGTTCGTATTCAATTGATTCAGAAGGGACATTTCCCTTATTAGTGAGTACGTTAGAAGTTGTCTTCACCAAAATTTCGGCCATCTGAATTTTCAGAGCCGCATTTTCATTCTTCAGTTCTATCATCTCCTTTTGGAGACTCTTTACGTATTCCAAAATGTCACTCACTGTATCAAGAATGTTCACACTATTTAATCGAACAGTCTCAACCTGAACGGAGAGTGAATCAACTGAAGGCAGGCTCGGCAGGTTGAGCTCCCTTGAAGGTGAAATTACTTTTTTAGTAGGCGAAACAGGCTTTCTAGAACTTACCGGAGTATCGTAATAATAATAATAATGATAATAATAAATAAAATATCCCAAATTAATTGTAAATATAATGTGCCCACTTGAAATATAAACACAGATTAAACAACGAGCAATGATAATGGTTCTTGTAATCAAATGTAAAAAACTGCTAAAATGTTCAAATAATGTGAAATCAATTGTATGAACCATGCCCATTTCTGTAAATAGGTTGGTGTGATAGAATAGAGAATCAATAATTTCCAGGGACACTAGTCGAAATTTGACATCAACTTTTGAAAAGAATATTGATGAGAAGATTTTTTGGAAAATAGGAAGGTAACTATTACAGACATGGATTTAAAATTATGTACAGCGTAAAGATTGGTAATATTATGATATGAGTAATATTGTGATGGTTTTTCTTGAGAATTTATTACAACGAGAGGAAGATCGGATTTTTGCGTCACCGTATTAAGGGAATGTTCGTGGACAAGTTTCTGCATAAAACCGATCCTTCTCTCTCTCAGTAAAATTGCAATAAATTCTGAAAAAGATCTATCAAAATATTACTCGTATCACAATATTACTAACCTTTACCCTAAATATGGAAATTATTCATTCAATTGTCCATAATCCCCTTACCTATCATAAAACTTGTTGAAGGTGATTTTCGAAGGAGCTTACAGATTAGAACAAAGAAACGAGGCAGAAGAAATTCAGTGGTCTGAAGAATAGCTGTTTGGCTGAAGAAAATAAGTTCACGTGCAGAAGTATGACGTGTGATGAATTGTGGACATAATCATCATTTCGAGACAGAATCCATTTGGTACAACATCAAGTGGAGACATCCATTCCGTTGTTTCTGTTACGAAATTTTAAATCTTAACCATCTAAATGGAAAGAGATAAATGATGAATATGTTTTGTAGTGTTAAAGGGGTAATTTACTGTGACTTTTTTTAAGATCGCTGTACTGTAAAAAGCTGTCGTCCATCCAATGTAATATCAGATTTTAAATATTACTCCGCATACGTTTTCGACTAAAGACTGGTCCACAATAAACCGGGAACGGAAACGAGAACGGAAATATTGTTCAAATAAATGTATTTAAATGTGAACATTCACAATTAACTTCCATGTTCCCGTTCCCGGGCTCCGGCAAGCTTCTCATTAATTCTGAATGCTCACATCTAAATACATTTATTTTAACATTATTTCCGTTCTCGTTCTCGTTGTCGTTTCTGTTCCCGGTTTATTGTAAACCAATCTTAACTCTACGCCAACCTGTTGTAGCTTGTATTTTTCGCATCTATACGCCTCTGTTCGCAATATGGAATCTACACCCAAATAAAAACTTGACGATACGCATTAAACAAAATATTCCATCTGATGCATTTTTTATAATTGCTGACTCATTCGACAATCAATATTTCTCCCCAGGATATTTGTTATACATGCAGTACGGACGGAGTTATTTCGACCGGCCAGAGGAGGGTGTAACTACTGCAATCAAATTCATTACAAGAAGTGAAGCTGGGTAGCATATCCTTAATTAAGACTTTCTGAAATTGTATAATCTGCAGAGAATCTTTAAGAATTTTCGAGATTATTTTTTTGAATTTCAGAAGATGGTATTGATAATTTTTTAGAAAAAAATATATGTAAATTTTGGTAAAAAACTCCGAGCACCAAAAAAATAAACCTGTCACTGACCATTTGAAGAGAGGGATGTTATACTTAGCACTAAGATAGGGAATACAAGGTTCATAAATGGCCCTCTTTTCATGATCAACCTGATGAGCTTGGCTTAGATCTCTCTCCATGCGTATAGTTGGATCTATGATAATAGCCTTTTGTTGTTGCCTGTTTATTGCTATTTTTTTTATTTTACTTAGTTATTTAACGATGCTGTATCAACTAGGCCTACTAGATTATTTAGCATCGATGAGATAGGTGATAGTGAGATGATATTTGGCGAGAAGAGGCCGAGGATTCGTCATAGATTACCTTCCATTCACATTATAGTTGGGAAAAACCCAACCAGGTAATCATCCCAAGCAGGGATCGAACCTACGCCCGAACGCAACTTCAGACCGCCTTAACCGACTGAGTCACGCCGGTGGCTTTTATTGCTATTATATCTGTTCTTCTGTGAGAGTCGTCTTCAGAAATACAGTGGACCTCTTCATGAACTTCTTTTAATAAAATCTTTTATTTATAAGTGTAATTTTAAGGTCATCTTCTAAGATTTTATTTTATAATTGATAATCAACGGTGCTTAAATATTACATTTTGTTTTATAACTATATTCATATTTAATTAAATATATTTTATTTACTATTAATTTCCGGATCCTCGTGGTCATCCTTAATTAAGGCAGGACGATTTATTTCTCTCTCTCTCTCTTCCCTTGCTTGAGTATTTACGTTATAATTCATTTTGAATGCTCTAAAGAAGTAACTTTGAACCGCAACGACACGTTTCCTTCCCAACGCCAAATTTAAATTCCATAGCCTGTGTTCGTCTGCATGGTCTCTCGAGTTTTTGAAGCCCATGGATTTTAATATTCTTAAAAGTTTTGTTTTATGTTATGGGAGTTCGTATTAAGCATTTTCTGTTTTCTTTCGGAGTGCAGAACAAATCTTACCGACGGTAGGCACTTATAAAGTTCATGCATTCTCTTTCTGATCAATTATTCTGGTCAAAGTCGTCGATCTTGCAAAATTCTTTGCTCTTGGCTCTTTTCTTCGTCGGTGTGTAATAGCCTGCAATATCAGTAGAAATGAAGGCGAAGTAAGATTATTGTCTACATCTCTCAAAATATTCATTGTACACATTTTGATTACATATGCCGCTTGCTTTTGCTCAGTTTATCCGTAAATTATCAGTAATATTTAGAGACAACAGGTGGTTTACTGCTACCAATGTATTACCGCTATCAGTACATTATGCCACTATTATCAGGGACCCTTTTAACGTTACTGTCATTCACAGAAGATTCTTCTCGTGGTTATCATGAACTTCAATTGTGTTTCTCTTCATGGACGTGTACGTACTCGTACAGCAGCGTGACCAAAACTCGAACGGCAGTGATTAGTAGTAACAGACTAATTATTCTAGTATACATTTTTAATATGATATGATATGATATGATATGATATGATATGATATGATATGATATGATATGATATGATATGATATGATATGATATGATATGATATGATATGATATGATATGATATGATATGATATATTTATTTGTCAGTCAACTTTACAATTCACAGTTATGGTGGACGTTCACATTTCTGTTTTTCGATCCACCATCCCTTTAATATATACAACTCTTTTCTATTAGTGTATTCTTTGCCGAGAATTTCTTGATTACTTTCTGATGTTCTGTTAAGACTGAATTGCTATATGTCCTTCCCTCTATATCCTCTTCTATTCTCTCCCTCCTACCTAGACTCTCCCTTCCATTTCTCGCTCACCTATTAAATATTGCATGTTCTTTCCTTAATAATTTGCGTTGTTTATTTATTTTTCTTCTCTACCCTCAAATCCTACCTACTCTTAATTATTGTTTTCCAGCTATTTTCTCCTACATTACTTGCTGACTTTTTCGTTTACTCTATTTTACAACACTTACATCACTTTTTTTTCCTCCCTCTGTTTATTTACGTATTGATCCCTTTCTCTTCGCTTCACTCCTAAATTTCCTACTTTATTCCTCTTTCCATACATTTTTAATAATAAATCGGTAATTAAGTCACTTTTATTTAAAATGTCTTAAGTATTCTCCCTTGTTGTGTGCCATGTTGAATAGTCAAATACAGTTTCAAAGCCTGTTATACCCCAGTTACAGAACCTAACACCGTTAAGTCCAACTTAAAATATTTAATTAAAAAGAAACTATTACAGTATGACATCATACTTCGTGTAGATCAGATGGAAATAAATTACCATACAAAACTAAACAAAGAAATTAGGCTACAGAAAAGCGAATTTGGAAACAAATGACAGTTTTTCCTCATTTCTGTAAAATTTTGTTGGAAGGACTTAACAGGTATCGGAAATGGACGACACAAATTAAATGTGTGACGGAATGGTAGACGTCTGAGTTATTCATAATATTAATATTATTAACTAACGTGAAATTAAAGGAAAATGGTTGTTACTGTTCATTGCACTAGTGAGTCCAGCAAACGTTTGTGTAAGCTATATTTGTCAGCCGACCAATCGCACGTCCCCTCACCGCCACCACTCCTGCTTGCATCCACAAGGTGTAAATACTTGATCTGCTGCTCGGCACATTTTTTGGTATGAATTCCAACATCGGTATGGTGAACCTATTCTTGCAACGTAATATTATTCCAGAATGACAATCTGTGAATGAAACTTAAGAGCTTAATATGGTGCACATACCGTATTTGTTGTGTATGAGACATATCCCACAATTTAAAACAATTTTCTTGGATATAATAAAATAGAAAATAATAATAATAATAATAATAATAATAATAATAATAATAATAATAATAATAATAGTGACCCTTCAGAAGCCTGCATATTCGCTCATATCACTGAAATCAGACTTTCTCCTTCACTAAGTCCACAGAACTCTCTATCAGAATTGGAATCTTCATCTTCTTACAGCAAACGAACCTGGCTTCCAACATGGACGTTGCTGATGCCACGCAATAGAAAATCTTCACAAACCTTAGACCGAGACGGTGTCGAGTGAAGTTCCAGGATAGCTCAGTCGGTATATTAGCCAAAGTTCTCGGGGTCGATACCCGGCCCCGGAACAATTTTTCCTTGAAATTATTCAAGTCTGCTTCACAGGGATCTTTACCTGAAAGCTAGTTTTGCATTTAAACCAAGTCATTTAGCCCATACAAACATTTCAGTGAAAATAGGCAATTTAAGCGTTTCCTTTGGGATCAGCTGATGTTACACTGCTGTCCATAATCCATATTTATTGCACACTTTTTCCATTAACATTTTATATGATTTGTCTGAAGAAATATCAAGAGGCTGTAGCGTTGAAGTGAGTCTTTCTGGTATGACAGCGAATTTAGTGTTGCAATCTCGAAACAAAAGAAGTTGTGTCTTCCTTCTATTTTAAATTATTCAATTTATGTACTTTTATGAACTACTAACAATAAATACAACTGCAAATAGTTGTCTTCGTTGTGTAGGACATGTCCTAATTCTTGTAGCTTAACCTATACTATATTATTTGGTAACAAAAATGCATCATACACAGACAAATACGGTAACTGTTTGTGTTCTAGATTTGAATATAGTTATTTCTGACATTAATACTTTTTCCTTCCTTTTTTTTTGTAATTTTCCTGTTTACTATGTATAAAGTTAAAGCGGAGTATATTTCTTGTATTTTTGTTCAACGTATTTTCTGTATGTTTAAAAATGCAGCAAACTTAATCTCGCTCTGTTCTACGGGCCTTGATGGTCTGTAAGAGGCACAACTTTTTAAATTAACTTAAGAAAATGATTTAAGAAAGATAAGAAAATTAAATACATATGCTCTTCACCATTTTACATGATGGTAACAGTAAAAGTATACCCGAAGGCCACGGTGTACATTTTAATATCAGAATGGATGGAGCTCTTCTACCGCACGTGTATTATATTTTAGTGTCTCAACCAACGAGGAAATTTCCTGCAAACGTGACTGCTAATCTGCCGAACATCAAAGCCTATCCCATTTAGATAGGGATTCGCACGCGAACCGTCGAGGTGATCGGGTGTATGTGCCTTGTGTTTTGATACAGTATTGATTTTTCGAGTGATTTAACTGTGATTATTTCAACCTGAAGAGTCAATATTAGTGTTAATTGTTGTTATTTTATAGTGTTGTTTAATTACTTAAAATAATGGTTTAATTAGTTTTCAAATTAACATTATTATTCATTGGTGCGAGTGCGTGAAAAACTTTCTTCAAGCATGGACACAGTTCAAATTAGTGGTTCTTCTGGAAATGAATCCGGTTCTTCTGGTTTAGATCCTAGCACATTTGAACATGATTTTCATACTATGGTTGATCAAATGGAAACTATGAGTAGCGATATAAATATTAATAATTGTGGAAATGACACAGATTCTGTAAACATTTCCAGGTGCCTAGTTACAAACAAAAGAAGATAAAAAAAAAACAATATTTATACAGCTACCTAAAAAAAATCACTGAAAACTCTTTCTGCTAAGCATGTTAAGTTGACTCCTCTTGGAAGTAAAAATGTTACTATTTTAAATACTGCGAACAAGAATGCCTCTTCAGTACCTAATCTGAATGCAACCCCTTCTAATATGCACATTAATAAGCGGCCGTGCACAAGCTCAAATACAGAAATAGCACAGAATATGACGTGTTACACCAACATTCCAACTCAAAACAGATTTCATCCATCAGCTATGGAAGACAGCATGGAGGAACCTTCTGCTGCTTCTACACTTCAAAAGGAAAAAATTCCACCTCTCTGCTTAAAGAACATTGAGAACTACCAGCTCTTATTACAAAGCATACAGAATTATGTACAATCAGAATTACATACAGAGTTGAAAGGTTCAATCATAAAAGTATACGCATCAACATCCCATGATTTTCGATCACTTACTACTTACTTTGACTCAATTCGTCAGCAATACTATACTTATAAAAATCCCTCTGAAAAGAAATTTTCTGCTGTTATTCAAAATGTACCCTACTCTCTCAGTGATCAAGAGATAAAAGTCGCCCTTGAAGAACTTAACTATCCAGTTCATAAAGTAACGAGACTCCTAGGAAAGAACAAACAGCCCACTCCACTTTGTGCAATAGAACTAGACAACAATGACCAAGGTAAATCAATACTAAATCTCAGTCGCCTAATTTACAGTCGAAATCAGATGCCAATCCAAAGAGATTCCTCAGTGTACAAGGTGCCAAAATTTTGGTCATATTAAGAACAACTGACAACTCGAATCACGCTGCGTACGATGTCTAGAGGCTCATCATTTCTCTCAATACCCAAATCCTAAAACAATACCGCCTAAGTGCGTGAACTGTCAACAACAACATCCAGTTAACTACAGAGGCTGTGAACACTATTTACAATTGAAGGAAAAACTCTCACGTGGTGTTCATTTAAGACAAGAAAAACGGACTCATGTTCCAGAATCTTCGCAACCATTACTTCAACGCACAGAAGATTCTCAACATCAAGTAAATCCTTCAATGTCTTAACCATCTACGTCAAAATTTCAAGCAAATTCTCGATTTAAGACGTATGCAAATGCAGTGAAAGGATCCTTTGATCAAAGTCACCTTTGCCCTATAAGTCAACCTGCTCCAGAATCTTCCACTTCATCTCTCTTAACCGATCTACTCTCTAAGGTTATTCCGCACATTATCACTTTATTGGCTACATTCTTGTCAGAAATTAAAGATTACTTTATCTCTTCTCTGTCATCTTACTTCCAGAATGGCAAATAATAAAATTTCTATTCATCAACTCACTATAATCAATTGGAATGCTGATGGTATTAGAACGAAACGATCTTCTCTGATTGCCTTTTTGTCAACACATAATTTTATGATAGCCTGCATCACAGAAACTCACCTTCTTCCAAACGAAGTCTTCACTGTTCCAGGATATAAAATATATAGATATGATAGGAATGCTTCAACTGCAACTGGGGTGTTGCCATTTTAATTAAGCGAAATATTACACATCATCAAGTCCTTCTTCCTTATACGTCTGATATAGAAACAGTCGGAATCAAAATTAAGTGTCAAAATAACCATGATTTTGTTTTATTTTTTGCTTATAAGCCCCCAAAATATCTGCTAAATACTACATACCTTGCTCTTTTATTTCCCTCAGTCGGTTCAACATTTCTTGTGGGCGATCTAAACTGTAAACACACATCATGGGGATGCAGAGTAACGAACCCAAATGGACATCGTCTTTACAACTGAATTAACAATCTTGGTCTCCATATTCTCGCACCAACTGAACCAACACACTATCCATATAATCTCGCCAATCTTCCCGATATCCTTGACATCGGAATTCAAAAGAATATGCATTTACCAACTTATATTGCATCATTAACAGCACTTGATTCAGATCATTGTCCAGTGTTGATTACTTTCCAATTGTCTCCTAATGTAACACCTAAAGTGCAACGCCTTATTAATGGTTTTGTTGATTTGAATAAATTTAAGTTGACTCTAGACTCAATGTTAGTCACAGAATATCATCCACTAACAGTAACAGATATTGACAATGATGTTCAACATTTTACGAACACAATATGCTCATGTGTAAATTATTCTACAATGTGCTCCAAGCGGCCATTAACGCGCTACTACTTACCATCTTCCATACTCCAATTAATTAAGGAAAAATATCGTATACGTAGACAATGGCAACGAGAGAGGCAACCATGGCAGCGGAAGAAGCTGAATCATCTCATACGATTAGTCAAGACAAATCTTGAACAACATCGCCTGCAGTCATATCAGTCTTACTTATCATCTCTATCTGAAGCTGATAATACTCTTTGGTACGCTACAAAGCGTATTCTACGCGAGCCAACAATCATCCCGACACTTCGGTTAGACTCTCAAATAGCCACAGACACAGAGTCGAAATGTAACTTGCTTGCATCTCATTACCAACATGTATTCACCCCAAACGAGAATAAAAATGAAGAGACTACCTCTGAATTAGAAAAAGAACTTATAGAAAATATTAATAAACCGACTGTGCCAGAGAAAATTTCCTATACTACTCCACAAGAATTGTCTCACTTCATTCAAAGGCTTCCAAATAAAAAATCTCCAGGCCATGATCTTATAGCCAACATTGTAATAAAGAAGCTCACCAACAAAGCTCTTACTTACTTGACGATAATTTTCAATGCTGTCCTTTTAATTGGGTACTTTCCTCGAGCCTGGAAGCTTGCTGAAATCATTGTTTTTCATAAGCCTAACAAACCTAAGCACTTGCCATCAAGTTATCGACCTATTAGCTTACTGCCCACGCTATCGAAATTGTTTGAGAAGGTTATTCATCATCGCATTTGTAAATTTACGTTCCAAAACAAGATAATACCAGATTTTCAGTTTGGCTTTCGTCCAAAATATTCTACAACACACCAACTGCAAAGAGTCACTGAATCCATCATAAAATGCTTTGAAGAAAAACAGTATACTGCCACTGTGTTTCTGGATATTGCCCAAGCATTTGATACTGTTTGGCATGATGGTTTAATGCTAAAATTATATAGAATTGGTTTTCCTGACTATCTCACACGCATCGTGAAAAGTTTTTTATCCGAACGTCAGTTCTCAGTACGTATAGATGGCATTAAATCAACGCTTCGTCCAGTTTTAGCCGGAGTACCACAAGGATCTATATCTATACTGTCACCACTTCTCTTCAATATCTTCACATAATGATATTCCATGTTTACAACCGTCACACATAGCTATGTATGCTGACGATACAGTTCTCTTTTATTCTCATAGTAACCTAAATACTGCAATCAGCACTCTTCAGACATCCTTACAGGAGCTGTCTAAATGGTTCTCTGACTGGAGATTACTACTTAACATTACCAAGACAGAAGCTAAAATCTTCTCTTTAAGGCCTATTCATAATGCACCTCCTTTGGTTCTTCTAAATGAACAAGTTACATGGCTCCCTAGTCAAGAAGCTGTCAAATATTTGGGAATATTATTAGACACGAAACTCACATGGAATGCCCATATAACTCGCATTGTTACACTAACCTCTTCTAGAATTCGAAAATTATACCCTTTGGTTAATAGAGTTCACAAATTGGATTGGACTGTTCAATGCTACTCTACACCTCGCTTGTACGACCTCTTTTAACTTATGTAGCGCCAGTGTGGGGGACTGCAAATAAGACACACACATGCATTGCCTACAAGTTTTCCAGAACAAGTTCCTGCGTACTGCAACAAATGCCCCCTGGTTTGTAAGAAATCAGCAACTGCATCAAGAATTGGGAATTCTTCCACTAGAACAGTACATCCATTCAATGTCAAAATCTTTCTTCAACAAACTTCCTGGTGTTCCTGGAGCTGTGACATATAACATTGGAGCAAGATCTTGTCAGCCATCTCGACTTAAAAGAAAACTCCCTCAAGACATCCTTCTTAGTGATACTGACGACTCTTCATTCATTCATTCATGCATTCATTTATTTTATTCCATAGATCTTACATGAGCAATGAAGCTTTAAGATGTGGAACAAGTCAACATTTTACAATATTACAATTACAATTTTTACAAATTTTTATAGTTTTACAATTTAGTAATTTTCTACAATTTTTACAATATTGTACAATTTTTTTACATTTTGGCGAGATGTAGTGAGATGAGATGAGGTCCAAGGATTCGCCAAAATATTACCCGGCATTTGTCTTTTCGGTGGGGGAAACCTCGGAAAAACCCAACCAGGTAATCAAATCAAAGGGGGTAATCAAATCATAGGGGTTGATGCCAAGGACTCGCCATAGACCATCCGTCTTCAGTCCCACGGCTGGGGAAAACCTCCGAAGAAACCTAAGTCCAAAGGGGGATCCAACCCAAGCCCGAACGCAGCTCCGGATCAGCAGCCCAGCGAGTCTGCCGACTGAGCTACATCGATGGCTCTACTAAAAGTATACAATACATAGCCAATCAGATTATTAAATTTACAAACGCAAACGATCATTCATAAGTTGAGCTATATGTATAATACAAAACAATTTAATTAAATTTAAGGCATAAACAATTCAACCATAATTTAACACAGAAAATCATCATATTTTTGTTCACATAATTCACGAAAATGTTTAATTAATTAATTTAAATTAATTAGAGGAGCCTTTAGAGCCAACCTCAGCATGATATTCTGCATGTGATATTCCATATTTTAACAGTGGTCTGTATAGCAAGTTTGCTGGTCGACCAATATTAAACATAAAAAAGCCTATCCCGTGAAGTCAGCAAACATGTCCAAACAAGATCTTCAGGTATTTTTGAAAGACATGTTACGGCCAGACCTCACAGGAGGGATGCACGTGCTGTCAGCAGTGACACTCAACATAGTTTTCTTTCCAGATATCTTCTCCGTGCGGGGACTCCTGGGAGTAGCCATCTTATATGCATTGAGAGTAAATATCATCGGTTGCTATAGTAACCATCGTTATCTATCTTTTACTACTTGTTGCTTATGCGCTCGCTTCCATTTTCGATGCATGTGCCTCCAAATTGTGAGTTTTCTCTCTTCTCTCCATTTCACTTGCTAATTTTCCCAATTGAACCTGTCGACTGCTGATTCTTCAGGAATTATTATTTTTTTTACTTTGTTATTTAATGGCTCTGTATCAACTACGAGATGGAATTGGTGATAACGAGATGATGCCGAGGATGCCGACATTTACTTTACGGTTAGTGAAAACGTCGGAAAAACCCAACCAGGTAATCAGCCCAACGGGAATCGAACCCGTTCCGGAGCGCAATTCCTGATTGACAGGCAAGCGGCTTAGCTGACTGAGCTACGCCGATGGCTGAATTGTTACGATTAGTTTGACATCACTGCGAACGTCCTACCACATCGCATTCTGGAGTTACACTGCCTCGGTAGCCGTGCGATCAACCAATTCTTGCCTGAATTTCGTTCCTTCCGCGAATTGCTAGATGACGTCACCCTCTCACTCAAAGTCACGTTGGATACATCGCTTCTTCGACTATCGATCGCCGTTTACCTCATTGGAATATGTCGTGTAGTTTAGGGATTATAGGCGCGACAAAGCTGACCTGAAAATATGTTGGTCGACTTTCAGGGATGGCATCCTAGTACTGGACCGAAATTATAGACGTATTAATGTCAAAAGTTATTTACTTTACGATGTTAAGTTAATCATAACTTCATTATTTGATTTCTGTTGTGCGCAGTAAGCCGTTTAAGTCGACAGTTATAATACTTGGGTGTGAGAGGCAAGTAGGCGAATTACTTCTGTGACGCAACAGAATTCCGTGATAAGCAAGTACAAGTGATTGGGCTAGACAACTCATTATGATAAATTTTAAATTTCCGCTAAGATAATTCTGCCAGTGAGACAGAAGTCGGGTTGTTAATTGTTTGAAACCTATATCACGCAGGTAGCTGCTAGTACTTCCCTACTTTTCTATTTACTCTGATATCAGTACAGATAGTAAAACAATATTGACGTTATTGTGATCAGTGGCGATCAAATGAAAGGCAATTGAAAATTTTAAATTGTGGTTTATTTAACGACACTCGCAACTGCAGAGGTTATATCAGCGTCGCCGGTGTGCCGGAATTTTTGTCCCTCAGGAGTTCTTTTAAGCAAACTTAAATGCCATCGGCCTGGGCTGGGATCGAACTCGCAACTCAGGCACAGAAGGCCAGCGCTATACCAACTTTGCCACCCAGGGCGACTAGGCAATTGATATAATATGAATTTCAGTAGTTAATATTTAGAGTTTAATGACTTTTTTCGAGTTTAATGACTTTTGAAACAGCCTGTGAATTCGTATGTCTATTGGTAAACTGATGTCAACGCTATCTCTACACAGGGACTTCCTAGCTCACAGAATTTCGCATGTCACACAACTCGTGAGTGGTTTCTTTGCATTCGATTGAAGAATCTGTCGTAATGTAAATATTATTACCGTGTATTATGGTACTGAATTTATATTTTCAAGACTAGGAAGAGTTTTAAATTTATTTAAGTAGTTACGCTGATGCGCTAAAAAAAAGACCATCTTTACACGATTGCGATTACCAGTATTATTGTGTAGTGCGTAGTTTTCCTTGACAGTATTCCTTCGTTGGAATCTGTTCGTGTGCACGTAAGTAGTTTCTGTGGGCTGAATTTAATTAAAGTTCAGTGTAAACCTGAAGATATGGGAACAGATTACGAAGGGAACGGTGCAACATAACGGTAAGTTACATGCTGATGATTTGCAGTAGAGGAGGGTTTAGATGCTTAAAATAGTTATGTATATAAAGAAGTTTTCTACTTTATCACGTTTAACCTCCAAATTAAA
Source organism: Periplaneta americana (assembly GCF_040183065.1). Lineage (NCBI taxonomy): Eukaryota > Metazoa > Arthropoda > Insecta > Blattodea > Blattidae > Periplaneta > Periplaneta americana. Next base: position 18,777,435 of record NC_091125.1, read on the forward strand.
AAAAAAAATCTTTTTATTATACGTTTATCGTTGTAATACTTACTGTACGTTCAAGCTACTAGCTGTGTATTATGTATACTGTGTTATTTATTGTTATAAGAAACGTGTTATAGACAGACCTAACTCTATTTTTTATTTACGACATGGGCAAAAATACTTGCACATTGGAGAAGAAATATGTACTGTATGTACACGTTTCATGCGTTACACGTCACTGATTTAGTCATATTTCCAACTATTCCAGAGAATTCTTCCTTAAAATGTATGTGTCAAAGTAAACGTTGAGTGTTTATTTCATATTTATTAGTGTAAGTTACATACTCATACTGCAACTGCGCGTCTTACTGAACACTGTTGTTCCTGTAGGCCTAGGTTACCTTTCACTTCAGTAGGTACGGTTCTTGGTCCGGTAGCTTTGTTTTCTCAAGTTTTCCCGAACTGTAAGTGGAATGTCAGATAATCACTTGGCGAATCTTCGACCTCATATTCTTCAAAAGACATCTCATTATGACTAATTCCATCGACCATAACTAATCTTGTAGCTGATACAACGTCGTTAAATAACCGGCTACAAACGTCTTATATCAGCCAGGGGATATAAAATGTTACAAATACATTTTCTTAGAGACTAATCCTGTTGCCCCAAGACAAAATGTCATTTTTGCAGTCTTTCAGGGGCGAGAATTACAAGTTTGAACGACTTGTTTAAAATCATGGTATCATGTTTCTTACCAGTTGGTTAGAAAATTATAGAAATACGATATACATGTCATATTTTGCCACAATAAAGATAGCCTAGGCCTAACATTAGGATGCACAACATAGACTACAGAAAAATCTCATTTTCGCCAAAAATTGATTCCTCACATTTGCCTGCGAAACATAGAATTTCTGTAGTGCCTATATGTTGAAGCATTATCTCTTAATATTTTCCCAGGTGTTTTCTATAGCACGCGACACTGAAGGTATTATTGGCGAAAAAAAAAAGTAAAAAAAAGAAAACAATTTTTAAGCAGTTTGGAATATAAAGAATTCGTATAGGACGTCAATTGATTTGAAAACATTACAAAATAGGTAAAAATGTGAAAGAATTGATCGCTGCAAGTAACCTAAAAGTGATTATTTAACACTTGAAATAAAGATATCGAACACTTCAAAATATAACGCCTAAACTAAGCTAATGTATCTTAACCTTTCACAGATTCTCGCACCAGAGAACATACAAAAATTAAAGTTGGAAATTTCAATGTTGTGTGTTATAGAAAAGCCTTTTTCTTGTCCATAGTGACATGTTCGTTAGCTTTGTCTAAATTGCAGCCATGAATTGTTACGCAAAACTCACCAGCTTTGCACAATATGTAATCGCATTGTGGAATCTGCATTTTATGGATTTACAGCTGTGGAAAGACAGCCCAGTTTGTCCGAATATTTATTTTATTACCTCGTAACAATCCCACTGCTGATCTATTCTTCATTTAATTAAAAGAAAGGACAGACTTTGGTCAGAAAGATGAACATAGGTCCTAAAGTGCCTTTCATAGTTTGTTGGAGTGATTTCACGTACCTATTGAACTTCCACGTTATTATTACTGAACAAATTATCTTTTGTGATAATTAAATTACAGAATCTTTCCATTTCTTTATGTAATTCCATTTTTAAGTTTCCAGTAAATTGTTTTATAATATAAAAATAATAATATTTATACTAATAATAAATCTGTAGCCGAAATTTTTCTGGTAATTTTCAAATTTCCAAAAATAATTGGTCCTAACATATATAATTAACCACCCTGAAACCGAAAATCGCTTTTTTGAAATTTTTGTTTGTCTGTCTGTATGTTTGTTATCTTTTCACGCGATAATGGATGAACGGATTTCGATGAAAATTGGAATATAAATTATGTCCGTTGTAACTTAGATTTTAGGCTATATGACATTCAAAATACATTATTTAAACGGGAGGTTATAAGGGGGCCTGAATTAAATAAATCGAAATATCTCGTTTATTATTGATTTTTGTGAAAAATGTTACATAACAAAAGTTTCTTTAAAAATAATTTTCGATAAGTTTTACTCCTTGAACAATTTTGATAGGACTGATATTTAATGCGATAAATGAGTTTTAAAATTAAAATAACTGCCATCTAAGGCCGTATAATGAAATAAAAACAAATGACTTCGTCTATAAGGGCCTTGGACAGCAACAATCGAAAGCTATGAAAGATAGCATACAGAGAATGTTTCTGTATTTGTATGAAGTAATATCGGAAGCTAAATTAACCGATTTGTATAATTAATTATTATTTCACCATTGGAAAGTGTAGTTTCTCTGGGATGGACATAATGCTATAATGTTATTACAGTAACTTCTGATATAATGTAATGTAATGTAATATAATATAATATAATATAATATAATATAATATAATATAATATAATATAATATAATATAATATAATATAATATAATATAATATAATATAATATGATATGATATAATATAATATAATATAATATAATATAATATAATATAATATAATATAATATAATATATAATGTAATGTAATATTATATAATATAATTTAAGTTATTTGAAGGGTTCAGAACCATAGTGGGCCAAGCTCCATTTACTGAATACGTAGAAAACAAGGGTTAAAATTAAGTTATTATCATAATTCAATGGAAACCTATAACAAGTAAAATAAAGTATACACATTAAATCTAAATGATGTCAATGTTCATTAAACTATGTTTGCATGTAATAAAAATTAGAAACATGTTAAAGGAATTGTCATTGCACCAATGAGTGGTCTCTGGACCAAAATGATCCCATTTTAATTACTTGGATGCAATTTAAATTAAGTAACATATTAAACGATTTATCCTTCTATCAAACACGAATGTTCCCTGGATCAAATGTCCTATTTTAATTATGTAATTACTTTATATTTATTTCTAACGGGTGCAGCGGAGCGCACGGGTACGGCTAGTCTAGAATAAAAGGTAATTTTAAAAATAAGAAATAAAATTTTAACGAACTAAAATCGGTAATTATTACAAAAGGAAGAGACAAAATACTTTGGGCAGCGCCTGGTCCACACGACTAGGGAAAGGATGTTATTTTGCACCTAATTTACCCCTTGTGTATATCTTTATTATAAAGTATTTATATAAAGATAGAGAAAAAGGAACAAACAAAAGAAATTCCTTAAAATGTAAACCTAAGCTGCGAAGGGGACTATGGAGTTAAAGTGAACAGGAACGGCCCTTCGCCTCCCTGTCAGTATAGAGCGAGGCAAATGTCAGGAACCTTAGTGTTGAGAACTGAAGCTTGTGAGCCTATTGTCTATATGATATGTTCAATATGATGACCCTCTTCAGCAAGACGCATGTTCAGACGACGCTCTCAGTTCTTCATAACACGGAGGACTATAGCAGGCGGTATTTATTTTTCCTTTGAGATGGTGTAGGTCGCGAAGATTGATGGATTATACCATTGTCTTCAGGTGACTTCATAGGTAGCAATCCTTTGGTATGAGGTTAGGGGACACTCACGTCGCCTATCCACATGTTTGGAAAGTGGTCATCAAGCCACTGACGTACGATTAAACCATAATGTGGTAGGACACACCATCCTACTCAAACACTATAGGGAACTCGCCGTCGTCTTTCGGAACTGACACTCTCCTCTAAGAGAGTCAGTCTTGTACTCCTCGTCGGTCAGGTTACCTTCGATAAAAAACCACATCATTATTATTACACTCAACCTGCATCTTGGACAGTAGCATCTGTTCAATTACTCCACATCGGCAATTCTGCGTGTTGACCTCTCCGTTCACATAAAAGTACGCCTCGTTAGTGAATAGAATTTAGGTTGTGAAGTCAGGGTTCGTCTGTATCATGCTGAATGAATAACACTATTGTTCCTGACTTTTGACACACTCTGTATTCTGCAGTCTCCTCAGATCGATGCCACCTGTTCACAAATTAAGTACTACATCCTGCTTCATCCTATGTTGACCTAAAATCGCATTACCGTAGAATTCGTGATTCAACATGGTACCATCTGTCGATTCTGCTACACAACTCCTTAGTCTGACGCAGCCCGCTATGAAAGCCCCTCCATCTCCCTGCATTCCATGCACCTTCCTCAGACAGGTGCCATCTGTACGCAAATCACGGCACTACGTCTGTTGCAGCTCATGGTCGACCAGAAACTATGAATTTGAATTTAATGAAGCGAAATGAATCCGAGGTCCAACGTAGGAAGTTACTCAGCAATTCTGCTTCATTGATTGATGTGAAAACCTCGGAAAAACAACTAATGTTTAAACCTGGGTCCGGTCGTTTCACGGCCAGACATGCTAACCTTTGTAACACAGCGGTGGGCTGCATTCGCTCAAAGTGTTCTGGCCTTTACTGCAAACCCATCATTTTCCAAATTTTCCGTCTAGCCCTTAGATATTATATGAATACTACATTATCATGTTATAAGGTTTATTGTAGAATAAAAATATAACGTACAAAAACCAATTGCAGTAACAGTAGTTTTCAGGGATTTTTATTTGTATGGCTATAGTCGTACGCATACGACTATTTTGATTATTGTATGAGGTTAGGCAAAGACTAATTAGCATTTACCGGCCTCCGATTGAGTCAAGATTCCTAATAGAATTGATATTTAAACATTGTAGTGAATTTCGGTGAAGTCCGGAGGGTCTAATTAGTGAAATCCACTCTCCTCACTTCCGCATTGTGATCCCCGGAATCTTTTAAGGCGCGAAAGATAGAGTGGTGTGCGGAAAACAATGGGAAGCTACCACATTTATATTTCCCAAAGAAATTGCAAACTTAAAATGATGAGTCTTTCCACGGTAAAAAAAGATTGGAGGATGCTGGGTTTGCAATGAAAGACCTGCCCTTGGGCAAAACACTATCAATGAATGTACGAGGTACGACCGAACACTGTGTCGTACGGAATTTTATATTTCTGTGATAATTGTTGTAAGTGTTCACTGAAATGTGTTTGTGACATTGTGTGTACAGAATTAGTAAGGTGAGAATTGTATGCTGAAGTACGATAATTTCCATTAGTTGGTACGACGGTTACGTTTCCTTAGGCTGACACCTTTGGTAGTATTAGAAGTTGATGATATATTCAAGAAGATGAGATCATACTTATATTATATTTTCACCATCACACTGAAAAGACGACGATTTAATTTATCAATTTATTTCGCTTTTACAGAGTATAACAAGGCTTTTGATGATAGAGTTGACTGTAATATATTATGGAAATAGGGATAAATCGTGGGATCCCATCTCAGTTAGTGTACTACGAAGCCTTTACTAAAGAATTGAAATATTGTTTTAAAATTCCGAATGGTAAAAGTGAGATGATAGAAATAAGACACTGAGTTAGACAAATGTGTCTTTTTTGACAAAAACTGGTTCACAGTTCTACCATCTATCCGCAATATGAGGAACCCGAATCATGTAAGTGAAGTGGGTAGGCATTGGATACACACACACACACACAATCTTAACGTATTTGGACGAAAAATAGGTTTAACGAAGACTTAATATTTCATTCATAGTGTAATGCATTTTACAGTTTGAAGATTATCAAGTGATAATTAGTTGGAATAAAAATGATTGACAAAACAATTTATCGATTGAATATTGTAGTCAGTGATTTTAATATGAAGATATTAGCAAAAAAAACATTTATTTTATCATATAAAAAAGTGTTACAGGTTAAAACTGAATTGCATAATGAAATATTGAAACAATTAGTTACTTTCAAATTCTTATGGTGTATCGTAACTAACGAAAATAATTCAGATATTGAAAACAAAATAAGGATATTTAATTGATTTTATGAAACATGACGACGTACTCTGGGAAGATTTGGATAGGAAATATGCTTTACAGAGTGATGGTTCTACCAGCAGGGAGAACTGGATATTGCGGAAGTATCAAAAATATAAAATTGCAACCAGGAAAGGAAGCCGTTAAAGTACGTTGTGGGTTACACATTGATGGACAAATATTAAGACATAAGAAATTCTTAAAAAAAAAAATGTTAATTTTAATTCAAAACATAAAATTTGCCTGCTTGTCAGGAACAAGAAGGTATTACAAAACTAGAGATGCACAGAGTATAACAGCTGAATAACTTGGGTTGCCTAAAATAATAGGTACTTTGGAAAAGCTTATTGAAGTCTAAACTGCCAGATTCATACTGCTTCGGCAGAGGATTTATTGGTTATTACTTCGCTCGCAGGAGAACACTAGTATCCGATCTGTTGGTAGTATTTGTAAATCGAGTTTTGTGATTTAATGGAGCGGGAACGATATACAGTAGTACGGAGGAGTTGATGGACATGCTGCCAAGTGGACGAAATCAGAGACATGCAGCTGCCTTTGTAGGTAAATATATCCGAAAAGGCGACAGCAAGCCAGGGCCGATTTAGAGAGTAAGAGTAGAGGCTACGTCAACATGAGAAACTGCAATATGAACGCATCCATGACATGTCCGACAAAGACCTCCTGTCGTTGTAGAGAGGTTTAGCAGCAGAATCTCACACCAGTACGAGATCTGTGGCTCGAAATTTGCATCTGGATCACATGATGGTCCATAGAATTCTTAAACGGGGATCTTGGGTGGCATCCGTTTAAGCGACACACAACTCAGAGGCTGGAAACTAGTGACTATGACCGTCATCACGAAGAATTTTGCGAGTGGTTTGTGAAGCAGTTTGGTTTCCAAATCATTACCATAATTACAATATGGCATATTTTGGCATTACATTATTTAGTTTTGTTATCTTTTAGGTAGATTTTGACGGTCAAAACTCCTTAAGACAAATCTTACGGACAGATGAGTGCGCAATCGGGACTGAGGGAAACATCAACCGTCGCAACGAACACCACTACTCGGATGCCAATCAACATAGTAGGAAGTATTGTAGGTGCACATTCAAGACCGCTTTCTCATCAATGTTACGAGAGCTATCATAAACGACCAGATTATTGGGTCTATTTTATCGATGAAAACAGCAACGGCGCAGTATATTCAACCCTTCTGACCCAGCATTTGTGTGTGTTACTCTATGATGTTTCTCTTAATATATGAGCGAATATTATCTTCTAACTAGATGGTCATTCAGCCCAGTGAACAAAACCTGTTCAAACTTTTTAAATAGAAAGTAACATTGTCGGTTGATTGGTGTTAACAGTTGTTTACATGAGTGGCCACCAAGATCGCCGGATTTAACGTCCATGAATTTCTCTTTGTGGGTCTATATGGGTGATAATATTTATGGAACGCTAATCGAAAACAGGGATAATATTGTGGTAAGAATTAGGGAAGCAAATGAAAATATCTCTCCCTTCATGCTGTCGAGGGTGCAAGAAAACATTATGAGACATTTAGTGCTTTGTGCAAAACTGCTGGGTAATTATTTTAAATATATTGTGTAAATAAAAGGTACACAATAACGAAATGTGTGTGTATCCAATGCCTACCCACTTCACTTGCGTGATTCAGGTTTCACATATTGCGCATAGATGGCAGGACTGTGATCAATTTTCAAATTGCACACTACTTCGGCGGGCCATGCTATTCATGATGTGTAACTGTGGAAAGTTATGTTGTGTACTAGAGTGAGTTTATAATGTAAGTGTTCATGTGAGTGCAGTGTAGGGAATGAGTGATGATGATGATGATGATGATGGAGAGAAGGGAAAGAGAAGGGAAAACTGGTACCGGCACGTCGCCTACTCCTGTCGAAGAGCACCAAGGCCGCCAGACTTAACGTTCCCGTGCGACGGACGAATTACTATCAACAGTAGCCTTGTCGTCGTATGCGCTGCGGAGAGATTTGGGATTTAAGCCAGGCTTATTGGTGCACAGTCTAGTGCAGCGGTCGGCAAGCGGCAGTTTATGTCAGACTTCTGCAGGATAGACAAGTAGTTGTAAACTGGCGATCAGCATGTCTATTTTAAAACCATTAAACGCAAAGAGTGCATCAAAACGAATAATTGTAGACGAATGGGAAGAGAAATTATTTTGTTGTGCACAGAAAGAAAATTTAATACGATTATGTTCTAAAGTACTTAAAAGGATTCATATTAGCATCATAAAGAGGTATTATACAAAACTCCATTATCAATTGTACTTTTCCATAATATTAATACTGATTAAGAAAAAACGTTTCCGAATATAATGTTTTGTTGAATTCAAATACTATTATAGTCACAATCATGCCATGGTATGAAAGAAAAATTTCACAGCCTTGAGCGGGAATCGAACCTGCGACTTCCTGTTCTCTGGTCAGGCGCTATACCACTGAGCTATCGAGTTAATAGTATTTAAATTCATTAATATGTCATCAAACATCGTAAGATGAAGATTACAAATGTTTTGTTATTATAAAATTTTGAAACTTTGCAAAGAAGCCCAAATGAAGGGAAAATTGCTCAGATTTAAAAATTTCCCGAAAATTCAATACCATTCAAAATATATACTCCTTAGATCATTTTGTGCTAGGTTTATTTCAATGTTCGGCTCGAGATATATATCAGTGGCGGTCGGTTCATTGAAGCGAGGGAAGCTGAGCTTCCCTCCTCTTCCCTCCTCACCATGCACGATTATGTGCACAATAGTATAATAATTGTAATCTATTAAAAACTGCAAACGATTCTGTTGTTGAACGATTATGCTCTTGCGCTGGAGCCCGATCCGCCGTACATGAAGTGTGCTGCTTGTGCCTTTATTCCAGCGTAGCCGGCGCATACCCTGCCCGCCCGCCTGCCAGCCGTCTGGCCGCGCTTGCGCATTTGAGTGACAGTTGTAGCGCTACTATGCAGTGAAGCTACGTCAGGTTGAGATTCCGTATGATTCCGAGAGAAAGTTATGCGTTTCTTCCTAATTGGTGTGGGTTATTGAGTTGTGCAGTATGTTATTATGAATTGCAGATTGAATTACAAAGTATATATTCCACCGATATTACTGTTATTTTGTTATAAGTCCAAATAGCCTTCCATAATGAATTATTCGCCTAGCACCTCAACTTCAAGCGATATGCGTGAAGCTATTCCTAACACGGGTTCCGTTCTCCACGAACATCCTTCGGAAACCTCCGGCGGTAGTCGCGATGTGGCTAATGACGTGAGTGTCTCTGCTGTTTCTTCAGCGAGTTCAAGTGCATGTTGCATTATTGATAGCTTAAGAAAAGTGTCGTTCGGATCACATAATTTTGAAGATAAAAAACTAATAATTATAAATGGTAGGCCTATGCCGAAAATTGATGATTTGAAGACAAAGACGAAATCATGTTTCAAACATTTTAGAGCAGATGTTTATTATGATAAATTTAAATGGCTCACTGCATGTGCAGATTCAAAGAAATTGTATTGCTGGCCATGTTTAATATTTAATACAAACAAAAACGTTTGGAACTCCCAGGCATTTTCGGACATAAGCAATTTCCATAGATCTGCACATCGCCATGAGATAACCCAAAGTCATTTTATTTCTATGACGAAACTTAAAACATTTGGGTTAACAAGAATTGATTTACAGATAGACGATCAATTGAGAGCTGACGTTTTAAAACACAATGCCTTAGTGAAGCATAACAGAGAAATTCTTGCACGCCTAATTACTGTAACATGCTTCTTAGGAAAGAACGAATTGTCATTCAGGGCTCACGATGAATCAAAAGAATCGTGTAATAGAGGGAATTATGTTGATTGTTTAAATCTATTGAGTATGATGAAAAATTGGCGCAACATATGAAAACCTCTACTTTTACAGGGCTGTCCAAACACACGCAAAATGATTTGATAAATGCGATTGAGGAAGTTTTAATTGAACACATTAAATCAGAAATTAAAAGTTCTCCTTTCATAGCAATTATGCTTACGAATCTACAGATATTGCATGCAAGTCACAACTAAGTACAGTTGTGCGCTATGTGACAGAAAGTGGTAAAATCCAAGAAAGATTTTTAAGATTTACAGACGTCAGTGCAGACAGAACAGCAGAAGGGCTTGCTAAGATAATTTTCAAATGTATTGATGAATATGATATCGGCAGTAAACTAATAGGGCAAACATACGATGGAGCTGCAGTTTTTGCAGGACATGTTAGGGGGCTACAAGCAAAAGTAAAAGAAAAATATCCAGAAGCAAAGTTCGTGCACTGTTACGCCCATAGATTAAATCTTGTATTGTCGCAGGCATTGTGTGCAATCAAGGTTTGCAAAATATTTTTTCAAACGATCTCAGGATTTTCATCCTTCTTTTCTAAGTCAAGTAGAAGGACCGATGCCTTGAATGAAGAAGTAAAGAAAAGATACCCAAAGGTAGCCCCAACCAGATGGAATTACAATTCTCGACTAGTTCATACCATATATGACAACAAGGAGGCCCTTAAAGATTTCTTCACTCACATTCGAGAAAATCCTGATAATTGGGATCAAGAAACATTCAATGCCGCCCGCGGATTTCTATCTGAACTGAATGATTTCAACTTTAATTTCATGCTATTAGTATTTGTACAATTATTTCCATTGACAGACACATTATTCAACATTCTGCAGAAGAAATCCTTAGTTATTGCTTACTGCTCATCAAAGGTGCAGCAAATAAAGGAATTAGTGAGAAATCAGAGAGATAAATTCAACGCACTTTGGGAACAAATTGACTCGAATGAAGAGCCACTCAAAAAAAAAAAAAGAGCCCGCTCGTCTGCAACTGAAAATGATCGCGACGTTTATAGACGCCTATACTATGAAATTATTGATAACATTTCTGGACAAATGGAAAGTCATTTTCTGGGCCTAGAAGCATTATCTTTTTTTGAGCTCTTGGATGTAAGCAAACGGATCACTCATCGCGAAACGTTTCCTGAAAGAGCTTTCACTAGTTTGAAAGATGCCTATCCCAGGCATTTTGAGTTTTCTCGCTGAAGAAGTGAACTGACTGCAATATTTAATATAGAGGATTATGCAACCAAATCTGTCGGTGATCTCTTGAAATTTTTTAAGCAATTCCAATTAGACAGTGATACATTCCCGAAAGTTTATAAACTGTGCACACTTATTTCAACGCTTCCTGCAACTAGTGCTTCTGTAGAGAGATCATTTTCGGCAATGAAAAGGATCAAAACATACTGCAGGAATATTCAGGGACAGGAACGACTGTCGGCACTTGGACTGATGTCGATTGAAAAGGAGCTTCTGGTGTCCTTGAAACAGACTTCAAACTTCATTGACAATGTAATAGACATTTTTGCCAGGAAAGGAAGGAGAATGGACCTTATATACAAATAAGCAATAGAGGTGAGATTTTTGTTTTGATAGCATGAAAATAATGTTGTAAATTGTTCTTTTAATGAATTTCTGCTCATAATTATAAAGTAAAAACGCATTTTGTTATTTACTCGTATTTTGACAGTATTCGGAAGATGTGAAGCAATTTACTCATCGCTTGTCCGATAAAATTGTCTCATTTTGATACCTGTGATGTTGTTCTTCTCAATACTGTAAACTATTGAATTAAGGCGCTACCCCAACATTTGTTTAAAGCAGTGGTTTCCAAACTTTTTGAAGCCGCGATCCACTTTTGGGCGAGATTTCAATTTGCGATCCTCGTACCCTCACTACAGTACCAGTTCTTGACTCCATTTCAAAAATAGAACTACCTGTAAAATTTGAAAAACTGTAAACAATATTTTCTTGCGTATTTTCCGAAAAAAAAACTCAAAACAATCACGATAGCGACGGAAGGATACTAAATCCGTTGCTTTCAACTGGCTGAAATTCTAAAAAAAATATGTAGGATAAATATGATGGGATGTTGAAACTATAGCCTTTTTCGCAGAGCTTGACTAGTTTTGCATGAAAATAATATCTCGAGCTTGCAAAAGAAACTCTTATATTTTTTACAACATTTGCAACACCTCATAATTCATGGCAATTAAGTTTCTCGTCTATGATTGCCATCAAAACAAAAGCGAGAAACCTCAAATTTGAAAATGATATCACTGTGTGTGTATCCAATACATAGTCTACAGTAGATTTGAGAGGCTACGTTCTGAAAAACAGGCACAGTTAAATAAATTATTTTTACTTTATTATTGCTGAGGCTTTTTTAATTTTTATATTCAAAGTTGTTTAGGTTTATAAATGCAAAATAATTGTATGTTAATAAGGCGTTCTTTTTATTTTGTAAATCATCTCGCGAGTCCCATCACTCTTTACACGACCCCCACTTTGGGAACCACTGGCTTAAAGTAAGTGTGGAGGTCACTTTCTGTTTCTTAAAACAATGCTTTTTTAGTAGCTTCCCTAGGATCCACAGTCACCGACCGCCACTGATATATATATATTTTTTTTTTGTTTCAAAAAATGAAACTCGTTAAGTCTAAAGCGCGCTTCCGATTAACGGTTCCACATTTATTTGAGCAATGACAAATTGTAACTTATGATGGGGAACCAGATTTCACCGTAGTTCGGTTAATTATTTCCAGACTATACGGCCGAGGTTCAGTCCTCTCCTAACCCCAGCCTACTGCTTTCTACCACAGCTTGTCTTGCAAGACGGGCTCGTTTTAGATGACATCATCTACGTCAATGATGTCAACTGATACCCATAGGAGCAGGCGCGCGCTTTAGAGCCCAGGAGAGCCTGAGCGCTTTACAGCGGAAAGGAAAGAGATAAACGAAAGAGGTAGTATATGCCGCTTGGTCGAGCTATATACAGGGATGGTCAGCACTGATTCAATGGATAAAGGGAGGAGAACTTATTAAAACTGTATCTATGTTAATTTTTAAATTTGTCTCAGAAGTATAATTGCATTATAAGAATGTAAGTTTTAATTCTAATGTTTATTTTTCACATGTTTGCTTTTTTATTCAAAAGGAATATATTGTCAACCTTTTTTTTTTACAGAAAATTGAAATTTTCAGATATGTTTGTTTAGTAGCCTTACAGGTACTAAAACAATGTTTTCGTAAATACATATTATTGAAGACAGTGTATTGACATTTTTGAAAATATTCGCATGGAAAATGTTTGTAAGGAAATGAATTAAAGCAAATACTGTTCATCACAAACAAAAGATATGTGCCTTTGTGTTGGTAAAACGTCAGCTCTGTAGCTTCAGCAGATTTCGAGATTTTGATAACAGAGAGTTGCGCACCAATATCACCTATAAGCATAATGCGATAAAAGTTTTATTATGTAACATTAGTTACAGTTAAAACATAAACCTAGACAACTTTGCATTGTACTATAATATTGTTTTGATTACTTTTATAAGGCTAAAGATACCATCAATATCAATTTCAACTTATGTCATATTCAGTGTCTTTCTTTGGGATAACACTTTCCTTACGAATGATGTGTTTAATTCACTTAGTATAGTATAGTTGTAGTTATTATGGAATTTGTGTGAATATTCCTTCTTTACTCTTTATTATGTTATTAATGTTTAAAAAAACAACTGCAATATTAGGCTAAGAAATAGGTGTTAGTACTTTTGTTTTACTGACAATATAGAAAATAACAAACAGAAAGAAGCTATATAAAAATGACGACAAAATTTCACGTTCCCTGTGAAGTTTGTGCACCACTGTTTTCTTAATCCAACAGGCTGCTTATTCCTCCTAGTATATCTAGCGCTTAATGGCCGCGCACGACGTCAAGGTCAGAAAAAAGCGCTTGCTTTGACATCACTGACCTACATTAACGTTTTTCCGACGACTGGAAGTGATAAAAAAAGTTGTACACTATCACCTCCCCTAGTTCGAGGTACAAATTTTAGAGAAACATTTCTGATCCGATGGAAATGGAATCCGCGCCGGCTAATCTGGAGGCAAATGCGTTAACACAGAGCTAATTCGGCGGAATCACAATAATGAAATACCTTTAGCCTACGTTTTTCCATATGCCGTGATTCGAAGCATTCGTCTTTAGACTACATCGTTCCGCTGCACACAGAAAGCAGAGAACTTGCCGACTCATCATGGGTTTAGACTGTAAATCTGCTTTCTCGAAGCGCCTACAGTATTAGCAATTTGGTATTAGGCCTACCGTACTTCAGGTAAACAACTAGCAGGGCTGTATTTATAGGTCATTCGGTATCTCGTGAAACCTCCTTGGGCGTGAGGGGAAGGAAAAAGTGGACTGAGAAGCAGAATGATAGATGATGCAAAACTCCGAGAGCTAACCAAAAGTGGAGAATTAGGCCTACCTATAAAATCCTACTAAGAATCATTTGCAGTCCACCACAACCGTCATGTTATTTGATAAGTGTGCTGAGTGTCCCGGATCATTGGATTTAGAAACACAATCACTGTCTGTTTTTGATGAAGCTTTGATAGACTCAATTTCATGTAAACAGTGGGTAGCTACAGACAAAACAACATTAGAAAGCCTGGAAACATCTAGAGATGAATTTATAAATGTGTTAATTGGAAAGTTAGAAAGTTAGAGGCATTCAAAGAACATTCATTTATTGCGAGGCAACAAAGAATGTTTTATAAAGAAACAAAAATTAATGTAAAGCATTCGGAATTTCTAGTGGCACTAGACTTGTCTGAAAAGTATGCGTTCATTATTCAAGGTGAAGTACCTGGTTTCCATTGGAACAACAATCAGGCAACGGTACATCCGTTTGTTGTTTATCATATGAACATTGACAATGAGAAATGTGACTATTTTGTAGTTATATCCGATTGCCTGAAACATGATACTGTTGCAGTCCACCTCTTTCGAAAGCAATTAATTTTTTGAAACAGAAGTAAGCTTATGACACGGTGGAGAAAATATTCTATTTCAGTGATGGTACTCCTTCTCAATATAACAACAGAAAGAACTTTATCAATCTGTATTACCATGAAGAAGAGTTTGGCATAAAGGCATAGTGGCACTTCTTTGCTACTTCTCATGGAAAGGTATCGTGTGACGGAATAGGAGGAACAATAAAACGACAGGCAGTCAGACCCAGTCTCCAACGTCCAATTCACAACCAAATCACCACTCCGTTTGAATTATATCAGTGGGCAGCAGCGAATTTGACCACAATAACATTCTGCTACGTCAGCAAAGAGGATTATGCATGGGAGGCTAAAGAGCTGGTGCCGAGATTCGAACGCCCACGCACAGTGCAAGGGACTTTGCCGACACATGCTTGCATTCCTGTCTCGAAGTCAAAACTTGTGACAAAAACACATTCTTCTGTAGAAGGAGATGTGAAAGTCCTCTGTAAAAAAAGCAACTTTTGGTGAGTAAAGGTTTTTGATGCAGTCTTCTTTCTCTTGTCATTTTATTCCTGTGATAAAGCTAGCACAGCCATGCGCTGCTAGACGACACTTCTCGTGTTTATGTCTCCTGGCCTTGCTTGTATCGGCTAGCTCCCGCCTCACAGTCAGCTGGCTAGCTCACGCGCATACTATTTATTTTCCTTATTTGATATTTTCAGTACTTTCTTATCAACGCTCCACCAGTAAAAAATGTGTTTATTTGTACTTTCAATGAGAAATCTAACCATATATTACTAAAATATTTTTTTCTGGACAGAGGCGTCTCAATGAAGAAAAATCTAAATTTCTCCATTTCCATAAAAAGTAAGAAAAACTGTTTATATGTCAATATAAACTTTAATTTCTCTGTATCAAAATAAACCATGATTTTAATCATTGGGTGAAAGGGTTTCGGAGCTACGACAGTGTAAATTTGCTAATTTTATGAAAATACGATAAAGTTAAATATTTTTAATTTAAACACTGAAGTTTTGATGCGTCAAACTTTGCACAAAGCATTGTATCACAGTTGTCTACAGATAGAAGAAGTTTCATTGTATTTAAAATTGCAAGGTCAATTTTCTCTATATTTTGGTCGATATGAGAAGGAATATAGCTCCTATGCTCTATTCTAATGCAGGAGCGACTATGACAATAGTGTTGTTTACATAAAACTAGCAGCAAATACAAACTTTCAATCTCATTAATAGAACATTGTGGTAAATTGACATTTTATGTAACAACATTGCTCTATTTTTAATTGTACATCTAAAGAATAAACAATAATAGTTTTCTGCACAAAATCACACGAGCTTTTTTATAATGTAACATTTTAATCTCTCCCGCTTCCGTAAAGCAGTATCATTTTTTTAAAAAGAAATTCTGGTTGTGTGATTGTCGAAACGGGGTAAGAGACATCTAGGGCGCTATTCATAGACATTTCGCTAGCCCCGCTACGAGCGTGCTAAACTAGCCCCGACTTTGCCAGAGGAGGGACGAACTGTTCATATCGCTAACATTGGTTTATGAATATGAAAAACGTTGGTTTCGCTGATGATCCACCGGAAGCCCGCGCTAAGAATGTCTATGAATACGGCCCTAGTTTCTAATAATCGTTGAGAAACTGCTACAAAAGTTCGCCCTTTTGGTAACCTTCCTTGAGGAAAACGTTGACGGTACATGCTTCTTGCCTCACTTGAATTACGACGACTTTCTCCATAAATTAATAGGCCTAACATATGATATTCCTAAACTGTGAATGACATTGTAAGTTGTTTATCGAATAACCTGTACACAATTGCCATCCGCTCTGGAGTATAGCTATGGAGAGGGAAATTGAACTCAGCTGACTCGTACTTACGTCTGTGTATATTACTACCTGCTGAACGTTGCTACGTCTCTCACCCCAGAATATTAACAAATATAAGCTTGCATTTTTATTTAATTTTACGAAAACGTAATAGAACATCCAAATATTTATTTAAACTAATATTATTTGACCCAATGTTGCATGGACATTTTTTGATCCTATAGACCGTCCCCGATGACTGTGAAAGGGACGGCACTCATACCCCTTACAGTCTGTATATATGATCAGGGCTTTAACGTGGAAAAGTTGTCTTTCTTGATTTTACGCTACAAAGACGTTTAGGATTTTGTCTGAGTTTAACAAGTTCCAGGTAATTTAATATCCAATGGAAGAATGAAATTATCAAACTGTTCAAACTTTCTTGCTGCATTATTGATCTCAAATAATTTTATTGAAATATTCGTAACATTGGATTTTCTCCATTAGGACTACTTTTCAAATATGTCGGTAAAAATCTCCGATTTCATTATCAACTTTTATTTTCTGAAATGTTGAGAATTGTGCAGTTTAGAATGTGCTGTAATGTAAGTTCATAGTAAAATCTTCTTCCCTACATAGAACACATTTTGGTGATGTACAGCATAAATCCCAATTCTGAAGAGATACGCTGCCAAAAACTTACGTCCAGTTACTAGTCTGAAGAAATCCGTTGTTCTTGGAGAACTACATATCACAATTTGAATTTTTTTAATTTAGCACCAAAATTTATTTTTACTAGCTTTATTATTATTATTATTATTATTATTATTATTATTAATATAATTATTAATATTAATACTATTATTAATAGCCTATTATTATTATTATTATTATTATTATTATTATTATTATTATTATTATTATTATTATTATTATTATTATTATTAGTATTACTACTTAATATTGTATATATATAACTTTTCTTTATTAATAATTTTGCTCAATAATACGATATATCAAAATGATACATTTGTTGGATTGTGGTTCTTTTCTTTGATAGAAAATAAGTTTTGATCTATTTGAGCTTGGGAAAACATTTCTTCTGACGCAACAATCATTAGGATTGTCAGGAAGATCCGAAGGGGAGTGAAAATATTTGGAAATTTAGTATCAAACCTATTGCGAGCGAGGAACTCGAGTATTTTCATGCGGGCTTTAATTTCTGCTGGAAGAATTGTCTTCAGTACCTCACTCCACAAGCCTGTAACCATTTAAATTAACAACTTTATGATATTCACTTATTCTTGTTTCTGTTCTGCTCTCACATCTATCATTGTCACTTCTAGATCTGCTACGCATTTTCCTATAGTATCCATAGATCCGATCTCGGCTGGGGGGAACAAGTTACTGACACAGCGGGAAAGGCATGGAGGGCGTTACACTTTGTGATGAGGGTATTAAGAAAAGGCTCTGATAAATCCAAAGAGATTGCATATAAATCACTAGTTCGTCCAGTAATTGAATATGGTGCTGCATATTGGGATCCTTACAGATTAGAACATATTAAGACACTGGAAAAGATTAAAAAACGGGCTCTCAAGTGTTGTAATAATTCACCATTAAAATGGGACACACTCACGGACCGGAGAACGCGAATTCTATTATGTGCAATGTTCAAAACATACAGAGGTGAGCCTGCCTGGAGAGAAATAAGAAATATGTTTCAACCGTCAAGTTACTCTCCAAGGAACAATTACTCATATAAATTGAGGGAAAGAAGACAGAGGACGGACTGTCGTACTATCAGGGACTGGAATGGTTTACCTACAGACTTACTAAAGGCTTTACCAATAACGAAAAATGTACTTATTTAAAAATAGGCTTAAGGACTTTACTAATAGACAGTAGTATATTATACACATTATTTAAATGGTGTAATTGATGTTTTGTTATTGAAGTGTGGTATCAGTGAGGAAGTGTGTTGTGTCAGTGAAGTCTATTGTGTAAGTGAAGTGTGGTTGTGTCAGTGAAGTTCCATAGTTCATAGTAGCTGTGCAAAGTATTTGAACAGTGAAATGGTTTTGAAGTGTTAGTGAAATCAGGATAGAATCAGTGCAGTGAGTGATAAGTGTAGTGCCGAAAGGTACTTGTGCAGGTATGAACCTATCATACTCGTTGGTCTATTTCGAACTTAGGGTTAAGATACAAATTAGATTTACTTTAAATGTTATTTTAAGTGACGATGCTTCATTTAATTTAGGAGTCGACCTGGTTGGCGAGTTGATATAGCGCTGGCCTTCTACGCCCAAGGTTGCGGGTTCGATCCCGGACCAGGTCGATGTCATTTAAGTGTGCTTAAATGCGACAGGCTCATGTTAGTAGATTTACTGGCATGTAAAAACTCCTGCGGGATAAAATTCCAGCATATCGGCGACGCTGATATAATTTCTGCAGTTGCGAGCGTCGTTAAATAGCAGAGTGCTGCATTGGAGTTAAATCGCTCGCTTGAACTCGGTCGAGTGTCGCACCCTCGAGTGAGATACGATCGGTCACGTTACGCTCGTAATAAATAGAAGCACAGTACAAGGTCATCTCACCGACATGTCTTATCTTGTCTGGAAGGCGACAGATAAGATACACATATGTTTTGCTCACACGTTAAAAATAAGGCTTTATATTCTGCGTTTATGACAAACGTTTAATGGAACAGTCAATGGAACTTACCAAAACAGGAATATAAAGTTATAAATAAAATAGTATGAAAAACTTCGATATACAGTTAGCCTATTATTGCTAATTAATAATTATTCAATATTTGATTTACCACATATATAATATGATGTCGACCTGGTTGGCGAGTTAGTATAGCGCTGGCCTTCTATGCCCAAGGTTGCGGGTTCGATTCCATGCCAGGTCGATGGCATTTAAGTGTGCTTAATTGCGACAGGCTCATATCAGTAGATTTACTGGCATGGAAAAGAACTCCAGCGGGACAAAATTCCGGCACATCCGGCGACGCTGATACCTCTGCAGTAGCGAGCGTCGTTAAATAAAACATAACATTTAACATTTTATAATATGATAGGTCCATATATAGTGTTCCGCCTGTATACTGCGACAGTGTAGAAACGTTTTACAAAATATTATTGATATAGCAGTAGATTAATAACAATATTAGTACAGAAATAACGTCACAGAATATACAAGGATATCATTTTATTTTTACTAACGTTTTTAATGTTGATGTGACTACACCTCTGGATCAACGCCGTTTGCTACCCTCTTACACGATTGGAGTTCGATGGTACTGGCGTAATATACAAACAAATCACTTTACTAGGTATAGGAGGGAAGAAAACTAGGAAATATCGCGCTTTTGAGTTTCATCATTTTCATTAGGTTTTTGTTCAATCAAAATACGGTACAGTATTGACAATGAGTGTTTTTACTAACGAACTGAGCTGTCCATGCGGACGTATTCATTATGCAGTGTATATTATATTCTCTACAGCACATTAGCGTACAATATAGAGAAAGAAGTTAAATTGAAAAATAAACATAATATGGATATTTAAACACATTTTTGAAAATGGTGGCCGTTCATTTCGATACAGACTTCAGTTCTAATGTGCATATTATCGCACTATAGACTATTGTACCTAATCCGAATTACCAGTTTCGTCCTTCGTACTAGTAAATCATGTTGAAATAATTCTGTGCCTAGTCTATAAAAAGTACCTTACTTACTGTAAGTTCAATATTCACTTCTGCCCGATCAGAAAAGATAAAATTATTTAGACATACTATCTACTGTCCATCCAACTGGTTATGTCGTAGGGTCGTAAAAAGGGAGGAAATCACGTGAGAGTAAGTTACTTAACGAGGCCCTTTTATTTAAGTTATTTTAAACAGTTGTATAATATTACGTAGACGTCCAATTCCAACAGAAATTATTGTTCTTACAAAAGAGCTAAGACAGCCCAACCACTAGCTGGCGAATTAAAGCTAGTGGGGAAACCGGAATACGACGTAGGCAAATGGAAGACAGAACCTGTGCGAAAATGATTCAATATTGAAAGCTCTTTCGTCACTGGAAAATGCAAACATATTTTTTAACGTACTGTTTACTATGACCGTAATTCTACTATGACTGTATATGCGGTCTTGTTTCTGTGTGGAGGACGGTTGAACTTCATTAGTAGAAGGGGTGGAAGTGAAGTACATTCAAAAACTCAGGTACAATAAAAATTGGAGTAAAAATAAAATGTTGTCCCTGTATAATAAAACGAATAATCATCCTGCACAACTGTTACAAACGCAAAGATTGATACACTAATTATTAGAGAGTATTATTATTATTATTATTATTATTATTATTATTATTATTATTATTATTATTATTTTACTAGAAAATTTGATATGGTTCTTGCATTATCGTGATTGTTTTCTCCGTTTATAATAATTACATTTACATCCAATAACATCTATCAGATGTGGCAAAAAAAATCACTCCTGTGTGAAAAAAAAAAAAAAAAAAACATTTACCTACAACATTTATATTACATTTTAAAGCAAGTTTTGCAGTTGTGCTATGGAGAGGTTAGTTAAACACTGCAAAGTTTTCAAATGATAAACATCTATGATGTTACTACACATTTCATCACTGTACCAAGAACGAATGTCTAACGCTCGACTTATACCGTTCGAGGATGTATCGCTCGTGACAATTTTACTCATCATGCATGTGCGCTACCTATCGGATCATGCTATGAACTACTTGGCTCTCGAGCGAAAACGTCCGATGCAGACCTCTGTTAAATAGCCTAAACCATAATTTAAATTTCCATAGATGGGTCCTGAAAATAAAAATCATTATTCTTAGGTGCGAGACCTCAATAGGCGTGGGTCCCAATTCAGATAGATTGGTCCAAACTGCTTACAGACGGCCCAGGTCATATTTATTTTATAGTTACTTATATTATATTAGTTACTTTATACACTGCACGTGAACAACACTGATATATCATAATATTTAAACTACAAGAATTTTCTTTACGTACCATGCATAATATTGTCCCCATAATTGCATTCTGCACTGAAACAAAACTGACAGACAGGTGGGTTTTACCTTTTAGTCTTCCTGCAGTACCTGCTGTTGTGATTTGGTGTAAAGAAGTCGCCTATGGCAATTCGCGGAATACCTTCACTTAGTTAAATTTATTTCTTATTCTGCTAAACCTCCTTTTTATCCGACTTACACACCACTGCGGGTAGGTTCACAAATTCGGACCTTCCTGAAAACGGTATCGGCGTGACTCAGGGCCACCACCGCAGAGATATCGCAGAACAATCACAAGAAAAGTTAGCACATGCGCTATCCATATAGGAACAACGGCAGACAGTGATACTATGCGATAAGAAAGATTTGTATTATTTAAGCTCGATTTGAACGAATAAATACATAGAATTAAACGTTCATAGTTGTAGCCTTGAAAGTTAAATTAAAAAGTATATAAATATACTTCTTATTATATGATTGGTCTATCATGTGATATTTAGAAGCTGCGAACAGGTTAAATGCTGCACGCTACAGCTGATTCTCCTCTCTCCCATGCAGTGATTTGACGCTTGTTTGTAACAGTCGTGGTTGTGGTAGCCACATAAATGTTTCAGTAATTGCTCCCGGAATGTATCCACGAAACAATTTTATTTTTAAACTTATAAAATTGGTATAATAAACGAATGCCCAACTATTACATTTTCATTTAAAATACGTGTATTTATTGGTTTAATCTATCCATGATTTACTGAAATTTCACTTCTTAAAATATTGACTGTAGGCTATTGGGAATGTTTTCACTTGCAAAGAAACAGAACGCAGAGTGAGTATAAAGTTGCTCCTCATTGGATGATGGAATGCAATAGAGGGAGTGCAACGATATGGCCAACTTAATATATTTGAAAACAACTCAGATGCTTAGGTAAATTTTCAAGTTTTCTTCAATATTTAAATAAATAATGGAATAGGAACACACATAAATGGAATTAACTGCGCTAATTACATCGATTTACTTCATGTGGATTTACTTAGCACATCGCAGTGCCATTTTATTATTTTATTAGAAGCTTAACACTATTGGTACTGCTGAATGATATGATACCGAACACCCCTCATTTTAATTTCGAGCGGGGATCGCAGATATGCAGTTCGTGTTTGTTGTGACCGGTGAAGTGTTGTGTACGTGGTTTAATGTTAGTGTTGGATAATGGAGGATATGAATAAATGAACGGCCTGAGAATGTCTTCGCGGGTTGAAAGGTTAGTTAGACATTTTATTAGAGACTATATTTGACATTTTCTAAAGATGAGTGTTTGTTAAAATCTTCCGTTAATTTAAAACTATCATTTGGTAGAATGATAAAGTTAGTTCAGTATCATGTATTGCATTACTTTGCATGTAATACAACCGTTCAAAAATAGATCTGTTTGAGGTTCAATAAAGGGTTTTGCAGTGCTTTTGAATCCCGTTGTACTGGCATGCGTGCAATAACGTCCTAGCAGGGATCGCTGCATTTTACTATTGCCGGGATCTAATACATTCCTTTAATTTATTTACCTGCGATCTTATACTAGTTGTAGTTTTTATGCATGGAGACATGTCTGCGTGTGCTTGTGTATGTATGTGTGCGTATGGTAAAATGCAACGCCGTTTGACTCGGTTATTTTCAGAACCAAAGGTAAGTAGGACTGCATTGGGAACTATATCCGGAATGTCCTCCATACCACACAATGTAGTGTTTAAGAACTTTCGTTAGCCAGTTTTGCGTTTGTGTAAGAGATGATAATAATCACGAAACTTGAGGTGATTTTTTGCATTTCTCGCGGTACAATGCTCCAAGCGGTTAGCAACTGATAGTAGTATTCGTAGGAACAATAGACTGTGCGATAGTAGCGATCCTAGTGGCTAGCAAATAAATTTCAACTGTAATTGGATGCGTATTTCCTACGTATTGCGCTTCATGACTGAATGTACTAGACTGTGGTATTATGAAATACCACTTAATTGGTCAGTTTATTTTTCCAATCTGGCTTTCTCAGATAAGTTATGATGGAATCTTCTTCGATCATGAAAACAGAGGAGCCATAATAAAATTAGGCCTATTTTGTATAAGCTTTCATCTTGTTACATTTTTTAAAGTTACTCATTAATTCAAACGAGTTTATTATAATTTTCGAGGTTTTGGCCTATTACTCGTCCTTATAGTTAACATTCCAGTTGTAAAATATAATGCAATAGTTATTCGAGATTCCTCTTCATTATGTATCGTGAAAAAATATTGAATGTTTATTCTTACCATCAAAACTGGTTCATCAGTGTTTAACCATGCCGTAGTGGAGTATTTCTTTCAACCGTATTAGGCGTCATACCTCGAAATGCAAGGTTTATTTCACATTGAACTGTTTCATTCATATAGTGTTCTGCCCAAGGACAGGTCTTTCACTGCAAACCCAGCTTTTTCCAATCTCTCCTATTTTCTGCCTTCCTCTTTGTCTTCTCATATGATCCATATATCTAAATGTTTTCTATTATCTGATATCTTCTTCTGCACCGAACTCTTCTGCTGTTCACCACTCCTTTCAGTGCATCCTTCAGTAGGCAGTTTCTTCTCAGCCAGTGTCACAACCATTTCCTTTTACTCTTCCTGATTAGTTTCAGCATCATTCTTTCTTCATCCACTCTTTCCAACACAGCTTATAGGCTTAATACACCCCAAGTATTTGAAGCTATCCATTTGCTCTACTGACTGAGTCATTTAGAAATAGCAAGATTAACTTCTTTATTTTTCTTCCCATGACCATGGTCTTCGTCTTATTTGCATTTATCTTCATCCTATACTACTCACAGTTGTCAATTAGCTATTGACCTGTCTATTAATTAATTATTTACAAAAGCGGGATGGCCTATTTAAATATATAATTATATCTTTTGGTTAGTATTTTATACTCATTATGAAGAACATTTTCACTTAGATTTGGCGCTCAAGTGTTTGTTATGAGTCAGTTACCCTTAATAAAGCTTCATTAAAGCTACCATATGTCCGTAGAGAAGTAAGACTTCTCTCGAGCTGTCCGGCGTTCATTTGACGGTAGGCAAGTGTTTCGATGCATGTTGTAAACCTAAAGTTTTTATGAATAGATATCAGGTTTTTATACATACAGTCTATAGAACTAGTTAGGCGGCTTCAAGACGTCACCATGGCAACCGCTGAAACCAGTCACCCAAACAGAGTCCATGCTGACAAGTCCCGACTTTTTCACGTTAGCACGTGATAGCCAACTGTTTTGTTCGGAAGAATCGAATCATCGTTACTGTGGTAGCTGCAGCAAGTATTGGTGTTCTGTCATGGCTGTTCTTTTCGTAGTTATTTTGTGCTGATGGAGGTAGAATTATTTTGAGCCTAGTTTTAAATTTAATTAGGCTGTGTGTGTATTTCTAACACGATTTATAGTATTCGTACATTTATAAGATGTTGCAAGGCAGCAAGCTTTTACTCCCTCAGTTAACGGAAGTTTCACAGAACAAACTTTAGAGTGTAGAGTGGTAGAGTGTAAGAGAAGGCCCTATGGCCATAACTCTGCCAGTATAAATAAAGAATTATTATTATTATTATTATTATTATTATTATTATTATTATTATTATTATTATTATTTTACTTAATTATAATAATGATCCGAGGCACGACAGCCCATTGAGAACCACGACCGACCAGCCGGCTGTTGGCCTCGCGTCCACATGCCGAAGAAGAGGTGGACGATCATCTAAGCAGAATGGAAGTATCTTGTGGTTAGTACGATGATCCCTTAGCCGTTATAGCTGTTTTTCCTAATTACTTAATTATACCTCGGAAAATAAATGTATTACCTGCGTGAAATTTTAAAATCATTCTCCTTATTTTTAATAACGTAATTTTATTTGGTAACTGGATCGCGAAGGGATTAATTTTATTATCCATCTTGTAGAATCGTCAGAAATAGCATCACTATCATCTTTTGCCACATATACGTCGTCAGGATAAACTGAAATAGGCCTGATTTCGTGTCATTATTAGATCTACTGATACTAATATCTGAAATCCCTAGCTCAGGTAAACCACACGGACCACTACTTTTCTGTGCTGATCACCACACTGTGCGACATTCTGATTTATGTAGGCCTAACACTTCTACACGAGACATTATTAACTGATGTGAGGTGCATTTTTCTTTTGTAACTGTAAATTTAGTAGCATGAATTCTTGATTACAATTTATACTATAGGCTATATTCTTTGCACACTATGTACTATATTAATATTCACTCATAATCTATTATTATTATTATTATTATTATTATTATTATTATTATTATTATTATTATTATTATTCAAAACACGCCAGTTCTGTGTAATTCGCGGGCCTATTCCAGTAGTGCAGCGGTGGCGAAAATGTAATCGTGCGCAGAGCCACTGTGTAACCTGCAACGTGCATAGCACCTATGGAGAGAGGCGGACACCCGAAGTGGAAGTGAAGCAACTGAATGACTTATTAACGGATTTTCATTTTCCTTACGTCAAGCACTTAAATATAATTTTATACAGTACAAGGCTACAAACTAATATTTAGTACGTGTAACGAAGAAAGAAATGAACTATATCACAACCTAAAATTAACTGTCTTCAGAATGTACCTGCGACAAAGTTTCAAAATCGGAATTATGTCACTTACTGGCAGTCGTAGTTGATCACGAAGGTATTTATCTGTTAGTCGTGATCTAAATTTGCTTTTTACTACTTTCATTGTTGAAAATAATTTTTCACAAACGTAAGTTGTAGCGAACATGGCTTCAACAGAGCAAGCGAAAGAACGAAGCTTCGGATATTTATTTTTTGGCAAAGATTTTAAAGTTCAACATTTGTCATGTCCTTACATCTA
The DNA here is from genome assembly GCF_040183065.1 of Periplaneta americana. Classification (NCBI taxonomy): domain Eukaryota; kingdom Metazoa; phylum Arthropoda; class Insecta; order Blattodea; family Blattidae; genus Periplaneta; species Periplaneta americana. Next base: position 18,804,011 of record NC_091125.1, read on the forward strand.
GCTTTCATTTGACATCACATAGTAAATCGTACATCTGCTGAAAAAAGGGTCAACGTACATAGATGATGATGATGATGATGATGATAACAACAATAACACTTAGCCTTTTAATGTTTCATCAGTAACATGTATAATGCCGTTTTCATTCATCATTCAGCAGTTGAAGCGTGCAGTCGTGTCGGAATAACTCCGTAAGGTGTTGACGCTGACGCGGCAAGGCAAGGTTATTTATTACCCGTAGCGTGCGGTTTTCTTAAGTGCGATTGTGAGTTATCCTTTGCGAGAATAATATTAACCGGTGTATTGTAGTTTATAAATAGAGATTGTACAAGGCGTTGATAGTGTGATTATATTCAGTTGTGAAACTTATAGAGCAAGTGTAGCGCATTCTACGTGTCAAAATGAGTGTGGACCTGGGAACATATAGAGCAAGAATCGGCAGATTTAATGCGAGAAGATTGAAAACAGGAACAAATCAAGTGGCAACAAGTGATCCTCAGTTGTTATGGACAATAGGAACTGTATTAGCGGTGTTGCTCATAATTGGTGGAGTAGAAATGAATCCAGGTCCCAGAACAGGAGAAGAGTCATCAAGTACGATGGCTACAAAGGAAGACATTCAGCTAATGATGAGCAGTTTAAGCAGTTTAAGCGAGCAGTTAAATGAGATGCTAAATAAGATTCAGCTAACGGTAGAAGGGCACATGGAAAATATAGACAAACTAAATAAAGAAGTAAGTTCTCTGCAAACTAGAGTATATGAGGTAATTAACTTTAAAATCGAAGACTGATCGTTAAGCAATCATATGGCTTTAAGTATCGAACTAAAAGTAGAAGCACCTATTAGAGACTCAAGAGAAGAGGGTAAAGAGATCAAATATGGACGGGGAATGAAAGGGAACAAAAGAATCGTGTGGAGAGAAGAGGAAAAAGTTAACTTTAATAATTTGTTAGGGGACAAAATGAGCGTATTATTAGAAATGGGAATACAGGAAGCAATTGATAATAACTTTGATAAAGCAGTCAAACTACTCTACCACAGTATCGAAATAGCTAGTAGAAGTATGATGCAAAGCTTAAATGGGCAAAGGAAGATAGAAAATGAGAGTTGGTACAATTTGGAATGTAGAGAAAGCAAAAAGCGATATAAGAAGGCATACAGGATGTGGAGAGGGAGTAACAGTAGAGATGATAAAGAAGCTTTTCTAAATCTGAAAAAAGAATATAAAGACCTACTCTTAGTAAAAAAGAAAACTTTCGCAAAGAATGAGCTTAACAAGCTGAATATATTAATTAGCAATAATAACATATCAGCAGCATGGAAGGAAATTAAACGGGTGGCGAAGTGGGAGAAAAAGAGAAGAAGATGATTGGCTGAACGGAATGAGAAAAAGGTTCAGGATCCCTGACTCGTGGGCTTCAGCAATACTTGTGCCAATTTACAAAGGGAAAGGGGACGAGAAAGATACAAATAACTATAGGGGCATATCACTCCTATCGTGCTTAGGAAAAATTTATACAGGTCTGCTAACAAGAAGGTTAAAATCATGGATGGAGAGGTATGATATCATCTCTGACTTTCAGAGCGGATTCAGGGAAAAGAGAAGAACAGGTAATAACATATTAATAATTAAAACCATAATTGATAAATATATAAATTCTAAAAGAGGTTGTAGGCCTATGTACTGGTGCTTTATTGATTTAGGAAAGGCTTTTGATTCAATTAACAGAGAGAAATTGTGGTACAAAATGGAAAAAATTGGTATCAGTTCCTTATTTTTAGAAAATATAAAATCAGTGTATAGAGGTGTGGGTTTTAGGATTAGGCTAGCAGATGGAAATCTGTCCAAATTGCTCGAGCAAACGAGAGGAGTGAGACAAGTTTGTAACCTGAGCCCTTATTTATTTAACATATTTATTAATGATATTTTAGATAATGTAGCAAATGTGAATTCTCATTGCCCAGTGTTAGATAACATAACTATTCCGGGACTACTTTTTGCAAATGACTGCGCTATCACTAAAATACTATAGGGAGGTTAAGCAGTTCTGGGAACAGGAAGAATATGTTAGACTAAATTCAAGGGAAGAGAGAACGGGAATGGCATGGTGGAGATTAGGTATCTGGAGACTCAAGAATAAAAGAGGGAACGTAGAGAAGGATAAATGTCCTTTGTGTGGACTAGCTGAAGACGCAATGCATATTGCGCTGAAGTGTCAGGCAACGAATGATTTGCGACACAGTTGGGTAGATAAAAAATTTCTACAAATAAACGCTATAGTAGCTTATAAAAAATGGTCACCTAAACGCCAGCAATTTGCATAAATTAGGAAAATTTATTTTTAGAGTTAAAATTAGATGGGAAGAGAGAGAGAAAGCGCTAACGGAGATGGAATTATAAATGTTGAGTAGTCACACGATAAGAAACTACGAAGAATAGTCAATGAAGTTAACAGAATAATTCTTAAGAGATTGAGCATAAAATGAAAAAGCTAGGGTAGGAGTTTTAAATACAAGAGCTATACTTAGTATTAGGCCTAGTTGTGTATTATTATTATTATTATTATTATTATTATTATTATTATTATTATTATTATTATTATTATTATTATTATTATTCTTATTATTATTATTATTATTATTATTATTATTATTATTAGTTTTATTATTGTAAACAGAGGAAACTTATAGGTTCATTATGTATTACTTTGTGTTATATTTGTATAGAGAGTGATGGCGGATTAAGAACTGGAATACATCTAATCCGCCATGACGTGAACAAAGATTGATGAAATAAATAAATAAATAAATAAATAAATAAATAAATAAATAAATAAATAAATAATGCCGTTTTATGTTATACAACCGTTTTCCTCGTAATACCTGTGAACAAGTCATACATTTAATATTCTCATCATATTGACAGCAAAAAAATACGTCCTCCCATCCTACTTGGAACTTTCGTACAAGGTTTCGAGAGAGACATATGCCACTCGCAGGTCAGAGACAAATACAAATGCAACGGAGTTTGACTCCAGTGAGTGAGAGGGTGGGGTTGGCGGAGGTTACAAGCAAGCGAAATGCACACCTATCATTGCGAGCCACAATGTCTCGCGAGCCATGTTCTCGCCACGGCTGCGGTAGTGGGATATACTCTTCATAGGTTGGCAGAGTTAGAAAGGCGGCCTAATGTGTCCGAACTTTATTATCGCGTAGCACTGTGTATGCTGTAGGAATATTTCCTATTTAAGAAACGAAATAATTTTGGCGGAAGAATCGTCACACAGCGTCTTTCATTGGTTATTATTTTCATGGGTAGTGATTAAAGGATATTTTTCAGAACCTACGACTATGCGTCTCGGAAAAATCGTACCACGACAATTCGTCCCGAACTGTTTGTCAAAACTCGTTTTGATACAGCTACAAGATTTTTACCGTGACATATCGTTGCAAAGTATTTGCCTCAACATGTTTTAATCCCACGTTTGTGCCAAATTAGTCATAGATATTGTCAGTTTACTGTCGGCATTGAAAGAGAGGAACCACTGTCTGCCGTCCTTATTAATTTGGAAACGCTCTGGTATGATTTCCAAATCATACGGGGATTTAGGATCGGAAGGTAAATTTTCTTTACGAACTCTTTGCACCAAACGATCTATCGTTGATTTTTTTGGAAGTTTTAAGTACGGATCACTTGACACCTCACTGACATGACGATTCATTATTGAAGATGTTGCTTCGTTGGATGACTGCGCTGACTCTTTGATCTCTGCTCTGCACTTGCCCCAATCAGGAGCATGCGTACGATCACTTTCTGTTAGATCTTGATGTGACTACTTCTAAATGAACTCTAGCAGAACATTCTCCTCTTCTTTCACATCTCCCTTCCTTCCCTATGCTTGGTGTACAAATATCCTTTCCAAATTAATTTGGTTTTGCCTTTCTGAGATACGATAAGATGTGGAAGTTCCATGATTTTTAACCAATTTGTACAACGAATTTTGATCTTGTTTCAAATTTTCGCCTTGGGACAATGGGACAATATATCGAGGTACGTCGTAGATTCGGGACGAAATGTTCTTGGAACAAATTGTCGTGGGACGAATGGCATAAATTATATTCTTGGGACAAATTGTCGCGATACATATTTCCCGCTACGATTTATCGGGCTTCCTATTTTTCATATGGCACGTTGGTGCTTACACATATTCAAGTTTCATCGTATTTATTATTGATAACGTCTGTTTTGTAAGTTGCTGAGTGTTTACAGAATTATAGTATATTTCTGAGATTTCAATAAAATGTTTAAATAGTACAAAAATAAAAATTAAGAAAAATAAATTGTAACGTAGTTGAATCGATAGTTATGATAAAACCAATAAAACATACGAAAATTAACTAAAAGCAGAGTCAATACTGATAGTAGAGAGCTGGAATATATTTCAGTTCTAGCGAGCCCTGACGGCGCCAAGGTAATATTTTTCAAGGTAGGGCAGCGCCAGGACACTTTTCGGAATTTCATATTAACGTTAGATTTTGCAGTTATATTAAAAAGTGATGTTTTATTCGTATCTAAACAGTTTCATAGTAAGGTGAACTGCCACTTTATCTAAATTTGAACCCGTGCATTTCCGTCTGATATTTCACAGGTTTTCTTTGGGGAATTTATGGTGGTGGTGATGGTTATTGTTATGATAATGCTGATGATATTGATAATGAAGTCGACGACGAAGACAACTACCGCCTGTAGGTACTACCTAAATCCGAAATTCCAGAGCCAGGGAACTTTTTTGTTTAGAAATATGCTACTGGTGGTGTCTACATTTTGAGTTTCATTTAAAATTAAAATTCATTTTTAGTTTTCGTTACAATGCTCTTCGAATGTGCAATAGCCTATTAATTTTTTATTTGGTTGTTTAACGACGGTGTATAAACTACTGGGTTATTTGTCGTCGATGGAATTGGTGATAGCGAGATGGTATCGGGTAAGATGAGGCGAGGATTCGCCATAGATTACCTGAAATTCGCCTTACGATTGGAGGAAAAAGCCGAACGAGGTAATCGGTCCAATGCTGGGATCGAACCCACGCCTGACGCAAGCCCGGATGGCGAGACAGACGCGCTACTGCTACGCCGCTGCCTGGCATTAAATTTAATGGTCACAATTTAACAATGAAGTCACTACCTTCCTTGTCTTCTAATATTCAGACTACTACTGTGATACTTCAATATTTTCAGTACATTTTTTTTTCGTTCCTGACATAAATGTAAGGAAGAGTAGAACGACTGAGGGAGACAGACAGTGCCATCTTTTATACTCTTGGAAAATGAAGGCTCGAAAACGGTTTTACTTTCCCTTGTTTCACAGATCATTTTGCTGTCTCTACGTAATGTACTGTACGTACTGTATATACTGTTGTGAAGTGATACCCTAAGTACTGGGTAGAGTGCGGCGTTATCTAGAAATTGCGTTTTCCCATGCGACTGAATAACATTCATGCAATAATATTTTATGTGCTATTCATTGAATAGCTTCTTTTTATGTTATTTTACAACACTTTATCAACATCTTAGGTTATTTAGCGTCTGAATGAAATGAAGGTGATAATGCTGGTGAAATGAGTCCGGGGTCCAGCACCGAAAGTTACCCAGCATTTGCTCATATTGGGTTGAGGAAAACTCCGGAAAAAACCTCAACTAGGTAACTTGCCCCGACCGGGAATCGAACCCGGCCCATCTGGTTTCGCGGCCAGACGCACTAACCGTTACTCCATAAGTGTGGGCTAATTTTTTAAGAAGTGTGTATTGAGACTACTATGAATGTCGAATGCTACATGCGTCTTAAGGGTCAAATCTGTAGTAAGATTGTACAAAATATTGTTTTAAATACGTTATTTTATTCTCCGGGCTAGTCGTGGTGTACGCAGCAGCTAAGGCTCGAAACGTCAAACAAGCATGGAATAGAATTCGCTAACTTTCAGATCTCGCCTAGGGCAAGGATGTTTATTCCGTCCTAATGTCACGTGTTGTCTTAGATCAGCGGTGGCGAAAACGTAATCGTGCGCCGAGCCACTGTGTAACCTGCAACGTGCATGGCACCTAGGCGGACACCCGAAGGGGAAGTGAAGTAACTGTCTGACTTATTAACGGATTTTCATTTTCCTTACGTCAAGCACTTAAATGTAATGTTATACAGTACAATGCTACAAACTAATGTTTAGTACGTGTAACGAAGAAAGAAATGAACAATAAATGAACAATATCACAACCTAAAATTAACTGTCTTCAGAATGTCTCTGCGACAAAGTTTCAAAATCAGGAATTATGTCACTTACTGCCAGTCGTAGTTGACCACGAAAGTATTTATCTGTCAGTCGTAATCCAAATTTGGTTTTTACTATTTTCATTGTTGAAAATAATTTTTCACAAACGTAAGTTGTAGCGAACATGGCTTCAACAGAGCAAGTGAAAGAACGAAGCTTCGAATATTTATTGTTTGGCAAAGATTTGGAAGGTCAACATTTGTCAAGTCCTTACATCTAGCTTTCATTTGACATCACATAGTAAATCTGTGAGTTCAAATTGAAGAGCTAACCGCATTATTCGTACATCTGCTGAAAAAGGGTCGACGTACAGAGATGATGATGATGATGATGATGATGATGATGATGACTATAACAACAATAATAACACAGCCTTTTAATGTTTCATCAGTAACATGTAGTAAAATGGCGTTTTATGTTATACAACCGTTTTCCTCGTAATACTTGTGAACAAATCATACATTTAATATTCTCATCATATCGACAGCAAAAATATGCGTCCTCCCATCCTTCTTGGAACCTTCGTACATGGTTTCGAGAGAGACATATGCCACTCGCAGGTCAGAGACAAATACAAATGGAACGGAGTTTGACTCCAGTGAGTGAGAGGGTGGGGGTTGGCGGAGGTTAGAAGCAAGCGAAATGCACAAGCTATCACTGCGAGCCACAATGTCTCGCGAGTCACGTTCTCGTCACGGCTGTCTTACATGAAGGAAAAACGTAGTGTTGACGCTCGTCGCGTGTGACCCATGGGTTATCCTTGCACCATAGAGTTGAGAAAATCTGCTGAAGGCTACGGTTGAGAATGCCATAAGATTTTGAAAATTGTCTTTGCATATTGATGTTCGACGAGGTATATTAGACTCGAAGTAAGATAATGCAAAATCGAAGAAAAAATCGTGGCTTGGTTTTCATCGAGACCCTACCACGCAGTAGCGGAGAAGTGAGAAATATGTTCCCAAATTGAAGCAGCAGAAAGCCGCCATTTGTTAGGTAGAAAACGCGCGGGATTTCGAAACCGCTATTTGAATACGTGTTGTATTGCGTGTCCGAAAGCTAAATGTTTTTGTTTAAAGGAACAATACTTCCTTTGCGATACCTTTAATACCGTGTCTCTACTGTCAGTAGAGTTGCTAGGTTTTCTGCGAGGGAAGTCGAGGTATCAGAAGCTAACCTAAGACATTAGACTTGTCAAAAATTTAGCCTAGCATAAGATTTATAGCAGTTTTCTGCACAGTGTTCACGTGCTTTTAAAAGTAGTATGGCTACTCGCCTCCGTAAGAAACACTAAAATACGACGGACACACAGTACAGTGAACACTACAATTATTTTTCCTCTTACTAACCGCGAATAGCCTATGTTTTAACAATTTGATAATACATTAATTTTGGAACCGGTACTGCAACAGTTTCACTGACGATGAATCCATGTTTAAACATAGTTCACTAAACTATAAAACGCAACAATTGTATGTCTCTGTTATTAGTGTAGAGTACGATATCAAAACGCTATCTTTCTTGCCAGTCAACGCACTTGAAATACACAATGTTTACTAATTGCGAGTACAGCGACAAGAATAATCAACAATGCTGTAGAATTAGAAGAAGTATTATTTTGCGAGTTTAGTTGCCTTACGACAATCAGCTGGGCTACCTCATAGACTTACTAAATATCCGCAGGTTATCTCTGTGTTTACATTGTTACCATTTGAGTCAATATATAAATAAAAATATCGGATAATGGGAAATACAGACTAGTTTGTTTAAATATTTTCAAGGCTAATATCTGTAAAATCGGGATTTTTGTCAATCCCGACTCCCTTTAATCGGGACTCAAACAGGAAATTGGGAGAATCCCGCCTAAATTGTTATACCCGACAACCCTGGCTGTCAGACATAGGTACTGTGTTCAGACTTGCATCATTTTCACAGGAACTCTGAATGTGAACATTCATAACCACGGTTAATAAAAGAATTAATATGTCAACTTTTTAATTCAATCTGTAGGTTAAACTGCTGTGTGAAGTCAAAAAAGTAGTAGTAGCAGTAGCAGGAATAGTAGTAGTAGTAGTAGTAGTAGTAGTAGTAGTAGTAGTAATAGCAGTAGCAGCACCAATAGCATAAGAAAATGTTTAATTAATCCGTAACTAAGGAATTACTTTCAATCAGTTATATTAAATATATATATATATATATATATATATATATATATATATATATATATATATATATATATATATATATTTATAATTTATGCAGTTTCTGTATGTTTAAGTTCGGTGAATAATTTTATTATTCATGTATGCACTGAAACAACAGCTGTTTGAAGAAAATGAATGATATAGAGTGAGTGAAGGACAATAACAGTGTATAATAACGTAGTTTGAAAGGTAATTACTATCTTCGAAATGAGTTGAACACATTGAATGATTCAATGTAGGTAGAAATTCTCTCTGCGGATTGCACCTATCACTTTCGGTTAAGGGAATCTTTACTCAGAGGAAACTTGAAGCATAAAGAGTCACGTGGCAAGTACAATAGTTTGTCTTCTGTAACATAATATGGAAAAAAAATCGTCGTAGAAATTAAGAATTAACTAACCAGTGAAATATAACATTCCTTCCATCTTTATCCTTACATCCGTGTGCATTGCTGCAATAAAAAGCAGTACACTAAACAAATGGCCGCTCGTCGGCTGTTCAATTTGGGAGCATAACACTAGCGCCAGTGAGCGGTCTAGCGGTTCTTTAGAAAGTCTATGGTTTTCATTGTACAATATTTCTCGGAGTACTCCCATTTACATCTTTGATTTCACCAATACTTTCCACTTCCTATCATTTCTTCTATCATCTTTAAGAGACTAATAGTAAAAAAAAGAGTCATTCTGGGTGGCGCAGTCGGTATATTGCTGTTCTTTTGTGCCCGAGTTTGCGGATTGAATAATGTAACAGACATGAGATGGAGTAACATATCTGACAGGTATCAGACATGACAAAGCAAACATAAGCATGTCATAACCTGAAATTTTTGCTTAAAAATATTCAAAATAGGAATTTTACTCCACACGTGTATTATTATGTGCTCTTGATATTGACTTTATGTGTTGTTATTTGTGGAAAACACAACACAAACAGATTTGACAGAGTAAAAATGCACGCTTAGTCTAAAACACAAAGCAAGAGTATGACACACAAACTCGCCAAATCAAAATGGGTGAACATAGCAGTATAATCAGTCTAGTATATACAGTCACGAAGCTTGAGTTGTTGAGAGTACTAAGAACAATAGACTGTGCCGGTACTACTTCGCATTGTCTGTAATGAGTAGAGTCCGTGGATATACCAGAGTAGCGCAATCACCGAGTCGGCCGCCATTGTTATTCCTTTTCAACACGCTAGGGATAGGAATATTTAAAGTAAAACTAAGATATTTTTAATTTGAAGGGAGAAAACATCTGAAGGATCTTCTTACATTTTAGAACATTATTGTCAGTCAACATACTAATGTATGAAAAAACTTTATTTAATAATCAGTGGCGGCTCATACATATTTAATGCCTAGTGCCAAAATCAGTGGTAGATCCAGGATACCCTAAGGGGGAGGGTAACTCTTTTTTCTACTATTTCCTCCCTGGATCCACCTATGGTTTAAACCAAAGACAAGAAATGAGCAATAATAATATAATAATAATAATAATAATAATAATAATAATAGTAATAATAATAATAATAATAATAGTAATAGTAATAGTAATAGTAATAGTAATAGTAATAGTAATAATAATAATAATAATAATAATAATAATAATAATAATAATAACAATAATAATAATAATTAGAGACAAGAATTCCTTGCAAATGCATGTTTTTATAGGAACATAGGACATGGCTCAAACTTGGTACTTATCCATTTCATTACTTTCCGGTTCAAAATATGTGTACTTTTCCCGTGCATATTTGCATGTTTTCGACTTTTTATGGATAAAAACATGCATAATGCATATTTAGGTAATTTTCAGCCTAATAATACATATAATATAGATTACATTCAGTTTAAATGCATGTTTTAATGGTTTTATGTGGTCACCTCAGTTTCTCGATTTTATGTCCCATATGTTAGCTTCAGGAATCAGGATTGAAGAAGAAAAAGAAAAAAACTAAATAACAGAAAAATTAAATAAAATGTTAAGATTTTCACAATAAGGTGTTAGAGGACCTTTCCCTGGACGGAAGTCCACTTTTACAACACTTTACCGACGACCCTCTATACACTGCTTGTCATAAATGAATTTATTACGTTGGATATTTTGAGAATAGTAAGTAGAGAGGAAATATAGAGGGTTCAAGGGAATTGCCGACAAATAATTTAGGTCAAAAGCATCCTCTTTCAGGGAGGTTGTAAATTCTCTTCCTTTTCTAGTACTAGTAGCAATTTAGATTCAGCCACCGGTGTGGCTCAGTCGGTTAAGGCACTTGCCTGCCGGTCTGAAGTTGCGTTCGGGCGCGGGTTCGATCCCCGCTTGGGCTGATTACCTGGTTGGGTTTTTTTCCGAGGTTTTCCCCAACTGTAATGTGAATGCAAGGTAATCTAGGGCGAATTCTCGGCCTCATCTCGCCAAATATCATCTCGACATCACCAATCTCATTGATGCTAAATAACTTAGTAGTTGATACAGCGTCGTTAAATAACAAACTAAAAAATATTAGATTCTTCTAAAATTGGAATCACCGTTAAACTGTGTTTGCAGTGTGTGAATATCATAAGTTGTTAATGTGCTTGTTTATTCTGTTTGCGCGTGTTAATATGGTTCTAATATGTTTCCAATTTAAAGGTTCCAAAAGTGTACTTTTTGCACAGTGGATTACTGTAAAGGAAAAGATTTTATTAGGTCAGATGAGGATGTCGTATTTTGCGACTGTTGGAGTAAAGAGTTAAGCAATGCTGTTCTGTTTCCGAACTTTTATATGACAATTGTTCTTTGTAAAAAAATCACAAAACTTGTTCAAAATAATTATTAAATTACGATGTCCGTTTTTAAATCGTATCTAGGTAACCGTAAGGTCTATTATAATTTCAGATGAAATGTACTAAAAAAATTCAAGTCGACCAGCATGTCGCATCTGTTTCACATACTGCTAGAATGCAACAAAAGAAAGAATCTTCAAAGAATTTCATAGATCCCTCAGTTATGCCCGTGGGAAAGTGGATGTAGCGGCGAAAAACAAATTGGACAGGGTCATAAATGCTAACCCGGACTGCGGATTCTTTTGTTCAGTGAAGAATGTTATTTGTGACGAAAACTTGAATGAAGAATTTGACCTGACACTGTCACAAATATGTTCAAGTTTAAACCCGTAACTTCTTGCAACATAGAGAGGTCATTTTCTGCGTACAAAAACATATTGACTGACAAGTGCAGGAACCTCACAGAAATCAATTCAAAAATGTTGTTAGGTTTTTAACTGTGCAAAAAGTGAAGTGAAATAAGACATTTGAAACAAAAATAAAAGTGCATATTTTAATGTATTTTTCGCTTGATCATGCATATTTCATTGTTTGATAGTGCATAAATGCATGCATATTTTGGGATTTTATAGTGCATGAAATTCTTTTCTATAATAATAATAATAATAATAATAATAATAATAATAATAATAATAATAATAGTAATAATAATAATAATAATAATAATAATAATAATAATAATAATAATAATAATAATAATCACTCACCAAAATTCATACAACTGGAGCACTTGAGTACTTTTGTTGACCAGGTTAATATGCGCGATAGATAAAACCCATTCGCCGATTCTTCTGACTTGAAAATAAATTCATTATTTTTTTGTTGAAGTTGTCTATTTTGTAAACAAAACTCCTCAGATTCATCGTGTATGTTTTGCTCACACGGTAAAAATAAGGCTTTATTTTCTGCGTTTATGACAAACGTGTAATGGAACGTACCAAAACAGGAACATGAAGTTTTAAATAAAATAGTATGAAAAACTTCGATATACAGTTATTATTGCTAATTAATAATTATTAAATATTTGATTCACCACATACATAATATGATAGGTCCATAGATAGTGTTCCGCCTATATACTGCGACAATGTAGAAATGTTTTACAAAATATTATTGATATAGCAGTAGATTAATAACAATATTAGTACAGATAACGTCACAGAAAATATAATAAAACGAATAACCATGCTGCACAACTGTTACAGACACAAAGATTGATACACTAATTAGAGATTATTATTATTATTATTATTATTATTATTATTATTATTATTATTATTATTATTACTAGAAAACTTGATACAGTTCTTGCATTATCGTGATTGCGTTCTCCGTTTATAATAATTACATTTACATCCAATAACATCTATCAGATGTGGAAAAAACAAAATCACTCCTGTGTGGGGGAAAAAAAAAAAAAAAAAAAAAAAAAAAAAAAACATTTACCTACAACATTTATATTACATTTTAAAGCAAGTTTTGTAGTTGTACTATGGAGAGGTTAGTTAAACACTGCAAAGTTTTGAAATGATAAACTTCTATGATGTTACTACACAGTTCATCACTGTAACAAGAATGAATGTCTAACGCTCGGCTTATACCATTCGAGGATTTATAGCTCGTGACAATTTTACCCATCATGCATGTGCGCTACCTATCGGATTATGCTATGAACTACTTGGCGCTCGAGCGAAAACGTCTGACCCAGATCTCTGGTGAGTACAAAAGGTGACCCTCCAGGCGGTGTTATGGGACAGGGACGTTAAGATTTATTTCCAAGTATATATGAAAGAAAATTCAATACTGTACTCTGAAAAATAAAACTAATTTAATAAAAATGTTAAAAACTCGATAATTGTTTAGATATGTACAAAAATGTTATTCTTTGCATAATATGTAAAATATGTAATATTACTAAAAATATGTAAAATGAAACTCAACTATAACCATATCAGAACCACAAATCGCCAACATTTGTAATTTTCAGTAGTCCACAAGTAAAGGAATGCAATATGTAATTACATAAGAATCCGGGCCCTAGTTACTAGTCTAAGAACATTCGAGTCTGGCAGCATGAATTAATGTCTGTATTGTTTCATTGTACAGAGGATGATTACTATGATTGTATACTATGCACATGTTTGTACATTCTGTTCAGGAGTTCTTACTGTTAATTTTTAATTAAAATTAGGCTTTTAAATACAAGGGGCAATCAATAAATTTGCGGACTGTCCTGGAATGTAGGCAACATATAGGGCATATGAAACGAAGAAGTTATCTAGAACCAGGGAAACACCTGGAATCTATACTAATGCATTACTTGAAAGGCAGAGAAGAAGATTAGCCATAAGGTGTATATGGAGAGATTCCAGGAAAAATCGCATTTCACTGTTTTCACAAAATCACGTATAGAAGCTCAGTTCTTAACCCTTCAGTACTCACGTACTTTTTTGTAACATATTCAGTCGCGTGTGGGATAGCTGCCACTGAAGTTATATTCTTGCTTTAGAGAATGAATTTGAACATTATTTTCATTGTGAGTGGTTACATAAATGTGTTACTATGGAGTATACAGAATTTATTTATAAATAAATGTAAAAACAGTTTTGAATCAGAATTAATGAATTTATAATTAATAGACACAGTAATTGAATGGGTGAGTGAAAAAAGAATAACATTCCAAAAAATTGAGAAATTAAACTGAAATAGCCATTTTGTAGATTTTTGCTTAAGCTATTCAATGAGTGTAAAAAGGGGAATATTCCACTCTCATATCGTCATTAAAATCAACAATGAAGCTTTAGTTGAGTGGAATAAGGATAACATTCTGCCATGTGAAAGAACATTTTCAGTTATTAAACGACAAGTTCGAAGATTAGATCGGATTTACTCTCCAAATCAGTATGATGACATTATTCGAAATGGCAGGAAACTCAATCCCCTCATATCAAGTAAAGGGACTTCAAAACAACCAGATACTCAACTTCAAACACTGTGGCACAGTATTTTAAGAAAACATGTAAAGATATTAAGAATAAAAACCTGACATTCAACATCAGTAAGTACAGGAAACATATTCACTCAGAAGATGAAAGGCTGTGTCCAGGCTTCAGAGTACTTTGATGGTTTGCACCGTGGAATATTCAGGTTGAAGGAACAAGATCATGTGCAGCTCCCACTACTGCAGCATATAATGGAAAATTTGGAACCAATATAAAAAGTTAGAGGACATCTCAAAAGTCACGCACTACACACCTGATGAGTACAAGTTACTCTATGAAGACATACTTAAATATTCAACTTCAAATGCAACAGACAGTGATAAGGATGAATAAAGACTCATATTATGGTCATCATTGTATAGAGTAAAACCATTTTAAAGTGTCTTTTGTACTATTAAACATTTCATGTCACAAAAAAATATTATAGTTAATAAGTTTATCTGTTGTGAAAACATTCAGTGGAAAAAGGATAATATTCCAACACATTTAATTATTAATTATTATTAAAAAAAGTATTTGACTTTGAGATTGTACGAGTGAATACAGAATGACTAGTTCTACAATTGTCTACTAGTAATTTTTCCAATAGAACCCTTAGCTTTTTCTGTAAACTTGTTTGTTTTCCCACAAACTAGGGAAATTGGAATGTTATCCTTATTCCACTCACCCATTCAATTATTTATGTGTAAATTTCAAATGCTTTCTACATTTACCTACAAAATTAACATGGAAACACGTTTATAATCCTTGCTTTGTTGTGAAAATCTTTCTTTACAATAATACCTTAATAGCTTGTGTCCTATTGTCCTATTTTTCTTGGATTATCCTTCTAACGTCTTTATTCCTGAATGCTTTCTGCGGACATGTCTTTGCAGTACCTAGTTATTTACAAGCAATTTACACAGATATTCCTCAAATGGTCGACACATGTCTGTTTTGAACATTTCAAACATCATTTCTAGTCTTTTGTCTCTATCTATCTTTGTAGTGTATCCAGCTATTTGCTGACAACACGTGTTCCACTATGTTTTACTATGAATTTCCTCTTCTTACAAATGATGGGTAAAAAGCACGATGCCAGTTGTATATTTCAGCAGCCATATTCCAAAGATGAGGTGTATTCAGTATATATTGGAGAGAATTGTCCAAGGTTACAGGGATTGCAGATTTTAGATTAGTTCTATGGACGTTTGTGACAGGGCAGTTTAAGAGGATATGTTCCAAATCTTCTTCGTTATTGTTGCACCAGCAACAACTACTAGAGTCAACAAGATTAAAGCACTGAAGATACTTCTGAGTGATAATATGGCCTGTCCTGGCTCTTGCTAAGAAAGTTTGTATGTGTCTGGGAATGTTGTGGAACATTTGTAAATCATTAGGTTTCTTCTGTATGTTTTGAAGAACTTTGCCTTTATCAGAAGAAAGCCATAATTCGACCTTTAAATTTGTTAAATGAGAATTAACTGCAGAATATGCGCAGGTTAAAGAAGTTGTTTGCATAGGTTTGGGTCTCCCCAAAGATGTTGCCTGTTTAGCAATATTATCTACAATCTCATTTCCAGTAATGCCGCAATGACTAGGTATCTGTTGGAATACAATTTCATTTTGAAGATTTAGTTTATTTAATATTTTCTGTATAGAGATTGCAATTTGTGCATAGGAAGTTGGAGTATATTTCATGATATTTAGAATAGCTCCCATCGAGTCACTAAAAATGCATATAAGTATATCGGATAAGGAAGAGAGATGTAAAAGAACTGCCCCTATGGCCAGTAGTTCTGATTCAAGAGTAGAGGGAGATGAACACGATATATAATACGATGAAAGAGTAATGGAACGGAGAAAAATTCTCTCCGGCGCCGGGATTTGAACCCGGGTTTTCAGCTCTGCGTGCTGATGCTTTATCCACTAAGCCACACTGGATACCACCCCAGCGTCGGACAGAATCGTCTCAGATTAAGCTCCAACTCTTAGGTGGCCACTCAGATTAAGCTCCAACTCTTGGGTGGCCACTAGAGGGAACCCAAGAGTTGGAGCTTAATCTGAAACGATTCTGTCCAACGCCAGGGTGGTATCCAGTATGGCTTAGTGGATAAAGCATCAGCACGCAGAGCTGAAAACCCGGGTTCAAATCCCGGCACCGGAGAGAATTTTTCTCCATTCCATTACTCTTTCATCGTAAGATGACGCAGAATATCTGCAAGGAAATACCATATGTACTTCGGTACATTAAAATAATATATATGATATGCGTAAATCACTTCGTGATTTAAGATGGCGCTTATTCCGTCGGATCCCGGCCAATTAGTCACTCATAACGAGTGCACCTCAGCACATGTGTGGACTTCGGTCCTACGTTCATAGACATCTATGACGTAGTGCAGAGGGCGGCCACTAGAGGGAACCCAAGAGTTGGAGCTTAATCTGAGACGATTCTGTCCGACGCCAGGGTGGTATCCGGTATGGCTTAATGGATAAAGCATCAGCACGCAGAGCTGAAAACCTGGGTTCAAATCCTGGTGCCGGAGAGAATTTTTCTCCATTCCATTACTCTTTCATCGTAAGATGACGCAGAATATCTGCATGGAAATATCATATGTACTTCGGTACATTAAAATAATATATATGTTATATATAATATTTCTCGTTATATTTTTGGATATAATACCCTGCGCCTGAAAGTCCATCATCAGGATTCCGTGACCTATCAGTATAGATATGAAGAAAATTTTCATATTTGTTACAGATTAATTCCATGGCACTAGATTTTAAAACATGTGGTGCATCATTCTTAGTATAATCGCCAGGTAACAACGGCCCCTGGATCCATTCCTTTGTTCTGGGACTGGCATATGGTTTCTTGAAGTCCAGCAATACATGAGAACGTCTTTTAATCTCTGAAGAAATCTGATAAACGTAGATCCACAATCCTTCCAAGTTCAATGGGACAAATTATCCCTAAAGATACAGTATATAACCCACAAAAGTGATAATGAATATTTACCAAAACTTTACAGAAACTGTAATGTAAAAAGTCGCGTGGTTGACAATTGCCACCCAGAAGAATGAAACCTTAGCTACGCAAGTTATACAAGGAACTTCAAGACTGAAACTAAAGAACGTGAACTTGGTTTTGAAGGTACCTAAAGTCTCACCATTGTAAACCCTTTCTAGAAAATACAGCAATGAAAAGAAACACGCTGGTTGACAGGTGTTCCCCACGCGAGTACTGAAGGCTTAAAGACAATCTGACACTGTTTGATAGATTGACTCAACAGGCATGAAAGCAGCAATCTTCAGTGACACACACATATATGTTTAATGGTATAATAAATATGAGCACAGTTTGGAAATATGTTGACTGCACCTTGTATCTTGCAGCTTAACATGAAATTCACATGTAATTTCCTATGTAACAGTTAGAATATCTGTAATATATGTTTTGTATTAGTTCAAACATTAACATTGAAAAAAATTAAGAATTGAAGTGAATATTTGTAATCACTTGTGGTGCTCCACTACTGTTTTCGAAATATAATGATGCTCATTACCTGTATTGTTATCAAATATATAGTTATAAAATATATTTTATGGTATGGTAGCATTTAAAATACTTTTCAATGAGCTCCATGATCACAAACTTTACATGAATTTCTTTATAGAAGGGTAAAAGATACATGAGAGAGGAATATGCATCTTAGCTTCCATGTAAAAGTAACACTTCGGAAGAGTTTAACATATTACTTGACTTTTTATGCTTTTAAAGCACACATATGTCTTTGTAACTGTGGCATAGTGTCCTTCTCCCTGCCGAGGACATGACAGGATACAGAACATGATGACATAATAAGTAAGCTCTGAACTGTCTCGGGATTTAACAATAGCAAATAAAACGCTAACAAACTTGTACTAATAATGGCTACTATAATAACATAAAAGTCAATCTTAACAATATAGAAAGTAGTCCTTAATTTATATAACAATTAGGCAAGGTACTTCTATCCTCAACCGACCAAGGGGATAATAACAACAACTTACTAGGAAAGCTAAACATAAAATAGTTTCTCCTGGCAATGAGGTAAAACCAATAAAAGAACAAGAGTGACTGCACAATAACTAACGTGGCCTAGAAATAAAGATACATAATAGTGAGATAAATGATATTCTAAAATGCCCCTTATATTACTTGTTTGATGAATGATTATCTATGGCAGCTAAGACAACTGCTCGGAATGAAGTATGTGACAATCTCTTATCTCAGGCGTAGCGGTACAGTGCAGTCTAATTTTCACGACATCAATGCAGTGTATCGTGACCAACGAGCACAGAATACATAGAGTAGACACTAGCATCTTAATACCATTGGACGGAGTGAAGCCGGTTTGATGGACCTGACGCCATCTTGTTGCTACCAAAACATTGCAAAATAGCTATTACGTTATAGAAGATCTTATGATAATAGGAATTCCATATGTCCCTAATTTCCTGGAGGATTCACACTTTCTTGTTTGTTTCGTAATACAGAATCGCTATGCACGTATTTTTTTTAGCAAACATTACAATACTATCATTGATAAATCACACATATACAGGTTATTTAAATTGACAGCTCTTCAAATTACAGTATGGTATTTAATAGGGACTGTGGAAGGTTAAACAAACAGTAACGATAAAAAAGGAAGATAACAGTTTGACCTTATTTTGCTACTAGTCCAATAAAAATGCTATCTTATAATAATTACTTTTATAGGTTGATCCATTTGCTTAGATTTAATAATGCAACTTGCTTCTTAACGCAAATTATCATTCTCTTCCTTTTGTCAGTATTTCGTATAGATGTCCCGATTTTGTTTAGAGAAAAAGTGCAATGCTCTTAACCATATAATATTTGATAGGCTCTTCGTTTATAGTATATAATTAGATTATAATGGCGAACAAAAGTGAAGTTTTATTACCAAGTGGGGCAAGTTAGTTCACGACCGAGTTAATGAAGCTACTAAGTCTGCAAAGCATAAGTCTGATTTCGTGATTATAAAAATTAATTACAATAATATTAATACACTATTTATTTTTCTTCATCAAACGAATACGTGTTTTCGGTTGAAGAGAAATCTCAGTACACCCATTTTCTATAGCACGCGACACAAACTTCCAACTTGGGTTGTTAGGTTAGCTTCGCTCGTAAATGCTAAGTATACAAAGCGTAAATCTGATTTAGTGATTATAAAAATTAATTACAATAATATCAATACACTAATCCTTTCCCTTAATCAAACTAATACGTGAACAATACGAATCTAACTGACTAACCTAGGCTAAATCATTCATTATCTACTGGTAATAAGTACATTTCACACATGCATATTTACCTGTGAAATTATTCCAGGAAATTTTTTTGAAAACCTGTTTGTGCAGTACATGTAGGCATATTGAAATTATTCATTTATTAATTAAAACAACGAAGCAACATCACAATCAACTGCCCATGTGCTAACCGGGAGCCCAATGTTTTGGTAGCATCATAATGGCGACGGTCTACAAACGCGGCTTCACCTCCAAGCTGTTCATGTCTACTCTATGCATTCTGTGCTCGTTGGTTGTGACAGTATTAAATTCAGCTGTTGCTCAAGTACAGTGAATATGCACCCTCTCAGTACCGATCATTGTCGTTAGCGAGAGTACTGAACAGATAACACTATTTACTAGAATTGTATTGGCAACACTGCAATTCGTGACTCATACAAAAATATCAACTCCTCTTATGAAACAATAATAAACAGAGGCAGAAGCTATGATGCAATTTCTCGTTATCAGCATTCATCGACATTCACCTTAATGAGCCATTTATGCCCACTGGATCATTTTCGACCCACCCATAAATGTTAGTTTCATTTCTATTATTAAAGGTCTTTGTTTCTTTTATTATTGATAAAATTGTTATTTACACTACTGCAGATCATTTCTTTCTTCCTGCTCTATTTTCTTCTTAGATGAGCATTGTTGTGGCTGACATAATTGCACATTGCATTTAGCGCTACATATGAACCCAAATAATGCAAGTTTGGTAACAAACCATGACACATTTTGTTCAAATTAGTACACACATTTTGAGCTCAGTCATCTAAGACTACAAGTACCTAGGTTAGAAATAATTGCATGGTGTTTTCCACAATGCAGGGAGACTGATAACAGAAGTGGGTCGTTTTCGACCCAATGGGTACATTCATTGCCGTGTTTCACTTTCTTCACATATATCTAAAATATAATTTATTGTCTTTACTGTTTGGCCTGCCAGTGTAAATATGCACAAGGTTTTGTATATTCTAGAAGAGAAAGGGTTTACAGTAACTTGAAAAAATATTTCCATTATACCTACTTCCTCCAGCTGATAATGCTGATGATACTGGCCATGATTCATTGACAACTCTGATCATTAATGCTGTAACCAACTAAATACAAGTGCTGAGCTTGGCATCCGGGGTAACTAAGATGAGAAACCTATTCAATTTGACTATAAAATTTGGGTTATGGCTCATCAGCCAAGGTATTGCATATCTTTTGATATTCATATCGTTTGATAATACTAACAGTAATAAGCTTGAGCTCAAAGAATCTACCATTTATTACTTAGTGAGCCAACAAACAGAAATTTCCCAATCAACTCTTCTCTTTGTACCGGTACTTCGACAATTTTTTTACGTCTGATAGACTCGTCTGTGCCCTAGGGAATGACAACTTCAGTGCTATCGGTACTATAACAGAAAATAAGACTGATAATTTCTAATCAGTGATGTATGCAATGGAGGTGGAAAGGAACTAGCCACTCTATCCCATTATCTTATGGCCTAGTTGCCTCATAAGTGGTGCCTTGTTGGTATCACTTGTGAGCTTCAGATCTATCTTCAGACAGTTGACTAAACAAGCACAATTTCCCATTGACGACATCCAACAGATGAAGAATATCGTTCGCAGAGTTTATGAATGTCTCATATGCAAAGAAAATAACATTGCTGCAGTCAAATGGAAAGACAATGCGATGGTCACAGTAGGCATTGCCACAACGAGGTTGAAACTCTTGCACATGTCCTGGGATCCTGTCCGCAAGGCGAAGTTCTGCGAAACGCTAGACACCACCAAGTATGATCAATTATAGCCAATGCCCTTAAAGATGCCGATTACAACACCTTTGAAGAAGTACATGGTCTCTCCGTCACTGGCAGTACACGGCGCATATATATATATATATATATATATATATATATATATATATATATAATAGCTTTCAAGGAATCTGCAAGATCTGGATTCATAATTGATCCCACTGTGCGATTCGAAACAAATGAGGAACAGCCAGCAGAAGTGGATGAGGAAAAAAAAGAATATCTACAATCCTACCATTCCATATTACCTCCAAAAGTACCAGCTAGAAGAGCTTGAAGTAATTGGACTTCTGGTTGGAGCAAGAGGTATCGCTACTCTCTTCATGAAAGATGTGTTTAAGAGGCTTGGAATACCTACATCTATTATTCCGATTGTAACTTTAGCTGCATTGGAAGGATCAAATGCTCTCCTGAAGCATCACCTATATTCGAAGTGAAACCAAGTTCATTAGCATTCTTTACTTTTTTGTAACACTTGCCTCTCTAAAACTAGATATATTTGCACCAATCACAAACTGTATTTGCAGCTAATTCAAAATTGATGGTTCACTGAACTTGTAAACATTTATATGGTTAAGTACTCTTTGTCCCTTGTGGCAGCTCACGAATAGTGAGAAGATTTCTAAATTTTCGAATCAAAGTGCAGTTGTATCTTTTCAGAAGGCAAATATTTCCTTGAAAGAGAAAAAAAGGATAGAAATACCTTCAGCCTAATATTATTTCCAACTACAACCAAAATATTGGGAGAATAGACGTAATGGACAACAACATTTCAAATGAATTATAGAATTGTAATCCAGGGCAACATGCCAATATTTTGGAGAAGTGGTGTTTCAGCACCACAACAAGTATGGCACAGTTCCTTTCAAATAGGACCAACAGTACACAGACCAAATGAAATAACATATTTCTCAATCTGTGAGAGATGATCGTAGAGGATATATGAAAGACATGGCAACTTCGTCACCGAGGTGTAGGATGTTGCAATGAAACAACCAAGCTATACACTTCATGTGAAATACCCCTACAAGAAAGTGTTTTTCTGAATTCCATGTGGTTAAGAAATAAGTCACATGCTCTTTTCTTTTATAACATACATGAAAATTGCATTACTCATTATATTGCATGAACTATAATGACAGCTATGAGGTTCAGAAAATAAATAGTTTGAGTATTATATGGCATTACTGCACCTGATTTGCCCACTGGGTATTTTCAACCCAACCTGTAAATAAGTGTCCATGCATTGGAAAAGTCTAAGACAGCATTTGGCATTAATTTTGGTATAATAGCTTATAAATAATCAGTTTTCGTCAAATTTTTACCAAAAAAATGTTTTGGGCATAAATGGGTTAACCACTCGACATTACGCATTTTGAATATTGTAAACACATGATTTATTTCACTTTGAATGCAGGACTATATGTCAGTAGATAATATGCCACAGGACTATACAGGTGTTTAAAAAATACGGGGCATAATTTCAGGTATGTATTTCCCACATGTAGACAATCAAAATAGTTCATTACAACATGTGTCCGGAAATGCTTCATTTCCGAGTTATGGCCTTCACAACACTGAAATTCACTGGAACGTTTTTCTTTCCGCAGGTCGTTGTCATTACAGAAGATGTTCAAAATGTCCACCTCCTGCTTGAATACAGACCTCACATCGATGTCTCATTGACCTACAAACACGATCCCAAACTCCAGGAGTATTGCGTATGTCCTCAGAACATGGCACAATTCGATTCCGAAGGGATTCCAAATCAGGCACCGGAGACGAATAAACCAATGATTTTAAATGGCCCCACAAGTATAAATCGAGAGGGTTCAGATCAGGTGAGCGTGGAGGCCAAGCAATTGGGCCACCTCTACCTATCCATCGATCAGGAAACCTTCGATCCAAGTACGCCTACACAACACTGAATGTAACCTTCGCCCCGGAATGAACTGTCAGAGTGCCCTCTTAATGTCTCCTTTGATGGCAACGACCTGCGGAAAGAAAAACGTTCCGGTGAATTTCAATGTTGTGAAAGCCATAACTCGGAAATAAAGCATTTCCGGACACATGTTGTAATTAACTATTTTGATTGTCTACATGTGGGAAATACGTACCAGAAATTATGCCCCGTATTTTTTAAACACCCTGTATAACAACAGATAAGAGCTAATTACAATTAGCTATTGGAACACATTACATGAATGATATCACAATAAGAATATATAATTTTGTAAAATGAAATAAACTGAAATATTGTAAGTAATATTTCAGTTCAGGCGCTGGTATCAATATAATAATTTTATGGTATTATTATATTCCTACCAAGTGCAGGATAGCATGTGGTTATTTGTGCTCATACAACAGTCATGCTAATAATGCTTTGATGTGGAATGTACATGCCCTCCCTCTTGCTCCGCACAGTCCCTGCAGTGCCTACATACAGTTGTCAACAAACGACAGTGCACTCACTGGACAGCGGTAAAGAAATTTCAGACAACTAGTACAAATTAAGTCAATATATAATCAAACACAGTCATACTTATAACTTGCACTGTCAAGCATTACTTGTGGATCACTCCAGCCACTGAATTAATATCCATGAGTCCAAGGAAGAGTCACCAAGTCAGCTCCAGCAGACTGAAAACCCATGTAACACAGGCGAAACTATAGTGTAGTTACTAATCACTTGCTGCTGTATAGCTACATATCTCGTAGATTGACCCCTCACTTGATGGACAAACAACCACCACTGTTGTCAGACACCAAATCCCGATGTGGGCTTGGCTGCACATCGCAGATCACTCTCCCATGATGCACCACCACTCCAGTCGAATGCTGCCCGACAGTCATTTCCAATCGATGATGTCCGAAAAACAGGAGTAGGGATTTTAACTGATAAATTTGAAAAGACACCCATAGTAGAAAAATCACACAACAAGACAATGGCCAATCAACATGCATAATTTGCGGGTGCTCGTGTAAAGGGGGTTAAGTCAAACTGTAAGATATGTAAACTTCTCTCCTTTGGTACCAGGGCTGGGCAAAATACTGACATCCAAGTATTTCAAATACAAATACAAAATACTTCAAATAATTGTATTTGAAATAAAAATACAAAATACTTTTAAAAAATTAACCAAAATACATTTGAATTTCAAATACTCAAAATACATTTGTATTTCAAATACTCTATACAATATATAGGCCTAAAGAAATAAGAATATTACTGTACTGAAAATCTAAAATATTATATTAACATTAAAAGTATTTTTACCTCGAAGTTTTATATAAACACTGTAGTTGAACATTCTTCCTTTTCCCAGTCATCAATGAAATTATGCTACATATGAATAATTACTGCTCCCTTTCAAAACAACCATTCTTCAAATGTTCATAAGATAAGGGTCCCCTTGCTTATGAATAAATAAATCCTGCAAAACAGAACAGTCTTTCTACAGGCTCAGAGAAACACAAACTTGTATTATACTTTATAAAAGCTTGTTTCACTATTGGGTAATTCTCTAGAGTGCACAGGGTTGTCCCTTTGCCATTGAAGACAAGCAGCAGACAAGTTCTTTTCTTTTTGCTTTTCAAAGTCTGTTTTACTTGAGTTGAAAACATAAAAATTGTTTTCATCGTCTGAACTGACCAAAGATGTAGCAGACAACTGCTCACCTGATTTCACATACATATTCTGTGTCCTCTTCTTATCATTTCGTGAGGCAATGTCAGGTAGCCATCTCATCTTCAATGATGGGTGGAGTAAGCTGCCAAAATAGCTCAATTTTCTTCTGGGATCAGATCAAACATCGCTTTAAATCTCGATGAAAGTGAACTTATTAGGACTAGAGTTACTTGGAATAGATGGCGTAGATTACTAGGTAACAGAATATGTAATCTGTTTTTAAGGGAAATTAATGTGGGCAAAAGTTGGCCGTAATAGCACATCTTCTCATTTTGCATTAAATTAAGGGCTACGGCAATGGGTTTCAGAACTGCACACTATTCTTCAAGGTACTGAAACTCAACATTTTTTAAGGTTGGCAATCCCAGTTTTTCACATATACTGGTTATACCATGTTTGAATTGCAATATTTGAGAGATTGAGTTATAAAGAGAATTCCATCGAGTTGGGCAAGAAAACTTTAATGAATATTTCAAGACATCTGTATAATTTCGAGTATTTGAATCTCCTAGACACATTCCATAATGCTAAACATTTAGCAAGTGTTGAGTGATGGATCCTTGATGCTGTTGGAGATTTGTTTATGGCATTAAGGAAATCAGTTGTGGCAAGAAAACTAAGTGTATGGCTAGCACAACTGAAATGGGTAGGCAAATAAGACAAAAGTTCATTCTCCAAATCCATATCCAAAACTTGAAGAACAAGAAGAAGAAAAAAGTATTTTGAGTATTTCAAATACAAAATACATCAATTTTATGTATTTAAATACAAAATACGAAATACTTTCGAAAATCCTTACAAATTACAAAATACAAATGTATTTCAAATACTGCCCAGCCCTGTTTGGTACTGAACAAAACCCCTTTGTCACAAAATACGGAGCACTGTAACTGCATCATGGATGGAAACATAATTTAACAGAAGTAATCGTGGAGGGTTCAAATCTTTACTTATCCCACTTTAAGTTCATACTTAACCCCTCTACACAAGCACCCACAAATTGCTACCCTCATTCGAAGTGCCAATTGATATAATCAAAAGCAAAGATGATAAGCCACTAGGACTGCCATCTATGTAAAAGAAAGAAAACAAACAGAAATATATGAAAAAAGAAACAAGAGGGGAAATGGAAAAAATGGCATTAGAACACAATACCACATAATGTACATCATAAATTTAAACTCTGATGATGCTGGTTCCACTTATTGAATTTAATTTGAAGAGCATCGGTATTTGTTAGGAAGTGGTTTGTTATTTCGTTCAGAAAACTCAATGGTGATTTCCAAGATCTAAAACCATAAACGTCAAGAGGTTGAACAATCGGAGTTGTGTGTTTTGGAATCGTTAACACTTCCACCGTTTTGCCTTCTGGAGTTATTCTTTCCATGGCCTGTCTACCTCAGTAACTGGTCCACGAATCTACCAAAAGAATGCTATGATCACTGACAGATGGAAAGCATAGTTCTTCAAATAACTTGAAGAGGTCAGTTTTCATAAGCTTCCTCGATTTTGAGGGCAGTGCATAAACATTTGGGGCCTTAAACTTTTTCTTCTTCATGATGGCAATGGAGATAGACATATCAGTGTCAGGCGATTATTTTGAAAAATCATATCTTAAAGACTAGGTCTTCTCTGGCTGTAGAAAATTTATAGGGAGATTTCTTATTTCAAATGGAACATATGGGGGAAAAATCGTTGTGAAAATCCATTATCATTTAGTGAGCTTTCCTTGTCATTTCACTTTCTTCTTTCCCTTATGCGCAGGTAGGTTTCACGAGACAACGAATAACCTATAACTATATTGAAAGAAGAGACTACACATCCTACACGTGGTCTACACTTTTAATATTCATCCAATAATGATTAACATTCAGATTCAATAAAACTAAAGCAAGACTCCCATGTGCAAATTGTATCTGAACAGCAACTGCAAATGCCAGTTAGAAAAGCAATCAGAATGACCAGTACCAGAAATAGTAAGAATGTAGACTTATGCTCGTCATCCTCATACTAAGATATTCTCATTGAGTGTCAGAGGGAATAGAATTGCTACCAGTTGAATATTTGCTAATAAAATCGGGAAATTTTACATAGGTACCTATATTTACTTTACTTTGCCTATCACATAAATAATATTATCTTATGTAGGCTGACCAGACGTCCCCGATTTCCGGGGACAGTCCCCGGTTTTGCGTTGCTGTCCCCTGGGTGCACATGTCCCCGTTTTTGTCCCTGGAAATTAATTTTGTCCCCAGAAGTTTTGATTTTGTTTCAGTAACATTTTGCACGTGAATATTTAAGTATCGTGTTGAAACTCCTACGTTTCATGCACATTTCTGAACGGTTCTCAGTATGAGACAGAAGAACCAGCAAGCACAATATGAGATAGTCTGCACTCTTTAAGAAGAACAGCATCTTCGCCTTCATTCACGTTGTGCAGAAGCGTTAGAACTGCCGCAGCATCCATTTCTAAGTAAGTAAAACAATGAGGAGTTTTGTGACAAACAAACAGGTGAAAGTGGTATGATGTTTTTTAACATTTCAAAAAAAAAATCCATTACATTTGAAAATCTTCTCAAAATAGTGTCCTTAATCATGTGTCTTTCAGTCAGTAATTCATCAGTTGAAAGACTTTTCTCCACATTGAACTCAATCTGGACTGATGAAAAATCAAGAAAGAAAATTGAAACATCTTTGTTACAAGTGAAAACAAACTTTCATTTCTCATGTGAAGAACTTAGTGTGAAGCTGTATGGGAATAAACAGATCCTTAAAAAAATACATTCTTCAGACAAGTACTTGTAAACTGTGTGTATTAGAGTTCAGTGTTTACAATATTTTGTGAAAGACTTCCATGCATGCGTCAGTACTGAAATTTAATTCTTAGTGGCCATAATTATTTATAGGAGTTACTTGTGTTTATGCATTTAGTTCAAAAAGTTAAGATACTCTACAAATTTAGTGTGCAAAATTCTGTCATTGTATCTACTGTTACATGTATCTTCTGCAACATTTCAACGGATAGTGACTAGGTAAGTGTTTGTGTTTTCTTTTAAAATTGTCGATGTCCCCTGCTGGACCATAAAAAATCAGGTTAGCCTAATCTTATGCTTTAGAGAAAACTGGGACATTTGATATCCTGGACACACTCTTTCGTGACAGGGGTACAGATATTAGAAATTCGAGTTTATCCTGGCTAAACTGGGACATCTGGGGATCCTACTAAGGTAGCAAGAAAGGTTACCACATAGAATAGAAAAGTTACTTATGTCCAAGAAAATCTGACAATGACTGTGCATTTTATGGTGATTTGGTGATGCATACACTATCCACAATATCTCGTCACAATTTCCTAACAGTTTATAAGTGTTACTGTTCCTGAAGCGTATCAAGTTCTTAACCCTCCCGCTATCAAAATTTTTCACAACTTACTATTACAAAGGAGGGGTGATAAAAAATTACCGTCATCAAAATCATATACAGTACCGATATTTGTTAAGCATTTGGAATATAAACAGTTGATGTATTATTGACTTACAAAAAATATAAAAATATGAAATAATCATCCTATTTCTAAAAATACAGGGTGATTCAAAAGTTCTGCTCCATTTTGTTGAAAATATAGTATACTAAAATTAATGAACTTTAGATATGTTACCGGCGACACTATGAGGCAACATATACAGAAAGTTTAAATTTCCCTTCCTTCCATTTCAAGACAAACTGCTCAATGCTATATAGTTTTGACATGGTAGAAAACACATTTACAACCAATGAAAGTCACAGTACTATAATATAAATTGAAAATCACTTCAGTTAATTCTTTAAATTTAAATACAGTGGGGTTAATTGGGGATGCTCAGGTTTTGCAGGAGCCGTTCCCCGCCAAGAGATGGCATGATCACCGGGAATAGTGCGTCCACATTCTCGGCACGCAAGCAATGAACGACACTGCAGTTTCGCTTTAGTTGTGTTGTGTTGTGAGAAGTAAGTTGGCTGTGAAAGTTATAATCTTAAAAGTTTAAGTTAAGTTTAAAGTGCACCGTGTAGGCTACTGTTGTATGACTTATTCATTATGTGAATGTACTTATCTACAGTCTATACAATACATGCATACAGAAACGAAAATCTTGTGTGGCAACAAGATGCAAATTTCGGGAAAAGTTTCCAGATAACCTGTTCCAGCTGCCAGTACAATAAGAAGACTTTATAAGAAATCCATTTGGACAGCTTCGGTAAACGATGAAAAACCGAAAAGAATGTCCTGTTCTGTCGAAAGAGAAATTAGACGAGATTGATGAAGGATTGGAAGACATCCCTCAAAAATCCCTCAGAGTTTAGTGCAGGAAACTGAAATAAGTAGAAGTTCTGCTTGTGTAGTGACAACATTACTTAAATTAAGGCCCTACAGAATGCAAGAAAGTCACACTCCATAAACGAACTTGAACAGAGATGCAATAAATTCTATCAGTGCTGAAGAACTTGCGAGAGTGAGTGCAAATTTCGTAAAAAGATGTGAAATGTATGTTGCAGTAAATGGAGGACATTTTGAACAACGAATGTGAGCTTGGTAAGTACTATAACTTTTAAACTTTGTAACAGTAGGATTGTAGGCCAGAATGCCGGAGATGTGTATGTGTTTCCTGTGATAATCAACACATTGATAGCCACGCTGGTTCTGGACGACAACCCAAGCATCCCCAAGTAACTTCACTGTATTAGAACAATATATAACTTATACAACCATGAGCATCTCAAAAACATTTGTTTATAATAAAATAAAATCCCCCAAAAAAAGTTTTGAAGTTATAAAAATAAATAATTAAAAATATAAAACTAATCAAATTTTAGTTCTTTGTTGAAATTCAAATATTCGAATACCACCTATAGTACAGTGAGCATATAATGATAATATAAATAACAATATAAAAATTGGTATAAATAACACAAAATAAAATAATTTGGAAGCAGACTAACTTAGAAATGAAGAAAATTAAGCTGTAGATCGAATTTTATACCCTGGAATTTTCATGACACAGACTATCAAGATGGGTAACAAGATCACCCCACATGAATAATGTGAATTATATCTTAAAGTAGATTAGCACTTTCAGTCACGAATTATGATTTTTGTTTATGAAAGTCTAATTGTTTGTTCATGACTCCTTTTAAGATTTTGTCTCATTTTTACAGCATGATACCTAAATTTCCAGATATGAACTGTCCACTTGAGAGGACAAGGTGGCTAAAAGGACCTGTCAACAGCTGTCCATGAAGCGGTATTGAAGTTGCTGTCCTCTTAGACCTATAGGCCTACCAGTATTTAGATATGGTATGTAGTAGGCTATATAGCAATGAAATGATTCAGTATAAATTAATATAATGCAATTGAAAGCTATCACATTTTTACATGTCGTGTCATTCAGTCAGATCACTGCTTGTTTAATTTGTCCACAATGTAGAACTGGTTGTTAAATGTTTTAGATTAAAAAAAAATAGCATTTACAGGATGGAAGAACACTGACAATACGATATTATCAAGCATTTTAATATTGCACAAAACATAATGTAATAGTTATTTAGATACTAATGTCATAACATTTCATTTTACAATACGAGATTTTGTCAAACAAGGCTGCAGGCCGAGTTTCATAACCAGTCTACTATTGTAATATGAAGTTACGACATGTGTATCGTACAAAGTTTTATCCGCTTTGATAAAAAAATAATGTAAAATTGAATATTGTCTAAATGTAAAATTCTTATTGCCAGCTATATACATTTGCTTTGTAGGTGATCGATTTATATAGAGGGCCTTGTACGGGAAACATTTGAAGCTATATACATTTTCTTTGTAAGTGATTGATTCATATAGAGGGCCATGTACAAGAAACATTTGAAGAATGTTAGTATTGTCGGTATTGTCACCATGACTATTTATAAATATAAGTGTCAATGGTATTGCATTAACAGCTGTACTGATTTATTAATTCCAACAAAATCGCGACAGAGGTATGAAGAAGAATATAAGAAGTTTGAAGAGTGGTGTAAAAAAAAAAAGTAGAGAATATTTCTGAAAAGTTTATGCTGGAATATTTTTCAATGAAAAGTGAAAAGAAGAAATCAAGTTCTCTGTGGATTCATTATTCTATGCTGCGGTGTATGGTATCACTGAAGAAAAACGTGGACATCAATCAGTAAGTAGACACAATAATTGTTAGCTTTTTAAAGCAAAAAAGTGAATTGTGAAAATGTTACCATTAATGTGTATAACAAATAAAAAGCTTACAAGGACAAGGATCCCGCTGATCCAAAGTTGCACTCGGGCATGGGTTCGATTCCAGCTTGTGCTCATTAATGGTAGTTTTTCCGAGGTTTTCTCCAACCATAAGGCGAATGCGAATGTCAGGTAATCTATGGCGAACCCTCGGCCTCATCTTGCCAAATACCATCACGCTATTACCAATACAATCAATGCCAAATATCCTAGTAGTTAATACAGGGTCGTTAAATAACCAACTAAAAAAATTGCAGAGAGCAATCAGAGTAGTATAATGAAGCATTAATGGCTGAAGTGTTAATAAAATTTTTTAGTGGTGGTGGTAGCAGTATGAGTAAGGAAAGTAAATAGTTGGTGTACTATGGTTGATGTTTAAGAAAGTGCGAAGTTAATATAGTGCTAATAGTACCTCCCTCATGCCAATAACTGCTACAGAAAAGAATAATAAAATTATGCCTTAATAAATTCTTGATTACCCTTCAGAACTGTTGTATTCAGGATTTAAAGTATTTGACTTCCATCAAATTCATAACAATGTATTATTGAATTTCGTACATAAAAACCGAAATATATTTAATTTATATTCACATAAATCAGTGATGTCAATTGATGCCCACAGGAGCAAGCGCGCGCTTTAGAGCTGAGGAGAGCCTGAGCGCTTTACAATGGAAAGGAAAGAGACAGACGAAAGAAGTAGTCGAGCTATGTTCAGGGATGGCCAGCACTGATTCAATATATAAAGGGAAGAGAACTTATTAAAACTGTATCCATGTTAATTTTTAGATTTGTCTGGAAGTATAAGTGCATTATAAAAATGTAAGTTTTAATTTTAATGTTCATTTTTCACAAGTTTGATTTTTTTTTGTTCATAAGAAATACCGTATTTTCTCAACTTTCTTTATAGAAAAGTGAAATTTTCAGATATAGACCTATTTATTTAGTAGCCTTACAGAATGTTTTCGTTAATTTAATATACCATAAATGCGTATTACTGAAGATCGTGTATTGAAAGTTTTGAAAATATTTGCATGGAAAGGAATTAACAAAGCAACTACTGTTACATCATAAGCAAAAGATACGTCCCCATGTGTTGTATAAATGTCAGCTCTATAGCTTCAGCACATTTCGAGAAAATAATTTAATATTCTGATGATAGGAAGTTGTTCACCAACATCACCTTAAAAGCATAATGCGATAAGAGTTTTGTTATGGAATATTAGTTACACTTAAAACAGATACAGTACCTAGGTAACTTTGCTTTGTACTGTAATATTTTTTTGATTAGTTGATTGATTATTTTTATAGGGCTAAAGGTATCATCAATATCAATTACAACTTATCATGTCATACTCAATCTCTTTTTTTGGGATATCACTTTCTTTATGAATGACATGTTTCATCCATTTAGTACACTAAGTATAGTTGTACTACTATGGAATTTATGTGAATATTCCTTCTTATCTCTTTATTATGTTATTAACATTTAAAACACAACTGCAATATTAAGAAATTGGTATTAGTACTTTTGTTTTACAGACAATATAGATAATATATCAAACAGAAAGAAGCCATATAAAAATAACGACATAAAATGTCACGTTCTGTTTGAAGTTTGTACACCACTGTTTTCTTAATCCTACAGGCTGCTTATTCATATACACAACCCTTCCTCTTTCCAACTTAGCGCTTGATGCCCGTCCACGACGTCAAGGTCAGAAAAATGCGCTTGCTTTGACATCAATGACATAAATATAAAACCAAAAGATCAGAAAACATATATTATGCTTAACAGAACCTAAATGTATCACAGCTGTAGCATATAATCACAGTAGCAACTTCGGTCTAAGGCTTTATAACATGATAACTTAATAGCTAAATTCCTAAGTATACAATTTACTAATGCTCCTTATTGAAAAAAAAATCAATTAAAAATTGCTGTTTAGAGAGAAAATTTAAAGTTCAATTATTGTGATATGTGTCTTTTCTTCTTTTTTCTTTTTCTTTTTTTACTTTTTACTCTGTTACCTATTTAATAAAATGTCTTAACATTATGTGGAATGTGCTCTGAGCACGAGTGTGTAACTTACTCTACTGGGGATGCTAGAATGTTTTTATATAAAAAAGCAGTATGTATCTTTGTTTTACGAGGGCTATTCATAAAGTAACTTCCGTTTATTTTTTACAAACCTGTGAATGACGTTACAGAATTCGGTTACAATACATTTGAAAGTATACACTCTAGTTTATTTTTCCACATAGTTTCCAGTCACATTGAAACACATGTAGCATTTGACGAGCTTTGAAATTCCGCAGTCGTAGAATTCGGCCACCTGCGACTGAAGCCAACCTACGATGCTGGTTTTCAACTCTTCGTCATCGTCAAAGCACTTCGAGCCAAGCTACGTCTTCATGTGCATGAAGAGATGGTAATCGCTAAGTGCCAAATCTGGGCTATAGGGAGGGTGATCCAATACTTCCCAGTTGAACTCTTGCAGTTTGGTTGCAGTACGACGCGCTATATGCGGCTGGGCGTTGTGATGCAGGAAAATCACCCCAGAGCTCAACATGTCACGTTTGTTTTGAATGGCCCTTTTCAAGTTTGTTAGTGTGTTACAGTAATGCTCAGCGTTAATTGTGGCATTCCTCTCCAAGAACTCCACTAGCAAAATTTATTTTCTGTCCCAGAAGACAGTTGCCATAAGTTTCCTCGTGGAAAGTGTTTGACGACACTTTGTGAATTTTTTCGGGGAGTGAGTATGGTCCCACTGTATTGATTGAAGCTTTGTTTCTGCATTCACATATCACACCCAAGTCTCATCTCCTGTCACAATCTGATCGAGAAAAGCATCACCTTCTCTTTCGTAATGCTCAAGAAAGAAAAGTGCTGCCATCATCTGCTGAGCCTTTTGTTACTCAGAAAGGAGTTTAGGCACCCATCTGGCAGAAAGTGTCAAGTAGCCCAAATCTTCGGTAATCACTTTGTACACAAGAGTACAACTAATCTGTGGAAAATCCTCACTAAGCTCTGACATGGTAAACCTGCTGTTAGCTCTAACCTTTTCGTCAAACAAACAAATCAGATCTGCATTTACGATACACGGTCGAGGTTCTCTCTTCATCATGGACATTGGTTCGCCAATTTTTGAACATACGGCATCATCCAATTTTCAAGTCTCCCGACTTCCACATTTCTCTTCTCTTCGAGCCTTTTTCTACTTTATTTTTGCATAATGTGAAAATTTATTTGAAACATTTAATTTGTACATGGTTGAAGGTGATTTATATGATGGATTCTATTGTTCCAGAGATGCACTGAAATGTGCAGCTAAGCTCATACATAGAGTATTTTCTGTTATGAACAGTAAGTGAACAGATATATACATACATTCGTATATAAGGTCTCGCATCCTCATTGAATAATCAAGACTACTATTTTTTGTTAGTAGTCAACATGTAGGATAACAGGCAGGGTTTGGAATTGAATGGGTTACACCAGCTTCTTGTCTATGCAGATGACGTGAATATGTTAGGAGAAAATCCACAAACGATTAGGGAAAACACGGAAATTTTACTGGAAGCAAGTAAAGCGATCAGTTTGGAAGCAAATCCCGAAAAGACAAAGTATATGATTATGTTTCGTGACCAGAATATTGTACGAAATGGAAATATAAAAATTGGAGATTTCTCCTTTGAAGGGGTGGAAAAATTCAAATATCTTGGAGCAACAGTAACAAATATAAATGACACTCGGGAGGAAATTAAACGCAGAATAAATATGGGAAATGCGTGTTATTATTCGGTTGAGAAGCTTTCATCATCTAGTCTGCTGTCAAAAAATCTGAAAGTTAGAATTTATAAAACAGTTATATTACCGGTTGTTCTGTATGGTTGTGAAACTTGGACTCGCACTCTGAGAGAGGAACATAGGTTAAGGGTGTTTGAGAATAAGGTGCTTAGGAAAATATTTGGTGCTAAGTGGGATGAAGTTACAGGAGAATGGAGAAAGTTACACAACGCAGAACTGCACGCATTGTATTCTTCACCTAACATAATTAGGAACATTAAATCCAGACGTTTGAGATGGGCAGGGCATGTAGCATGTACGGGCAAATCCAGAAATGCATACAGAGTATTAGTTGGGAGACCGGAGGGAAAAAGACCTTTAGGGAGGCCGAGACGTAGATGGGAGGATAATATTAAAATGGATTTGAGGGAGGTGGGATATGATGATAGAGACTGGATTAATCTTGCACAGGATAGGGACCGATGGCGGGCTTATGTGAGGGCGGCACTGAACCTTCGGGTTCCTTAAAAGCCATTTGTAAGTAAGTAAGTAAGTAAGTCAACATGTAGATACCTATTAATTTGAGAAAATTTCGTTCCAGCACTGGAAATTGAACCCAGAACTTCTCTGGTCTGTGTGCTGAGCGCTCTTTCGAGCTCAACTATGCCAGGACACAATCCACGGTGCCAGCCGAGCTCTCCTCATTATAGCATCAATGGCCTTCTACCTGCATTTTAGACATATACCGGTAAGTCATATAAGCAGGAGCACATATTTAAATGACTTTATGGTTAATTTTAACAAGCTTTTTTTTAATACTGTTAACATTGATATATACCTATATTCACATATGAGGTCTCGCCATCCTCAGATGTTCGAAACAGGAGTGCGACACATCTAATCAAATCAGAACTGCAAATCACAGTCAACTTCAACTACTCATGTAGGAAATTTTTACAATTTGTTTGAAACTACAGTATTACACTAGGTAAAATATCTCAAAATACTTTAATTTAAGCCTAACTGCCAAAATGTAGAATAAAATTGTTTTTAGTACCGCTAACTGAATTCAATATTTTTTCAATTTTTTATGTGAAATATTGTAGACCACTTAGTCTCCCGTATTTTCTTCAAAAATAGTTGGCAACCCTAGCACCAACAGTATTTCTACCCAAGTCTTCAACAGAAATCAGAGTGAAAAGTAGTCCATGTGCTTGTGTAATACTCATACATGTTTTCCATCTATTAGGAATATTCACAATTTGTCATATCTTCAAATGATTCTTCGAACATTCTATAATATTCTGCGAATTTGTCTGGATGCTGTGCTAACTCTACCAATAAAACACTACAAGAACCATGATTTTCAACATTTTGAATAAATGAATAAAAAACCTATGCTTTCATCTTCGCATTCTTATTATTGAAAATAGCAGAAGATCTCCATCTGATGACTCCGTACTGAATGACTCATTACATCAAATAACATGGCGTTATGTGTCATGCTCCATGTGCCATGCATCATGTTTCTTGCATCATCCGGTGTGTAACATGCAGGGGCGAATCTAGCTACTTGGCGCCTCTAGGCAGAGAAAAATATTTCTGCCCCTTATTTCGCCCTATATGCGTAATTTGGATCAATAATTGATTCCGCATTATTATTACTGTTTCCAATATCAGAAACGCCTGACTCAGATAAACCACACACTGCACTATTTTCGATAACTATTGTTCATCACATTATTACACTCTGATGTATCTGGACTCGAACTGGAACAAGCTGGCTATGTTTGTTTTTTAAATAACACATTTTTGCACTTTTTCCCACAATTTCCTCTCTTTTTATTGCCTTGTATTTTGCGAGTTTCCGGTATTGTTGTTTAGTCAACTGTCCAAAGACAGGTCTGGACCCCACAAGTGACATCATCAAGGCATCACTCATAAGGCAACTAGGCCAGGAGATAATGGGGTAGGGTGACCAGTTCCTTTCCACCTCCATTGCATACAACGCTAACTAGCTACATATTACTTACTTACTTACTTACAAATGGCTTTTAAGGAACCCGAAGGTTCATTGCCGCCCTCACATAAGCCCGCCATCGGTCCCTATCCTGTGCAAGATTAATCCAGTCTCTATCATCATACCCCACCTCCCTCAAATCCATTTTAATATTATCCTCCCATCTATGTCTCGGCCTCCCTAAAGATCTTTTTCCCTCCGGCCTTCCAACTAAC
Organism: Periplaneta americana; assembly: GCF_040183065.1. Lineage (NCBI taxonomy): Eukaryota > Metazoa > Arthropoda > Insecta > Blattodea > Blattidae > Periplaneta > Periplaneta americana. The sequence goes on from NC_091125.1 coordinate 18,841,509, forward strand.
ACTCTATAATAGGGATTCGTAACAAGCTGTTTTTTACGGTGATGGGTTGTTAGCCCTTCGCTACATATTACACTAAAGAGATTTTAGATGCAGTTCTTCCTCTGACACATATCGTCAAATGAGATGTACTGTCTGGTAATAGATTTACATATCACCCATAACCTCAATCAGAGGTGTTTCCGGTATTGAGAACCACTGAGATTTTTCCGACTGTCACTCATTATAATGAATATTAAAATATAAATCTCCTAGGTACAAAACAACTGCACTCTTTACCGTTTCAAATTAAACTGAACTCCCAAGCGTCCGGCTGATACAATGACTGGTGGTATTTTCTTTGAATTTAAGTCTGAATGAGGATTGCTGAGTGTTGATACTGGCTACTCTTATGACATAGCGGCGGCTCTCATCATTTCATTACAAAGCTTATGATTGCGAGCAACGAGATTTGCCTTCCTAACATATCATAATATAATACCATAAGTTCTTTAATGTTATTATGTGACACTCTCACAGTGAGAGGGCATAACACTTTTTCTGTGCGTTTTCTGACCATTAGTTAATGGAGAAAATGGTGTTAAAAGATAGAGAGAAAGACTCTGCGCTACACTACTACATTTCCAGAAAACTTTAATTTTTCTCTCTGAGTTAAGAACACGTCTGCTTGTCATGTGGTTCTAAAAAGGGTATATTTCCTGCTTTTGTTGTGTTTATTTAATTTATGGGATAACGCAATAGTGTGTTTGTGTATTACGCTGTGCTAAGTAGGCCTCCTTGAACTTATATTTTTGTAGTGAGTTATAGCGAGGCAATTCCACACCACTCTGGCATCTGCCGAGTGCACAGGTAATGTGTCAGAAGTCTACAGATAGGTGTTCTAATTTTCTACCAATATATAAAAGGTTAAGTAACACCATAAAACACTATTTTTGAAAATGAAGAAAGCCTGAAAATTCATATCCACATCTTGCCAATTGGACGTACTTGATGCTAGAAAAATTTGAGTTTTAATTGAGTGTAATCAGTGCAGTGCTTGACAAGGTCAGGAGAATTGAAGGAACTCTCTTAATATGGTAACAGGCATTGTGATGGATGAACATTACAGTACGATGTTCAGAACGATGTATACGGTAAACTGTAGAAAGAACTGTTTATAATAGCATGTTGGACTTTGCTCTGTGTTATGGATGAACATTGCTACATCTTTTAGCTATAAATTTCCCGAAGATCGGCATTCATTCTCTTCATGTTGCCTTGCTGCAGATGCCATCAAACTTTCAAATATGCCATATTGAGTCTCTATTCCTTGATTCTTCGCTTTTTAGAAATGTAGGGTGGATATAAGGCGTATTGTGTTTATTATTGTTGTTCTTTCTGTTTCTTTTTTAGAAGCAATGGAAACCAGGAAAGTTCGATGGGTCCACTCTGTATTATTCTATCTGTGGCATTTGAAGAGTCAACTTAAAAAAAAAACTTTTATTCATTTGGAACAACTGGATAATGCATACCATACAGTAGTGCCAAATATGCTCGCCATTGGGGCTCATGACAGGAAGAACTTGACTCTGAGATCAAACTGCGCATGCACAGACTTCTCTTGTAGTGTCAGCGTGATCCTTATCTGGATTTATTTTCGCGTGTACATTCCTAATCAAATGAAGTTCCCTTTGTACTCCAGTTACACATCTTGTATATACGAAGGTTAGGTTTGGTTAGTTTAGGTTTTTATTAACCAAGTCCGCGCATGCGTAGTTTGATCTCACAGTAAAGTTCTTTCTGTCGTGAGCTGCATGTGTCATTAGTGACCAGGCCATACTAAGCCATGTGAAACAAAAGAGAATCGAAATGTTGCTAGTAAAATTGGGGATGATATTCTTTAATACTAGGTCCCTGCACTTTTAAATGCGAGATCTATGGAGTATAATGACGCCTTTTTTAATACACTAAAAGAAGATATCATAACACTTTAACACGGCGAAATTAATGAGAAATATGATGTGGTCCAGGGAATAGCGTTGAAATCAACAGTGTGTGTAATTGGCATTCATACATTATCTCCTCGTCAAACCCCAGCCAACCTTATTACTGGCAAAGTGTGCAATTAACACTATTGTACTTATCTCCTTATCTAACCTTGTTGCTAAAGTCTATTTTATATCATGGAGTGCAGTTTGGTGGCTCCTTTGAACACCCACTTACAGATTTATGACTTTCTACACAAACACCTCTGACCAGTCCATCGTCCCAACATTGTACAGTTGCCACAATCTTGGCGCCCTTCGAAATGAGAGGATTAGTGGCCGTCATCCTCATCTGGACACCACGTATTTGAAAAAAAAACAACGTAATATCACGAGCTGATCGCTCAATGAATACTACAGAATACACTCTCAATTATACTTTCATGCTAACTGACGGGATTCTTGGAATTCAGAAAATCTTTGGCAACTCTGCCTCCACGTGGATTTGTCAGGATCCTGTCAATTCTTCTGAACGAGGGTTGTGATTGGTTACTAACAGGCAAAGACAAAATTTTCGTCACAGTAAGAACACATTTATGACAGCCAACTAGTAGGGGGCAGAAGAAGGTCTGTCGGCAAAGTCCTTTCTATGACACTGCACTCCATGGACTATAATAGTAAAGCTATCTCTCAGTAATGTTGAGAATGAGGGAGCGAACGAGAAAAAAATAAATTTCTCCTGGTAATGACGTCATGCCCTTATGTTGGCAAGCTGCGGTACCTAATTCTCCAGTTTAGTGATTTATTTTTTTCTGTGGTGCTTTAAAATTATTCAATCAGTTATTTGAGAAACTACACATGTTCCTTTCTGCTAGTTTTGAGAAAAGTGTAAAAAACTGTCAGGTATATATGATTTCCAATATTCTTGACATTCTTAAGAAACTTACCTTGTAATATGAAGGCGCAATGGGGCCCAAAATGTCCAGTGCATGTCTGATTTCTCAAATAAAATATTAGTAGCAAAAATTCGGTATATTTTGCTTTAAGTACAATACAGTGTTGTTAAATTACATTTATATGTCATGATTGAATTATATATTTTAAATTTTCCTTTACAATGCAAAAATGAAAGACAAAATTCTATACTTTTTGTAGTTACAAACATTCATATATTATTAAAGGTCTTCAGATGCTGTAAAAGATTTTGATGTCATCCTCATTGGGAAAATACTTTGTAACTTTTTCACATCATCTCCAACACAACATTATATTTTACATTAGGATATGAATAATTTTGCAACCAGCATACAGTACATGTGCTTACTTTTGTCATTATCCCAGTGAATGTACGCATGTTACTTTAATTTACATTATGTTATCTCGAAACCCGAAATCCATCAAAACCAGTTTCAAATAGGCCTAGTAAAGACTAGTTTAAGCAAACAAAGGCATAAACAAAAAGCGTATATGCAAAGCGAATTTTCGTAAGATATAGCCCAGCTCTGGGCACAACAGGGAAGTGAAACGGAACTCTGAAACCCCCACCCATGCCTTTTTCGCTTACACTGCCTTATAAACAAACACACAGTAGGTGCTATGCATCAGTGATGGATTGCAGGTAACCAGTGAGAGCTGAAAGTTTGTAAAAACTATGATGCCTGCCTTATACAATCTGTCACTGAGCAATGCTTTTCTTCCTGTCTACTCGTCTCAGCTGGGGAAGGTGGAGTGGGGAGTTAAGGGGAAATCTGCAATGACTCGATTGAGTTACTAGTGCCCAGGCCTGGTCTAGCCTAAACAAACCAAACCGAACCTGTCACTGATTCTAGACCTTACGAAAACTCGCTTTATATCTATGTACATTTGTTTAAGCAGGTCTGCCAAGTTAGCTCTGTGGCAGCACGTCTGCCTCCAGACTAGCCGGTGGGTTCGATTCCCAGTGGGATCAGAGATTTTCATGTAAAATTTGTGGTGGTGCAAAACTTCTAACCACTAAATTCTGCACCAATATGCCTGGGTTAAATCCCAACTCTCTGCAGTGGATATGAAGAGAAGGCATATGTCACTGTTGATAGTGATTAGACCATTGGATGAGGACGTTAAGCCTGGTGGCCCCCTTGTTGCTATTCGACAGGAGTAGGCTATGTGCCGGCACCATATTTCCCCTTCTCCCTTCCTCTTCATTATCATCCTCACTCATTCCCTACATTACACATACACTCACCCTAGTACACGACATAACTCTTCACATGATACACATCATGTACAGCGTGGTCCGCCGAAGTGGTGTACAATTAAAAATGGATCATAGTCCTGCCATCTATCCGAAATATGCGGAATCTGAATCATGCAAGTGCACAGTGGGCCAGACTGAATAAAAAATGGGACAAAATTGAAAAAATGAACTTTTTTTTACAATACTTTTGACAGTGTATACTCATAGTAGGGATCCTGGTGAGCACTGAACTCATGATGCATCATCGATAACATGTTTTAACAGCTGTGGCTAGCCTTGAAATAGAGCTATTGTAACCAGGCGATAGCGCACCAGTCAGTCCTAGGCCGTGTGTTTGAGACAGTGGTGTGTGTTACATGGTCATATTCGTGAATAAAGAAATAACAATGGCTGATAATGTTAGAACAAAGGGTAGGTTTTATTAGGAATACATGTAATTTTGAATTGGTTTATATAGAGTGTAAATATTTGTGATAACTCGGAGGAATGCAATTTAAGCTAATATATTTTAGTTTTCAATATTTAAAGAGGGTTATAAAGTGTGTGTCACTCGATGTTACGAAAACTTTTGTGTCTATGGTTTAAACAGATCCTATAGAGTGCAGAAAAGTCGTATTCAGCTGCAGCTACTTGCACTTTTCTGATTAATGTGCGAAAATTCAGATACCTACGTACAGTATTATTCATTACTATTCCAGATGACTGCTGTTTTTTACATCGTGAAATCATGGAAGCCTTGCTACAAAATAATAATGATAAGACAGCTGTTCATGAGTTTGTTATTTCCTAATCAGGATTACGTGAAAATTGTCAACAAGATTTTTCTTCAGAACTAAAGAAAAAAAAAAATTCATTCTGCAGTAATTTGAATAAAAGGTAGCAGTATTGCTACAGAAAGAAAAATAAATAGGAAGAAAAATATGGCAGTTCATTGGATCAAGAATTTAACCTGCCCCATGTAATAAATTTCATGTTGAACATGTGGCTGGATGTTCATAGTTGTATAGTCATTCTCGTCACCCAAGAAAATTGTTCTCTGAATCACCTAAGACCAAGAGGAGGAAAACTGACCATCTCAGAGAAGCTGCTGATCCTGCTGCGCTTGTTCTTGCTACTCAGATAAGTATGAAGGCTTCTGGTAAAGAGAAGCAGCTAAACTAATGGAAAATGCTGTAAGTACACCAACCCATGTGGCAAAAATTCCAACGAGCATATAACGAGCATAGTGGTTCCTGCAAAAAATGTTGCAAAATATAGTGGTGATGACGTTTTAGCCCTGATAATGGATACGAAATTATTTAAGTACCAGTACACTTTGAGACTACAAGAAAAATGTAGAAATGTAGATTTATATCCAGCGTACAATGAAGTTCGAGAAGCAAAGCTGCATTGCTATCCATGTGATATTACTCTGACAGAAATAAGTGAAGAAGTGAAGTTACAGAGTCTGTTAGATCATACAGCCAGACGAATTTATGAAAAGGAGAAAGGAAGAAATTCAGAGTCGGTTTCCAAATGAGGTGGGACTTCTTGTGGACAAACCTAAACCAGGAGGGAGTGGAACCTGAAACAACGGGAATACTCCTACAAGATTCTTCTCAAATCCCGAATTAACATATTCATCATTGGGATAGATAAAGATTTAATTATACGTTTTGAAGTTGTTCGAGTAATTTCTAACGGAAGAGACATTAAAATTGATTCTTTGGATCAATATACGCTAGAAAATGCAAAATTGTTCATTCAGAAGTATCCCTAGTTTAACCTCCCAGCTAGTGTACACAAAATTCTCATCCATGGGTCTCAGATTATTAACTCAGCTCTGCTTCCAATTTCACAGTTATCTGAGGAGGTTCAGGAGGCTCACAATAAAGATATTAAATATATCGAGAGCCCCACACAAGGAAAAGTTCTCGTAAAAATACAATGACAGATTTAGTCAACAACCTTCTCATATCTTCCGATCTTCTCATTTCAAATATCAAGAAAGTCACATAAAAAATACAAAACTTCCTTGTGGAAGGAAGGATTACAGCTATTGAAAGACTCTAGTGAGGAAGAAGAAGAAAGTGCCATTCATGAAGAAAATGTCAGTAATGAAAATGTAATGATGAGGAATCAGATATTGAATAAAAAACTATTATGTTGCGAAAGTGCTTTTAACTAAAAGAAAAAGCGAAAACTATTGAATAACTATTGATTTTATGCATCCAAGAAAACAATAGAGACATAAAATAATTTTGTCCCATTTTGAGTCGATTCTGGCCCACTGTGAAGTGAAGTGAGTAGGCATTAGATACACGCACACATTAAGCTAGTTTTTACTAGATGAAACTGGTTTTGACGGATTTCGGGTTTTAACAGTATTACCGATAACATATACCGGTACATTTTCAAATTAACATACACATACAGCCTACACAGCATAGATTTACCTCTAATAAATAAGGTTTCTTTGCAGGTAGATGAATGAAAGTTATTTAGAATCATATATTCATTTCCTGCTGCCTCTAACTTTTTGCTTTCATTGCCAGACTCTTTCAACCTTCCCTTCTTAATGACTGGTTCAGGAATTTGAAACAATGTATTATACGCAACTACCTAGTTATACTCGCTAAGCTATAACACCAAATACAGCAGACCAGCTGTTACAATATGTTGAAGGAGGGCAATGCACATGAAAATCATTGCTACTTGACACATTTGTAAGGAAACTGGCGTGGTTAACTGGGTTGTGACGTCATTGAAGCCATTTGATGCTCATACATCACTTCTACTTGAGATACGCTACTAGTTAGACGTGTGCAAGTGGTTCTATATTTTTATGTAATAGTTTGTAGTAGAGAAGTGTCTAGATTCAGTGACAGTGTTTCAGTGTCTTTATTAAGCCTTTTTTTTTCACGCTTTCATATTATTTATTCTTTGTTCGATAATCTAGAGCCCCTTCGGGGGTCTCTTACTACTCATACATGGAAAACATTCCGGAAATCATGGAGGAAGCTCTGCCCATTACATCATTTCCGATTGAGCAACAATCACTGACCAGTACCAAGCCCCTTTCATCACTTAGATCTAACGAAAACCAGGATAGGTCTGATATAATGAAACCTCAGTTATCTTATCAATATATATTTTCAGATTCTGGACCCTTCTTTGTCACTATTAGAAGCAAGACTGCGAACATCAATACATTTATACATATTTTACTACCTGGAGGAAACAACTTTTTTATCATCTCTTCAAAAATATTTTCAACATCAATGGCAACCCGTCATATGTCCAGATGGAACAAACTTTTCCGTTCTTTGACAAAAAATACCGAGAATTCCAATTGCCAACTAAATTCATGTCAGACTGTTTTCACACACATCTACCCCGCTCTTCCACAAACTCAAGCTTTTATCCGAAATAGCACAGGCTCAACTGGCAAACGGTTTCACTCAAAATATCCTGCTTTTAAAAATTTTTTGAGCTTACTTACTACAACCAAACATCTACAAAACCCCTATTTTTCTTCGCTACCTTATAGACCAGCAAGAAATAGACACCTCAATAGTTGACATATCTTTTACACCACAAACAACCCATTGTATCCCCCAAGAATGGGAGGAATATCTCAAAACTTTTTCTCCAGGTCCCGAAATCAAGCACATATACTTCACGGATGGATCTAAGAAACAGGAGCTTGTTGGAGCAGCCTATTACAATTCCAGTAACAATTACCTCAAGGGCATCCGACTGCACAATAACACATCACTCTTCAATGCTGAGATCCTGGCTATGTATACTGCTCTGAAGGAATTCAGAAATATAAATATTCGCAATCAATCATATGCACGGACAGTAAATGCACTTTACAAGCTTTACTTAAACCTTACTCAGATACCAAACAAAATATAAATATATATCATCTTTTTAAAATCACTTACTTACAAACAACTTAAAAATGGCTTTTAAGGAACCCGAAGGTTCATTGCCGCCCTCACATAAGCCCGCCATCGGTCCCTATCCTGTGCAAGATTAATCCAGTCTCTATCATCATACCCCACCTCCCTCAAATCCATTTTAATATTATCCTCCCATCTACGTCTCGGCCTCCCTAAAGGTCTTTTTCTCTCCAGCCTCCCAACTAACACTCTCTATGCATTTCTGGATTAGCCCATACGTGCTACATGCCCTGCCCATCTCAAACGTCTGGATTTTAAGTTCCTAATTATGTCAGGTGAAGAATACAATGCGTGCAGTTCTGTGTTGTGTAACTTTCTCCATTCTCCTGTAACTTCATCCCGCTTAGCCCCAAATATTTTCCTAAGCACCTTATTCTCAAACACCCTTAACCTATGTTCCTCTCTCAGAGTGAGAGTCCAAGTTTCACAATCATACAGAACAACTGGTAATATAACTGTTTTATAAATTCTAACTTTCAGATTTTTGGACAGCAGACTGGATGATAAGAGCTTCTCAACCGAATAATAACACGCATTTCCCATATTTATTCTGCGTTTAATTTCCTCCTGAGTGTCATTTATATTTGTTACTGTTGCTCCAAGATATTTGAATTTTTCCACCTCTTCGAAGGATAAATCTCCAATTTTTATATTTCCATTTCGTACAATATTCTGGTCACGAGACATAATCATATACTTTGTCTTTTCGGGATTTACTTCCAAACCGATCGCTTTACTTGCTTCAAGTAAAATTTCCATGTTTTCCCTAACTGTTTGTGTATTTTCTCCAAACATATTCACGTCATCTGCATAGACAAGAAGCTGATGTAACCTGTTCAATTCCAAACCCTGCCTGTTATCCTGAACTTTTCTAATGGCATATTCTAGAGCGAAGTTAAAAAGTAAAAAATCACTTATTAATAAAATGAGACAATCACAAATGAGTTTGCAGTTTCTTCGGATACCCGGTCACAAAGGCATTAGAGGCAATGAGAAAGTCGACCAACTAGCACAACTAGCCACATCATTCCCAAATGCCGCAACCAATTTTCTGCTTACTCCACAAGATTTGGGACGCCATTTTTTATCTTATCCTATGGAAGGATGTCAAGAAGAGATCCATTATAAAGAGGAGGAGGATAAAATTCGAGTCATTAAAAACTTCACAACATCCTATTCAAAATTGCCTCGAAAAGCAATCGTCATGCACTGCCACCTGGTTATGGGAACTTTTGCAACTCCGCAATACCTTTTCAGCATTAAAAGACGTGCTAACAATTTATGTGAATGTGGTGAGATTGGGACCCTGAACCATATTTTTTTCGGATGCACATTTTTCCAAGCCAGCTAGTCAAAAATTATTATCAGAAATACATGACATACTACCTATTGAAGGCCCTTGGAGTATACATGATCTACTTAATCAACATTCCCACTCTATAACTAAATGTTTATTTAGATTTATCACTAGAACTAGGATGAAATGGTAACCAGTCGAATTGCCATTATTGCGTATACTACGTGACTAACAGAAATTTATATTAAAGTCTTCTTGACACAGCAGCTCAACTAGGTTGGTAACAGTGTCGGTTAACCAGATGTGAAGTGAAGTGATGCTCATAGCAAATACCAGTACTTACTAAGTTACGAATTTCACTTAGCACTCTTGTAGGGAAATGCAGAATATGAAATAACTTCATTCTACAATAAAATATGAATTGTACATAAGTGTTCGCGTAGGCTTCTGCGGCTGGTGTACATGGTGTGTGGATAAGCTTCAGGGCTTCTACCGCGTTGTAAGGAGAAGGAGAACCTACGACCTATCACCGCAAGTACTCCCCCCATCGAGACTACTATATATATACGAGCTCGCAGACTATTTCCTTATCCAACAACTGCTCTGAAGATGACCACAACACAGCAGTCGAAACGTCAGCCACCAACACCAAGACAACGCAGTAGAAGCCCTGAAGCTTATCCACACACCATGAATTGTAGTTCTTTGTTTACTTGTTTCCTTGTTTGTTTGTTTGTTTATTTATTTTTAATTTTGCTCTTTAGCCCTTTTGTAAGGTTAAGTAGGTACTCAATTAAAAGTGAGTTACCACAGTTTTTTTTTCCATAATGAAGGATGGATTCCTTAGCAAAATAATTTCGCGTGAATATCTTTATGAAATTGTCATAGGAAATGGAAATTTTGTGCTCACACTAAAATATGTTTAAAATGTGACAGCATCATGCATTATACAAGTTGGTATTTAAATAAAATTGAACTATCGCTTTATGACCAAAAGATGTTAAAGCGAATATAAATAACAGCGAGGGGGGAAAAAAAAATTGAACTTACAGTGTTTAATCCTTCTCGAGGCTTGTCCTTCCATAGAAACGGCAAAGTCTTGAATACAAATCGTGTATTCTGATATATTATATCTTCAGTTCCAATAAATGAAACTTTTGAAATAAATAATATGTAAAAACATGTATATAGGCCTACCAGTATTTAGATATGGTGGTAGTTTCTTTGTACCGGGTACTCGTTACATAGGTCATTTTTATGTTAACACAGTGGCTTCTTTCTGGAAAGAATTTTAATAGTTCGTTACTAGATGTGATTCTAGTCAGTTTGTAATATATTTTTGGTCCAGGGCAAATATACATCTTTTATGATTATACAACAATGGCTGACTTAACAGCTTATGCAGCGAGTACCGGATACTAGGAAATTTCCAATAAAACGTTACAACATTACTTACTTACTCGCTTTTAATAGTTTGTTACTAGATGTGATTCTAGTCAGTTTGTAATATATGGTCCAGGGCAAATATACATCTTTTATGATTATACAACAATGGCTGACTTAACAGCTTATGCAGCGAGTACCGGGTACTAGGGAATTTCCATAAAACGTTACATTACTTACTTACTTACTCGCTTTTAAGGAACCCAGAGGTTCATTACCGCCCTCACATAAGCCCGCCATTGGTCACTATCCTGAGCAAGATTAATCCATTCTCTATCATCATATCCCACCTCCCTCAAATCCATTTTAATATTATCCTTCCATCTACGTCTCGGCCTTCCCAAAGGTCTTTTTCTCTCCAGCCTCCCAACTAACAATCTATATGCATTTCTGGATTCGCCCATACGTGCTACATGCCCTGCCCATCTCAAACGTCTGGATTTAATGTTCCTAATTATGTCACGTGAAGAATACAATGCGTGCAGTTCTGTGTTGTGTAACTTTCTCCATTCTCCTGTAACTTCATCCCTCTTAGCCCCAAATATTTTCCTAAGCACCTTATTCTCAAACACCCTTAACCTATGCTCCTCTCTCAAAGTGAGAGTCCAAGTTTCACAACCATACAGAACAACCGTAATATAACTGTTTTATAAATTCTAACTTTCAGATTTTTTGACAGCAGACTGGATGATAAAAGCTTCTCAACTGAATAAAAACAGGCATTTCCCATATTTATTCTATGTTTAATTTCCTTCCGAGTATCATTTATATTTGTTACTGTTGCTCCAAGACATTTGAACTTCTCCACCTCTTCAAAAGATAAATTTCCAATGTTTATATTTCCATTCGTACAATATTCTCGTCACGAGACATAATCATATACTTTGTCTTTTCGGGATTTGCTTCCAAACCTATCCTTTACTTGCTTCCAGTAAAATTTCCGTGTTTTCCCTAATCATTTGTGGATTTTCTCCTAACATATTCACGTCATCCGCATAGACAAGCAGCTGATGTAACCCTTTCAATTGCAAACCCTCTCTGTTATCCTGGACTTTCCTAATGGCATACTCTAGAGCAGTAGTTCCCAAAGTGTGCTCCGCGGAGCCCTTGGGGCTCCGCAAGTGAGTCTCAGGGAATCCGACCGCGGCAGTTATGAAAATGACAAAAATTTCTGCTTTCATCTAGTCTCTAGTGCGAAAAACGTAAACTACTTCCATCAAGCGAAAAGTACTTTCCCAGAAAGTAGTTTGATATCTTCTTGCTAGATAGAAACAGCAATAATAGATCTACTAGAGTCATCAGCCATCAACCATTGCTCAATCAAAGGGGGATAATAACAGCCTTACTTTCGAAGAAGGTAGTCCGAATTCATTGGGATTGAGTTCAGAATATGCTGCACATGATCCTGCTTCAGAGTTTACGATGCCTAGTGTATAGGTACCGAAAGGAAGCAAAAAACTAAAATATTGTGATTCACATTTGGATATGGGATTCACTGATGGACGTCCACAGTGTGTGAAATGTAACAAAGTTTTGCCGAATAGTTCTATGTTACCTGCCAAGCTTAGACAGCATTTCGAAACTCATCCTGACTTCACAAATAAAACTGCAGATTGCTTCAAAAGAAAATGGGACGAACTCCATGCAGTTCAGACAAAAATTTTATCTCATGTAAAGACAAATAACTATAAAGCACTGGAAGCGTCGTACTTGGTTAGTCATGACCAGGGTCTTACTGTTAAACCTCGTACCCTTGCCGAAATTCTTATAAAACCACTCTTAGTGAAGGTAGTGGAGTGCATGGTGGACGAAAAACTACAAACTTGATCTCCAGCGTACCCTTATCAAATAACACTGTGCCTACTTGGATCCAGGATCTATCAAATGATGTTAAAAATACCATAATTTCCCGTGTCAGTCAAACGAAATTTTTGCTACAACTTGGTGACACCACGGACGTTGCCGGATTAGCTGTGCTAATGACATTAGGCGGTACAAATTTTCAGGTTCTTTTCATGAAGATATTTTGTTTTGCAAGCCATTGCCATCCTCTACAAGCGGTACTGAATTTTTTTCCCTGATAGATGTCTTCATTGAAAACTCGACACCATGGTATTATTATGATGTACCGAAGTAGTACATCATAATAATATATGCGTAAGTAACCACTTATTGATTCAAGACGGCACTGATCATGTCGGATCCTGGTCAATTAGTCACTCGTAATGAGTGCACCTCTGTACATAGTGCATTGGATATTATGCCACTGTCACATATTCTGTGACACAGTACATGAGGGTAGGCACCAAAGGTAAAACTGAGAGACAGAACTTAAACTGAGGGGATTCGATCTAGTATCGGAACTGGAATCCAGTGTGGCTTAGTGGATAAAGTGTCAGCACGTAGAGCTGAAAACCCGGGTTCGAGTCCTTGTGCTTAAGAGAATTTTCTTCTGTTCTATCCTCCTTCATCAATACCATGAGACAATTGCACAGATGAAGCAAAGACCATAGTAGGTCCTGTTGCTGGCACTGTTACAAGGATCAAGAAAGTTTTAAAAAACTGTACAAGTAGTCATTGTGTACTACACCGACACGCCCTCGCAACAAAAAAAAAACAACATTATTAAAGCAAGTACTAGACAACGTCGCCTAAATTATCAACTTTGTTAAGGCACGACCTTTGCAGTGTAGGCTACTCAAAATTATGTATGAAGATATGGGAAGTACACACAAGTCATTGTTATTAGTTATTTATTACACACAGAGGTGTGGTGGTTGTTGCTTGATAAGCGTTATCTTCACTTTTGAATGATCAAAAGAGTTTGCTAGCAGATTATTTTAATGATTAGGAATGGTTGTGCAAATTATGTTACTTGGCACACATTTTTTAAAAAATTAACGAATTCAGCAATCCATACAAGGGGAACAGAAGACTATATTCAATGCTAATGACAAAATTGCCGCACTGAAGAAAAAAATAACGTTCTACATGGAAAGAGTCTAGAATAGGATGACATGTTTCTCATTGACTTCAAACTTTATGGAAGAAAATAACATAAAATGAATAACTCATTCATAGCAATAATAAAGAACACCATGATAATTTGCTTCAAAATATGAATTCATACTTTCCAAGGGACACTCAGGAAACGATTCGAAACAAATATGAGTGGATTGTAATAATAATAATAATAATAATAATAATAATAATAATAATAATAATAATGATTTATTTAACCTGGCAGAGTTAAGGCCATACGGCCTTCTCTAACACTCAACCAGATCCATTTTCAGTGAAATCAAAACCAGCAGCCCTCACTGCAGCAAGAATATGAGGTCCTTATAGACATGGTTTCGGACGGCCACTGTCAGGCATCATTTAAAAGCAAACCACTTCCCGAATTTTGGGCTGTTAGGGGAAGATCATTCCATATTAAGTTCAAAAGCTAAATTATTTGGATGCATAAGACGATATGCATTTTCAACTGACTTCTGTGACACCAGACATTGACAAACTCTGTCGTAAGAAACAGGCACATTCTTCACATTAATTCAGGTATAAATGTAACATTTTCTAAATATCTTAACTACCAGTACTACTTATAATTATCATTTTATAGATTTAAATAATATTGTCTCCAGTTCGTTTTTACTATTGTTTCCTTTATATATATATATATATATATATATATATATATATATATATATACCTTATTATTCATACTTCCGTATATATATATATATATATATATATATATATATATATCATGTGTATTATGCTTCATAGAACATATACAGACAGAACTAAACACCAAACATTTATTGGGGCTCCACGAGAAAATTTTGCTTCAAAAAGCGCTCTGTGGCTCAAAAAGTTTGGGAACCGCTGCTCTAGAGCAAAGTTAAAAAGTAAAGGTGATAGTGCATCTCCTTGCTTTAGCCCACAGTGAATTACGACATTAGTATCTAAATAAAACTATTACATTATGTTTTGTGCAATATTAAGATGCTTGATAATATCGTATTGTCAGTGTTCTTCCATCCTGTGTAATATGAAGTTACGACGTGTATCGTACAAAGTTTTATCCGCTTTGATAAAAAAAAATTTAATGTAAAGTTGAATATTGTCTAAATGTAAAATTTTTATGGCCAGCTATATACATTTGCTTTGTAGGTGATCGATTCATATAGAGGGCCATGTACAAGAAACATTTGAAGAATGTTATTATTGTCGGTATTGTCACCATGACTATTTATAAATATAAGTGTCAATGGTATTGCATTAACAGCTGTACTGATTTATTAATTCCAACAAAATCGCGACAGAGGTATGAAGAGGGATATAAGAAGTTTGAAGAGTGGTGTAAAAAAAAAGTAGAGAATATTTCTGAAAAGTTTATGCTGGAATATTTTTCAATGAAAAGTGAAAAGAAGAAATCAAGTTTTCTGTGGATTCATTATTCTATGCTGCGGTGTACGATATCACTGAAGAAAAACGTGGAAATTAGTAAGTAGACACAATAATTGTTAGCTTTTTAAAGGAAAAAAGTGAATTGTGCAAATGTTACCATTAATGTGTATAACAAATAAAAAGCTTACAAGGACAAGGATCCCGCTGATCCAAAGTTGCACTCGGGCATGGGTTCGATTCCAGCTTGTACTCATTACTGGTGGTTTTTTCCAAGGTTTTCTCCAACCATAAGGCGAATGCGAATGTCAGGTAATCTATGGCGAACCCTCGGCCTCATCTTGCCAAATACCATTATGCTATTACCAATACAATCGATGCCAAATATCCTAGTAGTTAATACAGGGTCCTTAAATAACTAACTAAAAAAATTGCAGAGAGCAATCAGAGTAGTCTAATAAAGCATTAATGGTTGAAGTGTTGATAAAAATTTTTTAGTGGTGGTGGTAGCAGTATGTGTAAGAAAAGTAAATAGTTGGTGTACTATGGTTGATGTTTAAGAAAGTGCGAAGTTAATATAGTGCTAATAGTACCTCCCTCATGCCAATAACTCTGCTACAGAAAAGAATAATACAATTATGCTTTAATAAACTCTTGATTACCCTTCAGAACTGTTGCATTTAAAGTACGTGACTTCCATCAAATTTATAACAATGTATTATTGAATTTCGTACATAAAAACCGAAATATATTTAATTTATATTCACATAAATATAAAATCAAAAGATCAGAAAACATATCGAGGGTGCCAAAAAATGTACACACTCTTCAATAGCTCATAAGTAACTCACTTTTTAATATTTTTTTAAGTGTGACCGCTTAAAATAATGGCTGAAGTCAGACTAAACTTTGAGGAAAGAAAATTCATTCTAAAGTGCTACTGGAAGACTGAGAACATAAGTGAAGTGCAAAGACGGTTTAGAATGGAGTTTCAGCAGATTCACCAACGCGACTCACAATTGCTCATTTGCGAGATAAGTTTGAAGATGAAGAAACTGTTCACAATGTCCATAAGAACAATTCCGGAAGACCACGAACATCCACCAGCCCCACAAGAGAAAGAGAAGTCATCGAAAGGTTTCAGCAATCTCCTAGAAAATCTGTTCGGCAAGCGGCTTGTGAGACAGAACTTTCAAAATCGAGTGTCCATCGTGTTTTCAAGCGTGCTCAATGGAAAAGTTTTATTCCTAGATTAGTCCACGCTCTCTGAAGATGATCATGACCGGAGAATTGAATTTTGTGGGTGGTAACTTACCAAGCAAAATGTGCGTAGGACAATCAATTTCCATACAAGATTGTTTGGAGTGATGAGGCCACGTTTAAATTAAATGGCTCAATTAATCGTCACAATTGCACCTACTGGGTATCTAACAATTCTCATGTGACAGTGGAACACCATTTGAACTTACCACAGCGTGGTGTGGTTTGTCAGCATTTGGTTTAATTGGATCTTTCTTTTTTGGTGGTATCGTGACTGGTGCAATTTACCTCAACTTGCTAAAGGAATCCGCCATGCCATGCATTGAAGAGACGTTTAGGAATGAAGAATGGTACTTCCAGTAGGATGGAGCATTTCCTCACTACCATGCGACGTGAGGGCCTATCTTAACGGCCACCTGCAGAACAGATGGATAGGATGAAGAGGTAGTACCGAGTACTCCCCTCGCTTACCGGATTAGACTCCGATGGATTTTTTTCTGTAGGGACATGTCAAGCATAATGTTTATAGCACAAAACCAGCTACAATCGATGAGTTGAGAGCAGCCATTGAAATAGAATGTGCCCAAATACCAATCGAAATGATTAGCAATGTTTTGGATTCCATTGGTCAGCGTTATCAGCTGTGCGAGGACCATAATGACCAACAATTTGAACACTTTCAATAAATGACTGGTTTCTACATTGGTTTACATTATTTTTAACTTTGAAACTTTTCTGTATCATAATAATTCTTAACGTTTTAGTCATTGAAAGAGTGTACCGGTATACATATTTTTGGCACCCTCTGTAACTTATATTGTGCTTGACAGAACCTAAATGTATCACAGCTGTAGTATATAATCATAGTAGCAACTTCGGTCCAAGGCTTTATAACATAATAACTTAATAGCTAAATTCCCAAATATACAATTTACTAATGCTCCTTATTTTAAAAAAAAATCAATTAAAAATTCCTGTTTAGAGAGAAAATTTAAAGTTCGATTATTGTGATATGTTTTTTCTTCTTCTTTTTTCTTTTTCTTTTTTCACTTTTTACTCTGTTATTTAATAAACTATCTTAACATTATGTGGAATGCCCTCTGAGCACGAGTATGGAACTTACTCTTTCTGGGGATGTTAGAATGTTTTTATATAAAAAAAGCAATATGTATCTTTGTTCTACGAGGGCTATTCATAAAGTAGCCATTTATTTCTTACAAACCTGTGAATGACGTAACAGATTTGGGTTACAATACATTTGAAATTATACACTCTAATTTATTTTTCCACACAGTTATCAGTCACATTGAGACACTTGTCGTAGCATTTGACGAGCTTTGAAATTCCGCAATTGTAGAATTCGGCCAACCTACAACACTGGTTTTCAACTCTTCGTCATTGTCAAAGCGCTTTGAGCCAAGCCACGTTTTCATGTGCATGAAGAGATGGTAATCACTAGGCGTCAAATCTGGGCTATAGGGAGGGTGATCCAATACTTTCCATTTGAACTCTTGCAGTTTGGTCACAGTATGACACGCTGTATGCAGCCGGGCGTTGTCATGCAGGAAAATCACCCCAGAGCTCAACATGCCACGATGTTTGTTTTGAATGGCCCTCTTCAAGTTTGTTAGTGTGTTATAGTAACACTCAGCGTTAATTGTGGCATTCCTCTCCAAGAAATCCACTAGAAAAATTCCTTTTCTGTCCCAGAAGACAGTTGCCATGAGTTGCCTCTGGAAAGTGTTTGACGACACTTTGTGAATTTTTTCGAGGAGTGAGTATGGCCCCACTGCATTCATTGAAGCTTTGTTTCTGCATTCACATACCATACCTAAGTCTCATCTCCTGTCACAATCTGATCGAGTAAAGCATCACCTTCTCTTTCGTAACGCTCAAGAAAGAACAGTGCTGCCGTCATCTGCTGAGCCTTTTGTTACTCAGAAAGGAGTTTAGGCACCCATCTGGCAGAAAGTGTCATGTAGCCCAAATCTTCGGTAATCACCTTGTACACAAGAGTACGACTAATCTGTGGAAGATTCTCAGTAAGCTCTGACATGGTAAACCTGCGGTTTGCTCTAATCTTTTCGTCAACCAAACAAATCAGATCTGCATTCACGATACTTGGTCGACCACTTCTCTCTTCATCATGGACATTGGTTCGCCCATTTTTGAACATACAGCACCATTGTCTTACACCACCTTCACTCATTACGTCTGGCCTATAAACTTCACAAAATTGGCGATGAATTTCACTGGGTTTACAGTTTTTGGCCACAAGAAATCTTATTACAGAAAGTACCTCACACCTGGCGGGACTTGCGATTGCAGCACACATTTTAACAGGAACAAAGACACGACCTTGACTCTACCACTGCTTGACGCGTACTGCTTCAAGGTACACTCCACCTCAAGAGCGGCACCACTGTCTCTGTTGTTACGCACGCTATATGAAAACGGAAGTTACTTAATGAATAGCCCTCATAGCAGTAAAGTATTATTATTATAATATTGTTGTTTCAGTACATCTCTGCCACTTCTTATGAATGCCATAGTGTATTTTTGGTCTAGAGTAGGGTGACCAGATTTACAAAATAAAAAAACGAGACATTTATTAAAGTTGACATGAATCAACATTTTATCTAAACATTCATTATTACCCTACTTGTGTTTATATAATGTCAGTGAGCAATAAGGTCCAGTTTTATTTATTTTAAAGTAATAAATACTACACTGTTTACAATAACTAGGCTATAATAATTGTTGTTTTCTAATGCCAGGCGTTTGACAATAAAGTCATTTGACCTCTTGCACTCCAATATTTTTCAAAGATATTATCATGACCAGCCACTGAAGCACAGATTTTGAGGTATTCCGAATCCATTTCTTGGTTTGAGTTGCACAATGGGCAGTTAGGGGACTGATATATTCCAATTCTATGCAGGTGTTTGGCCAAACAATTATGGCCTGTTGCCAATCTAAATGCAGCCACAGATAAGTGTCGTGGTAAATCGGGAATTAACTGTGGATTATGATGCAGAGAGTTCCATTTTTTCCCTTCAGATTGTCTTATCAAATTTTGCTTGTTGAAGTCTAAATATGTAGATTTAATAAATCTTTTCACAGAGTAATACGTAGATTTAATAACAGGTCTGTAAGTAGCAGTGCTGCCCTTCTTTGCTAATGCATCCGCAATCTCATTTCCCAGGATTCCACAATGGGATGGTATCCATTGGAATACAATTCTTTTATTGAGTGATATTAATTGAGAGAGCATTTTAGTTATTTCTGCTGTTTGAGATGAAAATGTGTGTTTAGAGACTATTGATAGAATAGCTGTTTTGGAGTCTGACAATATAACTGTATTCTTAAATTTATTGATGTGGCATAGAAGATTCCTGAGACTTTCACTTATTGCAGTGATTTCTCCATCAAAACTTGTTGTTTCATACCCAAGAGATCTATAAAGTGAGAAGAGTATGTAATAAAGTAGTATGGATACTTGGCTTAAGTCATTGTTGACATTTTTTTATGTGACAGCTAGTCTGAATTAAATAGGTTAACTTATCTGTTTAAAAATACTTCAGGTTAATTGGACCTTACAATCATATTCTTGTCACTGTATTCTGAATTGTTTCGTAACAAAATTTTTTGCCTCATATTACCTTTTAACCAGTGGTGATATTCAAGAAATTTAACACCAATTCACTCATGTGTACCTATGTTAAACATATACAGTATATGTCCATGGGAAATGCAAATATTACTGAGAAATAATAAGTATTTTAACATTCTCCATGAAGATCAACTGTACAATCTGCATCATATTTCTTTGATGAGTGAATTTGCTGTAGAAGTGTTGGGGCCTTTCCTTCAAGAAACTATAAAAGTCCATGCAAGACACATTTTTGAAATTACATTTTGTGATTATGGTTTTAACTGGAAACTGATTCCTTTCGTAAGACCAAATTGAATTCAACAACGAAAACGCTCTTTCTGATGATGCATTGGGACCAGGTATTCCTAACACAAAACTTACAATCTGAATTATGTTTGTAAAACTAAGTTAATGTATTTATCTTTCATAATAGAATAAAAGAAAAATAAATATCTTAATTATAATTTAGGGAAATGTGGTGCCATTAAAAAAAAACGAGACATTTGGCACACCGAGCATACTTTTCTCGGGGGCTGCAAAAGGGTAGGCTATATGTCGGATACAGGGGGGAGAGCCATTAATCCTTCCCATTGAAGGCCTTAAGGAACCAACCTGGACAAATACCTAATGTCCCATCCCTACCTTCCCATGGTGCAGCTGTTAGAAAGCATAATTTTACAAGCTGAACTAAAGGGAGGGACTACTCATCAATTAGCACTGGTCAGCTTGATGAGTTAATGACTGAATTTGGTATAATTTTCCTCTATTCAATACCTAATTCCCTCTTTACCCTTTCCTATCCAGTCCTCTGACTGAACTCTTACTTTCTTCGACCCTGACGGCATTAGAGCATTCGAGGCCTAGGGGTTCATTTCACTTTCCTTCCTCCTCTTTCTACTTTTCTGTTTCTAGTGCTGACCTGCTATGGCACTAAAATCGTCCTCCAGTGGCTTAAGGAGGGAAAGCTGGTGATCAACATGATCTCCCAGCTAGGTCCAATGGACCCGTCGACCAACAGCAGGTGTAGTCCTCCAGACACTGGGGGTTGTGTGTGAATGAAGTAGCCACCAAAACGTTAAAATAAAGTGTTCACTTAAATCGGCTACAACTTGCCATTTTCAAATATTAGAGTGCAAGAGGTCAAATGACTTTATTGTCAAACGCCTGGCATTAGAAAACAACAACATATACTTTTCTCGGGACAGGGGACAAGAAGCTGAAAAAAGGGACAATCCCATTAAAAATGGGGCGTCTGGTCACCCTAGTTTAGAGAAAATATTAATACTTTCTTACCAAAACGTTCCTATTTTTTACAAGTATTATTGTAAATGAAATGTATTTTCCCTGGACCAAAAATACAATATGGCATGCTAGAAAGTGGCTGTGATGTGCTAAACATTTAATGTTAAACTAACTTTAACAGTAAATGATATAAAGTACTCTGCATATATATTCTGTACCGGTACTAGAGTGATACATTGCGATTTTCCTTTATTTATAGCTGCTTATTATTACCTTATTTACAATTTTTATAATAACATTTTGAAATTTGTAGTCATTAGGAGAGAGAACCAAATGTTAGGAAATTAGAATATCACCACTGCATTTATACATATCTGCTTTCGTTATTCCTGTGGTTTTCTTTAGTTTTGCTTTCTCCCCTCACAGAGATGGAAGAATGACGGTCATTTTCTTGTGGTATTCCTCAAAGTTTTGTTGGAATGCCTTAGATATTTTGCATTCTACAGAATTTCTTTTATTATTCATTAAAGTGTGTTGTATTTTGTTCAATGCACTCTATGTTCACTGTTGATGAAGACTGAAATAAAGGTTATATGCACAACCACACTTAATGCAGTTCGAAATATGTGCCTTGAAATTCAAGGAAGATTCGATAATTTTTAAGTTCACAGCTATAAGAAAATCTCAGTTGATCGAGTTTTAAACGATGCGCGCTCATGTGCTGCTAGAAAACTGTAAGAAAGATGCGAGATTGTTTGTGTGGAGGAAAGCCAAGCCATTCCTCCTTTACTGCAGTTAGCACACATAGACAACAGCGCACTAGTGGCCAGAGAAAGAAGCAGAGTTTTAAAGCGAGTAAATGAATGGAGAAGGAGGAGATCCTCCTCTGAATCAGCGCATGGGCGGGAAATAGAAACCGACTGGTCATGCAGCAAGCTTGCTACCACTGCCATCTAACGATCTTGCATTCAACCAGACTGTAACACATTTACGAGGAGGCACAATAAAATAGTTTTAATGCAGTGCTATGAAAGACACTGTATAAACTTTTTTTTCTAAAATTATAAATCAAAAATATTATTCATTGCACTTTATATAGCCTACTATTCATGGTTTGAAACTTTCAAGGATATTTGAAAGTTAAAGTCGTCATCATCATCATCCTTCACGAATTAGGCCTCTGTAGACCTGTTTCGGCCCCATCTAGCAGTCTTCTTAAAGGTCTTCCTGGTCGACGATGTCCTCTAGGTTTATATTGCATCATAATTTTTGGGATTCTTGAATTTTCCATTCTTCTTACATGATCTAGCCAATTGAATTTGTATCTGCTGATTTTTTCTTCTACTGACTCTACTTCTAATTGTTCTAAAATTTCTTCATTCCTTTTTCGGTCTAAAAGAGTATATCCTGCTGTCCTCCTCAAAAATTTCATTTCCATTGCTTTGATTCTGTTCATGTCTTTTTTCTTTAATGACCAAATCTCGCTTCCGTATAAAAGGGTGGGTAATGCTAGTGTATTATATATTTTTATTCTTGTAGATTTTTGTATTAATTTAGCTTTTAATGCATTGTTTATTATTCCTAGAATTTGTGTAAATTTGGTAATTTTCTTGTTCACATCTTTTTCATTTTGATAAGATATTTCACAACCCAGATAATTGAAATTTTGCACTTGTTCGAGGCATTGGTTATTGTGTATTATCTTACTTCTGACTGGGTCTTGCCCTAAAAATGCCATTACTTTTGATTTTTGTGCTGAAATTTCCATCCCAAAATCTTTTAAAATTTTATTAGATGTATACAATCCTCTTTGTAAATTATCCTCTGAATTGGAATTTATGACTTGATCATCGGCATAGAGTAAGATATTTAATGTTAGAGCACTGGTTATTTTGATTCCTGATGTGTAGATTTGGTTCCATTTTAAAATAATTTCATTTATATAAATATTAAATAAAGTTGGTGATAGTGGACAACCTCGTCGAACTCCATTATTAACTAATTTTCTTTTGGATATACAGTTATTTATTTTGACACTTATTTTGCTGTCTGTGTAGATTTCTATTATATTTTGCAATAGCAAATTTGGAATATTTTTATCTTGCAATATGTCGAATAAAAGGTCTCTTCGGACTTTATCAAAAGCTTTCACAAAATCAATAAAAGCTATATGGGTTTCTAAATTAAATTCTCTTCTTTTTTCTAACAATAGTTTGATACTAAATAATGGATCTACACATGATCTTCCTTTTCTAAAGCCATTTTGACACTCCAGAAGGAAAGTTTCAGCATGTTTTTTTAATTTTTCATTTAAAATCCTACTAAATATCTTATAACATGTGTTGAGGATACTAATCCCTCTATAGTTTTCAACATTCTGTTTATCTCCTGTTTTATATATGGGAATAATTACACTATTTTTCCATTCTTCCGGTAAAGTGGCAGTCAGATATATTCTGTTTAGAAATCTTAATAATCTTTCTTGAAATAGATCTCCTGCATATTTATTTATTTATAAAGTCGTGTTTATATAAAACAAAGAGGAAGTAGTTCTACGTTGGTATCGCAGATCTTTTTGGGCCCTGAAATTCACTTCTATTCATTGTTTATTAGACAGGGCAACAGCCAAGTTGTCAGTTTTGTACAAATATATTTGAAATTGAAAGTAGGTACTCCAAACTACATTATTTTTAACATAAAAAATTGGGCACCGGCAACTTTGAACAATAATGATAGTATGACTTTACAAGAACTGATATTCTTCAAAAGCATGTGATACTGAACTTGTAAAATGTACATGTGGCAACACAGACCACGTGGGTGCAGTGTTAGTCTCTTCCAACACGTGTGATGCTGTAGTGTGCTCGAAAAATGCTGCAAGGTGAATATCCTTGTAATTTTTAATTTGTGCAATTATTCAACAATGAATGGAAGTGAAAACATATTTTATGGAAAATTTAGAAAACTCAGTTTACAAGAACAGATTATTGCTATACAGAAGGGAAGGCCAACCCCAACACTACCTGGCCTTACATGTGTGCATGTTGGCTAATTTGTAGCATGTTTCATTCAAGAAGGTGTCATTTCGTCTTGTTACCTTCTTTCCTCCTCTTAAGAAATACGCAGGAGCCGCCACTGATACACACCAGTCGATACAGACACATGAAGCAGTATGCATGGAACATTAAGCATGCATCAAAGGAGAATAAACGAACGCCTTTAGGTGCTACTAGTCAGGCCAGATAATGCAAGACACAAGCAACATAATGCATGTGCCTTGCATCATAACCAAGATAAAACATGCTGATTCTTTGTGTCGTACTTCATGCAACCTGGCTACTACAGCCCAGAGTTCAGTTGTCAGTGTACACTTTCCGATCATGATGGACTACCAGAAATAATGTGATGGAGAGGTATCCAGTTATTATTCAAGGAAGAATCTCACAGATAAAATTTGGGCGGAGATAGCTGCTGAAGTAAAACATAAGCTGAAATAGGATTGTCCGGGAAAGTAGCTATTTAGTTCTCGTACATGTATTCATTCATTTATTTATTTGTTTTAAAATATAAATGTCCCACTTCATAATAAGTTTTATTAAGTCACTGGGAATTAATTGCCAAGGAAGAGCTATGCTAGACTTAAAAAAATAAGAAACTGACCTATCCCTCGTATAGACACTTTCATCTGTAGGTTGGTCATCATACGGTGTGTGGAAATCATTTCGAACTTCTGTGGCATCAAAGTCTGGAATATTTTCCACTGTAGGTTGGCACATTTTTCTTTCTCTTGTTTTCAAAAAGTTGTGCAGAATACGTGCACACTTGATAATGATACAAATTGACAGTTAAATGCTGTGTCCAGGACTTTAAATTTAGAACATAACATCCAAAATGCACATTCTACATTCTTTCTAGCCCGGGATAGCATATAGTTAACAATTCGTCGCTCCTTTGTCAATATGATCTTAGGCAATGACCGCATCATATGCTTCAACAAGGGAAATGTCTCATCAGTGAAATAGAAGAAAGTTTAGTTTATCTTGTGTTCGTAATGGGCAGCATAGCACCAACTAGTGTTGCCAACTCTCCCGTATTTAGCCCCAATTTTTAACAGTCTCCCAACTTCCGTATTTTTCTTCTCTTCGATCCTTTTTCTCCCTTATTTTTGCATAATATAAAAATTTATTTGAAACATTTAATTTTTATATGGTTGAAGGTGATTTATATGATGGATTCTGTTGTTCCAGAGATGCACTGAAATGTGCAGCTAAGCTTATACAAAGAGTGTTTTCTTTTATGAAAAGTAAGTGAACATATATATATATATATATATATATATATATATATATACATACATTCATATATGAGGTGTCGCCATCCTCATTGAATAATCGAGACTACTATTTTTTGTTAGTAGTCAACATGTAGATACCTATTAATTTTGAGAAAAATTAGTTCCAGCACCGGGAATCGAACCCAGGACCTCTCAACTCTGCGTGCTGAGCGCTCTTTCCAACTGAGCTATGCTGGGACACGATCCATGGTGCCAGCCAAACTCTCCTCATTATATCATCAATGGCCTACTACCTGCATTTTAGACATATACCGGTAAGTCATATATGCAGGAGCACGTATTTAAATGACTTTATGGCCAATTTTAACAAGCTTTTTTTAATACTGTTAACATTGATATATACCTATACTCACATATGAAGTCCCACAATCCTCAGATGTTCAAAAAAGGAGAGCGACACTTTAATCAAATCAGAACTGCAAATCACAGTCAACTTCAATTACCCATGTAGGAAATTTTTACAATTCATTTGAAACTATTACGCTAGGTAAAATATCTCAAAATACTTTAATTTAAGCCTAACTGCCAAAATGTAGAATAAAATTGTTTTTAGTGCAGCTAACTGAATTTAATAATTTTTCAAATTTTTATGTCAAATATTGTAGACCACTTAGTCTCCCGTATTTTCTTCAAAAATAGTTGGCAACCCTAGCACCAACACTATTTCTACCCAAGTCTTCAACAGAAATCAGAGTGAAAAGTCCATATGGTTGTGTAATACTCACACATGTTTTCCATCTATTAGGAATATTCACAGTTTGTCGTATCTTCAAATGATTCTTTGGACATTCTATAATATTCTGCGAATTTGTCTGGATGCTGTGCTAACTCTACCAATAAAACACACTACAAGCACTATGATTTTCAAAGTTCTGAACCAATGAATCCGAAACCCACGCCTTTATCTTCGCACTCTTATTATTGACAATAGCAGAAGATCTCCATCTGATGACTCCACACTGAATGACATTAAAACAAATAACATGGCGTTATGTGTCACACTCCATGTGCCATGCATCATGTTTCTCGCACCATCCGGTGTGTTAACGTGCAGGGTCGAATCTAGCTACTTGGCGCCTCTAGGCAGAGAAAAATATTTCTGCCCCTTATTTCGCCCTATGTGCGTCATTTGGATCAAATGAAATAATTGATTCTGCGTCATTATTAATGTTTCTAATATCGGA
Organism: Periplaneta americana; assembly: GCF_040183065.1. Lineage (NCBI taxonomy): Eukaryota > Metazoa > Arthropoda > Insecta > Blattodea > Blattidae > Periplaneta > Periplaneta americana. The sequence continues at coordinate 18,868,498 of NC_091125.1, forward strand.
AATGCCTGACTAAAATAAACCACACGCTGCACTATTTTCGGTAACTACTGTTCACCACATTATTACACTCTGATGTATCTGGACTCAAACTGGACCAAGCTGGCTATGTTTGTTTTTTAAATAACACATATTTTTGCACTTTTTCTCACAATTTCCTCTCTTTTTATTGCCTTGTATTTTGCGAGTTTCCGGTATTGTTATTTAGTCAACTGTCCGAAGACAGGTCTGGACCCCACAAGTGACACCATCAAGGCATCACTCATAAGGCAACTAGGCCAGGAGATAATGGGGTAGGGTGACCAATTCCTTTCCCCCTCCATTGCTTATATTGCTGACTAGCTACATATTACACTAATCAGATTTTAGACGCAGTTCTTCCTCTGATACATATCGTCAAATAAGATTACTGTCTGATTATAGATTTACATATCAGCCATAACCTCAATCAGAGGTGTTTCCGGTAATGAGAACCACTGAGATTTTCCCGACTGTCACTCATTATAATGAAAATTAAAATATAAATCACCTAGGTACAAAACAACTGCACTCTTTACTGTTTCAAATTAAACTGAACTCCCAAGCGTCAGGTTGATACAATGACTGGCGGTATTTTCTTTGAATTTAAGTCTGAATGGGGATTACTGAGTGTTGATACTAGCTAGTCTTATGACAGAGTTAGCTGCGTTCTCATCAGTTCATCACAAAGCTTATATTGCGAGCAACGAGATTTGCCTTCCTAATGTATCGTAATATAATACCATAAGTTCTTTAATGTTATTATGTGAGACTCTCACAGTGAGAGGGCATAACATTGAAAAAAGTACTAATGATTGCATTGTGACACTAATATTGAAAAACTGTCTTTTTTCCTTGGCAGACTGTTGATTAAATTTTAACTGATTGTTGCCAATGTAACTGATATCTTTTTCATTGTGCGTTTAAGTTCATGTACTCTTTTAAAGAATTATGAATAAAATTAAAAAAATATAAAAAAAATTATCAGTAATAGCCACCCTAGGCAGCTGCCTAGTCTGCCTAGGCCTAAATACGCCCCTGGTAACGTGCCTAATCGATTTTATTGAAGCTATAGACTCGGGTTGTGCACCCAAGTTACAAAGTACAGCCCACATAGGAACGCGGCATGTTTACAGCATGAACTTTGATTGCAAGTCTGGTTGCAGTGTAATGTTTACCTTTCTGAATGTTGCATATTTTTATACTTAGATTGTACAGGTGATATATTGTTGTTGGTCCAGTCCCTAGGCCAGTGGTCCTCAACTCAGAGCACTGTGTCGTCATCAAGCCTTGCCTGCTCGCCCGCTGGGCAAGGGAAAGTCATAACAGGGCAGGTAAGATGTTCAGCAGCGGGACCACAATATGAATAATTTACTGCATAGGTTTATGATTGTTTTCTGATGAAAAAAGATACGGGCTGAATAGAAATAACTAAATAAACTATCTTAAGCAATTTGAAAAAAAAAAAAAAAAAAACATTGTAGCTTATTTTCAACAAAGTTAGAAGTTAATAAATTTATAATTACTTTCAGAAATGTAATACATATTTCATGTTAATTATTCGGGCAATGCATGGCAATTACTGTAAATGTATAAACTGCTTCTGTTAAAGAAAATGTTGAACAAAACATATTATATAAACCCTAGGAATAGTAGGCCTAATGTAGAAATTAGTTCACTCAACACTGGCATTAGCTCTGATTTTTCAGGATTTGTTTAATTCTCTTTTCCCGCAGTAATTTCTCAACGTTTGGAACTATTGTTTGTATAGTGCATAATGTGACAACACATTTTAAGTTGTGATCCGATACTTGGCTTCCATGACATGGCTTGTTTATCTTCATCATACGAAAAAATTACTGTTCGCACAGATATGTCTGTACAATCGGGGAAATCTAACTCATGAAAAGTTCATATAAAATCTTGCAGTGTAGGCTTTCATGGCCGGAGTCTATAGATGTAGATTCATTTTCCGGGCTGAGAGGCCGTGGTCTATTAGTTGGTTTTATACCAGACGTTTCGTCTGCAACTGCGGCAGACATCTTCAGTGGAGTGGTATCCGAGGTTGCAAGACTCTTCTCGGCGTATCTGAGGCAACTGATCCTGTGTCTGGTTGTGCGGGCGTATTTATAGTGCGGCTCGCGGGCCGAGGCCTGTTGTCGCTGCGGTCCGCGCCGCTTTGTTCGCTGCTCCCGTTCTGGGTTCCATCCTTTTGTTGTAGTGGCTTCTTATCTGTTCTGTTTAGGACCGGGTACCAACACTTGTTTAGCTTTACGCCTTCTTCCTTGCGATTAAAGTTGTTGTTATGTTTATGTATTTCGATCGCTTCTCTATGTAGACGGGGGAAGAAGTGCGTCGTCGTGCTCAAGATGTCCGTGTCCTTGAATCTTATGTTGTGATCGCCCTCTTGATAGGCATGTGCTGCCACTGCCGATTTGTCGATCTGTCCTAGGCGGCAATTCCTATTATGTTCTGTCAGTCTCGTCCTGACGCTCCGCTGTGTAGTACCGATGTAGACCTTCCCACACGAACATGGAATCCTGTAAACTCCGGCGGACAGCAGCTTATCTCGTTTGTCCTTGGATGACCTCAGCATGTTCCGGATTTGCTTGGTCGGCAGGAAGGTCGGAAAAGGACGGCAGGTTACCCTTCCTGGACGTTATGGTAGAAAGGAGGACAGATGGCACCCTAGGTCATGACGTCTACAGGAAGCCGACCCACACAGACAGATATCTGCATAAGACCTCGAATCATCATCCCGGCCAGAAACGGGCCATGATGAAAACCCTGATCAACAGGGCCAGGCGGGTAGCCGAGCCACGACACATCCAACGGGAGCTGAGCCATGTATCGACAGCACTCATGGCCAATGGCTACTCAAGGCCGGAGATAAAGAGAGCCATGCGCCCCAGAGTAACACCGTCGATGCGGTCACAGGAACGAGCGACTAAGAAGGGCGCGGTCTTCCTACCCTACTTAAGGAATGTGACGGACCGGATCAGCAGGGTGCTGAGGCGTCATGAAGTGGAAACGACCTTCCTGCCGACCAAGCAAATCCGGAACATGCTGAGGTCATCCAAGGACAAACGAGATAAGCTGCTGTCCGCCGGAGTTTACAGGATTCCGTGTTCATGTGGGAAGGTCTACATCGGTACTACACAGCGGAGCGTCAGGACGAGACTGACAGAACATAATAGAAATTGCCGCCTAGGACAGATCGACAAATCGGCAGTGGCAGCACATGCCTATCAAGAGGGCGATCACAACATAAGATTCAAGGACACGGACATCTTGAGCACGACGACGCACTTCTTCCCCCGTCTACATAGAGAAGCGATCGAAATACATAAACATAACAACAACTTTAATCGCAAGGAAGAAGGCGTAAAGCTAAACAAGTGTTGGTACCCGGTCCTAAACAGAACAGATAAGAAGCCACTACAACAAAAGGACGGAACCCAGAACGGGAGCAGCGAACAAGGAGGCGCGGACCGCAGCGACAACAGGCCTCAGCCTGCGAGCCGCACTATAAATACGCCCGCACAACCAGACACAGGATCAGTTGCCTCAGGTACGCCGAGAAGAGTCTTGCGACCTCGGATACCACTCCACTGAAGATGTCTGCCGCAGTTGCAGACGAAACGTCTGGTATAAAACCAACTAATAGACCACGGCCTCTCAGCCCGGAAAATGAATCTAGTTCATATAAAAGTCAGATAACTTCTTTTATTTTTATATTTACCCTTCAATTCACTATCGTAAAGTAAATCAATAAGTTTCAATTACAAATAATAATCGAAAATCAAATTGAAAATTTTCCTGGTCCTTAAATCTAGAATCAAATTCCTGGCACAGATCGCATGATGTGTGAATATATTCTTTGAAATCCAAAGTCTTAAGAAACTAGTATGCCTATATCGTTGTTAATTTTGAAAAATGTGCTGTAACTTATCCTTTTAGTTAAGCTAACATTCCACAATTAGATGTGGTTTCATATTAAATGCCTTCACTCTGTCATATAACTGTACTATAATAATCTTGTTCTTACCTTGTCGAAAACAATTTAAAGCATTCAGATAATTCCATTAAGAAGGCGAATTCACAAATCCATTTTGTCATTTTCCACTTATGATACAGGCTTTTCTTTTTTCTCCATGAACAATGCCAAGTTGCCAAGGATATAAAGGAAGTCCAAAATAATTTCTACAACCTCTACATGAAAAATCAGAACCAGTAGTAGTATACTTTATGAGAACAATAAGTAAGAGCTCTCCTTAATCTGAAGGTTTTCAATAACGCCTCTTACAAAAATCACCAGTTGGGGATTATCACTTACATAAGTATTTTCATATACTGTCAAAGAATAACAAATGAAAGACTGACAAATAATTACTAGTTGCACCTGAACGTCCTCGGCTAGACCTCGGATGGGACGCATCATGGTGGAAGGAGACAAGCTGATAGATTCAAACTCCTACACTTGTGAGAAGTTCTTCAGTTGTAATTAAACATTCTTCAAATTTTCAATCTTTAGAAGGTTTGTAATATTTTACTATTACAAGTGAAATTTTATAACCGAGTCGCACAGCTGATTCACTAACATTGTGATCTTAAATAGCAGCTCATTTTCCTTCAATTGTTGAAGTAATGCTACACGCTCTTCATCTTCATATCTGCCATATTCGTTACTGTGAGTTGTATAATGTATCTGTAAGTTGTATTTCTTCAGTGTGGCCAACGTTTTGAAGTGTTTTCTACTCCTCACATCTTTTGTTTGAATGGATGGCAAGAACCACCTCTGCTCACTACAACGCAACATCACAAACTGGTCCTCTGCCCGGTACAGTAAGCACATGTCAGCCAAGCATTGCCCGCGCCTGTTCATACGCGAGTTGATGATCACTGCCCTAGGCACTTGACAATAAGTCAATCGCTGTCTTGTACCCCAATATTTTTGTATGATGTTATCTTGTTGTAGCAATGTTTTGCATCCCTTGATGTGTTCGATGTTCATTTCTTCAATTGCATCAAACAATACCGTACACGGGCTGATGTATGGGAAATTTCTATCCTGTGCAGGTGGCTTGTCAAATAATCATGACATGACTTGAATAATTTCAAGAGAAAAAGTGTTCCGGGGTCGGGTATCGATCCTGAGACCTCTGGTTGAACGTACCAGCGCTCTACCACTGAGCTACCCGGGAACTCCACCCGACACCGTCTTAGTGGTAGAGCGCTGGTACGTTCAACCAGAGGTCCCGGGATCGATACCCGGCCCCGGAACAATTTTTCCCTTGAAATTATTCAAATCTGCTTTACAGGGAGCTTCACCTGAAAGACTAGATTTGCATAATATATATATGTTACTGTGTACGTTAACAGAAAACCACAATTCCAAGTCACACAGAGATTGTGTGCACTCGTTGTGAGTCTCTGGCATTTCGTCAGCCCACGCGAGTTGTGTGGATATAAAGGGAAAAGTTGAGACAGTGTCGGGTGGAGTTCCCGGGTAGCTCAGTGGTAGAGCGCTGGTACGTTCAACCAGAGGTCCCAGGATCGATACCTGGCCCCGGAACAATTTTTCCCTTGAAATTATTCAAATCTGCTTTACAGGGAGCTTCACCTGAAAGACTAGATTTGCATGACATGACTTGTTATCAACCTGATTTATGTGGCCCATGAGGGATTATCTCGGGGTTAATCATTCAAAATTTCCAGGTTGTATCATTTGCTCCATCTGAATTTTATTGTTTTGGGCAGATCTGAATTTACTTCTGCTTAGTTGTTTTACAGAATAAAATGGAAGTCTGTTATTGGATTGTTGTAAAATTTCTGTTCCCTTTTTAGCCAAAAGTCTGCTGTTTCATTTTCCTTATGTAACCATGGGAAGGAATCAACTATTTTTTTCTGTAGTTTAGTTAGATAATGCATCTTTTTTATAATCACGTATTTTAGCTTTTTTTGTGGTCTGTTGCAAGGTTATAGTCTGTATGGCTGCCCTTCAATCTGATAATTAGAATTTATTTAATCTGTATAAGAGATTTTGCAAACATATATGTAAATAGCCAGAAATGCATATAGAGTGTTAGCTGGTAGGCCAGAGGGAAAAAGACCTTTGGTGAGGCCGAGACATGGATGGGGGATAACATTAAAATGGATTTGAGGGAGGTGGGATATGATGGTAGAGACTGGATTAATCTTGCTCGGATAGAGATCGATGGCGTTCTTATGTGAGGGTGGCAATGAACCTCCAGGTTCTCTAAAAGCCATTTGTAAGTAATATGTAAATAGCAGTAACTTAAAAATTTATTGTATAACTTATTCTCCTACAGAATAGTAAAATGAAAAGACAGGGCATATTCACCCAGTTCCTGCACCTCTTGAATATGATATGAGAGATCCATCTGTATAAATTTGTCAACACTCCGTACGTGTGTATCTTGTCTCAATTGTTTCTATAGCCATAGTCTTCAAACCTAGTTTATCTGTAGCCTACTTGTTTGTATTTTATAGACATTACTTCAATAGTTATTTAAAGCTGTAATGATATGTATTGAAAACTCAATTTACAGCATTTTTTGGTGTGTAAGAATTGCATTAATATTACTGCCAGGATACAAACGAACGTATTTTTCATAATTACTTGTTAATTGTTTCGGAACCCTACATAAGAAGTTGAATGTCTTAAGAGGTATGTGATGGAATAAAATGGTGAAGTGTTTGGCAGCGAAAATATTTATATTCTTCTTGTTTTGTTTTTTCCTCCCAATGTATAAAGACCATTATTTCGATATGTAGACAGTGTATATTTCATATGATATGCAAGTAAGTTACTTTCGTTCCTTCACAGTTTATGACATTGTCACACAGAATATATGATGTTTCTTTCAAATAATTCACAATTTAATGCACATTAATTTTTTATCTTCCATTGTTTTATATGAAACTTTTCATAGCCTATTTTGGGAAATCTATTGATTGAATTCCCAATATGCTCAGTCAGTTTAAGAGAGCAGTGTATTATGATAATAGATGTTTGAAAAAATTTTAGTTTTGTCCTTTAAAGAGAAAATTTGGTACAAACAAATGTAAATTTTTTTCCTAAATATGCAAGGAGAAAATAAAGAATACAAAAACAAAGAAAATACAAGACGATCAAGGTAAAGACAGATAGATGGACAGACGGATGGATGGGCAGGCAGGCAGGCAGGCAGGCAGGCAGGCAGGCAGATAGATTAATTTTTTCCATAATATTCTTACAGTTGCTTTATAGCATAGAATATAGCCTAACATATCCAATTCTTACGTTTAACGTATAAAAACGGAAATATTAAATATATACCGGTACACAATTAACATCGGTACCTTAATAACAATAACATATTATACAATGCAATATGTTTACCATTTAATAGTACTAAAATATTTACTCAGTACTGTGAAATGTCAAGAATTCATCTACAGAATAAAAAGTGTGAGATATTAAGTAATGCAGGGTTTTGGTTATGATTCTTAATGTCTTCAGGAAGACTATTGAACATTTTTATCGCCGTGTAATGCACTCCCTTTTGATAGCATGATAAATTTGATGATGGTGTATGAAAATCATTCTTTCTGCGAATATTTGTGCTATGTATGGCTGAATTAGTTAGAAAATTTTCTTTATCACATAAAAGGAAATTTATTAAAGAGTATATGTACTGATTTGTTAAGGTCAGAATCTCTCATTAAAAAAAAAAAATGATCTACACAATTCTCTAGCCTTTCCAACTATTATTCTAATTGCTAAGGAGACAAGGAGAACAAGTGTGGGTTATTATTACTACTTATTTATTTATTCTGGTAAGGTTAAGGCCATCAGGACTTCTCTTCCACTCCACCAGGACAGTGACAGTTAATTCCAGAGTTAGTCCACTGTTGTGGCTGAGGGGTTAGCGAGTCTAACTCTAAACCCAGTGGGCACAGGTTCGATTCCTGGTCAGGACGAGTTGCCTGGGTGAGGTTTTTCCGTGGTTTTTCCCTCACTCCTATGGTTGAATATCAGGTAACTTTATCAGGCAATTGGAACCCCACTCAACTTCGCCACTTCCTTTCCTCCCCTATCATCCTTTCGTTCATCATCCCGTTACTTCTTCTGGTTTTCAGATCGCTCTACAGTGGCCCTCCGAAGCTCCTGGCTCTCTCAACCGGCCTCTGTGGATTGTATTCAAGTGATGATGGATAGCTTCTGCAACGGAACCCGGGGCAAACCTTCTCTGTCGAGGACTTCCGCCTCGGACCGTTAAGGAAGCCTTGGAGGGGTTGCTGGAGCGGGAGTGGTACATGGACTTTGTTGGCTGTAGTGACCGGTCGTTAAGGGGGTCAAGAGGTTAGGTCAGTGCGCGTAGGGAACCGATCGGTGGGCACGCAACTCATCCCATATATGGGGTGTACAATAGACCTCAGGTCGTAGTGCGTGGGATGTTCGCTCCCTCCCTCCTAACAAGAAAAAAAATTCCAGAGTTATCACTCATAGGAACCTCCTGAGGAGAAAGACGTAGTTCTACGTGGACAGTGGATAAAAAAGAGAACAAGAGGGCATACACTCATTCATTCATAGGATTCTGCCGGGAGCCTTCGCTATAAGTTCTTTATCAGGCCTGGATAGCAGAATCGTGACGTCATACAAACGGGGCATGCTCTGCATATTTAATAATAGCGGTGCTCGGCGTTATTTACTCTAGTTAATAGTAAATTATATTAACAAGACAGTAATCAGCATAATTATTATTTTATCTACTACTACTACTACTACTACTACTACTACTACTACTACTACTACTACCACCACCACTAGTAATATTGCTACGTACTCCGTTTGTTAAACGAGTGTTGATTGACTTCTTTTCCTATTGCGGATATATGCATGTTCAGGAGTCTTACATGTCGTACCAACATAACTTACGAGACATTACAAACATTTCACGCTAGTTTGCAATGTTCTAGCGGCTTAGAAATTCGGCCATTTTCATACCTCAGGGAGGTGTGTAGGGGTAAGAAAATGGAGTATTATGACAGGCTAGGTTAGTTTAGGCTTCTATTATGTCTTACATACTTATCGGTGACAGGTTAGGTTACGGTAGTTTAGGGTTTTATTATGCCTTGTATAGGTAAATCTGTGTTAGGTTAGTTTAGAATTTTAGTGACAGGTTAGGTTAGGTTAGTTTGGAATTTTAGTGTTAGGTTAGGTTAGGATAGTTTAGGCTTTTGTTATGCTTTGTATAGGCGAATCTGTGATAAGTTAGGTTAGGTTAGTTTAGGCTTTTATTATGCTTTCCATATACGAAACTGTAACAGGTTAGATTAGGACAGTTTAGGCTTTTGTTATGCTTTGTATAGGCGAATCTGTGACAAGTTAGGTTAGGTGAGATTAGCTTAGGATTTTGGTGACAGGTTAGGTTAGGTTAGTTTAGGCTTATTATCGTCAAGATGAAGGTGAAAGAGATTGAGTGTGGCGCTCTTGAACAGGTAGTGATTTTTTGTTTTCTATGTTGGCAGTTCAAGTCAGTCGATGTCTATTCCAAATTCGGCGGAAGTCACTCAACGCTCGTTTCTTACTACTGTTAGTACAGAAAAACGACAGTTAAGAAAGCAGAAAACTGACAGGAATGCGCAGTTCTCTAAAGAATTAGAAGCAGTAAAGTTATTCATCAGATGTCATTTAAATACACACTGTTACCGGTACCTGTTTTTTTTTATGAAAGTCTGCAATTTTCTTCTTGTTCCTGAAGCACTGGCAATACTATCTTGTTTCATTTTAGAATATCATCCAATATAGTTGTGGCTCTAGAAACTAGCATACTTGTGGAATGTCCGCAATCACACACTGTAAGTCATCACTTTTATCAACACTTTCACATTTTTCACGTATTAATGTTTGTAAGAGACGCCTTTAAGAGACGTGATTTTGTTGCACCGACGAAGACAGAGTCGAAGAAAATTTAAGAAGTTGGTATCTCTGAGTCTATGGCGCCAATAAAACAGCTGAACTCTATTTGAGAAAATAACTCATGCAGTAGGGGGTTAATTAAGTCACTCTCATATTTGTCCGAAATTAAACACTTTATATGCAAGTACAGTCACATTTGTTACGAATTGTGTGCGTCACAAGAGTCCTCCTCTATCTATTATTCTTAAATATTATTCAATTCTACTATATAACCGGAATATTCTAATGTCTGATCACTGTATAAAACATGTCGACATCCTACACACTTTACTGCTACACTTACACACTTGGCAACATAACCTGCAATGTAGTAGGCCTATATCAGCGCCATCATATTATTTTCCTCTACCTCAACATCCTCACAATCAAAAATAACATCTTCACAACCACATTCCACAGCAGCATCTAAATCTCCCCTGTAGTTACCATCATCTCCACTTCATAACATAATTTCTCTAGCATGTTCAAGTTGATTCTATTATCTGAAATGAGAGTGATAACTTGAAATCCGCACTGATTCAGGATATTTAGAATTGATACTGCGAACTCGTAAAGTTTTCCTGAAGTCAAATTCTTTACGGGAAAAAGACTTTATGATGTATCTTTATTGTTTGCAGAGTGACGTAATCATAAATTCTTGCATTGTGGTAGCAGGTTCAATTTATCTGCGAAATCCTGTATTTTGCCACCCTTGTAAGAAATTGCAGGTTTAACATAAATTTCATCCAATAATAAGTTAACAACTTTCTCATTATCTTCTAATGTCAAATCTTTTTCAGAAAGATATTTTAATCAATAGGAATTTGAGCTTTCTGGACTCAAGGAGTGGGATAGCTGTCTTAGATAGTTAGGATGAGGAATGGTGAGCACATTGGAACTCCATAATTGTCTATAGCAGCCGTGGCGAAAATGTGATCATGCGCCGAGCCACTGTGTAACCTGCAACGTGCATAGCACCTATGGAGGGAGGCGGACACCCGAAGGGGAAGTGAAGCAACTGTTTGACTTATTAACGGATTTTCATTTTCCTTACGTCAAGCACTTAAATATAATTTTATACAGTAGAAGGCTACAACTAATGTTTAGCACGTGTAACGAAGAAAGAAATGAACAAGGAAACATAGGACACATTATCACAACCTAAAATTAACTGTCTTCAGAATGTCTCTGCGATAGAGTTTCAGAATCAGGAATTGAGTCACTTACTGCCAGTCGTAGTTGATCACGAAGGTATTTGTTTGTCAGTCGTGATCTAAATATGGTTTTTACTATTTTCATTGTTGAAAATAATTTTTCACTAGTGTAAGTTGTAGCGAACATGGCTTGAAAAGAGCAAGCGAAAGAAAGAAACTTCGGATATTTATTTTTTGGCAAAGATTTGAAAAGTTCAACATTTGCCAAGTTCTTACATCTAGCTTTCATTTAACATCACATTGTAAATCTCTGAGTTTAAAATGAAAATCTAATCGCATTATTCGTAAATCTGCTGAAAAAGGATCAGTGTGCAGATATAATAATAATAATAATAATAATAATAATAATAATAATAATAATAATAATAATAATAATAATAATAATATAACTTAACCTTTTAATGTTTCATCAGTAACATGTAGTGTAATGCCGTTTTATGTTATACAACCGTTTTCCTCGTAATACTTGTGAACAATTCATATATTTAATATTCTCATGATATTGGCAGAAAAAAAATGCGTCCTCCCATCCTACTTGAAACTTTCGTTTTTGTAGAGGTACATGGTTTCGAGAGAGACATTGCGATGATACGCCACTCGCAGGTCAGAGACAAATACAAATGGAACGGAGTTTGACTCCAGTGAGTGAGAGGGTGGGGGTTGTGAGGGGTAGGAAGCAAGAGAAATACACAGCTATCATTGCGAGCCACAATGTGCTCGTGAGTCACATTTTCGCCATGGTTGGTCTATAGGATGGCGGATTTGAAAAATAATTCAGGGATGCTCATACTAAAATATCAATTGAGTATTTCGGCGCTTTTGTTGTTAACAGTGATACTTGCTCCCATAGGCGGAGAGAGAACCGTTTTCTTGGAGGGGGAGGGGGGCAAAGCAAAACCATAGAATCCCCATATAACAGGGTTATGGGGGACATCATTTATCTTCGGGGGCATGTATCTTACAGAGTTACATCCAAATCCACAATGTTTCGGACCGAGTTGTATAGGGCTTGAACTGTAGGTCTACTACAAATTATAATAGGGAAAACTTCAAACAAACTCCCTCTTTTTGTTTGTCGTACAGAAATACATGCATACATCAATAAAATTACGTAACAATGTTAACAAAGTTTTTTTATATGAAGCTTACTTTCCTGAAGATATCATAACAAATGTAAACTCTATTTTATTTAATCTCGTCTTTAAGTTTACACATTATACCGGAATCACTTTTCTTTTTTCTGCGATGTTGTGCAGTATGTTATTCATATTTCTCCAAGTGGCGGCCTGAATACCTGAAGACTTCTAACACATGAGTACAGGCTGTTACAAAGGAAACATTACAGTGCTTTCATTCCTCAAATGAATGGGAATATTGCGAAACCCCACATGTCCCCTTTTTTACGAAATTGAGTTACATGCCATTTTGTATTCTACACGCCAGGACGCATCATTCTGAAGAGAGGCACTACCAGTGGCGACTCGTGATATTTTTTGTTTGTAGGATATGAGATTGACGACTGATGACCAAGACAGAAACTAATAATAATAATAATAATAATAATAATAATAATAATAATAATAATAATAATAAAAATAAAAATAGAGTATGAGCAACTAATTTCTTGCTACAGTTAAATTCTTCTGAATGATCAAATACAACTTCAGATATTCTTTCAGCAGTCCTGTCGTCTGAAAATCCTGTTAATTCTTGTGTTTTTTAGCCTATAGCTTATTTTATTTATTTTTATGTAATTTTGGTTTTGATTCATTTTATTTTTATATCATTTTAAATTATTATTTCGTTTATTGCGTTCTTTTAAAATGATCAATGAACTACATTTAAAGAGGCTACAAGGGTACTTGAAATTCGTATTGTAGTCTCTGACAGGGTTTCCTCACCACCACCCAGAAAGAAGGGTCGTAGTATTAGGATATACGGTCATATCCTCAAATGCGGTAGTCGACCTGGTTGGCAAGTTGGTATAGTGCTGGCCTTCTATGCCCAAGGTTGCGGGTTCGATCCCGGGCCAGGTCGATGGCATTTAAGTGTGCTTAAATGTGACAGGCTCATGTCAGTAGATTTACTGGCATGTAAAAGAACTCCTGCGGGACAAAATTCCGGCACATCCGGCGACGCTGATATAACCTCTGCAGTTGCGAGCGTCGTTAAATAAAACATAACTTTTTTTTTCAAATGCGGTTAAAGGCAAGCCATACCCCACCCTCCGCACTCACCCCTGTCCGTAACTTCACTGCTAGAAAAAACCGTTTGCTGCAAGATACTTGGATGGTTCCTCGGAAAGTTTTCCTAAGGTCTGAGATGTGCATGGCGACAACTCACGACAGAAAGTGAAAGTTTGAAGAAAATTATTACATCGGGAAGCATTAAAAATAAAATCTGTAATTAAAATGTTTTCTATCCTCAGAGGCACGAAATTAAACTGTAGGATCATCCTCATATCCTTTAAGGAGGAATCGCCACTGGACACATCTTCCATCATATCCTTTGCCAGAATTCAGCTCAACTTATCTATACTAATAATAAATCTGTAAGCGAAATTTTTCCGGTAATTTTCGATTTTCCAAAAATAATTGGTATTAACATGTGTAATTAATCATCCTGAAACCGAAAATCGCTTTTTTGATATTTTTGTTTGTATGTTTGTCTGTCTGTCTGTCAATCTGTCTGTTTGTTACCTTTTCACGCGATAATGGCTGAACGGATTTCGATGAAAATTGGAGCATAAATTAAGTTCGTTGTAACTTAGATTTTATGCTATATGGCATTCAAAATACTGTATTTAAAAGGGGGGTTATAAATGGGCCTGAATTAAATAAACCGAAATATCTCGCTTATTATTGATTTTTGTGATAAATGTGACATAACAAAAGTTTCTTTAAACATTATTTCCGATAAGTTTTATTCCAGGCAAAATTTTGATAGGACTGACATTTAAGGATATACAAGAGTTTTAAAATAACAATACAACACATTTTCAACACCGCCTCAGATTATAGTGTCGTTGTTCCGTAATTCCTATATGCTAAATATAAACTTTTTCAGTAGGAAGAAAAAACAGATTTATTCATTCTATGGCAGTGGTACATAGGAGATCGTGAATTCTTACATTTTCCAAAGAAAGAAATATAATTACATATAGCCTATAGGAGATTGTATTATTTGCTGTATAACTATTTAAGTTATTTAATAGAGCAAAAATCTGAAAACCGATATGTCACAAAGGAGTTATTGCAGGAACGACATCAATGGCTATAATGAAATTAAAACAAATGACTCCGTCCATTTAAGGCGGCCTTGACGTTTATCAGTATTAATATACAGAGAATATTAAATTTGTCTGTTTGTATGAAGTAATCTCAGAAGCTAATTTGGATAATTCCTTCACTATCTGAAATTTGTGGTTTCTCTAGATGGATGTAGTACTACATATAAGGAATGAGGTAAGATGAAAATAGATCTTTACGCACAGAGAAATAATCTTCATACACAATCCACTCTATTAATTTGGAGTGATTTATTAAAGATGCATTCAAGACTAATTTTAAAAAAATGTTAAACGGATTATCGTTGCATCAAAAACGGATGTTTTCTGAACCAAATGATCATATTTTAATTATTTGCAAATAAGAAATATGTTAAAGGAATTATCATTGGACCAAAATGTTCGCATTTGAATTACTTAAATACAATTTTAATTATGCAATTACTTTATATATATTTCTAACAAGTGCAGCGGAGCGCATGGGTATGGCTAGTTTCCAGTATGAAGAGAAACCACATATGTTCAGGACTTGTGAGGTTTCTAAATATTTTATATTCTTAGATTGGCAGCACATGCATAAGATTTACGATCAATTAATTAAAAATAATTATTATAGTTTGGTAACATTGTATATTAAATACAATTTTCCCCAGCACAGGGGAGGTTTGAAACAATCACACATTACTTCCCCATAAGAGGCCATTCCTTCCTCCCCTCCGACCGTGATTTTGGCGTCATGGAATGGAAACTGAAAAAGACAATCTAGTTCAAAAAATTACGTTAAGTTACAGTTCCAGAAAGAACTGAAATATTGATTTTAAAGAATGGTGGCCTCGCCATTATTGCAAGAATAAATTGTCTCTGGAAACTCAAGTGAGAGGAACCCCACGTTCTCAGTAAGAACCATTTTCAACTGAATTCCATCAGTTTCATTACTCCAGTGAAAATCCCGGAGTTGTAAAAGCAAAAGTACACATAGATGGAAGAATAATGGAATATACTTTTGTATTACCCACATTAAGACTTGTCCAGCACTTTCATCTGTCAGCTTTGTGGATAGGTACTGGCAGGCCAGAGAAAGAATGCAGCAGTGTTGACATCCTCTCCTTCATAGTTTCGCTTGCACATTGTTCAATTTATTTCGTTTTCTCTCCTTTTAGTTTTTATCGCCATTGTACGGCCAATGACTCTACATTGCCACTACATTGAATAAAAAAAAAACTTTTGTATTATCAGAACATTCATTGATTCCTCATACCATATAAAGGAAGTTTGCCAATTAAAAAAAAAAAAAAAGACGGATCATCTGAAAAAGTGCCACAGATTCATTCCAGAAAACGAAGGGGTGCAGGAAGTGTACATTATGATTACACATGAAAATGATTGAGTAATAATATGATATTGATGATTTGTGAAGGATTTGCAATATGTACCCTTTGTTCTGAGGAATGCGCGCTTCCTCCTCATGGGGGAAGAAATTTTCTCATGAAATTTCGGCTAGTGTAGGCCTATGGGACCGATGTGCACCCAGCATCGTGATGTACTTGGGGAGCTGCGATAGGTAACGAAAATACGGTTTCGCAAACCAGCTATAACGGCTGGGGGAATCATCATGCTAACCACACGATACCAGTCCACACCTGTGGGGTAACAGCGTGTGTGGCCGCGAAACCAGGTGGCCCGGGTTCGATTCCCGGTCGGGACAAGTTACCTGGTTGAGGTTTTTTCCGGGGATTTCCCTCAACCCAATATGAGCAAATGCTGGGTAACATTCGGTGCTGGACTCCGGACTCATTTCACTGGCATTATCACCTTTATCTCATTCAGACGCTAAATAACCTAAGATGATGATAAAGCGTCGTAAAATAACCTACTTAAAAATACCACTCGATACCTCCATTCTGGTTGGATGATCGTTCACCTCTGCTTCAGCATGTGGACGTGAGTCCAGAACTGGCTGGTCGGTCTTGGTCCTTAATGTGCTGTAGCGCCACAGACTTACTTTTTTTATTATTATTTTAGTAGGTTATTTAGCGTCTGAATGAGATGAACGTGATAATGCCGGTGAAATGAGTTCGGGGTCCAGCACCGAAAGTTACCCAGCATTTGCTCATATTAGGTTGAGGGAAAATCCCGGAAAAAACCTCAACCAAGTAACTTGCCCCGACCGGAAATCGAACCCGTGCAACCTAGTTTCGCGGCCAGACGCGCTAGCCTTTACTCCACAGGTGTGGACGGTTTACTTTTTACTTTTACCCTTTGTTCTGAATAAAAATCTAATTTTAGTGTTCTATTCCACGTTTACTCTGAGTGTACATAAAAATAAATGAATATTCTGTTATATTGATGATCTATGAATGTTTCGAAATAAGTAACAATTTTTCCTGAATAAGAATATCATTTTAACATTCTATTCCGATGCTTAAAGTTTGTCTAGTCATGAGAATGAATGAATATTTTATTATATTGATGATCTGTGAAGGATTTGCAATCGCAAATAACAATTTATTCTGAATAAAAAAATTTTTTTTGTTCTGTTTTGAAGTTTACAGTAATAGTACACAAATGAAAATGATATATTGATGATCTGTGATAATTTTGCAAAGTAACGATTTGTTGTGAGTAAAGATGTAATATTTTATTGTATTCTGCTAATTAATGTATGTTCAAAATATTGAGAAACAACACATATCCAATGGATTTATATATTTTTTCTCGGAAAAGAGATGTAGCATAGGGATGAAATCTACTCTAATCTTTAACTTACTGTACTTCACCACATATTTTTTTTACGGGGTCAAAGTAGTAGGTAAAAGTACTATGTGGTTTTTGTCGTTCCTGAAAATTTTACTTTTATGGACGTGTGTGGTTTCTCAATATTCCCATTCAAATGATGTATAGAAATTATTATACATTCAGAAATTTAAAATAAAATATATTATAGTCCAGATATATGATCTGAAGACATTAATTAGTCAATTAAGCACAGAAACTTAATCATAAACGAAAGCAAAAAAACATCTTTTGAATTCATTATTTTCTAACTTTAATATACAGAGTGATTCAAAACCTCAGCGACAAACTCTGAGGGGTGATAGATCTCTTTTTGTTAAATAACCTATGTCTTTTCAAAGTTACCGTTGAAAATGTTTTTGCGCGGGCGTACGTCAATGTATGAGAATGTGTGCACCCTTGTTTGTTGAGATGTTTGTAAGAGAAGAGAAGTGTTATTGTTGTTTGTTTACGTTTAATGTTCAATGCCTTTTCATTTCAGCTCAGTGTAATCATCAATTTAGAATGGATGTCTATGTGGTCTTCCACCAATGCGCTGGAGATGAAGAGACCCATTGTCTCGAAGGCGCTGATAAAGTAGAGCAAACATTGTGTGGTGAGGGTGATTTCTGTTTTGAAACTGTTGTTGGTACATGTGGAGAGCTCTTCTTCCGTTTCTGCGAGCCTCCCCATAACACATTACCATGTCGGCTAACTCGGGAAAAGTGTAGACATTCCATTCTCAATTGATGATTAGACTGAACTGAAAGGAAAAGGTATTGAATATTAAACGTAAACAAACAACAATAGCCCTTTTCGTCTCTTACATACATCTCAACAAACAAACAGGGATGCACACATTCGCCTACACTGACATACGCCCGCGAAAAAACATTTTCAACGGTAACTTCGAAACGACGCGTCAAAAAACATAGTTTTTTTAACAAAAAGAGTTCCTTATTGTTAGATCTATCACCCCTCATAGTTTGTCGCAGAGGTTTTGAATCATCCTGTATAACGGAAAAGGAGTTGACACAATTTTTGGGGTGTAGTGTTCCCCATTCCCCCCCATAACTCCGCCTATGCTTGCTCCTTCAAAAACTTAACCTTACTGTATAGTCCAGGACTTTCGTCAATTTCATCGCAGTAGTTGCGCTACAAATTTGAAGCTAGTTCAATTTTCTCGTTTGGTTATAAATTCCAAATTTTGTAAGACTTCAAATGACTCAAAAGAGTGTCGAATTTAGACCACTTACCATATCTTTGCCAAGCACTCATTTAAATTTAGAACTAGCAATGGAAATGTCGTTGTTTGAAATATTACTTCTAAGTTCGTTAATTACTTTTAAATTCGCGATAATTTTTGGCACAACAGAAGTACCGGCAATTTTAAAAAATACAACGTTCAATATTTTTTTTATTGCGTTATTTTACGACGCTGTATCAACATCTAGGTTATTTAGCGTCTGAATGATATGAAGGTGATAATGCCAGTGAAATGAGTCTGGGGTCCAGCACCGAAAGTTACCCAGCATTTGCTCGTATTGGGTTGAGGGAAAACCCCGGAAAAAACCTCAACCAGGTAACTTGCCCCTACCGGGATTCGAACCCGGGCCACCTGGTTTCGCAGCCAGACGCGCTGACCGTTACTCCACAGGTGTGGACTCGTTCAATATCATTTACTATTACTTTGAACCCATCAATTTTCATATTTTCGATCCTGCTTTTGTACTGGTTAAAATCTGAAATCACGTCATTTGCCAACCACTTGCTAAACGCATCTTCATCTCTCGCCTCTGCTTCTTTTCGTCTTTCTTCTGGTTCTTCATGGTTTTGTTTACATTCAGAGAACAAATATGATGGCTGATTTGGAAGTTTTGAAGGGACTGCATCATCTGTGAGTTTAGGTATTTTTCTGGGCATTACAAGAACACTACCGTCACTTCGAACTGCTCTTCCAGATTTTAATCAGTTCAAAAGTAGGATCGAAAATAAAAGTGTCTCTGGTAATTGACTTGGATACCACGAAACCTGCGACATGAGTAGCACAAAGGAAACTGGACTCTGTTCACTATGTGAAGATGGTTGTGCACCACTCAATGACAGTGAAAAGGTGTGTGAACTAGATCCATATAATGGAAGGACTATTATGAAATTGAAATGTGTGGAATACTGCTAAAACGTGTTAGAAATGCTCTATGCCAACTAGCAAAATCAAACAATCTAGGTTGTAGAGGGGGGGCTAACGCACAAACTTATCGACAACCTCCAGAACTACTTTGGCATTGCTTTGAGGGCCAATACTGGCAATGTAGAAGATAATTGTAGAGCAATCTGGGTTTCCTTGTTCCATATCGCAGCAGATGATGATCAGCCTCTCCATGCTAAGCGTCCATTGGGTGAAGGGAGTTGGTGTCCTTACCAAGTAGTGAAAGTCAAAGGAGAAACATACAAACACAAAGGACCTGGCATGAAAATAGATATCGTAAGAGCGATTAAATCTGTATATGAGAGGTTGATCGACCTAAAGTTGTTGGCAAGGTGCTTACATAGAAAAACCCAAAATGTGAACGAGGCGTTCAATGGAACAATATGGAACAGGTGTCCCAAGGAAGTTTATACAGCTCAGGAAACTGTAAATGTGTGTGTCAGTAATGTTGTGTGTCATATTATTTTTGGATCCAGAAGTAGAAATTGAAATTCTAAGGAGGATGGATGTAAACCCTGAAACAAGCACCATCGCAGGAGTTGCTGCATCAATGGAAAATGAGGACAAAAGCCGCATCAATGGAAAATGAGGACAAAGTCGCATCAATGGAAAAAGGGGACAAAAGTGCCAGAAAACATCAACATCTGAAGTTAAAACAAGGAGGAGGTATCTGAGAGACAGAAAGAAGCTGAAACTGGACCAACATGAAGCTGCTGAAGGGGTGACATATGAAGCTGGAGGCTTCTATGCTCTGAAAGTTTGTGGCTCATTTCCTGTAAGTAGTAATTTTAGAACATTTAATTTTTTGAGACATGATATCTCAGCCAAATATGATGATTAAGGAGCGGATTCCTATGTAATTAAATATTATTTTTGCGTGTGATAAAACACAATTAACAAAGTTAAACATTCCGAACATGAAGTTTCAAGCTTAAAACCCTAATTTTATTTCACATAAAAACACATATTTTTACAAAAAATTATGTAAATACATATTTTCAGGAAATCTATTATAAACACATAAATCTTGGAGTTTTTTTACTTAAATAATTTTTTACAAGAATTTTTAAACATTTTAAAACTAAATCAATTATGTAATTCAGAAGGACGTTATCTTTTTAAGAATTCTTGGTTGCTTTGTGTTTCTAACTGCTGTGTGGTGTATCCGTGATCCATTTTTGTAATAGTCCTAGTTTCGCCTCAAGTTCTGAGAACTGCTAGGCAGCATATCAGTGTTATTATTAGAGAATAAATTAACGTAGATAAGGAGGAGAGATCTTGCAACACATAATTAGGAATGTTTATTTTTGCTGAAAATGATTTCATTCAACGGTTTGCTTGTGAAACACAACAGATAAGAGCTCGGGTATGAATATTATTATTTTTTTAAATTTAGACCGGCCAGAGGCCGTTTACCAAAGTTATCTCTTTTGTTTTCTGTTTTCGTTTTTCATTTGTTTTCCTTTGTTTTACTTATATTAATACAAACACAACACCCATGCCCGAGACAGGACTCGAACCCACAGCCCTTCGGAGCAAGCGGTAGAAACAGTCCGTGCCTCTAGTGCTTGTGCCACCCAGGCCGGCTAATTTAGACAAATCTCTCGCCTCTTGCTCGGCAATACGTCTTGTTGTGATTCCCTGTTATCGGCTTCGTCTATCGATATCCTTCAAGATATACTGAAAGATGGTTGTTTAGAAAACGATTTGGCTTTCCTATTAGCAAATCTAAGCTTTTTGTGTGACACCACAAAAAAAAAACTCGAAACATCCAAAAACCTGTTGTCTGAAACAGGGAGGTGCGTGCCGTGAAAATTAAACTAGACTCGCTACCAGGTTCAGAAGTACAAGTACTAAGGGACAAATTCCAGAATGTGTTTGGGAAAAACAGTAGATATAAAAAAAAATGTGTAAAGTTGCTCAAGTATTGGAGGGTGTGCCTATAGATGAAGCTGACGGTGTATGTGTTTGTGACATTCCTCTCTTTAAATATGCACGTCTGATGTCCTGTGATGTGGAAAGATCGTTTTCACAGTATAAGTCGTTGTTCAGAGATAATCGGCAAGCATTTGTGATGGAGAATTTGGAGATGACCTCTGTTGTTCACTGCAATTCTCGGCCAACTACTAGCACTCAAGTGTGGTTGGTGAGTATCTAGTAACATTTTTTTATCCCAAGCTAAGTAAGGTATTTTTGTCATATTAAAAAAAATATTTTTTAATTTTTAGCAAATATTTTCGTACTTTTTAGCACATAAAAATAAATATATTTAAATTTTTTAGCACATAAAAATTCGCTCCCTAATGATGATACCAAGAAGATATTGGTATCATTTTGAAGCTTCCTTAGTGCCTGACAATGAATAAAATTACAATAATATAGTTAATATCTTTGAATTTTTTTACATAATTATGGAACATAAAACACTGTCATATGTTACATATATGGTAATATTTAATTAATGTAAATGAAAATAAAAAATAGCTCTATGTCAGGCATTAAACAATAGTTTTAGCTATAAAATAGTGAAAAAAACTGTGGCTCTATCTTGAAAACTGCATGAGATATGTTTCAGTTTTAAGTCAAATTTTAAAACAAAATAATTTTTAGAAACAATTTCAAGGGATCTGTTCAGTTCATTCTCTTTCCGGTACTATACTCAATTGTTTACAAATTTTATAGGGCAATATTATGCAAAACAAAATTGTTTATATGTAAAGGTGCACATATACCTAAAGGCAATTTATTCATTTTGTTTGTCTGTAGTTGAGTTGAGATTTCTGAAAAGTCTAACCAGTTTAATTAAAAATAGAATCAAGAAGGTGCTTTCAGATGGTACAACATAAAGACATAAAAATTACATTATTTTGTTTTGTTATAAAATAAAATTAATTGCTCTATTGAAGGACAACGTTTTATAGCTTCTTCTTCTTCTTCTTCTTCTTCTTCTTCTTCTTCTTCTTCCCTTCAAGTATTAGGCCAAATGGCCTGTTACGATCTCACGTTTTATAGCTAAAAGAAAAAAATAATGACATTTCATCAACATACTCTAGGATTCCAGAATCACAATATTTTCGTTGAAATTTTTTAATTTTCCGAAAACGTAAGCTTCGAAAATAATTGCAATGCAATGTTCATTACAGTGGTCAACAGTCATTTTGCGCCAGACATAAAACTAACAAATTGTTACTAATTTCGACCTCCTGAATTAAAAAAAATAACAAGAAAAATGTTCCATCAGTTTGGGTTTTCGAGGTTAACAATATAATTTTCTATGTATTTTATTTTAAAAATCACCGTATTTCTTGTGAAACTATTTGTGATGACCTATTATGTGGAAAACAATGTGTTAGAAACACTTGTAGAAATGTAAATTATTTTATTGCCCTTTCACGAATCTATTTGGAGGAGGTGAAACTGGTTCGCGATATGAATTCGCTTGAGTTTACATGATTTTACTTCAGATGTGTATTTATATCACTGCGAGCTTTGATGACATTACTGTAGTTTATATTTTTCAATATACTACTCTGTAAAAACCATTTATAGAAGCAGAAATTGTTTTAATGCCCTTTTCGTTTCCATTTGGAGGGGGAGATTCAGGTTCGCCACATGAAATCACTTCAGATTACCAGGAGATTTCCTTGATGTTAGTATTCTGTATAAGACGTGTATTGCTTTAAAAAGTGCTTTAATGATAACATTCAAAGTACGAATGTTTAAATGTGCGGATTTGAAGGTTGTAGCATTGTTTCTTAGAATGCAATTATGGCTACACAAAATCTTTCTGTCCGAATGGGATATGCTCGAAATGAGCATTATAAAATAAAAGTGTGGCCAACACAATTACTAGAGCCAGGGAAGAAAAATATTATACAGCAACTCATTGCACCTCAAAGTAAAGTAATTTCATCCCGTTTACACATTAAGTTAGGGTTAATGAAGAATATTGTTAAAGGGACGACTCATGAAACTGATGCATTTAGTGACTCAAAAATAAAAGAGAAAGTTTTCAACGGACCACAAATTACAGTAATAATGAAGGACAATCACTTCGAATCTTTGTTGGAAGGAAAAGAGAGAGCCGCATTCACGAGGCTGTATTAAATTTTCTGGGTAACCGTGGAACTTTATTTTTATTTTATTTGGTTATTTTACGACGCTGTATTAACATCTAGGTTATTTAGCGTCTGAATGAAATGAAGGTGATAATGCCGGTGAAATGAGTCCGAAGTCCAGCACTGAAAGTTACCCAGCATTTACTCGTATTGAGTTGAGGGAAAACCCCGGAAAAACCTCAACCAGGTAACTTGCCCCGACTGGGATTCGAACCCGGGCCACCTGGTTTCGCGGCCAGACGCGCTGACCGTTACTCCATAGGTGTGGACACCGTGGAAGTGAGTACTACGAAGAACTAGTACAAAATTTACTGTTGGCGTTTAAAGCTATGGGTTGTAACATATCCCTTAAAATTCACTTCATTTACTCCATCTTGACTTCTTCCCCGAGAATTGTGACAAATTCAGTGATAAGCATTGTAAGCGATTTAATGAAAAATTTTATATATTTAAAAAAGATACCAAGAACAGTGGAGTACCAATATGCTAGCAGACTATTGTTGGACCTTAGCTCGTGATGTACCCAATGTCCAGTAAAAAAGAAAATGCAGAAAAATAAATCTGTAATCTTCTGAATAGTGAGTATTTAACATTACGGTCTTTATATAAAGCAATATTTTGAATAGACATAAATTCGAAAATTTCTAAAAAAAAAAAAAAAAAAAAACGTAACCTAAAACTGCTTTTTATTGTCATATTCGTATTCAGGAGGTTCAAATTATATAGAAAACATTTATCACATGCCCAATGCAAAAAAAAAAAAAAAAAACAAACAAACACGTTAAAATTTGTTACGCAGGGATTAACATTAGTTTTAAAAGTAATTACTAGGAATTAGACATTTATTTCAATGATCGAATGTCGAATTAACCCATCTCTATTGTATTATTATTTGGAAAAGTTTTGACTCCTACAGATGTTTCTAACCTATGTCTTCTACCAGTAAGTTCATTACCACATTATTGACATAATGTAGTATCACAGACTGTGGTAGTATGATAAAAAACGGTGAAATTTCATCTGTCTACTTTCACTTGTTCAAGAGAAAATGGGGACACATGCAAATAAATGTAATTTTTTAAAAACCAAATACACAGTTGAACACGTGGTAAGAACTATATTTCCTTAACTGCACAGTCGCAACATTGAAGTTCATCTCCTATTATGAAAACGCAGCCAACATAGTATAGAATGAATTTCTGCTACAAAATTAATAAAACAAGAGGAAGAAGATCTCCAGACCAAAGAGTGAATTTTATAATGATAAAAATCAAGTAACATGAGTGCAATACATAACTGCATCATAAAATGTAAGTTATATCAGTTTCTTTACAAAACTTAAAAATACGGTTTAAATATAAAATATGAAAACGACAATATTTAAATTCCATTGCGGCCGGTTGACTACATTTAAACTCAGGTCGAAAGTTCTCAACCCAAGTAATGTACCATCAATTTTCTTACCTACAGCTTCTATTCCCTGACGGTAGTTCCATTTTTTCATTCTCTATGGAATTCGCGTTCATCGCTCAACGCGTAACAAAGCCCTCTTCAACAATGCAAATGACATATTGGACCGCCATTATGAGTTTTGATTTCATTTAAAGCAAGAAAAGATAGCGCTTTATGTGTATTGAGGAGCTCGGTTCGATTCTCATGGGACAATCAGGATGAAGCTCTTTCCACTGAGGTAAGCTTTCTAAGTTATATTAAGATTCCTGCTTGAAAACTACAACAGTAAGTAGGGAATAAAACATTTACGTTTTGTAGCGCCAATGGCTATTCTAGGAATAAATGTGTATATTATGGGGCTGATAATTAAGACTCGATTGGACAGGCATATTTAAAAACACTAACGAATGCACGACGCAGTTTGAAAATTACTGAGGACAATGACGTTTTATGGTTTTCATACATTACACTGTTTTATGACCATCCTATCTTACTAATAAATAGTAATAAAATAAATCATACAATGCTACACATGTGAAAGTTTGGAAACATGTGAATCGTAAATAGTATTTAAACAGTATTTTAAATTTGGATAATACTGCGAAATGTATACAAACTTACAAAAGTACGAATCAATAAAAACATGTAATATCACCAATAAAAATTATTATAATATAATTGTAATAGAAAATAAATAGGTAGTTTCCTAGTACCCGGTACTCGTTAGATAGATCATTTTTGTGTTTACACAGTGGCTCCTTTCTGAAAAGAATTTTAATAGTTTGTTACTAATTTAATCTTCATCTTACGATGTTTGGATGACGTATATACGTCCGTCGATGTGACATATTAATGAATTAAATACTATTATAGTCACAATCATGCCATGGTATGAAAGAAAAATTTCACAACCTCGAGCGGGAATCGAACAAGAAGTCGCAGGTTCGATTCCCGCTCGAGGTTGTGAAATTTTTCTTTCATACCATGGCATGATTTGACTATAATAGTATTTAATTCATTAATAGTTTGTTACTAGATGTGATTTTAGTCATTTTGTAATATATTTTTGGTCCAGGGAAAATATGCATTTTTTATACTTATACAACAATGGCCGACTTAGCAACTTATGTAACGAGTACCGGGTACTAGGAAACTTCCAATAAATATTAATAATAATTATTAATATCATTAATACAATTAAAGATCTAATAAGATATATAATAATTATCAGTTCCATATCTGGGTTCTCTGCGTATTTATCCATGAAAACAGATTACCGAAATAGGCTAAATGAAGATGCAGAAATGAGGCTACACCTTCCCGCCCTGAAACCAAATAATTATACAAAAAAATTTGTAGCCTTTAAAAAAGAACATATTCACCTCACCAAACAGAACAATTCAGTTCTATATTTTATATAATTACGTACGTCATTTTTAAATACTATTAAAATATATTAACATTTGCATCATAAGCATTATTTTTTTATTCTATTAAAGATCTTACGACAGTTCATAGTAGGCCTACTGAGTAAAGCGAATGTGCACTTTGAACTAAACTGAAAATATAAGTTTTGACAATGTATGTGAATTATTAAATAGTTTCAATCTACAGCTACACCCACTTCAATAAAATGTGTAATAATACTTACTTACAAATGGCTTTTAAGGAACCCGGAGGTTCATTGCCGCCCTCACATAAGCCCACCATCGGTTCCTATCCTGTGCTAGATTAATCCACTGTTTATCTTCATATCCCACCTCCCTCAAATCCATTTTAATATTATCCTGCCATCTATTTCTCGGCCTCCCCAAAGGTCTTTTTCCCTCCGGTCTCCCAACTAACACTCTATATGTATTTCTGGATTCGCCCATACGTGCTACATGCCCTGCCTATCTCAAACGTCTGGAATTAATGTTCCTAATTATGTCAGGTGAAGAATAATATGCATGCAGTTCTGCCTTGTGTAACTTTCTCCGTTCTCCTGTAACCTCATCCCTTTTAGCCCCAAATATTTTCCTAAGAACCTTATTCTCAAATACCCTTAATCTCTCTTCCTCTCTCAAAGTGAGAGTTCAAGTTTCACAAGCATACAGAACAATTTGTAATAATAATAATAATAATAATAATAATAATAATAATAATAATAATAATAAAAATAATAACCCTATTCCTGCGAGGGTTGTGAAGGACGAGTATTTTCCCTGGACCAAAAAATGAAATACAAATTAAGTAACAATTAGCATTTTATTGTGGACCTACTACTGAAGTTGTTCATTTTCATTCTTTAGGTTATCCTAGTAGTTAAGAAAACAAGGTGCCACGAAATGCCGTTTCTGTGGTCATCATTTACCAACATTTGCCCCCTTTGTTTCTTAAAATAATACTTATGTTATATGTTAATTTTTATTTGTTCTTGTTTACAACGTAAATAATGATGCACAAATCGGTCAACACAAAAATGACTTCGTAGGTTACACAATGCACGTTATTGAAATTGGTGTGGAGTGATTTATTATGGATAGCATACAAGACTGATTTAGAAACGTGTTAAAGGAATTATTCTTACATCAAATGTATGCTTCATGGACTAAAATTATCGTAGATATAATTAAGTTAAGTTGAATTCACAAACATGTTGAAGAATTTCTTCTTGTGCAAAATCGGATGCAGCCTGGACCAAATGATCATATCTTTATTATTGTAATTTACTTTATAAAGTTTGTTCAGGCATGGTTCGGAATAGATACTGAACTACCTACTCATGCACAGGGTACGATTAAATATAAACTTAAGATTAAATAAATTATTAAGGGAAATTAATATAGGGTTTAATAATTATTTGCTATGTATTAGTCTCATTCATTTATAGTGTTCGGCACAAGGGCAGATCTTTCACTACAAACCCAGCATTCTCCAGTCTTTTCTATTTTCTGTCTTCCTCTTTGTCTCCGCATGTGATCCATATATCTTAATGTGGTCTATCATCTGATATCTTCTTCTGTCTTGAACTCTTCTCCCGTTTACCATTCCTTCTAGTACATCCTTCAGTAGGCAGTTTCTTCCCAACCAATGACCCAGCCAATTCCTTTTCCTCTTTCTGATCATTTTCAGTATCATTCTTTCTTCATCCACTCTTTTTAACACAACTTCGTTCCTTATTCTGTCTGTCCATTTCACACGTTGCATTCTTATCCATATACACATTTAAAATGCTTCTCTTCACTTCGTCGTAATGTCCATGTTTCTACCCCATACAATGCTACTTTCCACATAAAGCACTTCACTAGAGTCTTCTTTAGTTCTTTCTCCAGAGGTCCGCAGAAGATACTCCTATATTAGTCTTATATCCTTGTGAATATTGGTTATAAATTTTTTCAATTGTGATCCCTTTATGTCATAATTGTTGACTCTTGTTTTTGTAATTTCTGCTACTTTAGCCTATTGCTTATATTAATTGTTTATTTTGTCTTCTTCTTTCAGCTTATCTACAGCGCGGTTTTGATCTCCCGACCATGAGCATTTGCTCATACGAGAGACAAATTCTTTAATTTATATATCTGTTTTTTTTTTTTTTTTATTTGACACGTACATTTTTGTTCGACGATGTAATAGCTCTTTTAATGAATTTTTGTCTTTTGTATTTAACACCTATTTTTGTAGTTTCCTGGTTCCAATAATTGTAATCGTTATTGTAACATGATTGTATCCCAAATAAATTGAAAAAAAATTACAAAAATATAATAATAATAACAATAATAATAATAATAATAATAATAATAGTAATAATAATAATAATAATAATAATAATAATACTTACAAATGGCTTTCAAGGAACCCGCAGTTTCATTGCCGCCCTCACATAAACCCGCCATCGGTTCCTATCCTGTGCTAGATTAATCCAGTCTCTATCATCATATCCTACCTCCTTCAAATCCATTTTAATATTATTCTCCCATCTATGTCTCGGCCCTCCCAAAAGTCTTTTTCCCTCCGGCCTCCCAACTAACACTCTATATGCATTTCTGGATTCGCCCATACGTGCTATGTGCCCTGCTCATCTCAAACGTCTGGATTTAATGTTCCTAATTATGTCAGGTGAAGAATACAATGCATGCAGTTCTGTGTTGTGTAACTTTCTCCATTCTCCTGTAACTTCATCCCTCTTAGCCCCAAATATTTTCCTAAGAACCTTATTCTCAAACACCCTTAACCTATGTTCCTCTCTCAAAGTGAGAATCCAAGTTTCACAACCATAAAGAACAACCGGTAATATAACTGTTTTATAAATTCTAACTTTCAGTTTTTTTGACAGCAGACTGGATGATAACAGGCATTTCCCATATTTATTCTGTGTTTAATTTCCTCCCGAGTATCATTTATATTTGTTACTGTAGCTCCAAGATATTTGAACTTCTCCACCTCTTCAAAAGATAAATTTCCAATTTTTATATTTCCATTTCATATAATAATCTCGTCACGAGTCATAATCATATACTTTGTCTTTTCGGGATTTACTTCCAAACCTATCTCTTTACTTGCTTCATGTAAAATTCCCATGTTTTCCCTAATCGTTTGTGAATTTTCTCCTAATATATTCACGTCATCCGCATAGACAAGCAACTGATGTAACCCATTCAATTCCAAACCCTCTCTGTTATCCTGGACTTTCCTAATGGCATATTCTAGAGCAAAGTCAAAAAGTAAAGGTGATAGTGCATCTCCTTGCTTTAGCCCTCAGTGATTTGGAAACGCATCTGACAGAAACTGACCTATACGAACTCTGCTGTTTGTTTCACTGAGACACACTTTAATTAATCGAACTAGTTTCTTGGGAATACCAAATTCAATAAGAATATCATATAAAACTTCTCTCTTAGCCGAGTCATATGCCTTTTTGAAATCTATGAATAACTGATGCACTGTACCCTTATACTCCCATTTTTTCTCTATTATCTGCCGAATACAAAATATCTGGTCAATAATTGATCTATTACGCCTAAAACCACATTGATGATCCCCAATAATTTCATCTACATATGGAGTTAATTCTCGATTAAATCTTTAAAATTCATTATTCCACATTTCTGAAATTTTCTAGGAACATCAGGAGCCCATGCAGTTGGAAGGCATCGACGCCAAGGAGGACATGCAGCCCATGGAGTGGGAGTCTGCAACTAACCCAGTCGAACATCTGGCTACAACAGAATACCAGACAATGGAATGGGACACCCAGTGGAAGTAATGCTAGTGAACTAATCGTTTCGCCAACAAGGTAAGACCTTGCGGCTTTCATCTTTTTTATTACGTCACATAACTTAATTAGCATGAACTATTACTCCAGCAGTATTTCTGGTCCGCATTGCACTAGCGGGAAACTGAGGGTTTAAGGTTATTTACCTACAGAAATATAAGGCTTTTGTTTTGAGAATTATTCTAATTCAGTGGTGAGCAAAATGAACGCAACCCACAAGACAGGATTTAAATGGCAACTATATACTGTGGGAGGGGTTGCACTTTATAGTGCAGTGACGGATTTACAGACAGTTGCGCCACTACACTCCTACCTACCATATGTAATTAGAATAGTCCATTCACTTGATATTTAATTAATCATTTTTCAAAGTAATTTCTTCGAAATTGGGATTTATACCTGTGTATGCTATTTTCAGTTGCGCAAGAAGATGAGCATCGCTTAAGGGGAGTCTGTACTGCCTATCCCAGCAATGTAAATTTCATCTAATTTAGGTGCACTTTTCTCAGGACTTACATAAGATACACATTTGAAATTTTTAGGAGTTATTCTTCAAGTATTATTGTATGTAACAGGCTAAAATTACGGTCTTTATCTTTTATTACTCTGCTTTACATTGATGGGATGGCAGTACAGACTCCCCTTAAGCGGGATCTGTGGCTGGACTTTATAAATTTCATTTTAGAAAACAGCTGTTCGCACTGGTAGGTTGATGAATACATACCGTCATTTCCCATAACTATGGTCCTGGAACACAACTATGGTCCACGATACAACCATTCAAAGATCAATTTAGAAGTAACATAGACCGTTCGTAGATAGCTGCAGTGACTTGAATTCAAACTACAGTACAACAAGAATATAGATAAACGAGGTACTACGTTATGGAGTACAAAGTTTGAATAGTTGTATCTTGGACAATAGTTATGTTCTAGGACCATAGTTATGGGAAATGACGGTACTCATTATTTTTGAAGCAAACTGTCTGAGCAGTGGACATGTAGTACTGGACATCTTTTAAAAAAATTTAGCCTTCAGTAGACCTTCACATTCTGCTTTC
This sequence comes from Periplaneta americana, assembly GCF_040183065.1. NCBI lineage: Eukaryota > Metazoa > Arthropoda > Insecta > Blattodea > Blattidae > Periplaneta > Periplaneta americana. The sequence goes on from NC_091125.1 coordinate 18,899,845, forward strand.
AAGAAGCTATTATTCTGCAAATCCAGTACCTCTAACTGCAATTCTGGGATAACATTTTCAATTTAAACATGAAAACAAGTGGCAAAAATATTGAAATCTTTCTCCATCCTTTGAAAATCACTGATTCTGTGTTCTTTGAACTCGTATAACAGGTGATCTATTTTAAGAATGTACATATTTAAGTTCGCGTCCTGAATATTTGTAACTAATCCTAAACATGAGAAATGAAAGAACCGCCTTTCTTGCAAGTGTGATATCCTCTCCATTCATATGATTCTGCGAAAGACATTGTATCACTAATGAAGCTCCGAAGTACAGCAGTTCAGTATAATCCGCCACGTACACGCGCAGTATTTTCATGGATTGGGGGAAGGGGAAGGTAGGGGATAAGTTTGATGTTTCGCTGAGATCTGACGTCACTGCGGCAGTGCCGCAGGAATGCCCACCATTGTTCTAGTTAAATGATTGCATTTTCATAACGTCTTGAATGGGCAATTTTAACGAAGTTAGAACACTATGTTTTTTCGTATAGGTTTTGTGTCTTTTGGGATTTAGGCAAAACCAACTGTTACAGATGGCATACAAAAGTATCAATCACAGATCTACGAGTATGTACTGTATAGATATGGAAAAAGATTTGGAGCTCCCTTATTGTTCAAGTTTCGCTTACAACACACTGCACATGTGCAGTAAACAAGTGCCCCTGTAATATGCTACTTGTGGACAGTCGTGCGAAACTGTTGCCTACTTACCAGTGGACTTCCATCAAGACTCGCTCCATGAAAGAATTTCGAGAAAGATAAGTAGTCAGCGCATATGAGAATGCGCAGCATTTCTGTTTCATTACGATTTTATTGAGACGGGCTGTTCGCTCTTAGCAGCGCCTGTTCGGTCTGCTTAACTATGCTTTTTCTACTTGAATCATCAGAGGACTGAAAGCAAGTAATGGTCTCTTAAACCAAATTATAGTAATTTAGCAATTCCTTCTGATGAGAAAACATAGGAACTTTACCAATTTTAATACCTTGCATAGTATGTATTGAAACAATTAGAAACATAATTCGACCTGGTGTGTACAACAAATACAGAAAGGCGGGAGTAAGATTATTCCAATATTCATGTTAAACAGTGTGACGTACACAAATTTACAATATGAATAACACTGGGCAATTCTGTAAAGCATAGCCCAGTGATGTCAAAGCAAGCGCATTTTTCTGAACTTCATGTCGTGCACGGGCAGCAAGCGCTAAGTATGGAAAGAGGAAGGGTTGTGTATATGAAGCAACCTGTTGGATTAAGAAAACAGTGGTGCACAAACTTCAAACGGAACGTGAAATTTTATGTCGTTATTTTTATATGGCTTCTTTCTGTTTAATGTTATCTATATTGTCTGTAAAACAGAAGTACTAACACTGATTTCTTAATATTGTACTTGTGTCTTACATCTTAATAACATAATAGAGAGTTAAGAAGGAATATTCACTTAAATTCCTTTGTAGTATACTGTATTAAGTGGATGAAACACATCATTCATAAAGAAAGTGATATTCCAAAGAAAGAGACTGAGTATGACATGATAAGTTGGAATTTATATTGATTGTATCTTTAGCCTTACAAAAGTAATCAATAAACTAATCATGTTCAATTTATATTGTGATGAGTAGTCAGACCAAATGAAAAAAATACTGAAGCTCCACTGGCAGTACCTCAGTCTGGTAAGATACTGATTTTACTGCATCTACAAAGTCTGCAAAATCATATACTTTATATCCACGTCTTTTCACTGACTGTTCTACTTTGTGATGAAAGGATCAGAAGCCATTAACGAATGGCCTGGTTCAAAATATCTCATCAAAACTTCATTAGTATTTACTTCATTTGAATTAACAATGTAAATAAAAAATGAAAAGAATGTCCAGTTTTTGTTCTGGACCGTGCAGTTGTCCAACCATAGAGTAATTTTGAACAATCTCTCTTGTACTTGAAAAAATTGTAGAAAGTACTTACTATTTCTTCTTTGCTCCTTTTAAAGAGAGCCTCGTGCCGGACAGCTGCAAATGGCTTGCACATTTTTTTCCCCCAACAGGAACGAAGCTCTCATGTAGACAGTCAAACACTTGTGAATATAGCTACCTTAAATGTGTCCAGTCTTGGCAACAAGATAACTTTTTGAAGATCTGCATAATAAATTTGTTTGTTAACCTCTTCAATATTTTCAGCATCTTCTCTGTATTTGGCCCGAGATTTTGATGCTTTCTCAATATGTTTTCCACATTTTACAAGTTTAAAAATTAGTGTCCAAATTTTCCTTTGTGTGGCATTGAAGATTTCACAGTTTATCAAAAGATATGTCCAGTTCACTGGCTACCGTTCTGTACTTTTCATATGAACATTTTTAATTAACATTCTGAGTAATAAAATCATGGTGCATGGCAGTTAGATTTATATCACTTGGTAAATAAAGACAATTAGATGCATGTTCCCTCCGGTAATGTACTAATGTAATATGGTAGGATTAAATGAATGTATGTATCTACGAATAAATTCATTGTCCATTTCATTGTCTCTGAACATATGTGCATATGAACTATCGGTCCAATAGTGATAAAAATATATATTATTTTACTTACATGGTGATTATAATGGTGTTTCTAAAATAAGGTTGAGTAGAATCAATATTCTGCGTCTTGGCTACATAACAACTAAGAAGCAAATGAAAATTGACATGTTTTCAATAATAAGCTAGAAAAATTAATCGGAAAACACCTTGCATATTAATTTTCATGATCAACAATGAATTAATTATAAGAACTATGTTTAAACTATGGGAACTGAGCATTCGGGTAGTGGCGATTACATGCTGAGAACGGATTAAAACACGAAGGATTTGTCACTAATGCAGTTACGTCTAATTTGACTAGAATGGTAAATAGGAAATACTAAGCGAAATGAACGTATGCCTGAGAAACGGCCTTTTTGCTTAGAAAAATGAACTTCCGCCAAATTCGCTTAGGAATTCATATTAATTTTGAGATACGGCTTTCATTAAATCACATCTTAAAGGCACAATTTATTAAGAAACGGCCATTTCCTTTAGGAAATATATATATATATATATATATATATATATATATATATATATTAGCATCAGAACTATCCAATTATTTCAAAAACTGATTTTCAGAAAATCCTTGAGATACGCCCTTTTGGCTTGGGAGGGCAGAATATGCAAGCTTAATAATGAACTGATGGTGTGGCTGTGTTTTCTTTGGGATATGGGATTGAAATTGAAGTAACAATATGTATACTTATTACTAATTTCGGAAGTTTCCTAGTACCCGGTTCACGTTGCATAAGCCATTAAGTCAGCCATTGTTGTATATTCATAAAAAGATGTATATTTTCCCTAGACCAAAAATATTTTACAAACTGGCTAAAGTCACATCTAGTAACAAACTATTAAAATTCTTTTCAGGAGAAACATTAAATAAATTAGGCGTTACATAAACCCTGATATGAATCCGAAAATTAACCTACAACAAAACTGTTTTATGTGGAAAATGAAGATACTATGTGCTACGTTAGACTTTAATCTCTGAGTATTATGATAATAATAAATCTCTTTTATTAAACCCTTTTATACTCGTAATATGACGGTCTTTCCCCAGTAATTGGGAGATCATTTTAGGTGAATTAAAGGCAAAGCTTTCATTTTATTAGAGTGTAATTATTTTATTTTTTCAGAAAGTAAAATAATTTAATTTGTGACGGTTTTCCACATAAAATTAAAATTATGGGAAAATAAAAAATGATGATTTTTGAGTTGTGACTATCTTATTCCAAGGCAACGATTTGTCACCAACAGATGTTTATAACGGTCATTATGAAAATTGTTTATAATTTACATTATCGTTATTTTAAATGTTATGTATTATTATTATTATTATTATTATTATTATTATTATTATTATTATGTTACAGTATTATTTATTTTTATTATGTAGCACTTATGGCCGAATCCAGAAATGCATATAGTGTGTTAGTTGGGAAACCGAAGGAATAAGACCTTTGGGGAGGCCGAGACGTAGACGGGATGAACTTGAGGTAGGTGGGATATGATGGTAGAGACTGGATTAATCTTGCTCAGGATAGGGATCGATGGCGGGCTTATGCGAAGGCGGCAATGAACCTTCGGGTTATTTAAAAGCCATAAGTAAGTAAGGTATTTATTTATTAATATTGTACTGTTTTAATAGAACATATTCTTGAATATCCTTATAAAATCTTTGAATCGTAATTTTTTCACAGCTATCTAATTTTTAACAAATTTCAACTTCTGTTTAATTTTGTATAATAAAAAATACTTGTGTTATTATTACACTTTCATTAAAAGTTTAAATTAAAAATATGAACTGTCAAATGCACAAAACGTTAAACGAACGTTTCACAATAAAGTCAGAACTCTAACTAACGAACAGGTGAATACCACTCTTAAGATTAATTTAAAATCGGCAATGCACAATATTTAACATCTGCACTGTAAAACTGACAAAACAAGCTTTTCAATATGTTTCACAAGAAGTTAGATTTCATATTGTGTTGGCTTTATTTTATTAGGCTGTAGGTCTCTTTATAATAAAGATAGCATTATTATAATTTGTACGTGCCGCGGCATCAAGCACAGGGATTATATTGAACAAAGGTTAGGAGGGCTATGTCTTATGTCGATGTAGATTTTGTTACTCTGGCAGTGAAAAATTAGACAAAAGAAAACGATTATGGATACAAAAAATACTCAAATCTAAATATGCCATTTTTTAAGTTCAAGGGGGGGGGGTTAAAATCCCATAACCCCCTCTTACGTACGGCCGTGTTAGGACCTGATGATGCTCGACATAAGTGAAGACGTTAGTTCAAATGATATAACATTGTATTAAACATGAGTTATTGACGAAATAAAAACTTGTAAGTAAGATTATTTAAGTTATCGGAACCACAATATCATCAAACTATGACTCATTCATTCATTCATTCATTGTTCTGTCCAAGGGCAGATCTTTCACTGCAAACCCAGCTTTCTCCAATTGTTCCTAATTTCTGCCTTACTCTTAGTCTCCACATATGATCCACATATCTTAATGTCGTCTATCATCTGATATCTTCTTCTGCCCCGAACTCTTCTCCCGTTCACTATTCCTTCCAGTACATCCTTTAGCAGACAGTTTGTTCTCAGCCAGTGACCCAACCAATTCCTTTTTCTCTTCCTGATCAGTTTCAGTATCATTCATTCTTCACCCACTCTTTCCAACACAACTTCATTTCTTATACTGTTTGTCCATTTCACACGCTCCATTCTTCTCATATCCACATTTGAAATGGTTCTATTCACTTCTCTTCACTTCGTCGTAATGTCCATGTTTCTGCCTCGTACAATGCCATCTCCATGTAAAGCACTTCACTAGTCTCTTCCTTAGTTATTTTTCCAGGGATCTGCAGAAGATGCTCCTTTTTCTATTAAAAGCTTCCTGAGCCATTATTATCCTTCTTTTGACCTCGTGGCAGCAGTTCATATTACTACTTATAGTAGCCTACACTCCAAGTATTTGAAGCTGTTCACTTACTGTACTGCCTCATTTAGAATTTGAAAGTTTACCTTTTTTATTTTTCTTCATTGGTATTTTAAATTTTGTGTTTTGTTGTTATTATTATTATTATTATTATTATTATTATTATTATTATTATTATTATTATTATTATGTTGGTATTATTTATTAATATTGTACTATTCTAATAGAACATATTCATGAATATCTTTATAAAATCTCTGTAACGTCATTTTTTCATAGTCAATTGTTAACAAATTTTAACTTCTGTTTAATTTTGTATAATAAATATACTTGTGTCATTATTATACTTACATAAGAAGTTTATACTGTATTAAAGATATGAACTGTCAAATGCACAAAATGTTAAACGAACTTTTTATAATAACTAAGGAACAGATGAATACCGCTCTGAAAATGATTTTAAAATCGACAATGCACAATATTGAACGTCTGCACTGCAGAACTGTCAAAACAACCTTTTCAGTATGTTTAACGAGTTAAATTTCATATTGTGTCAGATTCATTGTATTACAAGGTCGGTACTAGTCGGTATAATAAGGATAGCATTGTTATAATTCGAACGTGCCGAAGCATCAGCACAGGGATTATATTGAAGGAGGGGTAGGAGGACTATACCTTATGTCGATGTAGTTTTTGTTACTCTGACGTGAAAAATTGGAGGGAAAACGATTATGGATTAAAAATACTCAGACCTAAATATGTCTTTTTTTTAGTTTAAATGGGGTTCGAACCCTCTCCACTCTTTGCGTACGTCTCTGTTAGGACCTAATAATAATGACATCAGTGAAAACGTTAGTTCAAATATAAATTTGTATTAAACATAAGTTATGAAGGAAATAAAAACTTGTAAGTAAAATTATTTAAGCTATCGGAACCACAAAGTTAATCAAGCTTTGATTAAAGAGTGTTTATTGGTGTAATGGAAGCGAGAGGATTACAGGATGATGACTGGGAAGGTAAATTGAATGTAGGAAGAAAATTTCAATTGTAGTATAACAATAAGGCACAGGGAGATGATATATCTGTATATATAATTTGAACTGGTAATGGAAATTACGGGAAAACGGCTGAACGGATTTTAATGAATGACCCCTCATTTTGAAGCTTGGAACCCAAAGTTTTTCAGAAAAATATTAGTTTTCAGTGAAATTTCAATTTTCCTACATCGTTTTCCTATTTTCAAAAATCAATCTTTCGTCAGTTTTGAGAACTAATTAATTGCATATTAGAATGAAACAAAACACACACTACAATAAACAATAGACTATTACACGGAGGCCATGACCTACAGGATTGCTGACATAGAGTTCAGATGGCTCAGATTATTTCACATCATAATTCAATATGTCTATCTTCATTTGTGTAATTTTTTGATAACCTATAAAAAATAATTTACAGGTCTGATTTTCTGGTCTGTAGTTTTCTGAGTACAGCTGTGTATTGGATATTAAGAACTACAAAACTTAAGAATGTTTTATGACATTATTACCATTAAAATGAAATATTATTATAGTTAATACAACACATAATGATATACTGATAATATGAAAGTGAATCCTTTTGGGGCTTTAAGTAAGTAGACGCAGAGAGAATATTTTATATTAGATCTTCATTTTTATAATTTACAGAGTAACGGCTATATATGTTACTGAAAACTATAAAACTTACGTAAGGTAACTATATTGTTATTAAAAATGAAATACTTTTATAGTTATTAATCAAGTAGTGTGGGTTTTTTTCATATACAGTGTTTAATGGCAGTGTGGTATAGATATGTATAATTATGATGTCTGATTCATTTTCCTTGGTAGCTGCATCTTTAAACTGCATAAAAATTAATTTAATATTTCTTTGGTTTAATAGATTAGATTTGTGATCGCTGCCAAGCATATTTTGTTATAGGGAAAATAGAATGCCATTTCACTTCTTGCTACCGTGATGAGTAAGTTTATTTCCCGCAACCAGCAACGAATGAAACACTGAAACTGCTAACGATTTACGATGGACAATTTTATTTAGGGCCCATATAAGATTCTACAAGTCTGACATATCATTCGCCTCATTTTCCGCATCTCAGCAATAGATTCCTCACAACAGCCTATCTTACAGAAAATATACGGGATAACATTCATTGTTACACAAATTAATCCAGCAGTATTTGGTAGATCAGTATTGTCTGGAGGAAGCGCAAAAATTATAATTCCTAAGAAAAGACCAAAAGGTATTACTTACTGGTAAAATAAGAGGCCTACAAGATTTTATAGTCTCTTGATCACCTCAGCAAGATCTCTTAGTGGGAAAAAGTGATTCTGCCCTCTACATTTCAGGGTAGTTCACGAAACATGCAGTAGCTATACCAAGATGCTAAGTCTTTTGTTCTAAGCATGACAAACCTTACATTTTCTTAAGTTTCACCTACAATCCACAATGACCTGAAACAGCTACTTCATTACTCCCACATGAAAAACTCGCTGATCGTCCTGACATTGTTACTTGCGATTTCGCATTGAAACTCATGAACTGGAGACGGATAAGTTCAAGAAAAAGTATTTGGTATAAAAAGAAACATTCAGAGGGAGAATGTTTCACTATTATGGAAGGAAATAACTTTCAAAATGTCAAGTATTCTTCACTGAAAATAAATCTGAAAAAAATTTATATGAACGTCTCACGAACTTAGTTTGCAGCAGCATTTGCTGCACAAGCCACTAGTTTACATTTAAACCCGTGTAATGCTGTTTAACATTGACGGTAGTGCAACGACGTGCACTTTCGGGTGGAAAATACATTTGTGTCGACATTTCTTACAATTTCGTAATGCGGCGAAGGGTCGACGACTGCACAGGACTGGCTTTATTCCGCTGCAGTGCTGCAGTCTCGAGTTATCACGGCACTGCAGCTGCTCGCACCACGAATCGATTATTTGTGTAATTGTGCGCCAATGCGATATTAGGATGACACATATCTATTCAAAAATCTGTTTTCTATTTATCAGTTTCAACGTTAAAATCTTGCGCTATTTTACATGATTTCATGCAGTCAAAATAAAACTGGAGTTTTTGTTCAGAGGTTCTGCAGTAATACGGAGGTTTGAGAGACACTGGGACTGAGTTTTGAAGCTTTTAATGTTTTTGATTAAGTTATTTCAAATTCGGCGGGTTTGTTGTGTCTGTACATTTAAATAACAGTACCAAATTTCATCAAGTTTTATTCATTAGTTACTAAGGGTGCTATGCACAGACATTTCGCTAGCTCGCGCTATGAACATGCTAAACTAGCCCCGGCTATCGACTGGTTACTTGTACAGGATTCATATCATATCATATCCTATCGCTAACACTGGTTTATGAATACGAAAAACATTAGTTCGCTGATCATACACCGGAAGTCCGCGCTAAGAATGTCTATGAATATGACCCATAGACATTAATTTTCATTTATTTTAATAATATTAAATTAATATTAAATATGACTCGGTTAAGAGAGAAGTTTTATATGATACTCGTATTGAATTTGGTATTCCCAAGAAACTATTTCGATTAATTAAAATGTGCCTCAGTGAAACTTACAGCAGAGTCCGTATAGGCCAGCTTCTGTCCGATGCTTTTTCAATTCACTGCGGGCTAAAGCACTGTCACCTTTACTTTTTAACTTCGCTTTAGAATATGCCATTAGAAAAGTTCAGGATAACAGAGAGGGTTTGGAATTGAACGGGATACATCAGCTTCTTGTCTATGCGGATGACGTGAATATGTTAGGATAAAATCCAGAAACTATTAGGGAAAACACGGAAATTTTACTTGAGAAAGTAAAGAGACAGGTTTGGAAGTAACTCCAGAAAAAAAAAAAAAGCATATGATTATGTACGAAATGGAAATATAAAAATTGGAGGTGGAAAAATTCAAATATCTTGGAGCAACAGTAACAAATATAAATGATACTCGGGAGGAAATTAAACGCTCAATAAATATGGGAAATGCCTGTTATTATTCGGTTGAAAGGCTTTTGTCATCTAGTCTGCTGTCAAAAAATCAGAAAGTTAGTATTTATAAAAGTTATATTACCGGTTGTTCTGTATGGTTGTGAAACTAGGACTCTCACTTTGAGAGAGGAATAGAGATTAAGGGTGTTTGAGAACAAGGTTCTTAGGAAAATATTTGGGGCAAAGAGGAATGAAGTTATAGGAAAATGGAGAAAGTTACACAACACAGAACTGAACGCATTGTATTCTTCACTTGACGTATTTAGGAATATTAAATCCAGACGTTTGGGATGGGCAGAGCATTTAGCATGTGTGAGCGAATCCAGAAATGCATATAGAGTGTTATTTAGGAGGCCAGAGGGAATAAGACTTTTGGGGAGGCGGAGACGTAGATGGAAGGATAATATAAAAATGGATTTGATGAAGGTGGGATATGAAGATAGAGACTGGCTTAATCTTGCACAGAATAAAGACCGATGGCGGGCTTATGTGAGGGCGGCAATGAACCTGCAGGTTCCTTAAAAGATATTTGTAAATAAGTAAGTAATTTTAAATTATGCGTAAATCCTAGCTGACGGCTTCAGAATTGTTTTTGCTTTTAAACATTTTCTGTGAGGGACTTACATTCCATGATAAAGAAAACTGCATATGGATTTTTAAATCTGAGAATTGGTTCACGAGATAAACATTTTCTTACAAATAATAATTTTTGCTTAATAATTTTCTTCAATTTTTTTAAAGTTAAAAATTCATGTTATGAAAAGTTTTCGGTAAAAAACTCATTCCATACACAGCGTTGTGTATTAGACTAAGATGAGTATTCTTGCAAAGTTTCATGTAGATCGGAGCAAACGGAAACCTTCAACATAAATGATCGCATTAAGTTATGCAACTCCTGAAATAATAGCCATTCTATGTTGACCAAAGCCCTAGTTTTGAGAAAACTTTATTTTTAGTGGGTGTGGTAGGTTTAAGAGAGCTGCGCGTAGCATCTTAAAAATGGTCGCCAGAGCTTTAAAATTTGTAGGTGGGGGTTAAATATAGGACAGAATGTTAAACAAATTATGTTGTTGTTTAGTCAACTGTTCGAAGACAGGTTTTAACCTCAAGGCACTGAGGCAACTAGACCAGGAGATAATGGGGTAGAGTGGTCAGTTACTTTTCCCCTCCATTGCATACATATTACACTAGTCAGACTTCAGATGCATACAAACAATTATTTTTCCTCTGACACATATCAAGTGAGATGTACTGCCTGATCACTGGTCAACAAAATTTAAACTTTTGTCTGTTAAATGGGAAACATGGGTGATTCTAAGTGACTTTTTTGTGCTGGTTTCAAATCTTTTTACAGAACTTTTCCATCACCCAGAGTTTTAGAGTAATCACATGAAAAACATTTTTCGTATCTATACAATATAGTATTACGATATCTTAGCTGAAATTACATTTATTGACCTAAAATGTATGTGAAGCATATTTTCGGCTGTACTTTGCTTGAGGAAAATCTCTCTCCATTATCCAACAATAGTCTGCCAACATATTTGGACATCATTTACCCTGGTAGCACCTTTCCATTTCCATGATGTCCTGGTGGAAATGCTCCCCGTGTTCGTCGCTCACAGCCCTAGGTTTTCAGGGGAAGAATTCGATATGGGATGCAGAAAGTGTATTTTTAAGATATATTACGTCGCATGATCTTGTAGTTCTCAATCATCTCACTGACAAGTTCTCTATAGTTCTCAGACCTGAAGTTTCCTAATAAGTTCGTGACAACATTTTTTAAATACAACCATGCAGCTGCTTATTGCATATTTAACTGGTTTTCAAATTGCGTATCTTTCATCAGTTTCCTTTTTGAGGCCAACAAATATTCCTTCTTTTAGTTCAGCTTCAGTGATTCTTGGGAATTTATCACAAAATTCTTAATCAAGCCTAGTTTGATATGCAGTGGAGGGAATAAGATTTTTTTTAGAACTTACAAGTTGTGGTTGGTGAAGAACATTAACTTGTCCTGGATTAAATTGACTCTCTCTTTGGCCAGTTCTTTTTCATGTAATGATTACTTTTATGATTGCTATCCAACTT